>NC_133993.1:1423785-2124239 GCF_047716275.1 Strix uralensis
AAAGCACAGAGCCCCAGATTTTATGTTGTCCTAGAGAGCTTGCAGAGCACTGGGGAAAAGCAGGCAGAGAATTCCCTGCTAGCACCTTCTCTGTGCCTGGGAAGCAGAAGTGCTCACATTGCTTCGCAGAATCGCTTTTGTGCAGACAACAGTAACACTTGTTCAGAATGAAAGAAAGCACAGAGCCCCAGATTTTATGTTGTCCTGGAGAGCTTGCAGAGCACTGGGGAAAAGCAGGCAGAGAATTCCCTGCTAGCACCTTCTCTGTGCCTGGGAAACAGAAGTGTTCCCATTGCTTCGCAGAATCGCTTTTGTGCAGAAAACAGTAACACTTGTTCAGAACGAAAGAAAGCACAGAGCCCCAGATTTTATGTTGTCCTGGAGAGCTTGCAGAGCACTGGGGAAAGGCAGGCAGAGAATTCCCTGCTAGCACCTTCTCTGTGCCTGGGAAGCAGAAGTGTTCACATTGCTTCGCAGAATCGCTTTTGTGCAGAAAACAGTAACACTTGTTCAGAACGAAAGAAAGCACAGAGCCCCAGATTTTATGTTGTCCTGGAGAGCTTGCAGAGCACTGGGGAAAAACAGGCAGAGAATTCCCTGCTAGCACCTTCTCTGTGCCTGGGAAGCAGAAGTGTTCACATTGCTTCGCAGAATCGCTTTTGTGCAGAAAACAGTAACACTTGTTCAGAATGAAAGAAAGCACAGAGCCCCAGATTTTATGTTGTCCTGGAGAGCTTGCAGAGCACTGGGGAAAAGCAGGCAGAGAATTCCCTGCTAGCACCTTCTCTGTGCCTGGGAAGCAGAAGTGTTCACATTGCTTCGCAGAATCGCTTTTGTGCAGACAACAGTAACACTTGTTCAGAATGAAAGAAAGCACAGAGCCCCAGATTTTATGTTGTCCTGGAGAGCTTGCAGAGCACTGGGGAAAAGCAGGCAGAGAATTCCCTGCTAGCACCTTCTCTGTGCCTGGGAAACAGAAGTGTTCCCATTGCTTCGCAGAATCGCTTTTGTGCAGAAAACAGTAACACTTGTTCAGAATGAAAGAAAGCACAGAGCCCCAGATTTTATGTTGTCCTGGAGAGCTTGCAGAGCACTGGGGAAAGGCAGGCAGAGAATTCCCTGCTAGCACCTTCTCTGTGCCTGGGAAGCAGAAGTGTTCCCATTGCTTCGCAGAATCGCTTTTGTGCAGAAAACAGTAACACTTGTTCAGAACGAAGGAAAGCACAGAGCCCCAGATTTTATGTTGTCCTGGAGAGCTTGCAGAGCACTGGGGAAAGGCAGGCAGAGAATTCCCTGCTAGCACCTTCTCTGTGCCTGGGAAGCAGAAGTGTTCACATTGCTTCGCAGAATCGCTTTTGTGCAGAAAACAATAACACTTGTTCAGAACGAAAGAAAGCACAGAGCCCCAGATTTTATGTTGTCCTGGAGAGCTTGCAGAGCACTGGGGAAAGGCAGGCAGAGAATTCCCTGCTAGCACCTTCTCTGTGCCTGGGAAGCAGAAGTGTTCACATTGCTTCGCAGAATCGCTTTTGTGCAGAAAACAGTAACACTTGTTCAGAACGAAAGAAAGCACAGAGCCCCAGATTTTATGTTGTCCTGGAGAGCTTGCAGAGCACTGGGGAAAAGCAGGCAGAGAATTCCCTGCTAGCACCTTCTCTGTGCCTGGGAAACAGAAGTGTTCACATTGCTTCGCAGAATCGCTTTTGTGCAGAAAACAGTAACAGTTGTTCAGAACGAAGGAAAGCACAGAGCCCCAGATTTTATGTTGTCCTGGAGAGCTTGCAGAGCACTGGGGAAAGGCAGGCAGAGAATTCCCTGCTAGCACCTTCTCTGTGCCTGGGAAGCAGAAGTGTTCACATTGCTTCGCAGAATCGCTTTTGTGCAGAAAACAATAACACTTGTTCAGAACGAAAGAAAGCACAGAGCCCCAGATTTTATGTTGTCCTGGAGAGCTTGCAGAGCACTGGGGAAAGGCAGGCAGAGAATTCCCTGCTAGCACCTTCTCTGTGCCTGGGAAGCAGAAGTGTTCACATTGCTTCGCAGAATCGCTTTTGTGCAGAAAACAGTAACACTTGTTCAGAACGAAGGAAAGCACAGAGCCCCAGATTTTATGTTGTCCTGGAGAGCTTGCAGAGCACTGGGGAAAAGCAGGCAGAGAATTCCCTGCTAGCACCTTCTCTGTGCCTGGGAAGCAGAAGTGTTCACATTGCTTCGCAGAATCGCTTTTGTGCAGAAAACAGTAACACTTGTTCAGAACGAAAGAAAGCACAGAGCCCCAGATTTTATGTTGTCCTGGAGAGCTTGCAGAGCACTGGGGAAAAGCAGGCAGAGAATTCCCTGCTAGCACCTTCTCTGTGCCTGGGAAACAGAAGTGTTCACATTGCTTCGCAGAATCGCTTTTGTGCAGAAAACAGTAACACTTGTTCAGAACGAAAGAAAGCACAGAGCCCCAGATTTTATGTTGTCCTGGAGAGCTTGCAGAGCACTGGGGAAAGGCAGGCAGAGAATTCCCTGCTAGCACCTTCTCTGTGCCTGGGAAGCAGAAGTGTTCACATTGCTTCGCAGAATCGCTTTTGTGCAGAAAACAGTAACACTTGTTCAGAACGAAAGAAAGCACAGAGCCCCAGATTTTATGTTGTCCTGGAGAGCTTGCAGAGCACTGGGGAAAAGCAGGCAGAGAATTCCCTGCTAGCACCTTCTCTGTGCCTGGGAAACAGAAGTGTTCACATTGCTTCGCAGAATCGCTTTTGTGCAGAAAACAGTAACACTTGTTCAGAACGAAGGAAAGCACAGAGCCCCAGATTTTATGTTGTCCTGGAGAGCTTGCAGAGCACTGGGGAAAGGCAGGCAGAGAATTCCCTGCTAGCACCTTCTCTGTGCCTGGGAAGCAGAAGTGTTCACATTGCTTCGCAGAATCGCTTTTGTGCAGAAAACAATAACACTTGTTCAGAACGAAAGAAAGCACAGAGCCCCAGATTTTATGTTGTCCTGGAGAGCTTGCAGAGCACTGGGGAAAGGCAGGCAGAGAATTCCCTGCTAGCACCTTCTCTGTGCCTGGGAAGCAGAAGTGTTCACATTGCTTCGCAGAATCGCTTTTGTGCAGAAAACAGTAACACTTGTTCAGAACGAAAGAAAGCACAGAGCCCCAGATTTTATGTTGTCCTGGAGAGCTTGCAGAGCACTGGGGAAAAGCAGTCAGAGAATTCCCTGCTAGCACCTTCTCTGTGCCTGGGAAGCAGAAGTGTTCACATTGCTTCGCAGAATCGCTTTTGTGCAGAAAACAGTAACACTTGTTCAGAACGAAAGAAAGCACAGAGCCCCAGATTTTATGTTGTCCTGGAGAGCTTGCAGAGCACTGGGGAAAAGCAGGCAGAGAATTCCCTGCTACCACCTTCTCTGTGCCTGGGAAGCAGAAGTCTTCACATTGCTTCGCAGAATCGCTTTTGTGCAGAAAACAATAACACTTGTTCAGAACGAAAGAAAGCACAGAGCCCCAGATTTTATGTTGTCCTGGAGAGCTTGCAGAGCACTGGGGAAAAGCAGTCAGAGAATTCCCTGCTAGCACCTTCTCTGTGCCTGGGAAGCAGAAGTCTTCACATTGCTTCGCAGAATCGCTTTTGTGCAGAAAACAGTAACACTTGTTCAGAACGAAAGAAAGCACAGAGCCCCAGATTTTATGTTGTCCTGGAGAGCTTGCAGAGCACTGGGGAAAAGCAGGCAGAGAATTCCCTGCTAGCACCTTCTCTGTGCCTGGGAAGCAGAAGTCTTCACATTGCTTCGCAGAATCGCTTTTGTGCAGAAAACAGTAACACTTGTTCAGAATGAAAGAAAGCACAGAGCCCCAGATTTTATGTTGTCCTGGAGAGCTTGCAGAGCACTGGGGAAAAGCAGGCAGAGAATTCCCTGCTAGCACCTTCTCTGTGCCTGGGAAACAGAAGTGTTCCCATTGCTTCGCAGAATCGCTTTTGTGCAGAAAACAGTAACACTTGTTCAGAACGAAAGAAAGCACAGAGCCCCAGATTTTATGTTGTCCTGGAGAGCTTGCAGAGCACTGGGGAAAGGCAGGCAGAGAATTCCCTGCTAGCACCTTCTCTGTGCCTGGGAAGCAGAAGTGTTCACATTGCTTCGCAGAATCGCTTTTGTGCAGAAAAACAATAACACTTGTTCAGAACGAAAGAAAGCACAGAGCCCCAGATTTTATGTTGTCCTGGAGAGCTTGCAGAGCACTGGGGAAAAGCAGGCAGAGAATTCCCTGCTAGCACCTTCTCTGTGCCTGGGAAACAGAAGTGTTCACATTGCTTCGCAGAATCGCTTTTGTGCAGAAAACAGTAACACTTGTTCAGAACGAAAGAAAGCACAGAGCCCCAGATTTTATGTTGTCCTGGAGAGCTTGCAGAGCACTGGGGAAAGGCAGGCAGAGAATTCCCTGCTAGCACCTTCTCTGTGCCTGGGAAGCCGAAGTGTTCACATTGCTTCGCAGAATCGCTTTTGTGCAGAAAACAATAACACTTGTTCAGAACGAAAGAAAGCACAGAGCCCCAGATTTTATGTTGTCCTGGAGAGCTTGCAGAGCACTGGGGAAAGGCAGGCAGAGAATTCCCTGCTAGCACCTTCTCTGTGCCTGGGAAGCAGAAGTGTTCACATTGCTTCGCAGAATCGCTTTTGTGCAGAAAACAGTAACACTTGTTCAGAACGAAAGAAAGCACAGAGCCCCAGATTTTATGTTGTCCTGGAGAGCTTGCAGAGCACTGGGGAAAAGCAGGCAGAGAATTCCCTGCTAGCACCTTCTCTGTGCCTGGGAAACAGAAGTGTTCACATTGCTTCGCAGAATCGCTTTTGTGCAGAAAACAGTAACACTTGTTCAGAACGAAGGAAAGCACAGAGCCCCAGATTTTATGTTGTCCTGGAGAGCTTGCAGAGCACTGGGGAAAGGCAGGCAGAGAATTCCCTGTTAGCACCTTCTCTGTGCCTGGGAAGCAGAAGTGTTCAAATTGCTTCGCAGAATCGCTTTTGTGCAGAAAACAGTAACACTTGTTCAGAACGAAAGAAAGCACAGAGCCCCAGATTTTATGTTGTCCTGGAGAGCTTGCAGAGCACTGGGGAAAAGCAGGCAGAGAATTCCCTGCTAGCACCTTCTCTGTGCCTGGGAAACAGAAGTGTTCACATTGCTTCGCAGAATCGCTTTTGTGCAGAAAACAGTAACAGTTGTTCAGAACGAAGGAAAGCACAGAGCCCCAGATTTTATGTTGTCCTGGAGAGCTTGCAGAGCACTGGGGAAAGGCAGGCAGAGAATTCCCTGCTAGCACCTTCTCTGTGCCTGGGAAGCAGAAGTGTTCACATTGCTTCGCAGAGTCGCTTTTGTGCAGAAAACAGTAACACTTGTTCAGAACGAAAGAAAGCACAGAGCCCCAGATTTGCTGTTGTCTTGGAGAGCTTGCAGAGCAGTGGGGAAAGGCAGGCAGAGAATTCCCTGCTAGCACCTTCTTTGTGCCTGTTCACATTGCTTCGCAGAATCGCTTTTGTGCAGAAAACAGTAACACTTGTTCAGAACGAAAGAAAGCACAGAGCCCCAGATTTTATGTTGTCCTGGAGAGCTTGCAGAGCACTGGGGAAAAGCAGGCAGAGAATTCCCTGCTAGCACCTTCTCTGTGCCTGGGAAGCAGAAGTCTTCACATTGCTTCGCAGAATCGCTTTTGTGCAGAAAACAGTAACACTTGTTCAGAATGAAAGAAAGCACAGAGCCCCAGATTTTATGTTGTCCTGGAGAGCTTGCAGAGCACTGGGGAAAAGCAGTCAGAGAATTCCCTGCTAGCACCTTCTCTGTGCCTGGGAAGCAGAAGTCTTCACATTGCTTCGCAGAATCGCTTTTGTGCAGAAAACAGTAACACTTGTTCAGAATGAAAGAAAGCACAGAGCCCCAGATTTTATGTTGTCCTGGAGAGCTTGCAGAGCACTGGGGAAAAGCAGGCAGAGAATTCCCTGCTACCACCTTCTCTGTGCCTGGGAAACAGAAGTCTTCACATTGCTTCGCAGAATCGCTTTTGTGCAGAAAACAGTAACACTTGTTCAGAACGAAAGAAAGCACAGAGCCCCAGATTTTATGTTGTCCTGGAGAGCTTGCAGAGCACTGGGGAAAAGCAGGCAGAGAATTCCCTGCTAGCACCTTCTCTGTGCCTGGGAAACAGAAGTGTTCCCATTGCTTCGCAGAATCGCTTTTGTGCAGAAAACAGTAACACTTGTTCAGAACGAAAGAAAGCACAGAGCCCCAGATTTTATGTTGTCCTGGAGAGCTTGCAGAGCACTGGGGAAAGGCAGGCAGAGAATTCCCTGCTAGCACCTTCTCTGTGCCTGGGAAGCAGAAGTGTTCACATTGCTTCGCAGAATCGCTTTTGTGCAGAAAACAGTAACACTTGTTCAGAACGAAAGAAAGCACAGAGCCCCAGATTTTATGTTGTCCTGGAGAGCTTGCAGAGCACTGGGGAAAAGCAGGCAGAGAATTCCCTGCTAGCACCTTCTCTGTGCCTGGGAAACAGAAGTGTTCACATTGCTTCGCAGAATCGCTTTTGTGCAGAAAACAGTAACACTTGTTCAGAACGAAGGAAAGCACAGAGCCCCAGATTTTATGTTGTCCTGGAGAGCTTGCAGAGCAGTGGGGAAAGGCAGGCAGAGAATTCCCTGCTAGCACCTTCTCTGTGCCTGGGAAGCAGAAGTGTTCACATTGCTTCGCAGAATCGCTTTTGTGCAGAAAACAGTAACACTTGTTCAGAACGAAAGAAAGCACAGAGCCCCAGATTTTATGTTGTCCTGGAGAGCTTGCAGAGCACTGGGGAAAGGCAGGCAGAGAATTCCCTGCTAGCACCTTCTCTGTGCCTGGGAAGCAGAAGTGTTCACATTGCTTCGCAGAATCGCTTTTGTGCAGAAAACAGTAACACTTGTTCAGAACGAAAGAAAGCACAGAGCCCCAGATTTTATGTTGTCCTGGAGAGCTTGCAGAGCACTGGGGAAAGGCAGGCAGAGAATTCCCTGCTACCACCTTCTCTGTGCCTGGGAAGCAGAAGTGTTCAAATTGCTTCGCAGAATCGCTTTTGTGCAGAAAACAGTAACACTTGTTCAGAACGAAAGAAAGCACAGAGCCCCAGATTTTATGTTGTCCTGGAGAGCTTGCAGAGCACTGGGGAAAAGCAGGCAGAGAATTCCCTGCTAGCACCTTCTCTGTGCCTGGGAAACAGAAGTGTTCACATTGCTTCGCAGAATCGCTTTTGTGCAGAAAACAGTAACACTTGTTCAGAACGAAGGAAAGCTCAGAGCCCCAGATTTTATGTTGTCCTGGAGAGCTTGCAGAGCACTGGGGAAAGGCAGGCAGAGAATTCCCTGTTAGCACCTTCTCTGTGCCTGGGAAGCAGAAGTGTTCAAATTGCTTCGCAGAATCGCTTTTGTGCAGAAAACAGTAACACTTGTTCAGAACGAAAGAAAGCACAGAGCCCCAGATTTTATGTTGTCCTGGAGAGCTTGCAGAGCACTGGGGAAAAGCAGGCAGAGAATTCCCTGCTAGCACCTTCTCTGTGCCTGGGAAACAGAAGTGTTCCCATTGCTTCGCAGAATCGCTTTTGTGCAGAAAACAGTAACAGTTGTTCAGAACGAAGGAAAGCACAGAGCCCCAGATTTTATGTTGTCCTGGAGAGCTTGCAGAGCACTGGGGAAAGGCAGGCAGAGAATTCCCTGCTAGCACCTTCTCTGTGCCTGGGAAGCAGAAGTGTTCACATTGCTTCGCAGAATCGCTTTTGTGCAGAAAACAGTAACACTTGTTCAGAACGAAAGAAAGCACAGAGCCCCAGATTTGCTGTTGTCTTGGAGAGCTTGCAGAGCAGTGGGGAAAGGCAGGCAGAGAATTCCCTGCTAGCACCTTCTTTGTGCCTGTTCACATTGCTTCGCAGAATCGCTTTTGTGCAGAAAACAGTAACACTTGTTCAGAATGAAAGAAAGCACAGAGCCCCAGATTTTATGTTGTCCTGGAGAGCTTGCAGAGCACTGGGGAAAAGCAGGCAGAGAATTCCCTGCTACCACCTTCTCTGTGCCTGGGAAACAGAAGTGTTCACATTGCTTCGCAGAATCGCTTTTGTGCAGAAAACAGTAACACTTGTTCAGAACGAAAGAAAGCACAGAGCCCCAGATTTTATGTTGTCCTGGAGAGCTTGCAGAGCACTGGGGAAAGGCAGGCAGAGAATTCCCTGCTAGCACCTTCTCTGTGCCTGGGAAGCAGAAGTGTTCACATTGCTTCGCAGAATCGCTTTTGTGCAGAAAACAATAACACTTGTTCAGAACGAAAGAAAGCACAGAGCCCCAGATTTTATGTTGTCCTGGAGAGCTTGCAGAGCACTGGGGAAAGGCAGGCAGAGAATTCCCTGCTAGCACCTTCTCTGTGCCTGGGAAGCAGAAGTGTTCACATTGCTTCGCAGAATCGCTTTTGTGCAGAAAACAGTAACACTTGTTCAGAACGAAAGAAAGCACAGAGCCCCAGATTTTATGTTGTCCTGGAGAGCTTGCAGAGCACTGGGGAAAAGCAGGCAGAGAATTCCCTGCTAGCACCTTCTCTGTGCCTGGGAAACAGAAGTGTTCACATTGCTTCGCAGAATCGCTTTTGTGCAGAAAACAGTAACACTTGTTCAGAACGAAGGAAAGCTCAGAGCCCCAGATTTTATGTTGTCCTGGAGAGCTTGCAGAGCACTGGGGAAAGGCAGGCAGAGAATTCCCTGCTAGCACCTTCTCTGTGCCTGGGAAGCAGAAGTGTTCAAATTGCTTCGCAGAATCGCTTTTGTGCAGAAAACAGTAACACTTGTTCAGAACGAAAGAAAGCACAGAGCCCCAGATTTTATGTTGTCCTGGAGAGCTTGCAGAGCACTGGGGAAAAGCAGGCAGAGAATTCCCTGCTAGCACCTTCTCTGTGCCTGGGAAACAGAAGTGTTCACATTGCTTCGCAGAATCGCTTTTGTGCAGAAAACAGTAACAGTTGTTCAGAACGAAGGAAAGCACAGAGCCCCAGATTTGCTGTTGTCTTGGAGAGCTTGCAGAGCAGTGGGGAAAGGCAGGCAGAGAATTCCCTGCTAGCACCTTCTTTGTGCCTGTTCACATTGCTTCGCAGAATCGCTTTTGTGCAGAAAACAGTAACACTTGTTCAGAATGAAAGAAAGCACAGAGCCCCAGATTTTATGTTGTCCTGGAGAGCTTGCAGAGCACTGGGGAAAAGCAGGCAGAGAATTCCCTGCTACCACCTTCTCTGTGCCTGGGAAACAGAAGTGTTCCCATTGCTTCGCAGAATCGCTTTTGTGCAGAAAACAGTAACACTTGTTCAGAACGAAAGAAAGCACAGAGCCCCAGATTTTATGTTGTCCTGGAGAGCTTGCAGAGCACTGGGGAAAGGCAGGCAGAGAATTCCCTGCTAGCACCTTCTCTGTGCCTGGGAAGCAGAAGTGTTCACATTGCTTCGCAGAATCGCTTTTGTGCAGAAAAACAATAACACTTGTTCAGAACGAAAGAAAGCACAGAGCCCCAGATTTTATGTTGTCCTGGAGAGCTTGCAGAGCACTGGGGAAAAGCAGGCAGAGAATTCCCTGCTACCACCTTCTCTGTGCCTGGGAAACAGAAGTGTTCACATTGCTTCGCAGAATCGCTTTTGTGCAGAAAACAGTAACACTTGTTCAGAACGAAAGAAAGCACAGAGCCCCAGATTTTATGTTGTCCTGGAGAGCTTGCAGAGCACTGGGGAAAGGCAGGCAGAGAATTCCCTGCTAGCACCTTCTCTGTGCCTGGGAAGCAGAAGTGTTCACATTGCTTCGCAGAATCGCTTTTGTGCAGAAAACAATAACACTTGTTCAGAACGAAAGAAAGCACAGAGCCCCAGATTTTATGTTGTCCTGGAGAGCTTGCAGAGCACTGGGGAAAGGCAGGCAGAGAATTCCCTGCTAGCACCTTCTCTGTGCCTGGGAAGCAGAAGTGTTCACATTGCTTCGCAGAATCGCTTTTGTGCAGAAAACAGTAACACTTGTTCAGAACGAAAGAAAGCACAGAGCCCCAGATTTTATGTTGTCCTGGAGAGCTTGCAGAGCACTGGGGAAAAGCAGGCAGAGAATTCCCTGCTAGCACCTTCTCTGTGCCTGGGAAACAGAAGTGTTCACATTGCTTCGCAGAATCGCTTTTGTGCAGAAAACAGTAACACTTGTTCAGAACGAAGGAAAGCACAGAGCCCCAGATTTTATGTTGTCCTGGAGAGCTTGCAGAGCACTGGGGAAAGGCAGGCAGAGAATTCCCTGTTAGCACCTTCTCTGTGCCTGTGAAGCAGAAGTGTTCAAATTGCTTCGCAGAATCGCTTTTGTGCAGAAAACAGTAACACTTGTTCAGAACGAAAGAAAGCACAGAGCCCCAGATTTTATGTTGTCCTGGAGAGCTTGCAGAGCACTGGGGAAAAGCAGGCAGAGAATTCCCTGCTAGCACCTTCTCTGTGCCTGGGAAACAGAAGTGTTCACATTGCTTCGCAGAATCGCTTTTGTGCAGAAAACAGTAACACTTGTTCAGAACGAAAGAAAGCACAGAGCCCCAGATTTTATGTTGTCCTGGAGAGCTTGCAGAGCACTGGTGAAAGGCAGGCAGA
The DNA here is from genome assembly GCF_047716275.1 of Strix uralensis. Taxonomy (NCBI): domain Eukaryota; kingdom Metazoa; phylum Chordata; class Aves; order Strigiformes; family Strigidae; genus Strix; species Strix uralensis. The sequence continues at coordinate 1,434,431 of NC_133993.1, forward strand.
GAATTCCCTGCTAGCACCTTCTCTGTGCCTGGGAAGCAGAAGTGTTCACATTGCTTCGCAGAATCGCTTTTGTGCAGAAAACAGTAACACTTGTTCAGAACGAAAGAAAGCACAGAGCCCCAGATTTGCTGTTGTCTTGGAGAGCTTGCAGAGCAGTGGGGAAAGGCAGGCAGAGAATTCCCTGCTAGCACCTTCTTTGTGCCTGTTCACATTGCTTCGCAGAATCGCTTTTGTGCAGAAAACAGTAACACTTGTTCAGAACGAAAGAAAGCACAGAGCCCCAGATTTTATGTTGTCCTGGAGAGCTTGCAGAGCACTGGGGAAAAGCAGTCAGAGAATTCCCTGCTAGCACCTTCTCTGTGCCTGGGAAGCAGAAGTCTTCACATTGCTTCGCAGAATCGCTTTTGTGCAGAAAACAGTAACACTTGTTCAGAATGAAAGAAAGCACAGAGCCCCAGATTTTATGTTGTCCTGGAGAGCTTGCAGAGCACTGGGGAAAAGCAGTCAGAGAATTCCCTGCTAGCACCTTCTCTGTGCCTGGGAAGCAGAAGTCTTCACATTGCTTCGCAGAATCGCTTTTGTGCAGAAAACAGTAACACTTGTTCAGAATGAAAGAAAGCACAGAGCCCCAGATTTTATGTTGTCCTGGAGAGCTTGCAGAGCACTGGGGAAAAGCAGGCAGAGAATTCCCTGCTACCACCTTCTCTGTGCCTGGGAAGCAGAAGTGTTCACATTGCTTCGCAGAATCGCTTTTGTGCAGAAAACAGTAACACTTGTTCAGAACGAAAGAAAGCACAGAGCCCCAGATTTTATGTTGTCCTGGAGAGCTTGCAGAGCACTGGGGAAAAGCAGGCAGAGAATTCCCTGCTAGCACCTTCTCTGTGCCTGGGAAGCAGAAGTGTTCACATTGCTTCGCAGAATCGCTTTTGTGCAGAAAACAGTAACACTTGTTCAGAACGAAAGAAAGCACAGAGCCCCAGATTTTATGTTGTCCTGGAGAGCTTGCAGAGCACTGGGGAAAGGCAGGCAGAGAATTCCCTGCTAGCACCTTCTCTGTGCCTGGGAAGCAGAAGTGTTCACATTGCTTCGCAGAATCGCTTTTGTGCAGAAAACAGTAACACTTGTTCAGAACGAAAGAAAGCACAGAGCCCCAGATTTTATGTTGTCCTGGAGAGCTTGCAGAGCACTGGGGAAAAGCAGGCAGAGAATTCCCTGCTACCACCTTCTCTGTGCCTGGGAAACAGAAGTGTTCACATTGCTTCGCAGAATCGCTTTTGTGCAGAAAACAGTAACACTTGTTCAGAACGAAGGAAAGCACAGAGCCCCAGATTTTATGTTGTCCTGGAGAGCTTGCAGAGCACTGGGGAAAGGCAGGCAGAGAATTCCCTGCTAGCACCTTCTCTGTGCCTGGGAAGCAGAAGTGTTCACATTGCTTCGCAGAATCGCTTTTGTGCAGAAAACAGTAACACTTGTTCAGAACGAAAGAAAGCACAGAGCCCCAGATTTGTTGTTGTCCTGGAGAGCTTGCAGAGCACTGGGGAAAAGCAGGCAGAGAATTCCCTGCTAGCACCTTCTCTGTGCCTGGGAAACAGAAGTGTTCACATTGCTTCGCAGAATCGCTTTTGTGCAGAAAACAGTAACACTTGTTCAGAACGAAGGAAAGCACAGAGCCCCAGATTTTATGTTGTCCTGGAGAGCTTGCAGAGCACTGGGGAAAGGCAGGCAGAGAATTCCCTGTTAGCACCTTCTCTGTGCCTGGGAAGCAGAAGTGTTCCCATTGCTTCGCAGAATCGCTTTTGTGCAGAAAACAGTAACACTTGTTCAGAACGAAAGAAAGCACAGAGCCCCAGATTTTATGTTGTCCTGGAGAGCTTGCAGAGCACTGGGGAAAAGCAGGCAGAGAATTCCCTGCTAGCACCTTCTCTGTGCCTGGGAAACAGAAGTGTTCCCATTGCTTCGCAGAATCGCTTTTGTGCAGAAAACACTAACAGTTGTTCAGAACGAAGGAAAGCACAGAGCCCCAGATTTTATGTTGTCCTGGAGAGCTTGCAGAGCACTGGGGAAAGGCAGGCAGAGAATTCCCTGCTAGCACCTTCTCTGTGCCTGGGAAGCAGAAGTGTTCACATTGCTTCGCAGAATCGCTTTTGTGCAGAAAACAGTAACACTTGTTCAGAACGAAAGAAAGCACAGAGCCCCAGATTTTATGTTGTCCTGGAGAGCTTGCAGAGCACTGGGGAAAAGCAGGCAGAGAATTCCCTGCTAGCACCTTCTCTGTGCCTGGGAAGCAGAAGTGTTCACATTGCTTCGCAGAATCGCTTTTGTGCAGAAAACAGTAACACTTGTTCAGAACGAAAGAAAGCACAGAGCCCCAGATTTTATGTTGTCCTGGAGAGCTTGCAGAGCACTGGGGAAAAGCAGGCAGAGAATTCCCTGCTAGCACCTTCTCTGTGCCTGGGAAGCAGAAGTGCTCACATTGCTTCGCAGAATCGCTTTTGTGCAGAAAACAGTAACACTTGTTCAGAATGAAAGAAAGCACAGAGCCCCAGATTTTATGTTGTCCTGGAGAGCTTGCAGAGCACTGGGGAAAAGCAGGCAGAGAATTCCCTGCTAGCACCTTCTCTGTGCCTGGGAAACAGAAGTGTTCCCATTGCTTCGCAGAATCGCTTTTGTGCAGAAAACAGTAACACTTGTTCAGAACGAAAGAAAGCACAGAGCCACAGATTTTATGTTGTCCTGGAGAGCTTGCAGAGCACTGGGGAAAAACAGGCAGAGAATTCCCTGCTAGCACCTTCTCTGTGCCTGGGAAGCAGAAGTGTTCAAATTCCTTCGCAGAATCGCTTTTGTGCAGAAAACATTAACACTTGTTCAGAACGAACGAAAGCACAGAGCCCCAGATTTTATGTTGTCCTGGAGAGCTTGCAGAGCACTGGGGAAAAGCAGGCAGAGAATTCCCTGCTAGCACCTTCTCTGTGCCTGGGAAGCAGAAGTCTTCACATTGCTTCGCAGAATCGCTTTTGTGCAGAAAACAGTAACACTTGTTCAGAATGAAAGAAAGCACAGAGCCCCAGATTTTATGTTGTCCTGGAGAGCTTGCAGAGCACTGGAGAAAAGCAGGCAGAGAATTCCCTGCTAGCACCTTCTCTGTGCCTGGGAAGCAGAAGTGTTCACATTGCTTCGCAGAATCGCTTTTGTGCAGAAAACAGTAACACTTGTTCAGAACGAAAGAAAGCACAGAGCCCCAGATTTTATGTTGTCCTGGAGAGCTTGCAGAGCACTGGGGAAAAGCAGGCAGAGAATTCCCTGCTACCACCTTCTCTGTGCCTGGGAAACAGAAGTGTTCACATTGCTTCGCAGAATCGCTTTTGTGCAGAAAACAGTAACACTTGTTCAGAACGAAAGAAAGCACAGAGCCCCAGATTTTATGTTGTCCTGGAGAGCTTGCAGAGCACTGGGGAAAAGCAGGCAGAGAATTCCCTGCTACCACCTTCTCTGTGCCTGGGAAACAGAAGTGTTCACATTGCTTCGCAGAATCGCTTTTGTGCAGAAAACAGTAACACTTGTTCAGAACGAAGGAAAGCACAGAGCCCCAGATTTTATGTTGTCCTGGAGAGCTTGCAGAGCACTGGGGAAAGGCAGGCAGAGAATTCCCTGCTAGCACCTTCTCTGTGCCTGGGAAGCAGAAGTGTTCACATTGCTTCGCAGAATCGCTTTTGTGCAGAAAACAATAACACTTGTTCAGAACGAAAGAAAGCACAGAGCCCAAGATTTTATGTTGTCCTGGAGAGCTTGCAGAGCACTGGGGAAAGGCAGGCAGAGAATTCCCTGCTAGCACCTTCTCTGTGCCTGGGAAGCAGAAGTGTTCACATTGCTTCGCAGAATCGCTTTTGTGCAGAAAACAGTAACACTTGTTCAGAACGAAAGAAAGCACAGAGCCCCAGATTTTATGTTGTCCTGGAGAGCTTGCAGAGCACTGGGGAAAAGCAGGCAGAGAATTCCCTGCTAGCACCTTCTCTGTGCCTGGGAAACAGAAGTGTTCACATTGCTTCGCAGAATCGCTTTTGTGCAGAAAACAGTAACACTTGTTCAGAACGAAGGAAAGCACAGAGCCCCAGATTTTATGTTGTCCTGGAGAGCTTGCAGAGCACTGGGGAAAGGCAGGCAGAGAATTCCCTGTTAGCACCTTCTCTGTGCCTGGGAAGCAGAAGTGTTTAAATTGCTTCGCAGAATCGCTTTTGTGCAGAAAACAGTAACACTTGTTCAGAACGAAAGAAAGCACAGAGCCCAAGATTTTATGTTGTCCTGGAGAGCTTGCAGAGCACTGGGGAAAAGCAGGCAGAGAATTCCCTGCTAGCACCTTCTCTGTGCCTGGGAAACAGAAGTGTTCACATTGCTTCGCAGAATCGCTTTTGTGCAGAAAACAGTAACAGTTGTTCAGAACGAAGGAAAGCACAGAGCCCCAGATTTTATGTTGTCCTGGAGAGCTTGCAGAGCACTGGGGAAAGGCAGGCAGAGAATTCCCTGCTAGCACCTTCTCTGTGCCTGGGAAGCAGAAGTGTTCACATTGCTTCGCAGAATCGCTTTTGTGCAGAAAACAATAACACTTGTTCAGAACGAAAGAAAGCACAGAGCCCCAGATTTTATGTTGTCCTGGAGAGCTTGCAGAGCACTGGGGAAAGGCAGGCAGAGAATTCCCTGCTAGCACCTTCTCTGTGCCTGGGAAGCAGAAGTGTTCACATTGCTTCGCAGAATCGCTTTTGTGCAGAAAACAGTAACACTTGTTCAGAACGAAGGAAAGCACAGAGCCCCAGATTTTATGTTGTCATGGAGAGCTTGCAGAGCACTGGGGAAAAGCAGGCAGAGAATTCCCTGCTAGCACCTTCTCTGTGCCTGGGAAGCAGAAGTGCTCACATTGCTTCACAGAATCGCTTTTGTGCAGAAAACAGTAACACTTGTTCAGAACGAAAGAAAGCACAGAGCCCCAGATTTGCTGTTGTCCTGGAGAGCTTGCAGAGCAGTGGGGAAAGGCAGGCAGAGAATTCCCTGCTAGCACCTTCTTTGTGCCTGTTCACATTGCTTCGCAGAATCGCTTTTGTGCAGAAAACAGTAACACTTGTTCAGAACGAAAGAAAGCACAGAGCCCCAGATTTTATGTTGTCCTGGAGAGCTTGCAGAGCACTGGGGAAAAGCAGTCAGAGAATTCCCTGCTAGCACCTTCTCTGTGCCTGGGAAGCAGAAGTCTTCACATTGCTTCGCAGAATCGCTTTTGTGCAGAAAACAGTAACAGTTGTTCAGAACGAAGGAAAGCACAGAGCCCCAGATTTTATGTTGTCCTGGAGAGCTTGCAGAGCACTGGGGAAAGGCAGGCAGAGAATTCCCTGCTAGCACCTTCTCTGTGCCTGGGAAGCAGAAGTGTTCACATTGCTTCGCAGAATCGCTTTTGTGCAGAAAACAATAACACTTGTTCAGAACGAAAGAAAGCACAGAGCCCCAGATTTTATGTTGTCCTGGAGAGCTTGCAGAGCACTGGGGAAAGGCAGGCAGAGAATTCCCTGCTAGCACCTTCTCTGTGCCTGGGAAGCAGAAGTGTTCACATTGCTTCGCAGAATCGCTTTTGTGCAGAAAACAGTAACACTTGTTCAGAACGAAGGAAAGCACAGAGCCCCAGATTTTATGTTGTCCTGGAGAGCTTGCAGAGCACTGGGGAAAAGCAGGCAGAGAATTCCCTGCTAGCACCTTCTCTGTGCCTGGGAAGCAGAAGTGCTCACATTGCTTCACAGAATCGCTTTTGTGCAGAAAACAGTAACACTTGTTCAGAACGAAAGAAAGCACAGAGCCCCAGATTTGCTGTTGTCCTGGAGAGCTTGCAGAGCAGTGGGGAAAGGCAGGCAGAGAATTCCCTGCTAGCACCTTCTTTGTGCCTGTTCACATTGCTTCGCAGAATCGCTTTTGTGCAGAAAACAGTAACACTTGTTCAGAACGAAAGAAAGCACAGAGCCCCAGATTTTATGTTGTCCTGGAGAGCTTGCAGAGCACTGGGGAAAAGCAGGCAGAGAATTCCCTGCTAGCACCTTCTCTGTGCCTGGGAAGCAGAAGTCTTCACATTGCTTCGCAGAATCGCTTTTGTGCAGAAAACAGTAACACTTGTTCAGAATGAAAGAAAGCACAGAGCCCCAGATTTTATGTTGTCCTGGAGAGCTTGCAGAGCACTGGGGAAAAGCAGGCAGAGAATTCCCTGCTACCACCTTCTCTGTGCCTGGGAAACAGAAGTGTTCCCATTGCTTCGCAGAATCGCTTTTGTGCAGAAAACAGTAACACTTGTTCAGAACGAAAGAAAGCACAGAGCCCCAGATTTTATGTTGTCCTGGAGAGCTTGCAGAGCACTGGGGAAAGGCAGGCAGAGAATTCCCTGCTAGCACCTTCTCTGTGCCTGGGAAGCAGAAGTGTTCACATTGCTTCGCAGAATCGCTTTTGTGCAGAAAACAGTAACACTTGTTCAGAACGAAAGAAAGCACAGAGCCCCAGATTTTATGTTGTCCTGGAGAGCTTGCAGAGCACTGGGGAAAAGCAGGCAGAGAATTCCCTGCTAGCACCTTCTCTGTGCCTGGGAAACAGAAGTGTTCACATTGCTTTGCAGAATCGCTTTTGTGCAGAAAACAGTAACACTTGTTCAGAACGAAGGAAAGCACAGAGCCCCAGATTTTATGTTGTCCTGGAGAGCTTGCAGAGCACTGGGGAAAGGCAGGCAGAGAATTCCCTGCTAGCACCTTCTCTGTGCCTGGGAAGCAGAAGTGTTCACATTGCTTCGCAGAATCGCTTTTGTGCAGAAAACAGTAACACTTGTTCAGAACGAAAGAAAGCACAGAGCCCCAGATTTGCTGATGTCCTGGAGAGCTTGCAGAGCACTGGGGAAAGGCAGGCAGAGAATTCCCTGCTAGCACCTTCTCTGTGCCTGGGAAGCAGAAGTGTTCACATTGCTTCGCAGAATCGCTTTTGTGCAGAAAACAGTAACACTTGTTCAGAACGAAGGAAAGCACAGAGCCCCAGATTTTATGTTGTCCTGGAGAGCTTGCAGAGCACTGGGGAAAAGCAGGCAGAGAATTCCCTGCTAGCACCTTCTCTGTGCCTGGGAAGCAGAAGTGCTCACATTGCTTCACAGAATCGCTTTTGTGCAGAAAACAGTAACACTTGTTCAGAACGAAAGAAAGCACAGAGCCCCAGATTTGCTGTTGTCCTGGAGAGCTTGCAGAGCAGTGGGGAAAGGCAGGCAGAGAATTCCCTGCTAGCACCTTCTTTGTGCCTGTTCACATTGCTTCGCAGAATCGCTTTTGTGCAGAAAACAGTAACACTTGTTCAGAACGAAAGAAAGCACAGAGCCCCAGATTTTATGTTGTCCTGGAGAGCTTGCAGAGCACTGGGGAAAAGCAGTCAGAGAATTCCCTGCTAGCACCTTCTCTGTGCCTGGGAAGCAGAAGTCTTCACATTGCTTCGCAGAATCGCTTTTGTGCAGAAAACAGTAACACTTGTTCAGAATGAAAGAAAGCACAGAGCCCCAGATTTTATGTTGTCCTGGAGAGCTTGCAGAGCACTGGGGAAAAGCAGTCAGAGAATTCCCTGCTAGCACCTTCTCTGTGCCTGGGAAGCAGAAGTGTTCACATTGCTTCGCAGAATCGCTTTTGTGCAGAAAACAGTAACACTTGTTCAGAACGAAAGAAAGCACAGAGCCCCAGATTTTATGTTGTCCTGGAGAGCTTGCAGAGCACTGGGGAAAAACAGGCAGAGAATTCCCTGCTAGCACCTTCTCTGTGCCTGGGAAGCAGAAGTGTTCAAATTGCTTCGCAGAATCGCTTTTGTGCAGAAAACATTAACACTTGTTCAGAACGAAAGAAAGCACAGAGCCCCAGATTTTATGTTGTCCTGGAGAGCTTGCAGAGCACTGGGGAAAAGCAGGCAGAGAATTCCCTGCTAGCACCTTCTCTGTGCCTGGGAAGCAGAAGTGTTCACATTGCTTCGCAGAATCGCTTTTGTGCAGAAAACAGTAACACTTGTTCAGAACGAAAGAAAGCACAGAGCCCCAGATTTTATGTTGTCCTGGAGAGCTTGCAGAGCACTGGGGAAAGGCAGGCAGAGAATTCCCTGCTAGCACCTTCTCTGTGCCTGGGAAGCAGAAGTGTTCACATTGCTTCGCAGAATCGCTTTTGTGCAGAAAACAGTAACAGTTGTTCAGAACGAAGGAAAGCACAGAGCCCCAGATTTTATGTTGTCCTGGAGAGCTTGCAGAGCACTGGGGAAAAGTAGGCAGAGAATTCCCTGCTAGCACCTTCTCTGTGCCTGGGAAGCAGAAGTGTTCACATTGCTTCGCAGAATCGCTTTTGTGCAGAAAACAGTAACACTTGTTCAGAACGAAAGAAAGCACAGAGCCCCAGATTTTATGTTGTCCTGGAGAGCTTGCAGAGCACTGGGGAAAAGCAGGCAGAGAATTCCCTGCTAGCACCTTCTCTGTGCCTGGGAAGCAGAAGTCTTCACATTGCTTCGCAGAATCGCTTTTGTGCAGAAAACAGTAACACTTGTTCAGAATGAAAGAAAGCACAGAGCCCCAGATTTTATGTTGTCCTGGAGAGCTTGCAGAGCACTGGGGAAAAGCAGGCAGAGAATTCCCTGCTAGCACCTTCTCTGTGCCTGGGAAACAGAAGTGTTCACATTGCTTCGCAGAATCACTTTTGTGCAGAAAACAGTAACACTTGTTCAGAACGAAAGAAAGCACAGAGCCCCAGATTTGCTGATGTCCTGGAGAGCTTGCAGAGCACTGGGGAAAAGCAGGCAGAGAATTCCCTGCTAGCACCTTCTTTGTGCCTGTTCACATTGCTTCGCAGAATCGCTTTTGTGCAGAAAACAGTAACACTTGTTCAGAACGAAAGAAAGCACAGAGCCCCAGATTTTATGTTGTCCTGGAGAGCTTGCAGAGCACTGGGGAAAAGCAGGCAGAGAATTCCCTGCTAGCACCTTCTCTGTGCCTGGGAAGCAGAAGTCTTCACATTGCTTCGCAGAATCGCTTTTGTGCAGAAAACAGTAACACTTGTTCAGAATGAAAGAAAGCACAGAGCCCCAGATTTTATGTTGTCCTGGAGAGCTTGCAGAGCACTGGGGAAAAGCAGGCAGAGAATTCCCTGCTAGCACCTTCTCTGTGCCTGGGAAACAGAAGTGTTCCCATTGCTTCGCAGAATCGCTTTTGTGCAGAAAACAGTAACACTTGTTCAGAACGAAAGAAAGCACAGAGCCCCAGATTTTATGTTGTCCTGGAGAGCTTGCAGAGCACTGGGGAAAAGCAGGCAGAGAATTCCCTGCTAGCACCTTCTCTGTGCCTGGGAAGCAGAAGTGTTCACATTGCTTCGCAGAATCGCTTTTGTGCAGAAAACAGTAACAGTTGTTCAGAACGAAGGAAAGCACAGAGCCCCAGATTTTATGTTGTCCTGGAGAGCTTGCAGAGCACTGGGGAAAGGCAGGCAGAGAATTCCCTGCTAGCACCTTCTCTGTGCCTGGGAAGCAGAAGTGTTCACATTGCTTCGCAGAATCGCTTTTGTGCAGAAAACAGTAACACTTGTTCAGAACGAAAGAAAGCACAGAGCCCCAGATTTTATGTTGTCCTGGAGAGCTTGCAGAGCACTGGGGAAAAACAGGCAGAGAATTCCCTGCTAGCACCTTCTCTGTGCCTGGGAAGCAGAAGTGTTCAAATTGCTTCGCAGAATCGCTTTTGTGCAGAAAACAGTAACACTTGTTCAGAACGAAAGAAAGCACAGAGCCCCAGATTTTATGTTGTCCTGGAGAGCTTGCAGAGCACTGGGGAAAAGCAGGCAGAGAATTCCCTGCTACCACCTTCTCTGTGCCTGGGAAACAGAAGTGTTCACATTGCTTCGCAGAATCGCTTTTGTGCAGAAAACAGTAACACTTGTTCAGAACGAAGGAAAGCACAGAGCCCCAGATTTTATGTTGTCCTGGAGAACTTGCAGAGCACTGGGGAAAAGCAGGCAGAGAATTCCCTGCTAGCACCTTCTCTGTGCCTGGGAAGCAGAAGTGTTCACATTGCTTCGCAGAATCGCTTTTGTGCAGAAAACAGTGACACTTGTTCAGAACGAAAGAAAGCACAGAGCCCCAGATTTTATGTTGTCCTGGAGAGCTTGCAGAGCACTGGGGAAAAGCAGGCAGAGAATTCCCTGCTAGCACCTTCTCTGTGCCTGGGAAGCAGAAGTGTTCAAATTGCTTCGCAGAATCGCTTTTGTGCAGAAAACAATAACACTTGTTCAGAACGAAAGAAAGCACAGAGCCCCAGATTTTATGTTGTCCTGGAGAGCTTGCAGAGCACTGGGGAAAAGCAGGCAGAGAATTCCCTGCTAGCACCTTCTCTGTGCCTGGGAAGCAGAAGTGTTCACATTGCTTCGCAGAATCGCTTTTGTGCAGAAAACAGTAACACTTGTTCAGAACGAAAGAAAGCACAGAGCCCCAGATTTTATGTTGTCCTGGAGAGCTTGCAGAGCACTGGGGAAAAGCAGGCAGAGAATTCCCTGCTAACACCTTCTCTGTGCCTGGGAAACAGAAGTGTTCACATTGCTTCGCAGAATCGCTTTTGTGCAGAAAACAGTAACGCTTGTTCAGAACGAAAGAAAGCACAGAGCCCCAGATTTGCTGTTGTCCTGGAGAGCTTGCAGAGCAGTGGGGAAAGGCAGGCAGAGAATTCCCTGCTAGCACCTTCTTTGTGCCTGTTCACATTGCTTCGCAGAATCGCTTTTGTGCAGAAAACAGTAACACTTGTTCAGAACGAAAGAAAGCACAGAGCCCCAGATTTTATGTTGTCCTGGAGAACTTGCAGAGCACTGGGGAAAAGCAGTCAGAGAATTCCCTGCTAGCACCTTCTCTGTGCCTGGGAAGCAGAAGTCTTCACATTGCTTCGCAGAATCGCTTTTGTGCAGAAAACAGTAACACTTGTTCAGAATGAAAGAAAGCACAGAGCCCCAGATTTTATGTTGTCCTGGAGAGCTTGCAGAGCACTGGGGAAAAGCAGGCAGAGAATTCCCTGCTAGCACCTTCTCTGTGCCTGGGAAACAGAAGTGTTCCCATTGCTTCGCAGAATCGCTTTTGTGCAGAAAACAGTAACACTTGTTCAGAACGAAAGAAAGCACAGAGCCTCAGATTTTATGTTGTCCTGGAGAGCTTGCAGAGCACTGGGGAAAGGCAGGCAGAGAATTCCCTGCTAGCACCTTCTCTGTGCCTGGGAAGCAGAAGTGTTCACATTGCTTCGCAGAATCGCTTTTGTGCAGAAAACAGTAACACTTGTTCAGAACGAAAGAAAGCACAGAGCCCCAGATTTTATGTTGTCCTGGAGAGCTTGCAGAGCACTGGGGAAAAGCAGGCAGAGAATTCCCTGCTAGCACCTTCTCTGTGCCTGGGAAGCAGAAGTGTTCAAATTGCTTTGCAGAATCGCTTTTGTGCAGAAAACAGTAACACTTGTTCAGAACGAAGGAAAGCACAGAGCCCCAGATTTTATGTTGTCCTGGAGAGCTTGCAGAGCACTGGGGAAAGGCAGGCAGAGAATTCCCTGCTAGCACCTTCTCTGTGCCTGGGAAGCAGAAGTGTTCACATTGCTTCGCAGAATCGCTTTTGTGCAGAAAACAATAACACTTGTTCAGAACGAAAGAAAGCACAGAGCCCCAGATTTTATGTTGTCCTGGAGAGCTTGCAGAGCACTGGGGAAAAGCAGGCAGAGAATTCCCTGCTAGCACCTTCTCTGTGCCTGGGAAGCAGAAGTGTTCACATTGCTTCGCAGAATCGCTTTTGTGCAGAAAACAGTAACACTTGTTCAGAACGAAAGAAAGCACAGAGCCCCAGATTTTATGTTGTCCTGGAGAGCTTGCAGAGCACTGGGGAAAAGCAGGCAGAGAATTCCCTGCTAACACCTTCTCTGTGCCTGGGAAACAGAAGTGTTCACATTGCTTCGCAGAATCGCTTTTGTGCAGAAAACAGTAACGCTTGTTCAGAACGAAAGAAAGCACAGAGCCCCAGATTTGCTGTTGTCCTGGAGAGCTTGCAGAGCAGTGGGGAAAGGCAGGCAGAGAATTCCCTGCTAGCACCTTCTTTGTGCCTGTTCACATTGCTTCGCAGAATCGCTTTTGTGCAGAAAACAGTAACACTTGTTCAGAACGAAAGAAAGCACAGAGCCCCAGATTTTATGTTGTCCTGGAGAACTTGCAGAGCACTGGGGAAAAGCAGTCAGAGAATTCCCTGCTAGCACCTTCTCTGTGCCTGGGAAGCAGAAGTCTTCACATTGCTTCGCAGAATCGCTTTTGTGCAGAAAACAGTAACACTTGTTCAGAATGAAAGAAAGCACAGAGCCCCAGATTTTATGTTGTCCTGGAGAGCTTGCAGAGCACTGGGGAAAAGCAGGCAGAGAATTCCCTGCTAGCACCTTCTCTGTGCCTGGGAAACAGAAGTGTTCCCATTGCTTCGCAGAATCGCTTTTGTGCAGAAAACAGTAACACTTGTTCAGAACGAAAGAAAGCACAGAGCCCCAGATTTTATGTTGTCCTGGAGAGCTTGCAGAGCACTGGGGAAAAGCAGGCAGAGAATTCCCTGCTAGCACCTTCTCTGTGCCTGGGAAACAGAAGTGTTCCCATTGCTTCGCAGAATCGCTTTTGTGCAGAAAACAGTAACACTTGTTCAGAACGAAAGAAAGCACAGAGCCTCAGATTTTATGTTGTCCTGGAGAGCTTGCAGAGCACTGGGGAAAGGCAGGCAGAGAATTCCCTGCTAGCACCTTCTCTGTGCCTGGGAAGCAGAAGTGTTCACATTGCTTCGCAGAATCGCTTTTGTGCAGAAAACAGTAACACTTGTTCAGAACGAAAGAAAGCACAGAGCCCCAGATTTTATGTTGTCCTGGAGAGCTTGCAGAGCACTGGGGAAAAGCAGGCAGAGAATTCCCTGCTACCACCTTCTCTGTGCCTGGGAAGCAGAAGTGTTCAAATTGCTTCGCAGAATCGCTTTTGTGCAGAAAACAGTAACACTTGTTCAGAACGAAGGAAAGCACAGAGCCCCAGATTTTATGTTGTCCTGGAGAGCTTGCAGAGCACTGGGGAAAGGCAGGCAGAGAATTCCCTGCTACCACCTTCTCTGTGCCTGGGAAGCAGAAGTGTTCACATTGCTTCGCAGAATCGCTTTTGTGCAGAAAACAATAACACTTGTTCAGAACGAAAGAAAGCACAGAGCCCCAGATTTTATGTTGTCCTGGAGAGCTTGCAGAGCACTGGGGAAAAGCAGGCAGAGAATTCCCTGCTAGCACCTTCTCTGTGCCTGGGAAGCAGAAGTGTTCACATTGCTTCGCAGAATCGCTTTTGTGCAGAAAACAGTAACACTTGTTCAGAACGAAAGAAAGCACAGAGCCCCAGATTTTATGTTGTCCTGGAGAGCTTGCAGAGCACTGGGGAAAAGCAGGCAGAGAATTCCCTGCTAGCACCTTCTCTGTGCCTGGGAAACAGAAGTGTTCACATTGCTTCGCAGAATCGCTTTTGTGCAGAAAACAGTAACGCTTGTTCAGAACGAAAGAAAGCACAGAGCCCCAGATTTGCTGTTGTCCTGGAGAGCTTGCAGAGCAGTGGGGAAAGGCAGGCAGAGAATTCCCTGCTAGCACCTTCTTTGTGCCTGTTCACATTGCTTCGCAGAATCGCTTTTGTGCAGAAAACAGTAACACTTGTTCAGAACGAAAGAAAGCACAGAGCCCCAGATTTTATGTTGTCCTGGAGAACTTGCAGAGCACTGGGGAAAAGCAGTCAGAGAATTCCCTGCTAGCACCTTCTCTGTGCCTGGGAAGCAGAAGTCTTCACATTGCTTCGCAGAATCGCTTTTGTGCAGAAAACAGTAACACTTGTTCAGAATGAAAGAAAGCACAGAGCCCCAGATTTTATGTTGTCCTGGAGAGCTTGCAGAGCACTGGGGAAAAGCAGGCAGAGAATTCCCTGCTAGCACCTTCTCTGTGCCTGGGAAACAGAAGTGTTCCCATTGCTTCGCAGAATCGCTTTTGTGCAGAAAACAGTAACACTTGTTCAGAACGAAAGAAAGCACAGAGCCCCAGATTTTATGTTGTCCTGGAGAGCTTGCAGAGCACTGGGGAAAAGCAGGCAGAGAATTCCCTGCTAGCGCCTTCTCTGTGCCTGGGAAGCAGAAGTGTTCCCATTGCTTCGCAGAATCGCTTTTGTGCAGAAAACAGTAACACTTGTTCAGAACGAAAGAAAGCACAGAGCCTCAGATTTTATGTTGTCCTGGAGAGCTTGCAGAGCACTGGGGAAAGGCAGGCAGAGAATTCCCTGCTAGCACCTTCTCTGTGCCTGGGAAGCAGAAGTGTTCACATTGCTTCGCAGAATCGCTTTTGTGCAGAAAACAGTAACACTTGTTCAGAACGAAAGAAAGCACAGAGCCCCAGATTTTATGTTGTCCTGGAGAGCTTGCAGAGCACTGGGGAAAAGCAGGCAGAGAATTCCCTGCTAGCACCTTCTCTGTGCCTGGGAAGCAGAAGTGTTCAAATTGCTTCGCAGAATCGCTTTTGTGCAGAAAACAGTAACACTTGTTCAGAACGAAGGAAAGCACAGAGCCCCAGATTTTATGTTGTCCTGGAGAGCTTGCAGAGCACTGGGGAAAGGCAGGCAGAGAATTCCCTGCTACCACCTTCTCTGTGCCTGGGAAGCAGAAGTGTTCACATTGCTTCGCAGAATCGCTTTTGTGCAGAAAACAATAACACTTGTTCAGAACGAAAGAAAGCACAGAGCCCCAGATTTTATGTTGTCCTGGAGAGCTTGCAGAGCACTGGGGAAAAGCAGGCAGAGAATTCCCTGCTAGCACCTTCTCTGTGCCTGGGAAGCAGAAGTCTTCACATTGCTTCGCAGAATCGCTTTTGTGCAGAAAACAGTAACACTTGTTCAGAATGAAAGAAAGCACAGAGCCCCAGATTTTATGTTGTCCTGGAGAGCTTGCAGAGCACTGGGGAAAAGCAGGCAGAGAATTCCCTGCTAGCACCTTCTCTGTGCCTGGGAAACAGAAGTCTTCACATTGCTTCGCAGAATCGCTTTTGTGCAGAAAACAGTAACACTTGTTCAGAACGAAAGAAAGCACAGAGCCCCAGATTTTATGTTGTCCTGGAGAGCTTGCAGAGCACTGGGGAAAAGCAGGCAGAGAATTCCCTGCTAGCACCTTCTCTGTGCCTGGGAAACAGAAGTGTTCCCATTGCTTCGCAGAATCGCTTTTGTGCAGAAAACAGTAACACTTGTTCAGAACGAAAGAAAGCACAGAGCCCCAGATTTTATGTTGTCCTGGAGAGCTTGCAGAGCACTGGGGAAAGGCAGGCAGAGAATTCCCTGCTAGCACCTTCTCTGTGCCTGGGAAGCAGAAGTGTTCAAATTGCTTCGCAGAATCGCTTTTGTGCAGAAAACAGTAACACTTGTTCAGAACGAAGGAAAGCACAGAGCCCCAGATTTTATGTTGTCCTGGAGAGCTTGCAGAGCACTGGGGAAAAGCAGGCAGAGAATTCCCTGCTAGCACCTTCTCTGTGCCTGGGAAACAGAAGTGTTCCCATTGCTTCGCAGAATCGCTTTTGTGCAGAAAACAGTAACACTTGTTCAGAACGAAAGAAAGCACAGAGCCCCAGATTTGTTGTTGTCCTGGAGAGCTTGCAGAGCACTGGGGAAAAGCAGGCAGAGAATTCCCTGCTAGCACCTTCTCTGTGCCTGGGAAGCAGAAGTGTTCACATTGCTTCGCAGAATCGCTTTTGTGCAGAAAACAGTAACAGTTGTTCAGAACGAAGGAAAGCACAGAGCCCCAGATTTTATGTTGTCCTGGAGAGCTTGCAGAGCACTGGGGAAAGGCAGGCAGAGAATTCCCTGCTAGCACCTTCTCTGTGCCTGGGAAGCAGAAGTGTTCACATTGCTTCGCAGAATCGCTTTTGTGCAGAAAACAGTAACACTTGTTCAGAACGAAAGAAAGCACAGAGCCCCAGATTTTATGTTGTCCTGGAGAGCTTGCAGAGCACTGGGGAAAAACAGGCAGAGAATTCCCTGCTAGCACCTTCTCTGTGCCTGGGAAGCAGAAGTGTTCAAATTGCTTCGCAGAATCGCTTTTGTGCAGAAAACAGTAACACTTGTTCAGAACGAAAGAAAGCACAGAGCCCCAGATTTTATGTTGTCCTGGAGAGCTTGCAGAGCACTGGGGAAAAGCAGGCAGAGAATTCCCTGCTAGCACCTTCTCTGTGCCTGGGAAGCAGAAGTGTTCACATTGCTTCGCAGAATCGCTTTTGTGCAGAAAACAGTAACACTTGTTCAGAACGAAAGAAAGCACAGAGCCCCAGATTTTATGTTGTCCTGGAGAGCTTGCAGAGCACTGGGGAAAAGCAGGCAGAGAATTCCCTGCTACCACCTTCTCTGTGCCTGGGAAACAGAAGTGTTCACATTGCTTCGCAGAATCGCTTTTGTGCAGAAAACAGTAACACTTGTTCAGAACGAAGGAAAGCACAGAGCCCCAGATTTTATGTTGTCCTGGAGAGCTTGCAGAGCACTGGGGAAAGGCAGGCAGAGAATTCCCTGCTAGCACCTTCTCTGTGCCTGGGAAGCAGAAGTGTTCACATTGCTTCGCAGAATCGCTTTTGTGCAGAAAACAGTAACACTTGTTCAGAACGAAGGAAAGCACAGAGCCCCAGATTTTATGTTGTCCTGGAGAGCTTGCAGAGCACTGGGGAAAGGCAGGCAGAGAATTCCCTGCTAGCACCTTCTCTGTGCCTGGGAAGCAGAAGTCTTCACATTGCTTCGCAGAATCGCTTTTGTGCAGAAAACAATAACACTTGTTCAGAACGAAAGAAAGCACAGAGCCCCAGATTTTATGTTGTCCTGGAGAGCTTGCAGAGCACTGGGGAAAAGCAGGCAGAGAATTCCCTGCTAGCACCTTCTCTGTGCCTGGGAAGCAGAAGTGTTCCCATTGCTTCGCAGAATCGCTTTTGTGCAGAAAACAGTAACACTTGTTCAGAACGAAAGAAAGCACAGAGCCCCAGATTTTATGTTGTCCTGGAGAGCTTGCAGAGCACTGGGGAAAAGCAGGCAGAGAATTCCCTGCTAACACCTTCTCTGTGCCTGGGAAGCAGAAGTGTTCACATTGCTTCGCAGAATCGCTTTTGTGCAGAAAACAGTAACGCTTGTTCAGAACGAAAGAAAGCACAGAGCCCCAGATTTGCTGTTGTCCTGGAGAGCTTGCAGAGCAGTGGGGAAAGGCAGGCAGAGAATTCCCTGCTAGCACCTTCTTTGTGCCTGTTCACTTTGCTTCGCAGAATCGCTTTTGTGCAGAAAACAGTAACACTTGTTCAGAATGAAAG
Organism: Strix uralensis; assembly: GCF_047716275.1. Taxonomy (NCBI): domain Eukaryota; kingdom Metazoa; phylum Chordata; class Aves; order Strigiformes; family Strigidae; genus Strix; species Strix uralensis. Next base: position 1,451,820 of record NC_133993.1, read on the forward strand.
AAAGCACAGAGCCCCAGATTTTATGTTGTCCTGGAGAGCTTGCAGAGCACTGGGGAAAAGCAGGCAGAGAATTCCCTGCTAGCACCTTCTCTGTGCCTGGGAAACAGAAGTGTTCCCATTGCTTCGCAGAATCGCTTTTGTGCAGAAAACAGTAACACTTGTTCAGAACGAAAGAAAGCACAGAGCCCCAGATTTTATGTTGTCCTGGAGAGCTTGCAGAGCACTGGGGAAAAGCAGGCAGAGAATTCCCTGCTAGCACCTTCTCTGTGCCTGGGAAACAGAAGTGTTCCCATTGCTTCGCAGAATCGCTTTTGTGCAGAAAACAGTAACACTTGTTCAGAACGAAAGAAAGCACAGAGCCTCAGATTTTATGTTGTCCTGGAGAGCTTGCAGAGCACTGGGGAAAGGCAGGCAGAGAATTCCCTGCTAGCACCTTCTCTGTGCCTGGGAAGCAGAAGTGTTCACATTGCTTCGCAGAATCGCTTTTGTGCAGAAAACAGTAACACTTGTTCAGAACGAAGGAAAGCACAGAGCCCCAGATTTTATGTTGTCCTGGAGAGCTTGCAGAGCACTGGGGAAAAGCAGGCAGAGAATTCCCTGCTAGCACCTTCTCTGTGCCTGGGAAGCAGAAGTGTTCAAATTGCTTCGCAGAATCGCTTTTGTGCAGAAAACAGTAACACTTGTTCAGAACGAAGGAAAGCACAGAGCCCCAGATTTTATGTTGTCCTGGAGAGCTTGCAGAGCACTGGGGAAAGGCAGGCAGAGAATTCCCTGCTACCACCTTCTCTGTGCCTGGGAAGCAGAAGTGTTCACATTGCTTCGCAGAATCGCTTTTGTGCAGAAAACAATAACACTTGTTCAGAACGAAAGAAAGCACAGAGCCCCAGATTTTATGTTGTCCTGGAGAGCTTGCAGAGCACTGGGGAAAAGCAGGCAGAGAATTCCCTGCTAGCACCTTCTCTGTGCCTGGGAAGCAGAAGTGTTCACATTGCTTCGCAGAATCGCTTTTGTGCAGAAAACAGTAACACTTGTTCAGAACGAAAGAAAGCACAGAGCCCCAGATTTTATGTTGTCCTGGAGAGCTTGCAGAGCACTGGGGAAAAGCAGGCAGAGAATTCCCTGCTAGCACCTTCTCTGTGCCTGGGAAACAGAAGTGTTCACATTGCTTCGCAGAATCGCTTTTGTGCAGAAAACAGTAACGCTTGTTCAGAACGAAAGAAAGCACAGAGCCCCAGATTTGCTGTTGTCCTGGAGAGCTTGCAGAGCAGTGGGGAAAGGCAGGCAGAGAATTCCCTGCTAGCACCTTCTTTGTGCCTGTTCACATTGCTTCGCAGAATCGCTTTTGTGCAGAAAACAGTAACACTTGTTCAGAACGAAAGAAAGCACAGAGCCCCAGATTTTATGTTGTCCTGGAGAACTTGCAGAGCACTGGGGAAAAGCAGTCAGAGAATTCCCTGCTAGCACCTTCTCTGTGCCTGGGAAGCAGAAGTCTTCACATTGCTTCGCAGAATCGCTTTTGTGCAGAAAACAGTAACACTTGTTCAGAACGAAAGAAAGCACAGAGCCCCAGATTTTATGTTGTCCTGGAGAGCTTGCAGAGCACTGGGGAAAAGCAGGCAGAGAATTCCCTGCTAGCACCTTCTCTGTGCCTGGGAAACAGAAGTGTTCCCATTGCTTCGCAGAATCGCTTTTGTGCAGAAAACAGTAACACTTGTTCAGAACGAAAGAAAGCACAGAGCCCCAGATTTTATGTTGTCCTGGAGAGCTTGCAGAGCACTGGGGAAAAGCAGGCAGAGAATTCCCTGCTAGCGCCTTCTCTGTGCCTGGGAAACAGAAGTGTTCCCATTGCTTCGCAGAATCGCTTTTGTGCAGAAAACAGTAACACTTGTTCAGAACGAAAGAAAGCACAGAGCCTCAGATTTTATGTTGTCCTGGAGAGCTTGCAGAGCACTGGGGAAAGGCAGGCAGAGAATTCCCTGCTAGCACCTTCTCTGTGCCTGGGAAGCAGAAGTGTTCACATTGCTTCGCAGAATCGCTTTTGTGCAGAAAACACTAACACTTGTTCAGAACAAAAGAAAGCACAGAGCCCCAGATTTTATGTTGTCCTGGAGAGCTTGCAGAGCACTGGGGAAAAGCAGGCAGAGAATTCCCTGCTAGCACCTTCTCTGTGCCTGGGAATCAGAAGTGTTCAAATTGCTTCGCAGAATCGCTTTTGTGCAGAAAACAGTAACACTTGTTCAGAACGAAGGAAAGCACAGAGCCCCAGATTTTATGTTGTCCTGGAGAGCTTGCAGAGCACTGGGGAAAGGCAGGCAGAGAATTCCCTGCTACCACCTTCTCTGTGCCTGGGAAGCAGAAGTGTTCACATTGCTTCGCAGAATCGCTTTTGTGCAGAAAACAGTAACACTTGTTCAGAACGAAAGAAAGCACAGAGCCCCAGATTTTATGTTGTCCTGGAGAACTTGCAGAGCACTGGGGAAAAGCAGTCAGAGAATTCCCTGCTAGCACCTTCTCTGTGCCTGGGAAGCAGAAGTCTTCACATTGCTTCGCAGAATCGCTTTTGTGCAGAAAACAGTAACACTTGTTCAGAATGAAAGAAAGCACAGAGCCCCAGATTTTATGTTGTCCTGGAGAGCTTGCAGAGCACTGGGGAAAAGCAGGCAGAGAATTCCCTGCTAGCACCTTCTCTGTGCCTGGGAAACAGAAGTGTTCCCATTGCTTCGCAGAATCGCTTTTGTGCAGAAAACAGTAACACTTGTTCAGAACGAAAGAAAGCACAGAGCCCCAGATTTTATGTTGTCCTGGAGAGCTTGCAGAGCACTGGGGAAAAGCAGGCAGAGAATTCCCTGCTAGCACCTTCTCTGTGCCTGGGAAACAGAAGTGTTCCCATTGCTTCGCAGAATCGCTTTTGTGCAGAAAACAGTAACACTTGTTCAGAACGAAAGAAAGCACAGAGCCTCAGATTTTATGTTGTCCTGGAGAGCTTGCAGAGCACTGGGGAAAGGCAGGCAGAGAATTCCCTGCTAGCACCTTCTCTGTGCCTGGGAAGCAGAAGTGTTCACATTGCTTCGCAGAATCGCTTTTGTGCAGAAAACAGTAACACTTGTTCAGAACGAAAGAAAGCACAGAGCCCCAGATTTTATGTTGTCCTGGAGAGCTTGCAGAGCACTGGGGAAAAGCAGGCAGAGAATTCCCTGCTAGCACCTTCTCTGTGCCTGGGAAGCAGAAGTGTTCAAATTGCTTCGCAGAATCGCTTTTGTGCAGAAAACAGTAACACTTGTTCAGAACGAAGGAAAGCACAGAGCCCCAGATTTTATGTTGTCCTGGAGAGCTTGCAGAGCACTGGGGAAAGGCAGGCAGAGAATTCCCTGCTACCACCTTCTCTGTGCCTGGGAAGCAGAAGTGTTCACATTGCTTCGCAGAATCGCTTTTGTGCAGAAAACAGTAACACTTGTTCAGAACGAAAGAAAGCACAGAGCCCCAGATTTTATGTTGTCCTGGAGAGCTTGCAGAGCACTGGGGAAAAGCAGGCAGAGAATTCCCTGCTAGCACCTTCTCTGTGCCTGGGAAACAGAAGTGTTCACATTGCTTCGCAGAATCGCTTTTGTGCAGAAAACAGTAACGCTTGTTCAGAACGAAAGAAAGCACAGAGCCCCAGATTTGCTGTTGTCCTGGAGAGCTTGCAGAGCAGTGGGGAAAGGCAGGCAGAGAATTCCCTGCTAGCACCTTCTTTGTGCCTGTTCACATTGCTTCGCAGAATCGCTTTTGTGCAGAAAACAGTAACACTTGTTCAGAACGAAAGAAAGCACAGAGCCCCAGATTTTATGTTGTCCTGGAGAACTTGCAGAGCACTGGGGAAAAGCAGTCAGAGAATTCCCTGCTAGCACCTTCTCTGTGCCTGGGAAGCAGAAGTCTTCACATTGCTTCGCAGAATCGCTTTTGTGCAGAAAACAGTAACACTTGTTCAGAATGAAAGAAAGCACAGAGCCCCAGATTTTATGTTGTCCTGGAGAGCTTGCAGAGCACTGGGGAAAAGCAGGCAGAGAATTCCCTGCTAGCACCTTCTCTGTGCCTGGGAAACAGAAGTGTTCCCATTGCTTCGCAGAATCGCTTTTGTGCAGAAAACAGTAACACTTGTTCAGAACGAAAGAAAGCACAGAGCCCCAGATTTTATGTTGTCCTGGAGAGCTTGCAAAGCACTGGGGAAAAGCAGGCAGAGAATTCCCTGCTAGCGCCTTCTCTGTGCCTGGGAAACAGAAGTGTTCCCATTGCTTCGCAGAATCGCTTTTGTGCAGAAAACAGTAACACTTGTTCAGAACGAAAGAAAGCACAGAGCCTCAGATTTTATGTTGTCCTGGAGAGCTTGCAGAGCACTGGGGAAAGGCAGGCAGAGAATTCCCTGCTAGCACCTTCTCTGTGCCTGGGAAGCAGAAGTGTTCACATTGCTTCGCAGAATCGCTTTTGTGCAGAAAACAGTAACACTTGTTCAGAACGAAAGAAAGCACAGAGCCCCAGATTTTATGTTGTCCTGGAGAGCTTGCAGAGCACTGGGGAAAAGCAGGCAGAGAATTCCCTGCTAGCACCTTCTCTGTGCCTGGGAAGCAGAAGTGTTCAAATTGCTTCGCAGAATCGCTTTTGTGCAGAAAACAGTAACACTTGTTCAGAACGAAGGAAAGCACAGAGCCCCAGATTTTATGTTGTCCTGGAGAGCTTGCAGAGCACTGGGGAAAGGCAGGCAGAGAATTCCCTGCTACCACCTTCTCTGTGCCTGGGAAGCAGAAGTGTTCACATTGCTTCGCAGAATCGCTTTTGTGCAGAAAACAATAACACTTGTTCAGAACGAAAGAAAGCACAGAGCCCCAGATTTTATGTTGTCCTGGAGAGCTTGCAGAGCACTGGGGAAAAGCAGGCAGAGAATTCCCTGCTAGCACCTTCTCTGTGCCTGGGAAGCAGAAGTGTTCACATTGCTTCGCAGAATCGCTTTTGTGCAGAAAACAGTAACAATTGTTCAGAATGAAAGAAAGCACAGAGCCCCAGATTTTATGTTGTCCTGGAGAGCTTGCAGAGCACTGGGGAAAAGCAGGCAGAGAATTCCCTGCTAGCACCTTCTCTGTGCCTGGGAAACAGAAGTGTTCCCATTGCTTCGCAGAATCGCTTTTGTGCAGAAAACAGTAACACTTGTTCAGAACGAAAGAAAGCACAGAGCCCCAGATTTTATGTTGTCCTGGAGAGCTTGCAGAGCACTGGGGAAAAGCAGGCAGAGAATTCCCTGCTAGCACCTTCTCTGTGCCTGGGAAGCAGAAGTCTTCACATTGCTTCGCAGAATCGCTTTTGTGCAGAAAACAGTAACACTTGTTCAGAATGAAAGAAAGCACAGAGCCCCAGATTTTATGTTGTCCTGGAGAGCTTGCAGAGCACTGGGGAAAAGCAGGCAGAGAATTCCCTGCTAGCACCTTCTCTGTGCCTGGGAAACAGAAGTGTTCCCATTGCTTCGCAGAATCGCTTTTGTGCAGAAAACAGTAACACTTGTTCAGAACGAAAGAAAGCACAGAGCCCCAGATTTTATGTTGTCCTGGAGAGCTTGCAGAGCACTGGGGAAAGGCAGGCAGAGAATTCCCTGCTAGCACCTTCTCTGTGCCTGGGAAGCAGAAGTGTTCAAATTGCTTCGCAGAATCGCTTTTGTGCAGAAAACAGTAACACTTGTTCAGAACGAAGGAAAGCACAGAGCCCCAGATTTTATGTTGTCCTGGAGAGCTTGCAGAGCACTGGGGAAAAGCAGGCAGAGAATTCCCTGCTAGCACCTTCTCTGTGCCTGGGAAGCAGAAGTGTTCACATTGCTTCGCAGAATCGCTTTTGTGCAGAAAACAGTAACACTTGTTCAGAACGAAAGAAAGCACAGAGCCCCAGATTTTATGTTGTCCTGGAGAGCTTGCAGAGCACTGGGGAAAGGCAGGCAGAGAATTCCCTGCTAGCACCTTCTCTGTGCCTGGGAAACAGAAGTGTTCACATTGCTTCGCAGAATCGCTTTTGTGCAGAAAACAGTAACACTTGTTCAGAACGAAGGAAAGCACAGAGCCCCAGATTTTATGTTGTCCTGGAGAGCTTGCAGAGCACTGGGGAAAGGCAGGCAGAGAATTCCCTGCTAGCACCTTCTCTGTGCCTGGGAAGCAGAAGTGTTCACATTGCTTCGCAGAATCGCTTTTGTGCAGAAAACAGTAACACTTGTTCAGAACGAAGGAAAGCACAGAGCCCCAGATTTTATGTTGTCCTGGAGAGCTTGCAGAGCACTGGGGAAAGGCAGGCAGAGAATTCCCTGCTAGCACCTTCTCTGTGCCTGGGAAGCAGAAGTCTTCACATTGCTTCGCAGAATCGCTTTTGTGCAGAAAACAATAACACTTGTTCAGAACGAAAGAAAGCACAGAGCCCCAGATTTTATGTTGTCCTGGAGAGCTTGCAGAGCACTGGGGAAAAGCAGGCAGAGAATTCCCTGCTAGCACCTTGTCTGTGCCTGGGAAGCAGAAGTGTTCACATTGCTTCGCAGAATCGCTTTTGTGCAGAAAACAGTAACACTTGTTCAGAACGAAGGAAAGCACAGAGCCCCAGATTTTATGTTGTCCTGGAGAGCTTGCAGAGCACTGGGGAAAGGCAGGCAGAGAATTCCCTGCTAGCACCTTCTCTGTGCCTGTTCACATTGCTGCGCAGAATCGCTTTTGTGCAGAAAACAGTAACACTTGTTCAGAAGGAAAGAAAGCACAGAGCCCCAGACTTTATGTTGTCCTGGAGAGCTTGCAGAGCACTGGGGAAAAGCAGGCAGAGAATTCCCTGCTAGCACCTTCTCTGTGCCTGGGAAGCAGAAGTGTTCACATTGCTTGGCAGAATCGCTTTTGTGCACATAACAGTAACACTTTTTCAGAACAAAAGAAAGCACAGAGCCTCAGATTTTATGTTGTCCTGGAGAGCTTGCAGAGCACTGGGGAAAAGCAGGCAGAGAATTCCCTGCTAGCACCTTCTCTGTGCCTGGGAAACAGAAGTGTTCCCATTGCTTCGCAGAATCGCTTTTGTGCAGAAAACAGTAACACTTGTTCAGAACGAAAGAAAGCACAGAGCCCCAGATTTTATGTTGTCCTGGAGAGCTTGCAGAGCACTGGGGAAAGGCAGGCAGAGAATTCCCTGCTAGCACCTTCTCTGTGCCTGGGAAGCAGAAGTGTTCACATTGCTTCGCAGAATCGCTTTTGTGCAGAAAACAGTAACACTTGTTCAGAATGAAATAAAGCACAGAGCCCCAGATTTTATGTTGTCCTGGAGAGCTTGCAGAGCACTGGGGAAAAGCAGGCAGAGAATTCCCTGCTAGCACCTTCTCTGTGCCTGGGAAGCAGAAGTCTTCACATTGCTTCGCAGAATCGCTTTTGTGCAGAAAACAGTAACACTTGTTCAGAATGAAAGAAAGCACAGAGCCCCAGATTTTATGTTGTCCTGGAGAGCTTGCAGAGCACTGGGGAAAAGCAGGCAGAGAATTCCCTGCTAGCACCTTCTCTGTGCCTGGGAAACAGAAGTGTTCCCATTGCTTCGCAGAATCGCTTTTGTGCAGAAAACAGTAACACTTGTTCAGAACGAAAGAAAGCACAGAGCCCCAGATTTTATGTTGTCCTGGAGAGCTTGCAGAGCACTGGGGAAAAGCAGGCAGAGAATTCCCTGCTAGCACCTTCTCTGTGCCTAGGAAACAGAAGTGTTCACACTGCTTCGCAGAATCGCTTTTGTGCAGAAAACAGTAACACTTGTTCAGAATGAAAGAAAGCACAGAGCCCCAGATTTTATGTTGTCCTGGAGAGCTTGCAGAGCACTGGGGAAAGGCAGGCAGAGAATTCCCTGCTAGCACCTTCTCTGTGCCTGGGAAACAGAAGTGTTCACATTGCTTCGCAGAATCGCTTTTGTGCAGAAAACAGTAACACTTGTTCAGAACGAAGGAAAGCACAGAGCCCCAGATTTTATGTTGTCCTGGAGAGCTTGCAGAGCACTGGGGAAAGGCAGGCAGAGAATTCCCTGCTAGCACCTTCTCTGTGCCTGGGAAGCAGAAGTGTTCACATTGCTTCGCAGAATCGCTTTTGTGCAGAAAACAGTAACACTTGTTCAGAACGAAGGAAAGCACAGAGCCCCAGATTTTATGTTGTCCTGGAGAGCTTGCAGAGCACTGGGGAAAGGCAGGCAGAGAATTCCCTGCTAGCACCTTCTCTGTGCCTGGGAAGCAGAAGTCTTCACATTGCTTCGCAGAATCGCTTTTGTGCAGAAAACAATAACACTTGTTCAGAACGAAAGAAAGCACAGAGCCCCAGATTTTATGTTGTCCTGGAGAGCTTGCAGAGCACTGGGGAAAAGCAGGCAGAGAATTCCCTGCTAGCACCTTCTCTGTGCCTGGGAAGCAGAAGTGTTCACATTGCTTCGCAGAATCGCTTTTGTGCAGAAAACAGTAACACTTGTTCAGAACGAAGGAAAGCACAGAGCCCCAGATTTTATGTTGTCCTGGAGAGCTTGCAGAGCACTGGGGAAAGGCAGGCAGAGAATTCCCTGCTAGCACCTTCTTTGTGCCTGTTCACATTGCTGCGCAGAATCGCTTTTGTGCAGAAAACAGTAACACTTGTTCAGAAGGAAAGAAAGCACAGAGCCCCAGACTTTATGTTGTCCTGGAGAGCTTGCAGAGCACTGGGGAAAAGCAGGCAGAGAATTCCCTGCTAGCACCTTCTCTGTGCCTGGGAAGCAGAAGTCTTCACATTGCTTCGCAGAATCGCTTTTGTGCACATAACAGTAACACTTTTTCAGAACAAAAGAAAGCACAGAGCCCCAGATTTTATGTTGTCCTGGAGAGCTTGCAGAGCACTGGGGAAAAGCAGGCAGAGAATTCCCTGCTAGCACCTTCTCTGTGCCTGGGAAACAGAAGTGTTCCCATTGCTTCGCAGAATCGCTTTTGTGCAGAAAACAGTAACACTTGTTCAGAACGAAAGAAAGCACAGAGCCCCAGATTTTATGTTGTCCTGGAGAGCTTGCAGAGCACTGGGGAAAAGCAGGCAGAGAATTCCCTGCTAGCACCTTCTCTGTGCCTGGGAAACAGAAGTGTTCCCATTGCTTCGCAGAATCGCTTTTGTGCAGAAAACAGTAACACTTGTTCAGAACGAAAGAAAGCACAGAGCCCCAGATTTTATGTTGTCCTGGAGAGCTTGCAGAGCACTGGGGAAAGGCAGGCAGAGAATTCCCTGCTAGCACCTTCTCTGTGCCTGGGAAGCAGAAGTGTTCACATTGCTTCGCAGAATCGCTTTTGTGCAGAAAACAGTAACACTTGTTCAGAACGAAATAAAGCACAGAGCCCCAGATTTTATGTTGTCCTGGAGAGCTTGCAGAGCACTGGGGAAAAGCAGGCAGAGAATTCCCTGCTAGCACCTTCTCTGTGCCTGGGAAGCAGAAGTCTTCACATTGCTTCGCAGAATCGCTTTTGTGCAGAAAACAGTAACACTTGTTCAGAATGAAAGAAAGCACAGAGCCCCAGATTTTATGTTGTCCTGGAGAGCTTGCAGAGCACTGGGGAAAAGCAGGCAGAGAATTCCCTGCTAGCACCTTCTCTGTGCCTGGGAAACAGAAGTGTTCCCATTGCTTCGCAGAATCGCTTTTGTGCAGAAAACAGTAACACTTGTTCAGAACGAAAGAAAGCACAGAGCCCCAGATTTTATGTTGTCCTGGAGAGCTTGCAGAGCACTGGGGAAAAGCAGGCAGAGAATTCCCTGCTAGCACCTTCTCTGTGCCTAGGAAACAGAAGTGTTCACACTGCTTCGCAGAATCGCTTTTGTGCACATAACAGTAACACTTGTTCAGAATGAAAGAAAGCACAGAGCCCCAGATTTTATGTTGTCCTGGAGAGCTTGCAGAGCACTGGGGAAAGGCAGGCAGAGAATTCCCTGCTAGCACCTTCTCTGTGCCTGGGAAACAGAAGTGTTCACATTGCTTCGCAGAATCGCTTTTGTGCAGAAAACAGTAACACTTGTTCAGAACGAAGGAAAGCACAGAGCCCCAGATTTTATGTTGTCCTGGAGAGCTTGCAGAGCACTGGGGAAAGGCAGGCAGAGAATTCCCTGCTAGCACCTTCTCTGTGCCTGGGAAGCAGAAGTGTTCACATTGCTTCGCAGAATCGCTTTTGTGCAGAAAACAGTAACACTTGTTCAGAACGAAGGAAAGCACAGAGCCCCAGATTTTATGTTGTCCTGGAGAGCTTGCAGAGCACTGGGGAAAGGCAGGCAGAGAATTCCCTGCTACCACCTTCTCTGTGCCTGGGAAGCAGAAGTGTTCACATTGCTTCGCAGAATCGCTTTTGTGCAGAAAACAGTAACACTTGTTCAGAACGAAAGAAAGCACAGAGCCCCAGATTTTATGTTGTCCTGGAGAACTTGCAGAGCACTGGGGAAAAGCAGTCAGAGAATTCCCTGCTAGCACCTTCTCTGTGCCTGGGAAGCAGAAGTCTTCACATTGCTTCGCAGAATCGCTTTTGTGCAGAAAACAGTAACACTTGTTCAGAATGAAAGAAAGCACAGAGCCCCAGATTTTATGTTGTCCTGGAGAGCTTGCAGAGCACTGGGGAAAGGCAGGCAGAGAATTCCCTGCTAGCACCTTCTCTGTGCCTGGGAAGCAGAAGTCTTCACATTGCTTCGCAGAATCGCTTTTGTGCAGAAAACAATAACACTTGTTCAGAACGAAAGAAAGCACAGAGCCCCAGATTTTATGTTGTCCTGGAGAGCTTGCAGAGCACTGGGGAAAAGCAGGCAGAGAATTCCCTGCTAGCACCTTCTCTGTGCCTGGGAAGCAGAAGTGTTCACATTGCTTCGCAGAATCGCTTTTGTGCAGAAAACAGTAACACTTGTTCAGAACGAAGGAAAGCACAGAGCCCCAGATTTTATGTTGTCCTGGAGAGCTTGCAGAGCACTGGGGAAAGGCAGGCAGAGAATTCCCTGCTAGCACCTTCTTTGTGCCTGTTCACATTGCTGCGCAGAATCGCTTTTGTGCAGAAAACAGTAACACTTGTTCAGAAGGAAAGAAAGCACAGAGCCCCAGACTTTATGTTGTCCTGGAGAGCTTGCAGAGCACTGGGGAAAAGCAGGCAGAGAATTCCCTGCTAGCACCTTCTCTGTGCCTGGGAAGCAGAAGTCTTCACATTGCTTCGCAGAATCGCTTTTGTGCACATAACAGTAACACTTTTTCAGAACAAAAGAAAGCACAGAGCCCCAGATTTTATGTTGTCCTGGAGAGCTTGCAGAGCACTGGGGAAAAGCAGGCAGAGAATTCCCTGCTAGCACCTTCTCTGTGCCTGGGAAACAGAAGTGTTCCCATTGCTTCGCAGAATCGCTTTTGTGCAGAAAACAGTAACACTTGTTCAGAACGAAAGAAAGCACAGAGCCCCAGATTTTATGTTGTCCTGGAGAGCTTGCAGAGCACTGGGGAAAAGCAGGCAGAGAATTCCCTGCTAGCACCTTCTCTGTGCCTGGGAAACAGAAGTGTTCCCATTGCTTCGCAGAATCGCTTTTGTGCAGAAAACAGTAACACTTGTTCAGAACGAAAGAAAGCACAGAGCCCCAGATTTTATGTTGTCCTGGAGAGCTTGCAGAGCACTGGGGAAAGGCAGGCAGAGAATTCCCTGCTAGCACCTTCTCTGTGCCTGGGAAGCAGAAGTGTTCACATTGCTTCGCAGAATCGCTTTTGTGCAGAAAACAGTAACACTTGTTCAGAACGAAATAAAGCACAGAGCCCCAGATTTTATGTTGTCCTGGAGAGCTTGCAGAGCACTGGGGAAAAGCAGGCAGAGAATTCCCTGCTAGCACCTTCTCTGTGCCTGGGAAGCAGAAGTCTTCACATTGCTTCGCAGAATCGCTTTTGTGCAGAAAACAGTAACACTTGTTCAGAATGAAAGAAAGCACAGAGCCCCAGATTTTATGTTGTCCTGGAGAGCTTGCAGAGCACTGGGGAAAAGCAGGCAGAGAATTCCCTGCTAGCACCTTCTCTGTGCCTGGGAAACAGAAGTGTTCCCATTGCTTCGCAGAATCGCTTTTGTGCAGAAAACAGTAACACTTGTTCAGAACGAAAGAAAGCACAGAGCCCCAGATTTTATGTTGTCCTGGAGAGCTTGCAGAGCACTGGGGAAAAGCAGGCAGAGAATTCCCTGCTAGCACCTTCTCTGTGCCTAGGAAACAGAAGTGTTCACACTGCTTCGCAGAATCGCTTTTGTGCACATAACAGTAACACTTGTTCAGAATGAAAGAAAGCACAGAGCCCCAGATTTTATGTTGTCCTGGAGAGCTTGCAGAGCACTGGGGAAAGGCAGGCAGAGAATTCCCTGCTAGCACCTTCTCTGTGCCTGGGAAACAGAAGTGTTCACATTGCTTCGCAGAATCGCTTTTGTGCAGAAAACAGTAACACTTGTTCAGAACGAAGGAAAGCACAGAGCCCCAGATTTTATGTTGTCCTGGAGAGCTTGCAGAGCACTGGGGAAAGGCAGGCAGAGAATTCCCTGCTAGCACCTTCTCTGTGCCTGGGAAGCAGAAGTGTTCACATTGCTTCGCAGAATCGCTTTTGTGCAGAAAACAGTAACACTTGTTCAGAACGAAGGAAAGCACAGAGCCCCAGATTTTATGTTGTCCTGGAGAGCTTGCAGAGCACTGGGGAAAGGCAGGCAGAGAATTCCCTGCTACCACCTTCTCTGTGCCTGGGAAGCAGAAGTGTTCACATTGCTTCGCAGAATCGCTTTTGTGCAGAAAACAGTAACACTTGTTCAGAACGAAAGAAAGCACAGAGCCCCAGATTTTATGTTGTCCTGGAGAACTTGCAGAGCACTGGGGAAAAGCAGTCAGAGAATTCCCTGCTAGCACCTTCTCTGTGCCTGGGAAGCAGAAGTCTTCACATTGCTTCGCAGAATCGCTTTTGTGCAGAAAACAGTAACACTTGTTCAGAATGAAAGAAAGCACAGAGCCCCAGATTTTATGTTGTCCTGGAGAGCTTGCAGAGCACTGGGGAAAAGCAGGCAGAGAATTCCCTGCTAGCACCTTCTCTGTGCCTGGGAAACAGAAGTGTTCCCATTGCTTCGCAGAATCGCTTTTGTGCAGAAAACAGTAACACTTGTTCAGAACGAAAGAAAGCACAGAGCCCCAGATTTTATGTTGTCCTGGAGAGCTTGCAGAGCACTGGGGAAAAGCAGGCAGAGAATTCCCTGCTAGCACCTTCTCTGTGCCTGGGAAACAGAAGTGTTCCCATTGCTTCGCAGAATCGCTTTTGTGCAGAAAACAGTAACACTTGTTCAGAACGAAAGAAAGCACAGAGCCTCAGATTTTATGTTGTCCTGGAGAGCTTGCAGAGCACTGGGGAAAGGCAGGCAGAGAATTCCCTGCTAGCACCTTCTCTGTGCCTGGGAAGCAGAAGTGTTCACATTGCTTCGCAGAATCGCTTTTGTGCAGAAAACAGTAACACTTGTTCAGAACGAAAGAAAGCACAGAGCCCCAGATTTTATGTTGTCCTGGAGAGCTTGCAGAGCACTGGGGAAAAGCAGGCAGAGAATTCCCTGCTAGCACCTTCTCTGTGCCTGGGAAGCAGAAGTGTTCAAATTGCTTCGCAGAATCGCTTTTGTGCAGAAAACAGTAACACTTGTTCAGAACGAAGGAAAGCACAGAGCCCCAGATTTTATGTTGTCCTGGAGAGCTTGCAGAGCACTGGGGAAAGGCAGGCAGAGAATTCCCTGCTAGCACCTTCTCTGTGCCTGGGAAGCAGAAGTGTTCACATTGCTTCGCAGAATCGCTTTTGTGCAGAAAACAGTAACACTTGTTCAGAACGAAAGAAAGCACAGAGCCCCAGATTTTATGTTGTCCTGGAGAGCTTGCAGAGCACTGGGGAAAAGCAGGCAGAGAATTCCCTGCTAGCACCTTCTCTGTGCCTGGGAAACAGAAGTGTTCACATTGCTTCGCAGAATCGCTTTTGTGCAGAAAACAGTAACGCTTGTTCAGAACGAAAGAAAGCACAGAGCCCCAGATTTGCTGTTGTCCTGGAGAGCTTGCAGAGCAGTGGGGAAAGGCAGGCAGAGAATTCCCTGCTAGCACCTTCTTTGTGCCTGTTCACATTGCTTCGCAGAATCGCTTTTGTGCAGAAAACAGTAACACTTGTTCAGAACGAAAGAAAGCACAGAGCCCCAGATTTTATGTTGTCCTGGAGAACTTGCAGAGCACTGGGGAAAAGCAGTCAGAGAATTCCCTGCTAGCACCTTCTCTGTGCCTGGGAAGCAGAAGTGTTCACATTGCTTCGCAGAATCGCTTTTGTGCAGAAAACAGTAACACTTGTTCAGAATGAAAGAAAGCACAGAGCCCCAGATTTTATGTTGTCCTGGAGAGCTTGCAGAGCACTGGGGAAAGGCAGGCAGAGAATTCCCTGCTAGCACCTTCTCTGTGCCTGGGAAACAGAAGTGTTCCCATTGCTTCGCAGAATCGCTTTTGTGCAGAAAACAGTAACACTTGTTCAGAACGAAAGAAAGCACAGAGCCCCAGATTTTATGTTGTCCTGGAGAGCTTGCAAAGCACTGGGGAAAAGCAGGCAGAGAATTCCCTGCTAGCGCCTTCTCTGTGCCTGGGAAACAGAAGTGTTCCCATTGCTTCGCAGAATCGCTTTTGTGCAGAAAACAGTAACACTTGTTCAGAACGAAAGAAAGCACAGAGCCTCAGATTTTATGTTGTCCTGGAGAGCTTGCAGAGCACTGGGGAAAGGCAGGCAGAGAATTCCCTGCTAGCACCTTCTCTGTGCCTGGGAAGCAGAAGTGTTCACATTGCTTCGCAGAATCGCTTTTGTGCAGAAAACAGTAACACTTGTTCAGAACGAAAGAAAGCACAGAGCCCCAGATTTTATGTTGTCCTGGAGAGCTTGCAGAGCACTGGGGAAAAGCAGGCAGAGAATTCCCTGCTAGCACCTTCTCTGTGCCTGGGAAGCAGAAGTGTTCAAATTGCTTCGCAGAATCGCTTTTGTGCAGAAAACAGTAACACTTGTTCAGAACGAAGGAAAGCACAGAGCCCCAGATTTTATGTTGTCCTGGAGAGCTTGCAGAGCACTGGGGAAAGGCAGGCAGAGAATTCCCTGCTACCACCTTCTCTGTGCCTGGGAAGCAGAAGTGTTCACATTGCTTCGCAGAATCGCTTTTGTGCAGAAAACAATAACACTTGTTCAGAACGAAAGAAAGCACAGAGCCCCAGATTTTATGTTGTCCTGGAGAGCTTGCAGAGCACTGGGGAAAAGCAGGCAGAGAATTCCCTGCTAGCACCTTCTCTGTGCCTGGGAAGCAGAAGTGTTCACATTGCTTCGCAGAATCGCTTTTGTGCAGAAAACAGTAACACTTGTTCAGAATGAAAGAAAGCACAGAGCCCCAGATTTTATGTTGTCCTGGAGAGCTTGCAGAGCACTGGGGAAAAGCAGGCAGAGAATTCCCTGCTAGCACCTTCTCTGTGCCTGGGAAACAGAAGTGTTCCCATTGCTTCGCAGAATCGCTTTTGTGCAGAAAACAGTAACACTTGTTCAGAACGAAAGAAAGCACAGAGCCCCAGATTTTATGTTGTCCTGGAGAGCTTGCAGAGCACTGGGGAAAAGCAGGCAGAGAATTCCCTGCTAGCACCTTCTCTGTGCCTGGGAAGCAGAAGTCTTCACATTGCTTCGCAGAATCGCTTTTGTGCAGAAAACAGTAACACTTGTTCAGAATGAAAGAAAGCACAGAGCCCCAGATTTTATGTTGTCCTGGAGAGCTTGCAGAGCACTGGGGAAAAGCAGGCAGAGAATTCCCTGCTAGCACCTTCTCTGTGCCTGGGAAACAGAAGTGTTCCCATTGCTTCGCAGAATCGCTTTTGTGCAGAAAACAGTAACACTTGTTCAGAACGAAAGAAAGCACAGAGCCCCAGATTTTATGTTGTCCTGGAGAGCTTGCAGAGCACTGGGGAAAGGCAGGCAGAGAATTCCCTGCTAGCACCTTCTCTGTGCCTGGGAAGCAGAAGTGTTCAAATTGCTTCGCAGAATCGCTTTTGTGCAGAAAACAGTAACACTTGTTCAGAACGAAGGAAAGCACAGAGCCCCAGATTTTATGTTGTCCTGGAGAGCTTGCAGAGCACTGGGGAAAAGCAGGCAGAGAATTCCCTGCTAGCACCTTCTCTGTGCCTGGGAAGCAGAAGTGTTCACATTGCTTCGCAGAATCGCTTTTGTGCAGAAAACAGTAACACTTGTTCAGAACGAAAGAAAGCACAGAGCCCCAGATTTTATGTTGTCCTGGAGAGCTTGCAGAGCACTGGGGAAAGGCAGGCAGAGAATTCCCTGCTAGCACCTTCTCTGTGCCTGGGAAACAGAAGTGTTCACATTGCTTCGCAGAATCGCTTTTGTGCAGAAAACAGTAACACTTGTTCAGAACGAAGGAAAGCACAGAGCCCCAGATTTTATGTTGTCCTGGAGAGCTTGCAGAGCACTGGGGAAAGGCAGGCAGAGAATTCCCTGCTAGCACCTTCTCTGTGCCTGGGAAGCAGAAGTGTTCACATTGCTTCGCAGAATCGCTTTTGTGCAGAAAACAGTAACACTTGTTCAGAACGAAGGAAAGCACAGAGCCCCAGATTTTATGTTGTCCTGGAGAGCTTGCAGAGCACTGGGGAAAGGCAGGCAGAGAATTCCCTGCTAGCACCTTCTCTGTGCCTGGGAAGCAGAAGTCTTCACATTGCTTCGCAGAATCGCTTTTGTGCAGAAAACAATAACACTTGTTCAGAACGAAAGAAAGCACAGAGCCCCAGATTTTATGTTGTCCTGGAGAGCTTGCAGAGCACTGGGGAAAAGCAGGCAGAGAATTCCCTGCTAGCACCTTGTCTGTGCCTGGGAAGCAGAAGTGTTCACATTGCTTCGCAGAATCGCTTTTGTGCAGAAAACAGTAACACTTGTTCAGAACGAAGGAAAGCACAGAGCCCCAGATTTTATGTTGTCCTGGAGAGCTTGCAGAGCACTGGGGAAAGGCAGGCAGAGAATTCCCTGCTAGCACCTTCTCTGTGCCTGTTCACATTGCTGCGCAGAATCGCTTTTGTGCAGAAAACAGTAACACTTGTTCAGAAGGAAAGAAAGCACAGAGCCCCAGACTTTATGTTGTCCTGGAGAGCTTGCAGAGCACTGGGGAAAAGCAGGCAGAGAATTCCCTGCTAGCACCTTCTCTGTGCCTGGGAAGCAGAAGTGTTCACATTGCTTGGCAGAATCGCTTTTGTGCACATAACAGTAACACTTTTTCAGAACAAAAGAAAGCACAGAGCCTCAGATTTTATGTTGTCCTGGAGAGCTTGCAGAGCACTGGGGAAAAGCAGGCAGAGAATTCCCTGCTAGCACCTTCTCTGTGCCTGGGAAACAGAAGTGTTCCCATTGCTTCGCAGAATCGCTTTTGTGCAGAAAACAGTAACACTTGTTCAGAACGAAAGAAAGCACAGAGCCCCAGATTTTATGTTGTCCTGGAGAGCTTGCAGAGCACTGGGGAAAGGCAGGCAGAGAATTCCCTGCTAGCACCTTCTCTGTGCCTGGGAAACAGAAGTGTTCACATTGCTTCGCAGAATCGCTTTTGTGCAGAAAACAGTAACACTTGTTCAGAACGAAATAAAGCACAGAGCCCCAGATTTTATGTTGTCCTGGAGAGCTTGCAGAGCACTGGGGAAAAGCAGGCAGAGAATTCCCTGCTAGCACCTTCTCTGTGCCTGGGAAGCAGAAGTCTTCACATTGCTTCGCAGAATCGCTTTTGTGCAGAAAACAGTAACACTTGTTCAGAATGAAAGAAAGCACAGAGCCCCAGATTTTATGTTGTCCTGGAGAGCTTGCAGAGCACTGGGGAAAAGCAGGCAGAGAATTCCCTGCTAGCACCTTCTCTGTGCCTGGGAAACAGAAGTGTTCCCATTGCTTCGCAGAATCGCTTTTGTGCAGAAAACAGTAACACTTGTTCAGAACGAAAGAAAGCACAGAGCCCCAGATTTTATGTTGTCCTGGAGAGCTTGCAGAGCACTGGGGAAAAGCAGGCAGAGAATTCCCTGCTAGCACCTTCTCTGTGCCTAGGAAACAGAAGTGTTCACACTGCTTCGCAGAATCGCTTTTGTGCAGAAAACAGTAACACTTGTTCAGAATGAAAGAAAGCACAGAGCCCCAGATTTTATGTTGTCCTGGAGAGCTTGCAGAGCACTGGGGAAAGGCAGGCAGAGAATTCCCTGCTAGCACCTTCTCTGTGCCTGGGAAACAGAAGTGTTCACATTGCTTCGCAGAATCGCTTTTGTGCAGAAAACAGTAACACTTGTTCAGAACGAAGGAAAGCACAGAGCCCCAGATTTTATGTTGTCCTGGAGAGCTTGCAGAGCACTGGGGAAAGGCAGGCAGAGAATTCCCTGCTAGCACCTTCTCTGTGCCTGGGAAGCAGAAGTGTTCACATTGCTTCGCAGAATCGCTTTTGTGCAGAAAACAGTAACACTTGTTCAGAACGAAGGAAAGCACAGAGCCCCAGATTTTATGTTGTCCTGGAGAGCTTGCAGAGCACTGGGGAAAGGCAGGCAGAGAATTCCCTGCTAGCACCTTCTCTGTGCCTGGGAAGCAGAAGTCTTCACATTGCTTCGCAGAATCGCTTTTGTGCAGAAAACAATAACACTTGTTCAGAACGAAAGAAAGCACAGAGCCCCAGATTTTATGTTGTCCTGGAGAGCTTGCAGAGCACTGGGGAAAAGCAGGCAGAGAATTCCCTGCTAGCACCTTCTCTGTGCCTGGGAAGCAGAAGTGTTCACATTGCTTCGCAGAATCGCTTTTGTGCAGAAAACAGTAACACTTGTTCAGAACGAAGGAAAGCACAGAGCCCCAGATTTTATGTTGTCCTGGAGAGCTTGCAGAGCACTGGGGAAAGGCAGGCAGAGAATTCCCTGCTAGCACCTTCTTTGTGCCTGTTCACATTGCTGCGCAGAATCGCTTTTGTGCAGAAAACAGTAACACTTGTTCAGAAGGAAAGAAAGCACAGAGCCCCAGACTTTATGTTGTCCTGGAGAGCTTGCAGAGCACTGGGGAAAAGCAGGCAGAGAATTCCCTGCTAGCACCTTCTCTGTGCCTGGGAAGCAGAAGTCTTCACATTGCTTCGCAGAATCGCTTTTGTGCACATAACAGTAACACTTTTTCAGAACAAAAGAAAGCACAGAGCCCCAGATTTTATGTTGTCCTGGAGAGCTTGCAGAGCACTGGGGAAAAGCAGGCAGAGAATTCCCTGCTAGCACCTTCTCTGTGCCTGGGAAACAGAAGTGTTCCCATTGCTTCGCAGAATCGCTTTTGTGCAGAAAACAGTAACACTTGTTCAGAACGAAAGAAAGCACAGAGCCCCAGATTTTATGTTGTCCTGGAGAGCTTGCAGAGCACTGGGGAAAAGCAGGCAGAGAATTCCCTGCTAGCACCTTCTCTGTGCCTGGGAAACAGAAGTGTTCCCATTGCTTCGCAGAATCGCTTTTGTGCAGAAAACAGTAACACTTGTTCAGAACGAAAGAAAGCACAGAGCCCCAGATTTTATGTTGTCCTGGAGAGCTTGCAGAGCACTGGGGAAAGGCAGGCAGAGAATTCCCTGCTAGCACCTTCTCTGTGCCTGGGAAGCAGAAGTGTTCACATTGCTTCGCAGAATCGCTTTTGTGCAGAAAACAGTAACACTTGTTCAGAACGAAATAAAGCACAGAGCCCCAGATTTTATGTTGTCCTGGAGAGCTTGCAGAGCACTGGGGAAAAGCAGGCAGAGAATTCCCTGCTAGCACCTTCTCTGTGCCTGGGAAGCAGAAGTCTTCACATTGCTTCGCAGAATCGCTTTTGTGCAGAAAACAGTAACACTTGTTCAGAATGAAAGAAAGCACAGAGCCCCAGATTTTATGTTGTCCTGGAGAGCTTGCAGAGCACTGGGGAAAAGCAGGCAGAGAATTCCCTGCTAGCACCTTCTCTGTGCCTGGGAAACAGAAGTGTTCCCATTGCTTCGCAGAATCGCTTTTGTGCAGAAAACAGTAACACTTGTTCAGAACGAAAGAAAGCACAGAGCCCCAGATTTTATGTTGTCCTGGAGAGCTTGCAGAGCACTGGGGAAAAGCAGGCAGAGAATTCCCTGCTAGCACCTTCTCTGTGCCTAGGAAACAGAAGTGTTCACACTGCTTCGCAGAATCGCTTTTGTGCAGAAAACAGTAACACTTGTTCAGAATGAAAGAAAGCACAGAGCCCCAGATTTTATGTTGTCCTGGAGAGCTTGCAGAGCACTGGGGAAAGGCAGGCAGAGAATTCCCTGCTAGCACCTTCTCTGTGCCTGGGAAACAGAAGTGTTCACATTGCTTCGCAGAATCGCTTTTGTGCAGAAAACAGTAACACTTGTTCAGAACGAAGGAAAGCACAGAGCCCCAGATTTTATGTTGTCCTGGAGAGCTTGCAGAGCACTGGGGAAAGGCAGGCAGAGAATTCCCTGCTAGCACCTTCTCTGTGCCTGGGAAGCAGAAGTGTTCACATTGCTTCGCAGAATCGCTTTTGTGCAGAAAACAGTAACACTTGTTCAGAACGAAGGAAAGCACAGAGCCCCAGATTTTATGTTGTCCTGGAGAGCTTGCAGAGCACTGGGGAAAGGCAGGCAGAGAATTCCCTGCTAGCACCTTCTCTGTGCCTGGGAAGCAGAAGTCTTCACATTGCTTCGCAGAATCGCTTTTGTGCAGAAAACAATAACACTTGTTCAGAACGAAAGAAAGCACAGAGCCCCAGATTTTATGTTGTCCTGGAGAGCTTGCAGAGCACTGGGGAAAAGCAGGCAGAGAATTCCCTGCTAGCACCTTCTCTGTGCCTGGGAAGCAGAAGTGTTCACATTGCTTCGCAGAATCGCTTTTGTGCAGAAAACAGTAACACTTGTTCAGAACGAAGGAAAGCACAGAGCCCCAGATTTTATGTTGTCCTGGAGAGCTTGCAGAGCACTGGGGAAAGGCAGGCAGAGAATTCCCTGCTAGCACCTTCTTTGTGCCTGTTCACATTGCTGCGCAGAATCGCTTTTGTGCAGAAAACAGTAACACTTGTTCAGAAGGAAAGAAAGCACAGAGCCCCAGACTTTATGTTGTCCTGGAGAGCTTGCAGAGCACTGGGGAAAAGCAGGCAGAGAATTCCCTGCTAGCACCTTCTCTGTGCCTGGGAAGCAGAAGTCTTCACATTGCTTCGCAGAATCGCTTTTGTGCACATAACAGTAACACTTTTTCAGAACAAAAGAAAGCACAGAGCCCCAGATTTTATGTTGTCCTGGAGAGCTTGCAGAGCACTGGGGAAAAGCAGGCAGAGAATTCCCTGCTAGCACCTTCTCTGTGCCTGGGAAACAGAAGTGTTCCCATTGCTTCGCAGAATCGCTTTTGTGCAGAAAACAGTAACACTTGTTCAGAACGAAAGAAAGCACAGAGCCCCAGATTTTATGTTGTCCTGGAGAGCTTGCAGAGCACTGGGGAAAAGCAGGCAGAGAATTCCCTGCTAGCACCTTCTCTGTGCCTGGGAAGCAGAAGTCTTCACATTGCTTCGCAGAATCGCTTTTGTGCAGAAAACAGTAACACTTGTTCAGAACGAAAGAAAGCACAGAGCCCCAGATTTTATGTTGTCCTGGAGAGCTTGCAGAGCACTGGGGAAAAGCAGGCAGAGAATTCCCTGCTAGCACCTTCTCTGTGCCTGGGAAACAGAAGTGTTCCCATTGCTTCGCAGAATCGCTTTTGTGCAGAAAACAGTAACACTTGTTCAGAACGAAAGAAAGCACAGAGCCCCAGATTTTATGTTGTCCTGGAGAGCTTGCAGAGCACTGGGGAAAGGCAGGCAGAGAATTCCCTGCTAGCACCTTCTCTGTGCCTGGGAAGCAGAAGTGTTCACATTGCTTCGCAGAATCGCTTTTGTGCAGAAAACAGTAACACTTGTTCAGAACGAAATAAAGCACAGAGCCCCAGATTTTATGTTGTCCTGGAGAGCTTGCAGAGCACTGGGGAAAAGCAGGCAGAGAATTCCCTGCTAGCACCTTCTCTGTGCCTGGGAAGCAGAAGTCTTCACATTGCTTCGCAGAATCGCTTTTGTGCAGAAAACAGTAACACTTGTTCAGAATGAAAGAAAGCACAGAGCCCCAGATTTTATGTTGTCCTGGAGAGCTTGCAGAGCACTGGGGAAAAGCAGGCAGAGAATTCCCTGCTAGCACCTTCTCTGTGCCTGGGAAACAGAAGTGTTCCCATTGCTTCGCAGAATCGCTTTTGTGCAGAAAACAGTAACACTTGTTCAGAACGAAAGAAAGCACAGAGCCCCAGATTTTATGTTGTCCTGGAGAGCTTGCAGAGCACTGGGGAAAAGCAGGCAGAGAATTCCCTGCTAGCACCTTCTCTGTGCCTAGGAAACAGAAGTGTTCACACTGCTTCGCAGAATCGCTTTTGTGCAGAAAACAGTAACACTTGTTCAGAATGAAAGAAAGCACAGAGCCCCAGATTTTATGTTGTCCTGGAGAGCTTGCAGAGCACTGGGGAAAGGCAGGCAGAGAATTCCCTGCTAGCACCTTCTCTGTGCCTGGGAAACAGAAGTGTTCACATTGCTTCGCAGAATCGCTTTTGTGCAGAAAACAGTAACACTTGTTCAGAACGAAGGAAAGCACAGAGCCCCAGATTTTATGTTGTCCTGGAGAGCTTGCAGAGCACTGGGGAAAGGCAGGCAGAGAATTCCCTGCTAGCACCTTCTCTGTGCCTGGGAAGCAGAAGTGTTCACATTGCTTCGCAGAATCGCTTTTGTGCAGAAAACAGTAACACTTGTTCAGAACGAAGGAAAGCACAGAGCCCCAGATTTTATGTTGTCCTGGAGAGCTTGCAGAGCACTGGGGAAAGGCAGGCAGAGAATTCCCTGCTAGCACCTTCTCTGTGCCTGGGAAGCAGAAGTGTTCACATTGCTTCGCAGAATCGCTTTTGTGCAGAAAACAATAACACTTGTTCAGAACGAAGGAAAGCACAGAGCCCCAGATTTTATGTTGTCCTGGAGAGCTTGCAGAGCACTGGGGAAAGGCAGGCAGAGAATTCCCTGCTAGCACCTTCTTTGTGCCTGTTCACATTGCTGCGCAGAATCGCTTTTGTGCAGAAAACAGTAACACTTGTTCAGAAGGAAAGAAAGCACAGAGCCCCAGACTTTATGTTGTCCTGGAGAGCTTGCAGAGCACTGGGGAAAAGCAGGCAGAGAATTCCCTGCTAGCACCTTCTCTGTGCCTGGGAAGCAGAAGTCTTCACATTGCTTCGCAGAATCGCTTTTGTGCACATAACAGTAACACTTTTTCAGAACAAAAGAAAGCACAGAGCCCCAGATTTTATGTTGTCCTGGAGAGCTTGCAGAGCACTGGGGAAAAGCAGGCAGAGAATTCCCTGCTAGCACCTTCTCTGTGCCTGGGAAACAGAAGTGTTCCCATTGCTTCGCAGAATCGCTTTTGTGCAGAAAACAGTAACACTTGTTCAGAACGAAAGAAAGCACAGAGCCCCAGATTTTATGTTGTCCTGGAGAGCTTGCAGAGCACTGGGGAAAAGCAGGCAGAGAATTCCCTGCTAGCACCTTCTCTGTGCCTGGGAAGCAGAAGTCTTCACATTGCTTCGCAGAATCGCTTTTGTGCAGAAAACAGTAACACTTGTTCAGAATGAAAGAAAGCACAGAGCCCCAGATTTTATGTTGTCCTGGAGAGCTTGCAGAGCACTGGGGAAAAGCAGGCAGAGAATTCCCTGCTAGCACCTTCTCTGTGCCTGGGAAACAGAAGTGTTCCCATTGCTTCGCAGAATCGCTTTTGTGCAGAAAACAGTAACACTTGTTCAGAACGAAAGAAAGCACAGAGCCCCAGATTTTATGTTGTCCTGGAGAGCTTGCAGAGCACTGGGGAAAAGCAGGCAGAGAATTCCCTGCTAGCACCTTCTCTGTGCCTGGGAAACAGAAGTGTTCACATTGCTTCGCAGAATCGCTTTTGTGCAGAAAACAGTAACACTTGTTCAGAATGAAAGAAAGCACAGAGCCCCAGATTTTATGTTGTCCTGGAGAGCTTGCAGAGCACTGGGGAAAAGCAGGCAGAGAATTCCCTGCTAGCACCTTCTCTGTGCCTGGGAAGCAGAAGTGTTCACATTGCTTCGCAGAATCGCTTTTGTGCAGAAAACAGTAACACTTGTTCAGAACGAAAGAAAGCACAGAGCCACAGATTTTATGTTGTCCTGGAGAGCTTGCAGAGCACTGGGGAAAGGCAGGCAGAGAATTCCCTGCTAGCACCTTCTCTGTGCCTGGGAAGCAGAAGTGTTCACATTGCTTCGCAGAATCGCTTTTGTGCAGAAAACAGTAACACTTGTTCAGAACGAAGGAAAGCACAGAGCCCCAGATTTTATGTTGTCCTGGAGAGCTTGCAGAGCACTGGGGAAAAGCAGGCAGAGAATTCCCTGCTAGCACCTTCTCTGTGCCTGGGAAGCAGAAGTCTTCACATTGCTTCGCAGAATCGCTTTTGTGCAGAAAACAGTAACACTTGTTCAGAACGAAAGAAAGCACAGAGCCCCAGATTTTATGTTGTCCTGGAGAGCTTGCAGAGCACTGGGGAAAAGCAGGCAGAGAATTCCCTGCTAGCACCTTCTTTGTGCCTGTTCACATTGCTGCGCAGAATCGCTTTTGTGCAGAAAACATTAACACTTGTTCAGAAGGAAAGAAAGCACAGAGCCCCAGACTTTATGTTGTCCTG
Organism: Strix uralensis; assembly: GCF_047716275.1. NCBI lineage: Eukaryota > Metazoa > Chordata > Aves > Strigiformes > Strigidae > Strix > Strix uralensis. The sequence continues at coordinate 1,476,592 of NC_133993.1, forward strand.
GAGAGCTTGCAGAGCACTGGGGAAAAGCAGGCAGAGAATTCCCTGCTAGCACCTTCTCTGTGCCTGGGAAACAGAAGTGTTCACATTGCTTCGCAGAATCGCTTTTGTGCAGAAAACAGTAACACTTGTTCAGAATGAAAGAAAGCACAGAGCCCCAGATTTTATGTTGTCCTGGAGAGCTTGCAGAGCACTGGGGAAAAGCAGGCAGAGAATTCCCTGCTAGCACCTTCTCTGTGCCTGGGAAGCAGAAGTGTTCACATTGCTTCGCAGAATCGCTTTTGTGCAGAAAACAGTAACACTTGTTCAGAACGAAAGAAAGCACAGAGCCCCAGATTTTATGTTGTCCTGGAGAGCTTGCAGAGCACTGGGGAAAGGCAGGCAGAGAATTCCCTGCTAGCACCTTCTCTGTGCCTGGGAAGCAGAAGTGTTCACATTGCTTCGCAGAATCGCTTTTGTGCAGAAAACAGTAACACTTGTTCAGAACGAAGGAAAGCACAGAGCCCCAGATTTTATGTTGTCCTGGAGAGCTTGCAGAGCACTGGGGAAAAGCAGGCAGAGAATTCCCTGCTAGCACCTTCTCTGTGCCTGGGAAGCAGAAGTCTTCACATTGCTTCGCAGAATCGCTTTTGTGCAGAAAACAGTAACACTTGTTCAGAACGAAAGAAAGCACAGAGCCCCAGATTTTATGTTGTCCTGGAGAGCTTGCAGAGCACTGGGGAAAAGCAGGCAGAGAATTCCCTGCTAGCACCTTCTTTGTGCCTGTTCACATTGCTGCGCAGAATCGCTTTTGTGCAGAAAACAGTAACACTTGTTCAGAAGGAAAGAAAGCACAGAGCCCCAGACTTTATGTTGTCCTGGAGAGCTTGCAGAGCACTGGGGAAAAGCAGGCAGAGAATTCCCTGCTAGCACCTTCTCTGTGCCTGGGAAGCAGAAGTGTTCACATTGCTTGGCAGAATCGCTTTTGTGCACATAACAGTAACACTTTTTCAGAACAAAAGAAAGCACAGAGCCTCAGATTTTATGTTGTCCTGGAGAGCTTGCAGAGCACTGGGGAAAAGCAGGCAGAGAATTCCCTGCTAGCACCTTCTCTGTGCCTGGGAAACAGAAGTGTTCCCATTGCTTCGCAGAATCGCTTTTGTGCAGAAAACAGTAACACTTGTTCAGAACGAAAGAAAGCACAGAGCCCCAGATTTTATGTTGTCCTGGAGAGCTTGCAGAGCACTGGGGAAAAGCAGGCAGAGAATTCCCTGCTAGCACCTTCTCTGTGCCTGGGAAGCAGAAGTGTTCACATTGCTTCGCAGAATCGCTTTTGTGCAGAAAACAGTAACACTTGTTCAGAACGAAAGAAAGCACAGAGCCCCAGATTTTATGTTGTCCTGGAGAGCTTGCAGAGCACTGGGGAAAAGCAGGCAGAGAATTCCCTGCTAGCACCTTCTCTGTGCCTGGGAAACAGAAGTGTTCACATTGCTTCGCAGAATCGCTTTTGTGCAGAAAACAGTAACACTTGTTCAGAACGAAGGAAAGCACAGAGCCCCAGATTTTATGTTGTCCTGGAGAGCTTGCAGAGCACTGGGGAAAAGCAGGCAGAGAATTCCCTGCTAGCACCTTCTCTGTGCCTGGGAAGCAGAAGTGTTCAAATTGCTTCGCAGAATCGCTTTTGTGCAGAAAACAGTAACACTTGTTCAGAACGAAGGAAAGCACAGAGCCCCAGATTTTATGTTGTCCTGGAGAGCTTGCAGAGCACTGGGGAAAAGCAGGCAGAGAATTCCCTGCTAGCACCTTCTCTGTGCCTGGGAAGCAGAAGTGTTCACATTGCTTCGCAGAATCGCTTTTGTGCAGAAAACAGTAACACTTGTTCAGAACGAAAGAAAGCACAGAGCCCCAGATTTTATGTTGTCCTGGAGAGCTTGCAGAGCACTGGGGAAAAGCAGGCAGAGAATTCCCTGCTAGCACCTTCTCTGTGCCTGGGAAACAGAAGTGTTCACATTGCTTCGCAGAATCGCTTTTGTGCAGAAAACAGTAACACTTGTTCAGAACGAAAGAAAGCACAGAGCCCCAGATTTTATGTTGTCCTGGAGAGCTTGCAGAGCACTGGGGAAAAGCAGTCAGAGAATTCCCTGCTAGCACCTTCTCTGTGCCTGGGAAGCAGAAGTGTTCACATTGCTTCGCAGAATCGCTTTTGTGCAGAAAACAGTAACACTTGTTCAGAATGAAAGAAAGCACAGAGCCCCAGATTTTATGTTGTCCTGGAGAGCTTGCAGAGCACTGGGGAAAAGCAGGCAGAGAATTCCCTGCTAGCACCTTCTCTGTGCCTGGGAAACAGAAGTGTTCCCATTGCTTCGCAGAATCGCTTTTGTGCAGAAAACAGTAACACTTGTTCAGAACGAAAGAAAGCACAGAGCCCCAGATTTTATGTTGTCCTGGAGAGCTTGCAGAGCACTGGGGAAAGGCAGGCAGAGAATTCCCTGCTAGCACCTTCTCTGTGCCTGGGAAGCAGAAGTGTTCACATTGCTTCGCAGAATCGCTTTTGTGCAGAAAACAGTAACAGTTGTTCAGAACGAAGGAAAGCACAGAGCCCCAGATTTTATGTTGTCCTGGAGAGCTTGCAGAGCACTGGGGAAAGGCAGGCAGAGAATTCCCTGCTAGCACCTTCTCTGTGCCTGGGAAGCAGAAGTGTTCCCATTGCTTCGCAGAATCGCTTTTGTGCAGAAAACAGTAACACTTGTTCAGAACGAAAGAAAGCACAGAGCCCCAGATTTTATGTTGTCCTGGAGAGCTTGCAGAGCACTGGGGAAAAGCAGGCAGAGAATTCCCTGCTAGCACCTTCTCTGTGCCTGGGAAGCAGAAGTCTTCACATTGCTTCGCAGAATCGCTTTTGTGCAGAAAACAGTAACACTTGTTCAGAACGAAAGAAAGCACAGAGCCCCAGATTTTATGTTGTCCTGGAGAGCTTGCAGAGCACTGGGGAAAAGCAGGCAGAGAATTCCCTGCTAGCACCTTCTCTGTGCCTGGGAAGCAGAAGTGTTCCCATTGCTTCGCAGAATCGCTTTTGTGCAGAAAACAGTAACACTTGTTCAGAACGAAAGAAAGCACAGAGCCCCAGATTTTATGTTGTCCTGGAGAGCTTGCAGAGCACTGGGGAAAAGCAGGCAGAGAATTCCCTGCTAGCACCTTCTCTGTGCCTGGGAAGCAGAAGTGTTCACATTGCTTCGCAGAATCACTTTTGTGCAGAAAACAGTAACACTTGTTCAGAACGAAAGAAAGCACAGAGCCCCAGATTTGCTGATGTCCTGGAGAGCTTGCAGAGCCCTGGGGAAAGGCAGGCAGAGAATTCCCTGCTAGCACCTTCTTTGTGCCTGTTCACATTGCTTCGCAGAATCGCTTTTGTGCAGAAAACAGTAACACTTGTTCAGAACGAAAGAAAGCACAGAGCCCCAGATTTTATGTTGTCCTGGAGAGCTTGCAGAGCACTGGGGAAAAGCAGGCAGAGAATTCCCTGCTAGCACCTTCTCTGTGCCTGGGAAGCAGAAGTCTTCACATTGCTTCGCAGAATCGCTTTTGTGCAGAAAACAGTAACACTTGTTCAGAATGAAAGAAAGCACAGAGCCCCAGATTTTATGTTGTCCTGGAGAGCTTGCAGAGCACTGGGGAAAAGCAGGCAGAGAATTCCCTGCTAGCACCTTCTCTGTGCCTGGGAAACAGAAGTGTTCCCATTGCTTCGCAGAATCGCTTTTGTGCAGAAAACAGTAACACTTGTTCAGAACGAAAGAAAGCACAGAGCCCCAGATTTTATGTTGTCCTGGAGAGCTTGCAGAGCACTGGGGAAAGGCAGGCAGAGAATTCCCTGCTAGCACCTTCTCTGTGCCTGGGAAGCAGAAGTGTTCACATTGCTTCGCAGAATCGCTTTTGTGCAGAAAACAGTAACACTTGTTCAGAACGAAGGAAAGCACAGAGCCCCAGATTTTATGTTGTCCTGGAGAGCTTGCAGAGCACTGGGGAAAGGCAGGCAGAGAATTCCCTGCTAGCACCTTCTCTGTGCCTGGGAAGCAGAAGTGTTCACATTGCTTCGCAGAATCGCTTTTGTGCAGAAAACAGTAACACTTGTTCAGAACGAAAGAAAGCACAGAGCCCCAGATTTTATGTTGTCCTGGAGAGCTTGCAGAGCACTGGGGAAAAGCAGGCAGAGAATTCCCTGCTAGCACCTTCTCTGTGCCTGGGAAGCAGAAGTGTTCACATTGCTTCGCAGAATCGCTTTTGTGCAGAAAACAGTAACACTTGTTCAGAACGAAAGAAAGCACAGAGCCCCAGATTTTATGTTGTCCTGGAGAGCTTGCAGAGCACTGGGGAAAAGCAGGCAGAGAATTCCCTGCTAGCACCTTCTCTGTGCCTGGGAAGCAGAAGTGTTCACATTGCTTCGCAGAATCGCTTTTGTGCAGAAAACAGTAACACTTGTTCAGAACGAAAGAAAGCACAGAGCCCCAGATTTTATGTTGTCCTGGAGAGCTTGCAGAGCACTGGGGAAAAGCAGGCAGAGAATTCCCTGCTACCACCTTCTCTGTGCCTGGGAAACAGAAGTGTTCAAATTGCTTCGCAGAATCGCTTTTGTGCAGAAAACAGTAACACTTGTTCAGAACGAAGGAAAGCACAGAGCCCCAGATTTTATGTTGTCCTGGAGAGCTTGCAGAGCACTGGGGAAAGGCAGGCAGAGAATTCCCTGCTAGCACCTTCTCTGTGCCTGGGAAGCAGAAGTCTTCACATTGCTTCGCAGAATCGCTTTTGTGCAGAAAACAATAACACTTGTTCAGAACGAAAGAAAGCACAGAGCCCCAGATTTTATGTTGTCCTGGAGAGCTTGCAGAGCACTGGGGAAAAGCAGGCAGAGAATTCCCTGCTAGCACCTTCTCTGTGCCTGGGAAGCAGAAGTGTTCACATTGCTTCGCAGAATCGCTTTTGTGCAGAAAACAGTAACACTTGTTCAGAACGAAAGAAAGCACAGAGCCCCAGATTTTATGTTGTCCTGGAGAGCTTGCAGAGCACTGGGGAAAAGCAGGCAGAGAATTCCCTGCTAGCACCTTCTCTGTGCCTGGGAAACAGAAGTGTTCACATTGCTTCGCAGAATCGCTTTTGTGCAGAAAACAGTAACGCTTGTTCAGAACGAAAGAAAGCACAGAGCCCCAGATTTGCTGTTGTCCTGGAGAGCTTGCAGAGCAGTGGGGAAAGGCAGGCAGAGAATTCCCTGCTAGCACCTTCTTTGTGCCTGTTCACATTGCTTCGCAGAATCGCTTTTGTGCAGAAAACAGTAACACTTGTTCAGAACGAAAGAAAGCACAGAGCCCCAGATTTTATGTTGTCCTGGAGAACTTGCAGAGCACTGGGGAAAAGCAGTCAGAGAATTCCCTGCTAGCACCTTCTCTGTGCCTGGGAAGCAGAAGTCTTCACATTGCTTCGCAGAATCGCTTTTGTGCAGAAAACAGTAACACTTGTTCAGAATGAAAGAAAGCACAGAGCCCCAGATTTTATGTTGTCCTGGAGAGCTTGCAGAGCACTGGGGAAAAGCAGGCAGAGAATTCCCTGCTAGCACCTTCTCTGTGCCTGGGAAACAGAAGTGTTCCCATTGCTTCGCAGAATCGCTTTTGTGCAGAAAACAGTAACACTTGTTCAGAACGAAAGAAAGCACAGAGCCCCAGATTTTATGTTGTCCTGGAGAGCTTGCAGAGCACTGGGGAAAGGCAGGCAGACAATTCCCTGCTAGCACCTTCTCTGTGCCTGGGAAGCAGAAGTGTTCACATTGCTTCGCAGAATCGCTTTTGTGCAGAAAACAGTAACACTTGTTCAGAATGAAAGAAAGCACAGAGCCCCAGATTTTATGTTGTCCTGGAGAGCTTGCAGAGCACTGGGGAAAAGCAGGCAGAGAATTCCCTGCTACCACCTTCTCTGTGCCTGGGAAACAGAAGTGTTCCCATTGCTTCGCAGAATCGCTTTTGTGCAGAAAACAGTAACACTTGTTCAGAACGAAAGAAAGCAGAGAGCCCCAGATTTTATGTTGTCCTGGAGAGCTTGCAGAGCACTGGGGAAAAGCAGGCAGAGAATTCCCTGCTAGCACCTTCTCTGTGCCTGGGAAGCAGAAGTCTTCACATTGCTTCGCAGAATCGCTTTTGTGCAGAAAACAGTAACACTTGTTCAGAATGAAAGAAAGCACAGAGCCCCAGATTTTATGTTGTCCTGGAGAGCTTGCAGAGCACTGGGGAAAGGCAGGCAGAGAATTCCCTGCTAGCACCTTCTCTGTGCCTGGGAAGCAGAAGTGTTCACATTGCTTCGCAGAATTGCTTTTGTGCAGAAAACAGTAACACTTGTTCAGAACGAAAGAAAGCACAGAGCCCCAGATTTTATGTTGTCCTGGAGAGCTTGCAGAGCACTGGGGAAAAGCAGGCAGAGAATTCCCTGCTAGCACCTTCTCTGTGCCTGGGAAACAGAAGTGTTCACATTGCTTCGCAGAATCGCTTTTGTGCAGAAAACAGTAACACTTGTTCAGAACGAAAGAAAGCACAGAGCCCCAGATTTGCTGTTGTCCTGGAGAGCTTGCAGAGCAGTGGGGAAAGGCAGGCAGAGAATTCCCTGCTAGCACCTTCTTTGTGCCTGTTCACATTGCTTCGCAGAATCGCTTTTGTGCAGAAAACAGTAACACTTGTTCAGAACGAAAGAAAGCACAGAGCCCCAGATTTTATGTTGTCCTGGAGAGCTTGCAGAGCACTGGGGAAAAGCAGTCAGAGAATTCCCTGCTAGCACCTTCTCTGTGCCTGGGAAGCAGAAGTGTTCACATTGCTTCGCAGAATCGCTTTTGTGCAGAAAACAGTAACACTTGTTCAGAATGAAAGAAAGCACAGAGCCCCAGATTTTATGTTGTCCTGGAGAGCTTGCAGAACACTGGGGAAAAGCAGGCAGAGAATTCCCTGCTAGCACCTTCTCTGTGCCTGGGAAACAGAAGTGTTCCCATTGCTTCGCAGAATCGCTTTTGTGCAGAAAACAGTTACACTTGTTCAGAACGAAAGAAAGCACAGAGCCCCAGATTTTATGTTGTCCTGGAGAGCTTGCAGAGCACTGGGGAAAGGCAGGCAGAGAATTCCCTGCTAGCACCTTCTCTGTGCCTGGGAAGCAGAAGTGTTCACATTGCTTCGCAGAATCGCTTTTGTGCAGAAAACAGTAACAGTTGTTCAGAACGAAGGAAAGCACAGAGCCCCAGATTTTATGTTGTCCTGGAGAGCTTGCAGAGCACTGGGGAAAGGCAGGCAGAGAATTCCCTGCTAGCACCTTCTCTGTGCCTGGGAAGCAGAAGTGTTCACATTGCTTCGCAGAATCGCTTTTGTGCAGAAAACAGTAACACTTGTTCAGAACGAAAGAAAGCACAGAGCCCCAGATTTTATGTTGTCCTGGAGAGCTTGCAGAGCACTGGGGAAAAGCAGGCAGAGAATTCCCTGCTAGCACCTTCTCTGTGCCTGGGAAGCAGAAGTGTTCAAATTGCTTCGCAGAATCGCTTTTGTGCAGAAAACAGTAACACTTGTTCAGAACGAAGGAAAGCACAGAGCCCCAGATTTTATGTTGTCCTGGAGAGCTTGCAGAGCACTGGGGAAAAGCAGGCAGAGAATTCCCTGCTAGCACCTTCTCTGTGCCTGGGAAGCAGAAGTCTTCACATTGCTTCGCAGAATCGCTTTTGTGCAGAAAACAGTAACACTTGTTCAGAACGAAAGAAAGCACAGAGCCCCAGATTTTATGTTGTCCTGGAGAGCTTGCAGAGCACTGGGGAAAGGCAGGCAGAGAATTCCCTGCTACCACCTTCTCTGTGCCTGGGAAGCAGAAGTCTTCACATTGCTTCGCAGAATCGCTTTTGTGCAGAAAACAGTAACACTTGTTCAGAACGAAAGAAAGCACAGAGCCCCAGATTTTATGTTGTCCTGGAGAGCTTGCAGAGCACTGGGGAAAAGCAGGCAGAGAATTCCCTGCTAGCACCTTCTCTGTGCCTGGGAAACAGAAGTGTTCCCATTGCTTCGCAGAATCGCTTTTGTGCAGAAAACAGTAACACTTGTTCAGAACGAAAGAAAGCACAGAGCCCCAGATTTTATGTTGTCCTGGAGAGCTTGCAGAGCACTGGGGAAAGGCAGGCAGAGAATTCCCTGCTAGCACCTTCTCTGTGCCTGGGAAGCACAAGTGTTCATATTGCTTCGCAGAATCGCTTTTGTGCAGAAAACAGTAACACTTGTTCAGAACGAAAGAAAGCACAGAGCCCCAGATTTTATGTTGTCCTGGAGAGCTTGCAGAGCACTGGGGAAAAGCAGGCAGAGAATTCCCTGCTAGCACCTTCTCTGTGCCTGGGAAGCAGAAGTGTTCACATTGCTTCGCAGAATCGCTTTTGTGCAGAAAACAGTAACACTTGTTCAGAACGAAAGAAAGCACAGAGCCCCAGATTTTATGTTGTCCTGGAGAGCTTGCAGAGCACTGGGGAAAGGCAGGCAGAGAATTCCCTGCTAGCACCTTCTCTGTGCCTGGGAAGCAGAAGTGTTCACATTGCTTCGCAGAATCGCTTTTGTGCAGAAAACAGTAACACTTGTTCAGAACGAAAGAAAGCACAGAGCCCCAGATTTTATGTTGTCCTGGAGAGCTTGCAGAGCACTGGGGAAAGGCAGGCAGAGAATTCCCTGCTAGCACCTTCTCTGTGCCTGGGAAGCAGAAGTGTTCACATTGCTTCGCAGAATCGCTTTTGTGCAGAAAACAGTAACACTTGTTCAGAACGAAAGAAAGCACAGAGCCCCAGATTTTATGTTGTCCTGGAGAGCTTGCAGAGCACTGGGGAAAGGCAGGCAGAGAATTCCCTGCTAGCACCTTCTCTGTGCCTGGGAAACAGAAGTGTTCACATTGCTTGGCAGAATCGCTTTTGTGCAGAAAACAGTAACACTTGTTCAGACGAAAGAAAGCACAGAGCCCCAGATTTTATGTCGTCCTGGAGAGCTTGCAGAGCACTGGGGAAAAGCAGGCAGAGAATTCCCTGCTAGCACCTTCTCTGTTCCTGGGAAACAGAAGTGTTCACATTGCTTCGCAGAATCGCTTTTGTGCAGAAAACAGTAACACTTGTTCAGACGAAAGAAAGCACAGAGCCCCAGATTTTATGTTGTCCTGGAGAGCTTGCAGAGCACTGGGGAAAAGCAGGCAGAGAATTCCCTGCTAGCACCTTCTCTGTTCCTGGGAAACAGAAGTGTTCACATTGCTTCGCAGAATCGCTTTTGTGCAGAAAACAGTAACACTTGTTCAGAACGAAAGAAAGCACAGAGCCCCAGATTTTATGTTGTCCTGGAGAGCTTGCAGAGCACTGGGGAAAGGCAGGCAGACAATTCCCTGCTAGCACCTTCTCTGTGCCTGTTCACATTGCTTCGCAGAATCGCTTTTGTGCAGAAAACAGTAACACTTGTTCAGAACGAAAGAAAGCACAGAGCCCCAGATTTGCTGATGTCCTGGAGAGCTTGCAGAGCACTGGGGAAAGGCAGGCAGAGAATTCCCTGCTAGCACCTTCTTTGTGCTGTTCACATTGCTTCGCAGAATCGCTTTTGTGCAGAAAACAGTAACACTTGTTCAGAACGAAAGAAAGCACAGAGCCCCAGATTTTATGTTGTCCTGGAGAGCTTGCAGAGCACTGGGGAAAAGCAGGCAGAGAATTCCCTGCTAGCACCTTCTCTGTGCCTGGGAAGCAGAAGTCTTCACATTGCTTCGCAGAATCGCTTTTGTGCAGAAAACAGTAACACTTGTTCAGAATGAAAGAAAGCACAGAGCCCCAGATTTTATGTTGTCCTGGAGAGCTTGCAGAGCACTGAGGAAAAGCAGGCAGAGAATTCCCTGCTAGCACCTTCTCTGTGCCTGGGAAACAGAAGTGTTCCCATTGCTTCGCAGAATCGCTTTTGTGCAGAAAACAGTAACACTTGTTCAGAACGAAAGAAAGCACAGAGCCCCAGATTTTATGTTGTCCTGGAGAGCTTGCAGAGCACTGGGGAAAGGCAGGCAGAGAATTCCCTGCTAGCACCTTCTCTGTGCCTGGGAAGCAGAAGTGTTCACATTGCTTCGCAGAATCGCTTTTGTGCAGAAAACAGTAACAGTTGTTCAGAACGAAGGAAAGCACAGAGCCCCAGATTTTATGTTGTCCTGGAGAGCTTGCAGAGCACTGGGGAAAGGCAGGCAGAGAATTCCCTGCTAGCACCTTCTCTGTGCCTGGGAAGCAGAAGTGTTCACATTGCTTCGCAGAATCGCTTTTGTGCAGAAAACAGTAACACTTGTTCAGAACGAAAGAAAGCACAGAGCCCCAGATTTTATGTTGTCCTGGAGAGCTTGCAGAGCACTGGGGAAAAGCAGGCAGAGAATTCCCTGCTAGCACCTTCTCTGTGCCTGGGAAGCAGAAGTCTTCACATTGCTTCGCAGAATCGCTTTTGTGCAGAAAACAGTAACACTTGTTCAGAACGAAAGAAAGCACAGAGCCCCAGATTTTATGTTGTCCTGGAGAGCTTGCAGAGCACTGGGGAAAAGCAGGCAGAGAATTCCCTGCTAGCACCTTCTCTGTGCCTGGGAAGCAGAAGTGTTCACATTGCTTCGCAGAATCGCTTTTGTGCAGAAAACAGTAACACTTGTTCAGAACGAAAGAAAGCACAGAGCCCCAGATTTTATGTTGTCCTGGAGAGCTTGCAGAGCACTGGGGAAAAGCAGGCAGAGAATTCCGTGCTACCACCTTCTCTGTGCCTGGGAAACAGAAGTGTTCACATTGCTTCGCAGAATCGCTTTTGTGCAGAAAACAGTAACACTTGTTCAGAACGAAGGAAAGCACAGAGCCCCAGATTTTATGTTGTCCTGGAGAGCTTGCAGAGCACTAGGGAAAGGCAGGCAGAGAATTCCCTGCTAGCACCTTCTCTGTGCCTGGGAAGCAGAAGTGTTCACATTGCTTCGCAGAATCGCTTTTGTGCAGAAAACAGTAACACTTGTTCAGAACGAAAGAAAGCACAGAGCCCAAGATTTTATGTTGTCCTGGAGAGCTTGCAGAGCACTGGGGAAAAGCAGGCAGAGAATTCCCTGCTAGCACCTTCTCTGTGCCTGGGAAACAGAAGTGTTCACATTGCTTCGCAGAATCGCTTTTGTGCAGAAAACAGTAACGCTTGTTCAGAACGAAAGAAAGCACAGAGCCCCAGATTTGCTGTTGTCCTGGAGAGCTTGCAGAGCAGTGGGGAAAGGCAGGCAGAGAATTCCCTGCTAGCACCTTCTTTGTGCCTGTTCACATTGCTTCGCAGAATCGCTTTTGTGCAGAAAACAGTAACACTTGTTCAGAACGAAAGAAAGCACAGAGCCCCAGATTTTATGTTGTCCTGGAGAACTTGCAGAGCACTGGGGAAAAGCAGTCAGAGAATTCCCTGCTAGCACCTTCTCTGTGCCTGGGAAGCAGAAGTCTTCACATTGCTTCGCAGAATCGCTTTTGTGCAGAAAACACTAACACTTGTTCAGAATGAAAGAAAGCACAGAGCCCCAGATTTTATGTTGTCCTGGAGAGCTTGCAGAGCACTGGGGAAAAGCAGGCAGAGAATTCCCTGCTAGCACCTTCTCTGTGCCTGGGAAACAGAAGTGTTCCCATTGCTTCGCAGAATCGCTTTTGTGCAGAAAACAGTAACACTTGTTCAGAACGAAAGAAAGCACAGAGCCCCAGATTTTATGTTGTCCTGGAGAGCTTGCAGAGCACTGGGGAAAAGCAGGCAGAGAATTCCCTGCTAGCACCTTCTCTGTGCCTGGGAAACAGAAGTGTTCCCATTGCTTCGCAGAATCGCTTTTGTGCAGAAAACAGTAACACTTGTTCAGAACGAAAGAAAGCACAGAGCCCCAGATTTTATGTTGTCCTGGAGAGCTTGCAGAGCACTGGGGAAAGGCAGGCAGAGAATTCCCTGCTAGCACCTTCTCTGTGCCTGGGAAGCAGAAGTGTTCACATTGCTTCGCAGAATCGCTTTTGTGCAGAAAACAGTAACACTTGTTCAGAACGAAAGAAAGCACAGAGCCCCAGATTTTATGTTGTCCTGGAGAGCTTGCAGAGCACTGGGGAAAAGCAGGCAGAGAATTCCCTGCTAGCACCTTCTCTGTGCCTGGGAAGCAGAAGTGTTCAAATTGCTTCGCAGAATCGCTTTTGTGCAGAAAACAGTAACACTTGTTCAGAACGAAGGAAAGCACAGAGCCCCAGATTTTATGTTGTCCTGGAGAGCTTGCAGAGCACTGGGGAAAGGCAGGCAGAGAATTCCCTGCTAGCACCTTCTCTGTGCCTGGGAAGCAGAAGTGTTCATATTGCTTCGCAGAATCGCTTTTGTGCAGAAAACAATAACACTTGTTCAGAACGAAAGAAAGCACAGAGCCCCAGATTTTATGTTGTCCTGGAGACCTTGCAGAGCACTGGGGAAAAGCAGGCAGAGAATTCCCTGCTAGCACCTTCTCTGTGCCTGGGAAGCAGAAGTGTTCACATTGCTTCGCAGAATCGCTTTTGTGCAGAAAACAGTAACACTTGTTCAGAACGAAAGAAAGCACAGAGCCCCAGATTTTATGTTGTCCTGGAGAGCTTGCAGAGCACTGGGGAAAAGCAGGCAGAGAATTCCCTGCTACCACCTTCTCTGTGCCTGGGAAACAGAAGTGTTCCCATTGCTTCGCAGAATCGCTTTTGTGCAGAAAACAGTAACACTTGTTCAGAACGAAAGAAAGCACAGAGCCCCAGATTTTATGTTGTCCTGGAGAGCTTGCAGAGCACTGGGGAAAAGCAGGCAGAGAATTCCCTGCTAGCACCTTCTCTGTGCCTGGGAAGCAGAAGTGTTCCCATTGCTTCGCAGAATCGCTTTTGTGCAGAAAACAGTAACACTTGTTCAGAATGAAAGAAAGCACAGAGCCCCAGATTTTATGTTGTCCTGGAGAGCTTGCAGAGCACTGGGGAAAAGCAGGCAGAGAATTCCCTGCTAGCACCTTCTCTGTGCCTGGGAAACAGAAGTGTTCCCATTGCTTCGCAGAATCGCTTTTGTGCAGAAAACAGTAACACTTGTTCAGAACGAAAGAAAGCACAGAGCCCCAGATTTTATGTTGTCCTGGAGAGCTTGCAGAGCACTGGGGAAAGGCAGGCAGAGAATTCCCTGCTAGCACCTTCTCTGTGCCTGGGAAGCAGAAGTGTTCACATTGCTTCGCAGAATCGCTTTTGTGCAGAAAACAATAACACTTGTTCAGAACGAAAGAAAGCACAGAGCCCCAGATTTTATGTTGTCCTGGAGAGCTTGCAGAGCACTGGGGAAAAGCAGGCAGAGAATTCCCTGCTACCACCTTCTCTGTGCCTGGGAAACAGAAGTGTTCCCATTGCTTCGCAGAATCGCTTTTGTGCAGAAAACAGTAACACTTGTTCAGAACGAAGGAAAGCACAGAGCCCCAGATTTTATCTTGTCCTGGAGAGCTTGCAGAGCACTGGGGAAAGGCAGGCAGAGAATTCCCTGCTAGCACCTTCTCTGTGCCTGGGAAGCAGAAGTGTTCACATTGCTTCGCAGAATCGCTTTTGTGCAGAAAACAATAACACTTGTTCAGAACGAAAGAAAGCACAGAGCCCCAGATTTTATGTTGTCCTGGAGAGCTTGCGGAGCACTGGGGAAAAGCAGGCAGAGAATTCCCTGCTAGCACCTTCTCTGTGCCTGGGAAGCAGAAGTGTTCAAATTGCTTCGCAGAATCGCTTTTGTGCAGAAAACAGTAACACTTGTTCAGAACGAAGGAAAGCACAGAGCCCCAGATTTTATGTTGTCCTGGAGAGCTTGCAGAGCACTGGGGAAAAGCAGGCAGAGAATTCCCTGCTAGCACCTTCTCTGTGCCTGGGAAACAGAAGTGTTCCCATTGCTTCGCAGAATCGCTTTTGTGCAGAAAACAGTAACACTTGTTCAGAACGAAAGAAAGCACAGAGCCTCAGATTTTATGTTGTCCTGGAGAGCTTGCAGAGCACTGGGGAAAAGCAGGCAGAGAATTCCCTGCTAGCACCTTCTCTGTGCCTGGGAAACAGAAGTGTTCACATTGCTTCGCAGAATCGCTTTTGTGCAGAAAACAGTAACAGTTGTTCAGAACGAAGGAAAGCACAGAGCCCCAGATTTTATGTTGTCCTGGAGAGCTTTCAGAGCACTGGGGAAAGGCAGGCAGAGAATTCCCTGCTAGCACCTTCTCTGTGCCTGGGAAGCAGAAGTGTTCACATTGCTTCGCAGAATCGCTTTTGTGCAGAAAACAATAACACTTGTTCAGAACGAAAGAAAGCACAGAGCCCCAGATTTTATGTTGTCCTGGAGAGCTTGCAGAGCACTGGGGAAAAGCAGGCAGAGAATTCCCTGCTAGCACCTTCTCTGTGCCTGGGAAGCAGAAGTGTTCACATTGCTTCGCAGAATTGCTTTTGTGCAGAAAACAGTAACACTTGTTCAGAACGAAAGAAAGCACAGAGCCCCAGATTTTATGTTGTCCTGGAGAGCTTGCAGAGCACTGGGGAAAGGCAGGCAGAGAATTCCCTGCTAGCACCTTCTCTGTGCCTGGGAAACAGAAGTGTTCACATTGCTTCGCAGAATCGCTTTTGTGCAGAAAACAGTAACACTTGTTCAGAACGAAGGAAAGCACAGAGCCCCAGATTTTATGTTGTCCTGGAGAGCTTGCAGAGCACTGGGGAAAGGCAGGCAGAGAATTCCCTGCTAGCACCTTCTCTGTGCCTGGGAAGCAGAAGTGTTCCCATTGCTTCGCAGAATCGCTTTTGTGCAGAAAACAGTAACACTTGTTCAGAACGAAGGAAAGCACAGAGCCCCAGATTTTATGTTGTCCTGGAGAGCTTGCAGAGCACTGGGGAAATGCAGGCAGAGAATTCCCTGCTAGCACCTTCTCTGTGCCTGGGAAGCAGAAGTCTTCACATTGCTTCGCAGAATCGCTTTTGTGCAGAAAACAATAACACTTGTTCAGAACGAAAGAAAGCACAGAGCCCCAGATTTTATGTTGTCCTGGAGAGCTTGCAGAGCACTGGGGAAAAGCAGGCAGAGAATTCCCTGCTAGCACCTTCTCTGTGCCTGGGAAGCAGAAGTGTTCACATTGCTTCGCAGAATCGCTTTTGTGCAGAAAACAGTAACACTTGTTCAGAATGAAAGAAAGCACAGAGCCCCAGAATCTATGCTGTCCTGGAGAGCTTGCAGAGCACTGGGGAAAGGCAGGCAGAGAATTCCCTGCTAGCACCTTCTCTGTGCCTGGGAAGCAGAAGTGTTCACATTGCTTCGCAGAATCGCTTTTGTGCAGAAAACAGTAACACTTCTTCAGAACGAAAGAAAGCACAGAGCCCCAGATTTTATGTTGTCCTGGAGAGCTTGCAGAGCACTGGGGAAAAGCAGGCAGAGAATTCCCTGCTAGCACCTTCTCTGTGCCTGGGAAGCAGAAGTGTTGACATTGCTTCGCAGAATCGCTTTTGTGCAGAAAACAGTAACACTTGTTCAGAACGAAAGAAAGCACAGAGCCCCAGATTTGCTGATGTCCTGGAGAGCTTGCAGAGCACTGGGGAAAGGCAGGCAGAGAATTCCCTGCTAGCACCTTCTCTGTGCCTGGGAAGCAGAAGTGTTCACATTGCTTCGCAGAATCGCTTTTGTGCAGAAAACAGTAACACTTGTTCAGAATGAAAGAAAGCACAGAGCCCCAGAATCTATGCTGTCCTGGAGAGCTTGCAGAGCACTGGGGAAAGGCAGGCAGAGAATTCCCTGCTAGCACCTTCTCTGTGCCTGGGAAGCAGAAGTGTTCACATTGCTTCGCAGAATCGCTTTTGTGCAGAAAACAGTAACACTTGTTCAGAACGAAAGAAAGCACAGAGCCCCAGATTTTATGTTGTCCTGGAGAGCTTGCAGAGCACTGGGGAAAAGCAGGCAGAGAATTCCCTGCTAGCACCTTCTCTGTGCCTGTTCACATTGCTTGGCAGAATCGCTTTTGTGCAGAAAACACTAACACTTGTTCAGATCGAAAGAAAGCACAGAGCCCCAGATTTTATGTTGTCCTGGAGAGCTTGCAGAGCACTGGGGAAAGGCAGGCAGAGAATTCCCTGCTAGCACCTTCTCTGTGCCTGGGAAGCAGAAGTGTTCACATTGCTTCGCAGAATCGCTTTTGTGCAGAAAACAGTAACACTTCTTCAGAACAAAAGAAAGCACAGTGCCCCAGCTATTATGTTGTCCTGGAGAGCTTGCAGAGCACTGGGGAAAGGCAGGCAGAGAATTCCCTGCTAGCACCTTCTCTGTGCCTGTTTACATTGCTTCGCAGCATCGCTTTTGTGCAGAAAACACTAACACTTGTTCAGAACGAAAGAAAGCACAGAGCCCCAGATTTTATGTTGTCCTGGAGAGCTTGCAGAGCACTGGGGAAAAGCAGGCAGAGAATTCCCTGCTAGCACCTTCTCTGTGCCTGGGAAGCAGAAGTGTTCACATTGCTTCGCAGAATCGCTTTTGTGCAGAAAACAGTAACACTTGTTCAGAATGAAAGAAAGCACAGAGCCCCAGATATTATGTTGTCCTGGAGAGCTTGCAGAGCACTGGGGAAAGGCAGGCAGAGAATTCCCTGCTAGCACCTTCTCTGTGCCTGGGAAGCAGAAGTGTTCACATTGCTTCGCAGAATCGCTTTTGTGCAGAAAACACTAACACTTGTTCAGAACGAAAGAAAGCACAGAGCCCCAGATTTTATGTTGTCCTGGAGAGCTTGCAGAGCACTGGGGAAAGGCAGGCAGAGAATTCCCTGCTAGCACCTTCTCTGTGCCTGGGAAGCAGAAGTGTTCACATTGCTTCGCAGAATCGCTTTTGTGCAGAAAACAGTAACACTTGTTCAGAACGAAAGAAAGCACAGAGCCCCAGATTTTATGTTGTCCTGGAGAGCTTGCAGAGCACTGGGGAAAAGCAGGCAGAGAATTCCCTGCTAGCACCTTCTCTGTGCCTGGGAAGCAGAAGTGTTCACATTGCTTCGCAGAATCGCTTTTGTGCAGAAAACAGTAACACTTGTTCAGAACGAAAGAAAGCACAGAGCCCAAGATTTTATGTTGTCCTGGAGAGCTTGCAGAGCACTGGGGAAAGGCAGGCAGAGAATTCCCTGCTAGCACCTTCTTTGTGCCTGTTCACATTGCTTCGCAGAATCGCTTTTGTGCAGAAAACAGTAACACTTGTTCAGAACGAAAGAAAGCACAGAGCCCCAGATTTTATGTTGTCCTGGAGAGCTTGCAGAGCACTGGGGAAAAGCAGGCAGAGAATTCCCTGCTAGCACCTTCTCTGTGCCTGGGAAGCAGAAGTGTTCACATTGCTTCTCAGAATCACTTTTGTGCAGAAAACAGTAACACTTGTTCAGAACGAAAGAAAGCACAGAGCCCCAGATTTTATGTTGTCCTGGAGAGCTTGCAGAGCACTGGGGAAAGGCAGGCAGAGAATTCCCTGCTAGCACCTTCTCTGTGCCTGGGAAGCAGAAGTGTTCACATTGCTTCGCAGAATCGCTTTTGTGCAGAAAACAGTAACACTTGTTCAGAATGAAAGAAAGCACAGAGCCCCAGAATCTATGCTGTCCTGGAGAGCTTGCAGAGCACTGGGGAAAGGCAGGCAGAGAATTCCCTGCTAGCACCTTCTCTGTGCCTGGGAAGCAGAAGTGTTCACATTGCTTCGCAGAATCGCTTTTGTGCAGAAAACAGTAACACTTCTTCAGAACGAAAGAAAGCACAGAGCCCCAGATTTTATGTTGTCCTGGAGAGCTTGCAGAGCACTGGGGAAAAGCAGGCAGAGAATTCCCTGCTAGCACCTTCTCTGTGCCTGGGAAGCAGAAGTGTTGACATTGCTTCACAAAATCGCTTTTGTGCAGAAAACAGTAACACTTGTTCAGAACGAAAGAAAGCACAGAGCCCCAGATTTTATGTTGTCCTGGAGAGCTTGCAGAGCACTGGGGAAAGGCAGGCAGAGAATTCCCTGCTAGCACCTTCTCTGTGCCTGGGAAGCAGAAGTGTTCACATTGCTTCGCAGAATCGCTTTTGTGCAGAAAACAGTAACACTTGTTCAGAATGAAAGAAAGCACAGAGCCCCAGAATCTATGCTGTCCTGGAGAGCTTGCAGAGCACTGGGGAAAGGCAGGCAGAGAATTCCCTGCTAGCACCTTCTCTGTGCCTGGGAAGCAGAAGTGTTGACATTGCTTCGCAGAATCGCTTTTGTGCAGAAAACACTAACACTTGTTCAGAACGAAAGAAAGCACAGAGCCCAAGATTTTATGTTGTCCTGGAGAGCTTGCAGAGCACTGGGGAAAGGCAGGCAGAGAATTCCCTGCTAGCACCTTCTCTGTGCCTGTTCACATTGCTTGGCAGAATCGCTTTTGTGCAGAAAACAGTAACACTTGTTCAGAACAAAAGAAAGCACAGAGCCCCAGATTTTATGTTGTCCTGGAGAGCTTGCAGAGCACTGGGGAAAAGCAGGCAGAGAATTCCCTGCTAGCACCTTCTCTGTGCCTGGGAAGCAGAAGTGTTCACATTGCTTCGCAGAATCGCTTTTGTGCAGAAAACAGTAACACTTGTTCAGAACGAAAGAAAGCACAGAGCCCAAGATTTTATGTTGTCCTGGAGAGCTTGCAGAGCACTGGGGAAAGGCAGGCAGAGAATTCCCTGCTAGCACCTTCTCTGTGCCTATTCACATTGCTTCTCAGAATCGCTTTTGTGCAGAAAACAGTAACACTTCTTCAGAATGAAAGAAAGCACAGAGCCCCAGATTTTATGTTGTCCTGGAGAGCTTGCAGAGCACTGGGGAAAAGCAGGCAGAGAATTCCCTGCTAGCACCTTCTCTGTGCCTGTTCACATTGCTTGGCAGAATCGCTTTTGTGCAGAAAACACTAACACTTGTTCAGATCGAAAGAAAGCACAGAGCCCCAGATTTTATGTTGTCCTGGAGAGCTTGCAGAGCACTGGGGAAAGGCAGGCAGAGAATTCCCTGCTAGCACCTTCTCTGTGCCTGGGAAGCAGAAGTGTTCACATTGCTTCGCAGAATCGCTTTTGTGCAGAAAACACTAACACTTGTTCAGAACAAAAGAAAGCACAGTGCCCCAGCTATTATGTTGTCCTGGAGAGCTTGCAGAGCACTGGGGAAAGGCAGGCAGAGAATTCCCTGCTAGCACCTTCTCTGTGCCTGTTTACATTGCTTCGCAGCATCGCTTTTGTGCAGAAAACACTAACACTTGTTCAGAACGAAAGAAAGCACAGAGCCCCAGATTTTATGTTGTCCTGGAGAGCTTGCAGAGCACTGGGGAAAAGCAGGCAGAGAATTCCCTGCTAGCACCTTCTCTGTGCCTGGGAAGCAGAAGTGTTCACATTGCTTCGCAGAATCGCTTTTGTGCAGAAAACAGTAACACTTGTTCAGAATGAAAGAAAGCACAGAGCCCCAGATATTATGTTGTCCTGGAGAGCTTGCAGAGCACTGGGGAAAGGCAGGCAGAGAATTCCCTGCTAGCACCTTCTCTGTGCCTGGGAAGCAGAAGTGTTCACATTGCTTCGCAGAATCGCTTTTGTGCAGAAAACACTAACACTTGTTCAGAACGAAAGAAAGCACAGAGCCCCAGATTTTATGTTGTCCTGGAGAGCTTGCAGAGCACTGGGGAAAGGCAGGCAGAGAATTCCCTGCTAGCACCTTCTCTGTGCCTGGGAAGCAGAAGTGTTCACATTGCTTCGCAGAATCACTTTTGTACAGAAAACACTAACACTTGTTCAGAACGAAAGAAAGCACAGAGCCCCAGATTTTATGTTGTCCTGGAGAGCTTGCAGAGCACTGGGGAAAAGCAGGCAGAGAATTCCCTGCTAGCACCTTCTCTGTGCCTGGGAAGCAGAAGTGTTCACATTGCTTCGCAGAATCGCTTTTGTGCAGAAAACAGTAACACTTGTTCAGAACGAAAGAAAGCACAGAGCCCAAGATTTTATGTTGTCCTGGAGAGCTTGCAGAGCACTGGGGAAAGGCAGGCAGAGAATTCCCTGCTAGCACCTTCTCTGTGCCAGTTCACATTGCTTGGCAGAATCGCTTTTGCGCAGAAAACAGTAACACTTGTTCAGAACGAAAGAAAGCACAGAGCCCCAGATTTTATGTTGTCCTGGAGAGCTTGCAGAGCACTGGGGAAAAGCAGGCAGAGAATTCCCTGCTAGCACCTTCTCTGTGCCTGGGAAGCAGAAGTGTTCACATTGCTTCTCAGAATCGCTTTTGTGCAGAAAACACTAACACTTGTTCAGAACGAAAGAAAGCACAGAGCCCCAGATTTTATGTTGTCCTGGAGAGCTTGCAGAGCACTGGGGAAAAGCAGGCAGAGAATTCCCTGCTAGCACCTTCTCTGTGCCTGGGAAGCAGAAGTGTTCACATTGCTTCGCAGAATCGCTTTTGTGCAGAAAACACTAACACTTGTTCAGAACGAAAGAAAGCACAGAGCCCCAGATTTTATGTTGTCCTGGAGAGCTTGCAGAGCACTGGGGAAAGGCAGGCAGAGAATTCCCTGCTAGCACCTTCTCTGTGCCTGGGAAGCAGAAGTGTTCACATTGCTTCGCAGAATCACTTTTGTGCAGAAAACAGTAACACTTGTTCAGAACGAAAGAAAGCACAGAGCCCCAGATTTTATGTTGTCCTGGAGAGCTTGCAGAGCACTGGGGAAAGGCAGGCAGAGAATTCCCTGCTAGCACCTTCTCTGTGCCTGGGAAGCAGAAGTGTTCACATTGCTTCGCAGAATCGCTTTTGTGCAGAAAACAGTAACACTTGTTCAGATCGAAAGAAAGCACAGAGCCCCAGATTTTATGTTGTCCTGGAGAGCTTGCAGAGCACTGGGGAAAGGCAGGCAGAGAATTCCCTGCTAGCACCTTCTCTGTGCCTGTTCACATTGCTTGGCAGAATCGCTTTTGTGCAGAAAACAGTAACACTTGTTCAGAACGAAAGAAAGCACAGAGCCCCAGATTTTATGTTGTCCTGGAGAGCTTGCAGAGCACTGGGGAAAAGCAGGCAGAGAATTCCCTGCTAGCACCTTCTCTGTGCCTGGGAAGCAGAAGTGTTCACATTGCTTCGCAGAATCGCTTTTGTGCAGAAAACAGTAACACTTGTTCAGAACGAAAGAAAGCACAGAGCCCAAGATTTTATGTTGTCCTGGAGAGCTTGCAGAGCACTGGGGAAAGGCAGGCAGAGAATTCCCTGCTAGCACCTTCTCTGTGCCAGTTCACATTGCTTGGCAGAATCGCTTTTGCGCAGAAAACAGTAACACTTGTTCAGAACGAAAGAAAGCACAGAGCCCCAGATTTTATGTTGTCCTGGAGAGCTTGCAGAGCACTGGGGAAAAGCAGGCAGAGAATTCCCTGCTAGCACCTTCTCTGTGCCTGGGAAGCAGAAGTGTTCACATTGCTTCTCAGAATCACTTTTGTGCAGAAAACAGTAACACTTGTTCAGAACGAAAGAAAGCACAGAGCCCCAGATTTTATGTTGTCCTGGAGAGCTTGCAGAGCACTGGGGAAAGGCAGGCAGAGAATTCCCTGCTAGCACCTTCTCTGTGCCTGGGAAGCAGAAGTGTTCACATTGCTTCGCAGAATCGCTTTTGTGCAGAAAACAGTAACACTTGTTCAGAATGAAAGAAAGCACAGAGCCCCAGAATCTATGCTGTCCTGGAGAGCTTGCAGAGCACTGGGGAAAGGCAGGCAGAGAATTCCCTGCTAGCACCTTCTCTGTGCCTGGGAAGCAGAAGTGTTCACATTGCTTCGCAGAATCGCTTTTGTGCAGAAAACAGTAACACTTCTTCAGAACGAAAGAAAGCACAGAGCCCCAGATTTTATGTTGTCCTGGAGAGCTTGCAGAGCACTGGGGAAAAGCAGGCAGAGAATTCCCTGCTAGCACCTTCTCTGTGCCTGGGAAGCAGAAGTGTTGACATTGCTTCACAAAATCGCTTTTGTGCAGAAAACAGTAACACTTGTTCAGAACGAAAGAAAGCACAGAGCCCCAGATTTTATGTTGTCCTGGAGAGCTTGCAGAGCACTGGGGAAAGGCAGGCAGAGAATTCCCTGCTAGCACCTTCTCTGTGCCTGGGAAGCAGAAGTGTTCACATTGCTTCGCAGAATCGCTTTTGTGCAGAAAACAGTAACACTTGTTCAGAATGAAAGAAAGCACAGAGCCCCAGAATCTATGCTGTCCTGGAGAGCTTGCAGAGCACTGGGGAAAGGCAGGCAGAGAATTCCCTGCTAGCACCTTCTCTGTGCCTGTTCACATTGCTTGGCAGAATCGCTTTTGTGCAGAAAACAGTAACACTTGTTCAGAACAAAAGAAAGCACAGAGCCCCAGATTTTATGTTGTCCTGGAGAGCTTGCAGAGCACTGGGGAAAAGCAGGCAGAGAATTCCCTGCTAGCACCTTCTCTGTGCCTGGGAAGCAGAAGTGTTCACATTGCTTCGCAGAATCGCTTTTGTGCAGAAAACAGTAACACTTGTTCAGAACGAAAGAAAGCACAGAGCCCAAGATTTTATGTTGTCCTGGAGAGCTTGCAGAGCACTGGGGAAAGGCAGGCAGAGAATTCCCTGCTAGCACCTTCTCTGTGCCTATTCACATTGCTTCTCAGAATCGCTTTTGTGCAGAAAACAGTAACACTTCTTCAGAATGAAAGAAAGCACAGAGCCCCAGATTTTATGTTGTCCTGGAGAGCTTGCAGAGCACTGGGGAAAAGCAGGCAGAGAATTCCCTGCTAGCACCTTCTCTGTGCCTGTTCACATTGCTTGGCAGAATCGCTTTTGTGCAGAAAACACTAACACTTGTTCAGATCGAAAGAAAGCACAGAGCCCCAGATTTTATGTTGTCCTGGAGAGCTTGCAGAGCACTGGGGAAAGGCAGGCAGAGAATTCCCTGCTAGCACCTTCTCTGTGCCTGGGAAGCAGAAGTGTTCACATTGCTTCGCAGAATCGCTTTTGTGCAGAAAACACTAACACTT
This sequence comes from Strix uralensis, assembly GCF_047716275.1. Lineage (NCBI taxonomy): Eukaryota > Metazoa > Chordata > Aves > Strigiformes > Strigidae > Strix > Strix uralensis. The sequence continues at coordinate 1,499,598 of NC_133993.1, forward strand.
GTTCAGAACAAAAGAAAGCACAGTGCCCCAGCTATTATGTTGTCCTGGAGAGCTTGCAGAGCACTGGGGAAAGGCAGGCAGAGAATTCCCTGCTAGCACCTTCTCTGTGCCTGTTTACATTGCTTCGCAGCATCGCTTTTGTGCAGAAAACACTAACACTTGTTCAGAACGAAAGAAAGCACAGAGCCCCAGATTTTATGTTGTCCTGGAGAGCTTGCAGAGCACTGGGGAAAAGCAGGCAGAGAATTCCCTGCTAGCACCTTCTCTGTGCCTGGGAAGCAGAAGTGTTCACATTGCTTCGCAGAATCGCTTTTGTGCAGAAAACAGTAACACTTGTTCAGAATGAAAGAAAGCACAGAGCCCCAGATATTATGTTGTCCTGGAGAGCTTGCAGAGCACTGGGGAAAGGCAGGCAGAGAATTCCCTGCTAGCACCTTCTCTGTGCCTGGGAAGCAGAAGTGTTCACATTGCTTCGCAGAATCGCTTTTGTGCAGAAAACACTAACACTTGTTCAGAACGAAAGAAAGCACAGAGCCCCAGATTTTATGTTGTCCTGGAGAGCTTGCAGAGCACTGGGGAAAGGCAGGCAGAGAATTCCCTGCTAGCACCTTCTCTGTGCCTGGGAAGCAGAAGTGTTCACATTGCTTCGCAGAATCGCTTTTGTGCAGAAAACAGTAACACTTGTTCAGAACGAAAGAAAGCACAGAGCCCCAGATTTTATGTTGTCCTGGAGAGCTTGCAGAGCACTGGGGAAAAGCAGGCAGAGAATTCCCTGCTAGCACCTTCTCTGTGCCTGGGAAGCAGAAGTGTTCACATTGCTTCGCAGAATCGCTTTTGTGCAGAAAACAGTAACACTTGTTCAGAACGAAAGAAAGCACAGAGCCCAAGATTTTATGTTGTCCTGGAGAGCTTGCAGAGCACTGGGGAAAGGCAGGCAGAGAATTCCCTGCTAGCACCTTCTCTGTGCCAGTTCACATTGCTTGGCAGAATCGCTTTTGCGCAGAAAACAGTAACACTTGTTCAGAACGAAAGAAAGCACAGAGCCCCAGATTTTATGTTGTCCTGGAGAGCTTGCAGAGCACTGGGGAAAAGCAGGCAGAGAATTCCCTGCTAGCACCTTCTCTGTGCCTGGGAAGCAGAAGTGTTCACATTGCTTCTCAGAATCGCTTTTGTGCAGAAAACACTAACACTTGTTCAGAACGAAAGAAAGCACAGAGCCCCAGATTTTATGTTGTCCTGGAGAGCTTGCAGAGCACTGGGGAAAAGCAGGCAGAGAATTCCCTGCTAGCACCTTCTCTGTGCCTGGGAAGCAGAAGTGTTCACATTGCTTCGCAGAATCGCTTTTGTGCAGAAAACACTAACACTTGTTCAGAACGAAAGAAAGCACAGAGCCCCAGATTTTATGTTGTCCTGGAGAGCTTGCAGAGCACTGGGGAAAGGCAGGCAGAGAATTCCCTGCTAGCACCTTCTCTGTGCCTGGGAAGCAGAAGTGTTCACATTGCTTCGCAGAATCACTTTTGTGCAGAAAACAGTAACACTTGTTCAGAACGAAAGAAAGCACAGAGCCCCAGATTTTATGTTGTCCTGGAGAGCTTGCAGAGCACTGGGGAAAGGCAGGCAGAGAATTCCCTGCTAGCACCTTCTCTGTGCCTGGGAAGCAGAAGTGTTCACATTGCTTCGCAGAATCGCTTTTGTGCAGAAAACAGTAACACTTGTTCAGATCGAAAGAAAGCACAGAGCCCCAGATTTTATGTTGTCCTGGAGAGCTTGCAGAGCACTGGGGAAAGGCAGGCAGAGAATTCCCTGCTAGCACCTTCTCTGTGCCTGTTCACATTGCTTGGCAGAATCGCTTTTGTGCAGAAAACAGTAACACTTGTTCAGAACGAAAGAAAGCACAGAGCCCCAGATTTTATGTTGTCCTGGAGAGCTTGCAGAGCACTGGGGAAAAGCAGGCAGAGAATTCCCTGCTACCACCTTCTCTGTGCCTGGGAAGCAGAAGTGTTCACATTGCTTCGCAGAATCGCTTTTGTGCAGAAAACAGTAACACTTGTTCAGAACGAAAGAAAGCACAGAGCCCCAGATTTTATGTTGTCCTGGAGAGCTTGCAGAGCACTGGGGAAAGGCAGGCAGAGAATTCCCTGCTAGCACCTTCTCTGTGCCTGGGAAGCAGAAGTGTTCACATTGCTTCGCAGAATCACTTTTGTGCAGAAAACAGTAACACTTGTTCAGAACGAAAGAAAGCACAGAGCCCCAGATTTTATGTTGTCCTGGAGAGCTTGCAGAGCACTGGGGAAAAGCAGGCAGAGAATTCCCTGCTAGCACCTTCTCTGTGCCTGGGAAGCAGAAGTGTTCACATTGCTTCGCAGAATCGCTTTTGTGCAGAAAACAGTAACACTTGTTCAGATCGAAAGAAAGCACAGAGCCCCAGATTTTATGTTGTCCTGGAGAGCTTGCAGAGCACTGGGGAAAGGCAGGCAGAGAATTCCCTGCTAGCACCTTCTCTGTGCCTGGGAAGTAGAAGTGTTCACATTGCTTCGCAGAATCGCTTTTGTGCAGAAAACACTAACACTTGTTCAGATCGAAAGAAAGCACAGAGCCCCAGATTTTATGTTGTCCTGGAGAGCTTGCAGAGCACTGGGGAAAGGCAGGCAGAGAATTCCCTGCTAGCACCTTCTCTGTGCCTGTTCACATTGCTTCGCAGAATCGCTTTTGTGCAGAAAACAGTAACACTTGTTCAGAACGAAAGAAAGCACAGAGCCCCAGATTTTATGTTGTCCTGGAGAGCTTGCAGAGCACTGGGGAAAAGCAGGCAGAGAATTCCCTGCTAGCACCTTCTCTGTGCCTGGGAAGCAGAAGTGTTCACATTGCTTCTCAGAATCGCTTTTGTGCAGAAAACACTAACACTTGTTCAGAACGAAAGAAAGCACAGAGCCCCAGATTTTATGTTGTCCTGGAGAGCTTGCAGAGCACTGGGGAAAGGCAGGCAGAGAATTCCCTGCTAGCACCTTCTCTGTGCCTGGGAAGCAGAAGTGTTCACATTGCTTCGCAGAATCACTTTTGTGCAGAAAACAGTAACACTTGTTCAGAACGAAAGAAAGCACAGAGCCCCAGATTTTATGTTGTCCTGGAGAGCTTGCAGAGCACTGGGGAAAGGCAGGCAGAGAATTCCCTGCTAGCACCTTCTCTGTGCCTGTTTACATTGCTTCGCAGAATCGCTTTTGTGCAGAAAACAGTAACACTTGTTCAGAACGAAAGAAAGCACAGAGCCCCATATTTTATGTTGTCCTGGAGAGCTTGCAGAGCACTGGGGAAAAGCAGGCAGAGAATTCCCTGCTAGCACCTTCTCTGTGCCTGGGAAGCAGAAGTGTTCACATTGCTTCGCAGAATCGCTTTTGTGCAGAAAACAGTAACACTTGTTCAGAACGAAAGAAAGCACAGAGCCCCAGATTTTATGTTGTCCTGGAGAGCTTGCAGAGCACTGGGGAAAAGCAGGCAGAGAATTCCCTGCTAGCACCTTCTCTGTGCCTGTTCACATTGCTTCGCAGAATCGCTTTTGTGCAGAAAACAGTAACACTTGTTCAGAACGAAAGAAAGCACAGAGCCCCAGATTTTATGTTGTCCTGGAGAGCTTGCAGAGCACTGGGGAAAAGCAGGCAGAGAATTCCCTGCTAGCACCTTCTCTGTGCCTGGGAAGCAGAAGTGTTCACATTGCTTCGCAGAATCGCTTTTGTGCAGAAAACAGTAACACTTGTTCAGAACGAAAGAAAGCACAGAGCCCCAGATTTTATGTTGTCCTGGAGAGCTTGCAGAGCACTGGGGAAAGGCAGGCAGAGAATTCCCTGCTAGCACCTTCTCTGTGCCTGGGAAGCAGAAGTGTTCACATTGCTTCGCAGAATCGCTTTTGTGCAGAAAACACTAACACTTGTTCAGAACGAAAGAAAGCACAGAGCCCCAGATTTTATGTTGTCCTGGAGAGCTTGCAGAGCACTGGGGAAAAGCAGGCAGAGAATTCCCTGCTAGCACCTTCTCTGTGCCTGGGAAGCAGAAGTGTTCACATTGCTTCGCAGAATCGCTTTTGTGCAGAAAACACTAACACTTGTTCAGAACGAAAGAAAGCACAGAGCCCCAGATTTTATGTTGTCCTGGAGAGCTTGCAGAGCACTGGGGAAAGGCAGGCAGAGAATTCCCTGCTAGCACCTTCTCTGTGCCTGGGAAGCAGAAGTGTTCACATTGCTTCGCAGAATCACTTTTGTGCAGAAAACAGTAACACTTGTTCAGAACGAAAGAAAGCACAGAGCCCCAGATTTTATGTTGTCCTGGAGAGCTTGCAGAGCACTGGGGAAAAGCAGGCAGAGAATTCCCTGCTAGCACCTTCTCTGTGCCTGGGAAGCAGAAGTGTTCACATTGCTTCGCAGAATCGCTTTTGTGCAGAAAACACTAACACTTGTTCAGAACGAAAGAAAGCACAGAGCCCCAGATTTTATGTTGTCCTGGAGAGCTTGCAGAGCACTGGGGAAAGGCAGGCAGAGAATTCCCTGCTAGCACCTTCTCTGTGCCTGGGAAGCAGAAGTGTTCACATTGCTTCGCAGAATCGCTTTTGTGCAGAAAACACTAACACTTGTTCAGAACGAAAGAAAGCACAGAGCCCCAGATTTTATGTTGTCCTGGAGAGCTTGCAGAGCACTGGGGAAAAGCAGGCAGAGAATTCCCTGCTACCACCTTCTCTGTGCCTGGGAAGCAGAAGTGTTCACATTGCTTCGCAGAATCGCTTTTGTGCAGAAAACACTAACACTTGTTCAGAACGAAAGAAAGCACAGAGCCCCAGATTTTATGTTGTCCTGGAGAGCTTGCAGAGCACTGGGGAAAGGCAGGCAGAGAATTCCCTGCTAGCACCTTCTCTGTGCCTGGGAAGCAGAAGTGTTCACATTGCTTCGCAGAATCACTTTTGTGCAGAAAACAGTAACACTTGTTCAGAACGAAAGAAAGCACAGAGCCCCAGATTTTATGTTGTCCTGGAGAGCTTGCAGAGCACTGGGGAAAAGCAGGCAGAGAATTCCCTGCTAGCACCTTCTCTGTGCCTGGGAAGCAGAAGTGTTCACATTGCTTCGCAGAATCGCTTTTGTGCAGAAAACAGTAACACTTGTTCAGATCGAAAGAAAGCACAGAGCCCCAGATTTTATGTTGTCCTGGAGAGCTTGCAGAGCACTGGGGAAAGGCAGGCAGAGAATTCCCTGCTAGCACCTTCTCTGTGCCTGTTCACATTGCTTGGCAGAATCGCTTTTGTGCAGAAAACACTAACACTTGTTCAGAACGAAAGAAAGCACAGAGCCCCAGATTTTATGTTGTCCTGGAGAGCTTGCAGAGCACTGGGGAAAAGCAGGCAGAGAATTCCCTGCTAGCACCTTCTCTGTGCCTGGGAAGCAGAAGTGTTCACATTGCTTCGCAGAATCGCTTTTGTGCAGAAAACAGTAACACTTGTTCAGAACGAAAGAAAGCACAGAGCCCCAGATTTTATGTTGTCCTGGAGAGCTTGCAGAGCACTGGGGAAAAGCAGGCAGAGAATTCCCTGCTAGCACCTTCTCTGTGCCTGGGAAGCAGAAGTGTTCACATTGCTTCGCAGAATCGCTTTTGTGCAGAAAACACTAACACTTGTTCAGAACGAAAGAAAGCACAGAGCCCCAGATTTTATGTTGTCCTGGAGAGCTTGCAGAGCACTGGGGAAAGGCAGGCAGAGAATTGCCTGCTAGCACCTTCTCTGTGCCTATTCACATTGCTTGGCAGAATCGCTTTTGTGCAGAAAACAGTAACACTTGTTCAGAACGAAAGAAAGCACAGAGCCCCAGATTTTATGTTGTCCTGGAGAGCTTGCAGAGCACTGGGGAAAAGCAGGCAGAGAATTCCCTGCTAGCACCTTCTCTGTTCCTGGGAAGCAGAAGTGTTCACATTGCTTCGCAGAATCGCTTTTGTGCAGAAAACACTAACACTTGTTCAGAACGAAAGAAAGCACAGAGCCCCAGATTTTATGTTGTCCTGGAGAGCTTGCAGAGCACTGGGGAAAGGCAGGCAGAGAATTCCCTGCTAGCACCTTCTCTGTGCCTGGGAAGCAGAAGTGTTCACATTGCTTCGCAGAATCACTTTTGTGCAGAAAACAGTAACACTTGTTCAGAACGAAAGAAAGCACAGAGCCCCAGATTTTATGTTGTCCTGGAGAGCTTGCAGAGCACTGGGGAAAAGCAGGCAGAGAATTCCCTGCTAGCACCTTCTCTGTGCCTGGGAAGCAGAAGTGTTCACATTGCTTCGCAGAATCGCTTTTGTGCAGAAAAAAGTAACACTTGTTCAGAACGATAGAAAGCACAGAGCCCCAGATTTTATGTTGTCCTGGAGAGCTTGCAGAGCACTGGGGAAAGGCAGGCAGAGAATTCCCTGCTAGCACCTTCTCTGTGCCTGGGAAGCAGAAGTGTTCACAGTGCTTCGCAGAATCACTTTTGTGCAGAAAACAGTAACACTTGTTCAGAACGAAAGAAAGCACAGAGCCCCAGATTTTATGTTGTCCTGGAGAGCTTGCAGAGCACTGGGGAAAAGCAGGCAGAGAATTCCCTGCTAGCACCTTCTCTGTGCCTGGGAAGCAGAAGTGTTCACATTGCTTCGCAGAATCGCTTTTGTGCAGAAAACACTAACACTTGTTCAGAACGAAAGAAAGCACAGAGCCCAAGATTTTATGTTGTCCTGGAGAGCTTGCAGAGCACTGGGGAAAGGCAGGCAGAGAATTCCCTGCTAGCACCTTCTCTGTGCCTGTTCACATTGCTTGGCAGAATCGCTTTTGCGCAGAAAACAGTAACACTTGTTCAGAACGAAAGAAAGCACAGAGCCCCAGATTTTATGTTGTCCTGGAGAGCTTGCAGAGCACTGGGGAAAAGCAGGCAGAGAATTCCCTGCTAGCACCTTCTCTGTGCCTGGGAAGCAGAAGTGTTCACATTGCTTCGCAGAATCGCTTTTGTGCAGAAAACAGTAACACTTGTTCAGAACGAAAGAAAGCACAGAGCCCCAGATTTTATGTTGTCCTGGAGAGCTTGCAGAGCACTGGGGAAAGGCAGGCAGAGAATTCCCTGCTAGCACCTTCTCTGTGCCTGGGAAGCAGAAGTCTTCACATTGCTTCTCAGAATCGCTTTTGTGCAGAAAACACTAACACTTGTTCAGAACGAAAGAAAGCACAGAGCCCCAGATTTTATGTTGTCCTGGAGAGCTTGCAGAGCACTGGGGAAAGGCAGGCAGAGAATTCCCTGCTAGCACCTTCTCTGTGCCTGGGAAGCAGAAGTGTTCACATTGCTTCGCAGAATCGCTTTTGTGCAGAAAACAGTAACACTTGTTCAGAACGAAAGAAAGCACAGAGCCCCATATTTTATGTTGTCCTGGAGAGCTTGCAGAGCACTGGGGAAAGGCAGGCAGAGAATTCCCTGCTAGCACCTTCTCTGTGCCTGTTTACATTGCTTCGCAGAATCGCTTTTGTGCAGAAAACAGTAACACTTGTTCAGAACGAAAGAAAGCACAGAGCCCCATATTTTATGTTGTCCTGGAGAGCTTGCAGAGCACTGGGGAAAAGCAGGCAGAGAATTCCCTGCTAGCACCTTCTCTGTGCCTGGGAAGCAGAAGTGTTCACATTGCTTCGCAGAATCGCTTTTGTGCAGAAAACACTAACACTTGTTCAGAACGAAAGAAAGCACAGAGCCCCAGATTTTATGTTGTCCTGGAGAGCTTGCAGAGCACTGGGGAAAGGCAGGCAGAGAATTCCCTGCTAGCACCTTCTCTGTGCCTGGGAAGCAGAAGTGTTCACATTGCTTCGCAGAATCGCTTTTGTGCAGAAAACAGTAACACTTGTTCAGAACGAAAGAAAGCACAGAGCCCCAGATTTTATGTTGTCCTGGAGAGCTTGCAGAGCACTGGGGAAAGGCAGGCAGAGAATTCCCTGCTAGCACCTTCTCTGTGCCTGTTTACATTGCTTCTCAGAATCGCTTTTGTGCAGAAAACAGTAACACTTGTTCAGAACGAAAGAAAGCACAGAGCCCCAGATTTTATGTTGTCCTGGAGAGCTTGCAGAGCACTGGGGAAAGGCAGGCAGAGAATTCCCTGCTAGCACCTTCTCTGTGCCTGTTCACATTGCTTCTCAGAATCGCTTTTGTGCAGAAAACAGTAACACTTGTTCAGAACGAAAGAAAGCACAGAGCCCCAGATTTTATGTTGTCCTGGAGAGCTTGCAGAGCAGTGGGGAAAAGCAGGCAGAGAATTCCCTGCTAGCACCTTCTCTGTGCCTGGGAAGCAGAAGTGTTCACATTGCTTCGCAGAATCGCTTTTGTGCAGAAAACAGTAACACTTGTTCAGAACGAAAGAAAGCACAGAGCCCCAGATTTTATGTTGTCCTGGAGAGCTTGCAGAGCACTGGGGAAAAGCAGGCAGAGAATTCCCTGCTAGCACCTTCTCTGTGCCTGGGAAGCAGAAGTGTTCACATTGCTTCGCAGAATCGCTTTTGTGCACAAAACAGTAACACTTGTTCAGAATGAAAGAAAGCACAGAGCCCCAGAATCTATGCTGTCCTGGAGAGCTTGCAGAGCACTGGGGAAAGGCAGGCAGAGAATTCCCTGCTAGCACCTTCTCTGTGCCTGGGAAGCAGAAGTGTTCACATTGCTTCGCAGAATCGCTTTTGTGCAGAAAACACTAACACTTGTTCAGAACGAAAGAAGGCACAGAGCCCCAGATTTTATATTGTCCTGGAGAGCTTGCAGAGCACTGGGGAAAGGCAGGCAGAGAATTCCCTGCTAGCACCTTCTCTGTGCCTGTTCACATTGCTTCGCAGAATCGCTTTTGTGCAGAAAACACTAACACTTGTTCAGAACAAAAGAAAGCACAGAGCCCCAGATTTTATGTTGTCCTGGAGAGCTTGCAGAGCACTGGGGAAAAGCAGGCAGAGAATTCCCTGCTAGCACCTTCTCTGTGCCTGGGAAGCAGAAGTGTTCACATTGCTTCGCAGAATCGCTTTTGTGCAGAAAACAGTAACACTTGTTCAGAACGAAAGAAAGCACAGAGCCCCAGATTTTATGTTGTCCTGGAGAGCTTGCAGAGCACTGGGGAAAGGCAGGCAGAGAATTCCCTGCTAGCACCTTCTCTGTGCCTGGGAAGCAGAAGTGTTCACATTGCTTCGCAGAATCACTTTTGTACAGAAAACACTAACACTTGTTCAGAACGAAAGAAAGCACAGAGCCCCAGATTTTATGTTGTCCTGGAGAGCTTGCAGAGCACTGGGGAAAAGCAGGCAGAGAATTCCCTGCTAGCACCTTCTCTGTGCCTGGGAAGCAGAAGTGTTCACATTGCTTCGCAGAATCGCTTTTGTGCAGAAAACAGTAACACTTGTTCAGAACGAAAGAAAGCACAGAGCCCAAGATTTTATGTTGTCCTGGAGAGCTTGCAGAGCACTGGGGAAAGGCAGGCAGAGAATTCCCTGCTAGCACCTTCTCTGTGCCTGGGAAGCAGAAGTGTTGACATTGCTTCGCAGAATCGCTTTTGTGCAGAAAACACTAACACTTGTTCAGAACAAAAGAAAGCACAGTGCCCCAGATATTATGTTGTCCTGGAGAGCTTGCAGAGCACTGGGGAAAGGCAGGCAGAGAATTCCCTGCTAGCACCTTCTCTGTGCCTGTTTACATTGCTTCGCAGCATCGCTTTTGTGCAGAAAACAGTAACACTTGTTCAGAACGAAAGAAAGCACAGAGCCCCAGATTTTATGTTGTCCTGGAGAGCTTGCAGAGCACTGGGGAAAGGCAGGCAGAGAATTCCCTGCTAGCACCTTCTCTGTGCCTGGGAAGCAGAAGTGTTCACATTGCTTCGCAGAATCACTTTTGTGCAGAAAACAGTAACACTTGTTCAGAACGAAAGAAAGCACAGAGCCCCAGATTTTATGTTGTCCTGGAGAGCTTGCAGAGCACTGGGGAAAAGCAGGCAGAGAATTCCCTGCTAGCACCTTCTCTGTGCCTGGGAAGCAGAAGTGTTCACATTGCTTCGCAGAATCGCTTTTGTGCAGAAAACAGTAACACTTGTTCAGAACGAAAGAAAGCACAGAGCCCCAGATTTTATGTTGTCCTGGAGAGCTTGCAGAGCACTGGGGAAAGGCAGGCAGAGAATTCCCTGCTAGCACCTTCTCTGTGCCTGTTCACATTGCTTGGCAGAATCGCTTTTGCGCAGAAAACAGTAACACTTGTTCAGAACGAAAGAAAGCACAGAGCCCCAGATTTTATGTTGTCCTGGAGAGCTTGCAGAGCACTGGGGAAAAGCAGGCAGAGAATTCCCTGCTAGCACCTTCTCTGTGCCTGGGAAGCAGAAGTGTTCACATTGCTTCTCAGAATCGCTTTTGTGCAGAAAACACTAACACTTGTTCAGAACGAAAGAAAGCACAGAGCCCCAGATTTTATGTTGTCCTGGAGAGCTTGCAGAGCACTGGGGAAAGGCAGGCAGAGAATTCCCTGCTAGCACCTTCTCTGTGCCTGGGAAGCAGAAGTGTTCACATTGCTTCGCAGAATCGCTTTTGTGCAGAAAACACTAACACTTGTTCAGAACGAAAGAAAGCACAGAGCCCCAGATTTTATGTTGTCCTGGAGAGCTTGCAGAGCACTGGGGAAAGGCAGGCAGAGAATTCCCTGCTAGCACCTTCTCTGTGCCTGGGAAGCAGAAGTGTTCACATTGCTTCGCAGAATCGCTTTTGTGCAGAAAACAGTAACACTTGTTCAGAACGAAAGAAAGCACAGAGCCCAAGATTTTGTGTTGTCCTGGAGAGCTTGCAGAGCACTGGGGAAAGGCAGGCAGAGAATTCCCTGCTAGCACCTTCTCTGTGCCTGGGAAGCAGAAGTGTTCACATTGCTTGGCAGAATCGCTTTTGCGCAGAAAACAGTAACACTTGTTCAGAACGAAAGAAAGCACAGAGCCCCAGATTTTATGTTGTCCTGGAGAGCTTGCAGAGCACTGGGGAAAGGCAGGCAGAGAATTCCCTGCTAGCACCTTCTCTGTGCCTGGGAAGTAGAAGTGTTCACATTGCTTCGCAGAATCGCTTTTGTGCAGAAAACACTAACACTTGTTCAGAACGAAAGAAAGCACAGAGCCCCAGATTTTATGTTGTCCTGGAGAGCTTGCAGAGCACTGGGGAAAAGCAGGCAGAGAATTCCCTGCTAGCACCTTCTCTGTGCCTGTTCACATTGCTTCGCAGAATCGCTTTTGTGCAGAAAACAGTAACACTTGTTCAGAACGAAAGAAAGCACAGAGCCCCAGATTTTATGTTGTCCTGGAGAGCTTGCAGAGCACTGGGGAAAAGCAGGCAGAGAATTCCCTGCTAGCACCTTCTCTGTGCCTGGGAAGCAGAAGTGTTCACATTGCTTCGCAGAATCGCTTTTGTGCAGAAAACACTAACACTTGTTCAGAACGAAAGAAAGCACAGAGCCCCAGATTTTATGTTGTCCTGGAGAGCTTGCAGAGCACTGGGGAAAGGCAGGCAGAGAATTCCCTGCTAGCACCTTCTCTGTGCCTGTTCACATTGCTTGGCAGAATCGCTTTTGTGCAGAAAACAGTAACACTTCTTCAGAACGAAAGAAAGCACAGAGCCCCAGATTTTATGTTGTCCTGGAGAGCTTGCAGAGCACTGGGGAAAAGCAGGCAGAGAATTCCCTGCTAGCACCTTCTCTGTTCCTGGGAAGCAGAAGTGTTCACATTGCTTGGCAGAATCGCTTTTGTGCAGAAAACACTAACACTTGTTCAGATCGAAAGAAAGCACAGAGCCCCAGATTTTATGTTGTCCTGGAGAGCTTGCAGAGCACTGGGGAAAGGCAGGCAGAGAATTCCCTGCTAGCACCTTCTCTGTGCCTGGGAAGCAGAAGTGTTCACATTGCTTCGCAGAATCGCTTTTGTGCAGAAAACAGTAACACTTGTTCAGAATGAAAGAAAGCACAGAGCCCCAGATTTTATGTTGTCCTGGAGAGCTTGCAGAGCACTGGGGAAAGGCAGGCAGAGAATTCCCTGCTAGCACCTTCTCTGTGCCTGGGAAGCAGAAGTGTTCACATTGCTTCGCAGAATCGCTTTTGTGCAGAAAACAGTAACACTTGTTCAGAACGAAAGAAAGCACAGATCCCCAGATTTTATGTTGTCCTGGAGAGCTTGCAGAGCACTGGGGAAAGGCAGGCAGAGAATTCCCTGCTAGCACCTTCTCTGTGCCTGGGAAGCAGAAGTGTTCACAGTGCTTCGCAGAATCACTTTTGTGCAGAAAACAGTAACACTTGTTCAGAACGAAAGAAAGCACAGAGCCCCAGATTTTATGTTGTCCTGGAGAGCTTGCAGAGCACTGGGGAAAAGCAGGCAGAGAATTCCCTGCTAGCACCTTCTCTGTGCCTGGGAAGCAGAAGTGTTCACATTGCTTCGCAGAATCGCTTTTGTGCAGAAAACAGTAACACTTGTTCAGAACGAAAGAAAGCACAGAGCCCAAGATTTTATGTTGTCCTGGAGAGCTTGCAGAGCACTGGGGAAAGGCAGGCAGAGAATTCCCTGCTAGCACCTTCTCTGTGCCTGTTCACATTGCTTGGCAGAATCGCTTTTGCGCAGAAAACAGTAACACTTGTTCAGAACGAAAGAAAGCACAGAGCCCCAGATTTTATGTTGTCCTGGAGAGCTTGCAGAGCACTGGGGAAAAGCAGGCAGAGAATTCCCTGCTAGCACCTTCTCTGTGCCTGGGAAGCAGAAGTGTTCACATTGCTTCTCAGAATCGCTTTTGTGCAGAAAACACTAACACTTGTTCAGAACGAAAGAAAGCACAGAGCCCCAGATTTTATGTTGTCCTGGAGAGCTTGCAGAGCACTGGGGAAAGGCAGGCAGAGAATTCCCTGCTAGCACCTTCTCTGTGCCTGGGAAGCAGAAGTGTTCACATTGCTTCGCAGAATCGCTTTTGTGCAGAAAACACTAACACTTGTTCAGAACGAAAGAAAGCACAGAGCCCCAGATTTTATGTTGTCCTGGAGAGCTTGCAGAGCACTGGGGAAAGGCAGGCAGAGAATTCCCTGCTAGCACCTTCTCTGTGCCTGGGAAGCAGAAGTGTTCACATTGCTTCGCAGAATCACTTTTGTGCAGAAAACAGTAACACTTGTTCAGAACGAAAGAAAGCACAGAGCCCCAGATTTTATGTTGTCCTGGAGAGCTTGCAGAGCACTGGGGAAAAGCAGGCAGAGAATTCCCTGCTAGCACCTTCTCTGTGCCTGGGAAGCAGAAGTGTTCACATTGCTTCGCAGAATCGCTTTTGTGCAGAAAACAGTAACACTTGTTCAGATCGAAAGAAAGCACAGAGCCCCAGATTTTATGTTGTCCTGGAGAGCTTGCAGAGCACTGGGGAAAGGCAGGCAGAGAATTCCCTGCTAGCACCTTCTCTGTGCCTGGGAAGCAGAAGTGTTCACATTGCTTCGCAGAATCGCTTTTGTGCACAAAACAGTAACACTTGTTCAGAACGAAAGAAAGCACAGAGCCCCAGATTTTATGTTGTCCTGGAGAGCTTGCAGAGCACTGGGGAAAGGCAGGCAGAGAATTCCCTGCTAGCACCTTCTCTGTGCCTGGGAAGTAGAAGTGTTCACATTGCTTGGCAGAATCGCTTTTGTGCAGAAAACACTAACACTTGTTCAGATCGAAAGAAAGCACAGAGCCCCAGATTTTATGTTGTCCTGGAGAGCTTGCAGAGCACTGGGGAAAGGCAGGCAGAGAATTCCCTGCTAGCACCTTCTCTGTGCCTGTTCACATTGCTTCGCAGAATCGCTTTTGTGCAGAAAACAGTAACACTTGTTCAGAACGAAAGAAAGCACAGAGCCCCAGATTTTATGTTGTCCTGGAGAGCTTGCAGAGCACTGGGGAAAAGCAGGCAGAGAATTCCCTGCTAGCACCTTCTCTGTGCCTGGGAAGCAGAAGTGTTCACATTGCTTCGCAGAATCGCTTTTGTGCAGAAAACACTAACACTTGTTCAGATCGAAAGAAAGCACAGAGCCCCAGATTTTATGTTGTCCTGGAGAGCTTGCAGAGCACTGGGGAAAGGCAGGCAGAGAATTCCCTGCTAGCACCTTCTCTGTGCCTGGGAAGCAGAAGTGTTCACATTGCTTCGCAGAATCACTTTTGTGCAGAAAACAGTAACACTTGTTCAGAACGAAAGAAAGCACAGAGCCCCAGATTTTATGTTGTCCTGGAGAGCTTGCAGAGCACTGGGGAAAGGCAGGCAGAGAATTCCCTGCTAGCACCTTCTCTGTGCCTGGGAAGCAGAAGTGTTCACATTGCTTCGCAGAATCGCTTTTGTGCAGAAAACAGTAACACTTGTTCAGAACGAAAGAAAGCACAGAGCCCCAGATTTTATGATGTCCTGGAGAGCTTGCAGAGCACTGGGGAAAGGCAGGCAGAGAATTCCCTGCTAGCACCTTCTCTGTGCCTGTTTACATTGCTTCTCAGAATCGCTTTTGTGCAGAAAGCAGTAACACTTGTTCAGAACGAAAGAAAGCACAGAGCCCCAGATTTTATGTTGTCCTGGAGAGCTTGCAGAGCACTGGGGAAAAGCAGGCAGAGAATTCCCTGCTAGCACCTTCTCTGTGCCTGGGAAGCAGAAGTGTTCACATTGCTTCGCAGAATCGCTTTTGTGCAGAAAACACTAACACTTGTTCAGAACGAAAGAAAGCACAGAGCCCCAGATTTTATGTTGTCCTGGAGAGCTTGCAGAGCACTGGGGAAAGGCAGGCAGAGAATTCCCTGCTAGCACCTTCTCTGTGCCTGTTCACATTGCTTCGCAGAATCGCTTTTGTGCAGAAAACAGTAACACTTGTTCAGAACGAAAGAAAGCACAGAGCCCCAGATTTTATGTTGTCCTGGAGAGCTTGCAGAGCACTGGGGAAAAGCAGGCAGAGAATTCCCTGCTAGCACCTTCTCTGTGCCTGGGAAGCAGAAGTGTTCACATTGCTTCGCAGAATCGCTTTTGTGCAGAAAACACTAACACTTGTTCAGAACGAAAGAAAGCACAGAGCCCCATATTTTATGTTGTCCTGGAGAGCTTGCAGAGCACTGGGGAAAGGCAGGCAGAGAATTCCCTGCTAGCACCTTCTCTGTGCCTGTTCACATTGCTTGGCAGAATCGCTTTTGTGCAGAAAACAGTAACACTTCTTCAGAACGAAAGAAAGCACAGAGCCCCAGATTTTATGTTGTCCTGGAGAGCTTGCAGAGCACTGGGGAAAAGCAGGCAGAGAATTCCCTGCTAGCACCTTCTCTGTTCCTGGGAAGCAGAAGTGTTCACATTGCTTGGCAGAATCGCTTTTGTGCAGAAAACACTAACACTTGTTCAGATCGAAAGAAAGCACAGAGCCCCAGATTTTATGTTGTCCTGGAGAGCTTGCAGAGCACTGGGGAAAGGCAGGCAGAGAATTCCCTGCTAGCACCTTCTCTGTGCCTGGGAAGCAGAAGTGTTCACATTGCTTCGCAGAATCGCTTTTGTGCAGAAAACAGTAACACTTGTTCAGAATGAAAGAAAGCACAGAGCCCCAGATTTTATGTTGTCCTGGAGAGCTTGCAGAGCACTGGGGAAAGGCAGGCAGAGAATTCCCTGCTAGCACCTTCTCTGTGCCTGGGAAGCAGAAGTGTTCACATTGCTTCGCAGAATCGCTTTTGTGCAGAAAACAGTAACACTTGTTCAGAACGAAAGAAAGCACAGATCCCCAGATTTTATGTTGTCCTGGAGAGCTTGCAGAGCACTGGGGAAAGGCAGGCAGAGAATTCCCTGCTAGCACCTTCTCTGTGCCTGGGAAGCAGAAGTGTTCACAGTGCTTCGCAGAATCACTTTTGTGCAGAAAACAGTAACACTTGTTCAGAACGAAAGAAAGCACAGAGCCCCAGATTTTATGTTGTCCTGGAGAGCTTGCAGAGCACTGGGGAAAAGCAGGCAGAGAATTCCCTGCTAGCACCTTCTCTGTGCCTGGGAAGCAGAAGTGTTCACATTGCTTCGCAGAATCGCTTTTGTGCAGAAAACAGTAACACTTGTTCAGAACGAAAGAAAGCACAGAGCCCAAGATTTTATGTTGTCCTGGAGAGCTTGCAGAGCACTGGGGAAAGGCAGGCAGAGAATTCCCTGCTAGCACCTTCTCTGTGCCTGTTCACATTGCTTGGCAGAATCGCTTTTGCGCAGAAAACAGTAACACTTGTTCAGAACGAAAGAAAGCACAGAGCCCCAGATTTTATGTTGTCCTGGAGAGCTTGCAGAGCACTGGGGAAAAGCAGGCAGAGAATTCCCTGCTAGCACCTTCTCTGTGCCTGGGAAGCAGAAGTGTTCACATTGCTTCTCAGAATCGCTTTTGTGCAGAAAACACTAACACTTGTTCAGAACGAAAGAAAGCACAGAGCCCCAGATTTTATGTTGTCCTGGAGAGCTTGCAGAGCACTGGGGAAAGGCAGGCAGAGAATTCCCTGCTAGCACCTTCTCTGTGCCTGGGAAGCAGAAGTGTTCACATTGCTTCGCAGAATCGCTTTTGTGCAGAAAACACTAACACTTGTTCAGAACGAAAGAAAGCACAGAGCCCCAGATTTTATGTTGTCCTGGAGAGCTTGCAGAGCACTGGGGAAAGGCAGGCAGAGAATTCCCTGCTAGCACCTTCTCTGTGCCTGGGAAGCAGAAGTGTTCACATTGCTTCGCAGAATCACTTTTGTGCAGAAAACAGTAACACTTGTTCAGAACGAAAGAAAGCACAGAGCCCCAGATTTTATGTTGTCCTGGAGAGCTTGCAGAGCACTGGGGAAAAGCAGGCAGAGAATTCCCTGCTAGCACCTTCTCTGTGCCTGGGAAGCAGAAGTGTTCACATTGCTTCGCAGAATCGCTTTTGTGCAGAAAACAGTAACACTTGTTCAGATCGAAAGAAAGCACAGAGCCCCAGATTTTATGTTGTCCTGGAGAGCTTGCAGAGCACTGGGGAAAGGCAGGCAGAGAATTCCCTGCTAGCACCTTCTCTGTGCCTGGGAAGCAGAAGTGTTCACATTGCTTCGCAGAATCGCTTTTGTGCACAAAACAGTAACACTTGTTCAGAACGAAAGAAAGCACAGAGCCCCAGATTTTATGTTGTCCTGGAGAGCTTGCAGAGCACTGGGGAAAGGCAGGCAGAGAATTCCCTGCTAGCACCTTCTCTGTGCCTGGGAAGTAGAAGTGTTCACATTGCTTGGCAGAATCGCTTTTGTGCAGAAAACACTAACACTTGTTCAGATCGAAAGAAAGCACAGAGCCCCAGATTTTATGTTGTCCTGGAGAGCTTGCAGAGCACTGGGGAAAGGCAGGCAGAGAATTCCCTGCTAGCACCTTCTCTGTGCCTGTTCACATTGCTTCGCAGAATCGCTTTTGTGCAGAAAACAGTAACACTTGTTCAGAACGAAAGAAAGCACAGAGCCCCAGATTTTATGTTGTCCTGGAGAGCTTGCAGAGCACTGGGGAAAAGCAGGCAGAGAATTCCCTGCTAGCACCTTCTCTGTGCCTGGGAAGCAGAAGTGTTCACATTGCTTCGCAGAATCGCTTTTGTGCAGAAAACACTAACACTTGTTCAGATCGAAAGAAAGCACAGAGCCCCAGATTTTATGTTGTCCTGGAGAGCTTGCAGAGCACTGGGGAAAGGCAGGCAGAGAATTCCCTGCTAGCACCTTCTCTGTGCCTGGGAAGCAGAAGTGTTCACATTGCTTCGCAGAATCACTTTTGTGCAGAAAACAGTAACACTTGTTCAGAACGAAAGAAAGCACAGAGCCCCAGATTTTATGTTGTCCTGGAGAGCTTGCAGAGCACTGGGGAAAGGCAGGCAGAGAATTCCCTGCTAGCACCTTCTCTGTGCCTGGGAAGCAGAAGTGTTCACATTGCTTCGCAGAATCGCTTTTGTGCAGAAAACAGTAACACTTGTTCAGAACGAAAGAAAGCACAGAGCCCCAGATTTTATGATGTCCTGGAGAGCTTGCAGAGCACTGGGGAAAGGCAGGCAGAGAATTCCCTGCTAGCACCTTCTCTGTGCCTGTTTACATTGCTTCTCAGAATCGCTTTTGTGCAGAAAGCAGTAACACTTGTTCAGAACGAAAGAAAGCACAGAGCCCCAGATTTTATGTTGTCCTGGAGAGCTTGCAGAGCACTGGGGAAAAGCAGGCAGAGAATTCCCTGCTAGCACCTTCTCTGTGCCTGGGAAGCAGAAGTGTTCACATTGCTTCGCAGAATCGCTTTTGTGCAGAAAACACTAACACTTGTTCAGAACGAAAGAAAGCACAGAGCCCCAGATTTTATGTTGTCCTGGAGAGCTTGCAGAGCACTGGGGAAAGGCAGGCAGAGAATTCCCTGCTAGCACCTTCTCTGTGCCTGTTCACATTGCTTCGCAGAATCGCTTTTGTGCAGAAAACAGTAACACTTGTTCAGAACGAAAGAAAGCACAGAGCCCCAGATTTTATGTTGTCCTGGAGAGCTTGCAGAGCACTGGGGAAAAGCAGGCAGAGAATTCCCTGCTAGCACCTTCTCTGTGCCTGGGAAGCAGAAGTGTTCACATTGCTTCGCAGAATCGCTTTTGTGCAGAAAACACTAACACTTGTTCAGAACGAAAGAAAGCACAGAGCCCCATATTTTATGTTGTCCTGGAGAGCTTGCAGAGCACTGGGGAAAGGCAGGCAGAGAATTCCCTGCTAGCACCTTCTCTGTGCCTGGGAAGCAGAAGTGTTCACATTGCTTCGCAGAATCACTTTTGTGCAGAAAACAGTAACACTTGGTCAGAACGAAAGAAAGCACAGAGCCCCAGATTTTATGTTGTCCTGGAGAGCTTGCAGAGCACTGGGGAAAGGCAGGCAGAGAATTCCCTGCTAGCACCTTCTCTGTGCCTGGGAAGCAGAAGTGTTCACATTGCTTCGCAGAATCGCTTTTGTGCAGAAAACAGTAACACTTCTTCAGAACGAAAGAAAGCACAGAGCCCCAGATTTATGTTGTCCTGGAGAGCTTGCAGAGCACTGGGGAAAAGCAGGCAGAGAATTCCCTGCTAGCACCTTCTCTGTGCCTGGGAAGCAGAAGTGTTCACATTGCTTCGCAGAATCGCTTTTGTGCAGAAAACAGTAACACTTGTTCAGAACGAAAGAAAGCACAGAGCCCCAGATTTTATGTTGTCCTGGAGAGCTTGCAGAGCACTGGGGAAAGGCAGGCAGAGAATTCCCTGCTAGCACCTTCTCTGTGCCTGGGAAGCAGAAGTGTTCACATTGCTTCGCAGAATCGCTTTTGTGTAGAAAACAGTAACATTTGTTCAGAACGAAAGAAAGCACAGAGCCCCAGATTTTATGTTGTCCTGGAGAGCTTGCAGAGCACTGGGGAAAGGCAGGCAGAGAATTCCCTGCTAGCACCTTCTCTGTGCCTGTTCACATTGCTTGGCAGAATCGCTTTTGTGCAGAAAACAGTAACACTTGTTCAGAACGAAAGAAAGCACAGAGCCCCAGATTTTATGTTGTCCTGGAGAGCTTGCAGAGCACTGGGGAAAAGCAGGCAGAGAATTCCCTGCTAGCACCTTCTCTGTGCCTGGGAAGCAGAAGTGTTCACATTGCTTCGCAGAATCGCTTTTGTGCAGAAAACACTAACACTTGTTCAGAACGAAAGAAAGCACAGAGCCCCAGATTTTATGTTGTCCTGGAGAGCTTGCAGAGCACTGGGGAAAGGCAGGCAGAGAATTCCCTGCTAGCACCTTCTCTGTGCCTGGGAAGCAGAAGTGTTCACATTGCTTCGCAGAATCGCTTTTGTGCAGAAAACAGTAACACTTGTTCAGAATGAAAGAAAGCACAGAGCCCCAGATATTATGTTGTCCTGGAGAGCTTGCAGAGCACTGGGGAAAGGCAGGCAGAGAATTCCCTGCTAGCACCTTCTCTGTGCCTGGGAAGCAGAAGTGTTCACATTGCTTCGCAGAATCGCTTTTGTGCAGAAAACACTAACACTTGTTCAGAACGAAAGAAAGCACAGAGCCCCAGATTTTATGTTGTCCTGGAGAGCTTGCAGAGCACTGGGGAAAGGCAGGCAGAGAATTCCCTGCTAGCACCTTCTCTGTGCCTGGGAAGCAGAAGTGTTCACATTGCTTCGCAGAATCGCTTTTGTGCAGAAAACAGTAACACTTGTTCAGAACGAAAGAAAGCACAGAGCCCCAGATTTTATGTTGTCCTGGAGAGCTTGCAGAGCACTGGGGAAAAGCAGGCAGAGAATTCCCTGCTAGCACCTTCTCTGTGCCTGGGAAGCAGAAGTGTTCACATTGCTTCGCAGAATCGCTTTTGTGCAGAAAACAGTAACACTTGTTCAGAACGAAAGAAAGCACAGAGCCCAAGATTTTATGTTGTCCTGGAGAGCTTGCAGAGCACTGGGGAAAGGCAGGCAGAGAATTCCCTGCTAGCACCTTCTCTGTGCCAGTTCACATTGCTTGGCAGAATCGCTTTTGCGCAGAAAACAGTAACACTTGTTCAGAACGAAAGAAAGCACAGAGCCCCAGATTTTATGTTGTCCTGGAGAGCTTGCAGAGCACTGGGGAAAAGCAGGCAGAGAATTCCCTGCTAGCACCTTCTCTGTGCCTGGGAAGCAGAAGTGTTCACATTGCTTCTCAGAATCGCTTTTGTGCAGAAAACACTAACACTTGTTCAGAACGAAAGAAAGCACAGAGCCCCAGATTTTATGTTGTCCTGGAGAGCTTGCAGAGCACTGGGGAAAAGCAGGCAGAGAATTCCCTGCTAGCACCTTCTCTGTGCCTGGGAAGCAGAAGTGTTCACATTGCTTCGCAGAATCGCTTTTGTGCAGAAAACACTAACACTTGTTCAGAACGAAAGAAAGCACAGAGCCCCAGATTTTATGTTGTCCTGGAGAGCTTGCAGAGCACTGGGGAAAGGCAGGCAGAGAATTCCCTGCTAGCACCTTCTCTGTGCCTGGGAAGCAGAAGTGTTCACATTGCTTCGCAGAATCACTTTTGTGCAGAAAACAGTAACACTTGTTCAGAACGAAAGAAAGCACAGAGCCCCAGATTTTATGTTGTCCTGGAGAGCTTGCAGAGCACTGGGGAAAGGCAGGCAGAGAATTCCCTGCTAGCACCTTCTCTGTGCCTGGGAAGCAGAAGTGTTCACATTGCTTCGCAGAATCGCTTTTGTGCAGAAAACAGTAACACTTGTTCAGATCGAAAGAAAGCACAGAGCCCCAGATTTTATGTTGTCCTGGAGAGCTTGCAGAGCACTGGGGAAAGGCAGGCAGAGAATTCCCTGCTAGCACCTTCTCTGTGCCTGTTCACATTGCTTGGCAGAATCGCTTTTGTGCAGAAAACAGTAACACTTGTTCAGAACGAAAGAAAGCACAGAGCCCCAGATTTTATGTTGTCCTGGAGAGCTTGCAGAGCACTGGGGAAAAGCAGGCAGAGAATTCCCTGCTACCACCTTCTCTGTGCCTGGGAAGCAGAAGTGTTCACATTGCTTCGCAGAATCGCTTTTGTGCAGAAAACAGTAACACTTGTTCAGAACGAAAGAAAGCACAGAGCCCCAGATTTTATGTTGTCCTGGAGAGCTTGCAGAGCACTGGGGAAAGGCAGGCAGAGAATTCCCTGCTAGCACCTTCTCTGTGCCTGGGAAGCAGAAGTGTTCACATTGCTTCGCAGAATCACTTTTGTGCAGAAAACAGTAACACTTGTTCAGAACGAAAGAAAGCACAGAGCCCCAGATTTTATGTTGTCCTGGAGAGCTTGCAGAGCACTGGGGAAAAGCAGGCAGAGAATTCCCTGCTAGCACCTTCTCTGTGCCTGGGAAGCAGAAGTGTTCACATTGCTTCGCAGAATCGCTTTTGTGCAGAAAACAGTAACACTTGTTCAGATCGAAAGAAAGCACAGAGCCCCAGATTTTATGTTGTCCTGGAGAGCTTGCAGAGCACTGGGGAAAGGCAGGCAGAGAATTCCCTGCTAGCACCTTCTCTGTGCCTGGGAAGTAGAAGTGTTCACATTGCTTCGCAGAATCGCTTTTGTGCAGAAAACACTAACACTTGTTCAGATCGAAAGAAAGCACAGAGCCCCAGATTTTATGTTGTCCTGGAGAGCTTGCAGAGCACTGGGGAAAGGCAGGCAGAGAATTCCCTGCTAGCACCTTCTCTGTGCCTGTTCACATTGCTTCGCAGAATCGCTTTTGTGCAGAAAACAGTAACACTTGTTCAGAACGAAAGAAAGCACAGAGCCCCAGATTTTATGTTGTCCTGGAGAGCTTGCAGAGCACTGGGGAAAAGCAGGCAGAGAATTCCCTGCTAGCACCTTCTCTGTGCCTGGGAAGCAGAAGTGTTCACATTGCTTCTCAGAATCGCTTTTGTGCAGAAAACACTAACACTTGTTCAGAACGAAAGAAAGCACAGAGCCCCAGATTTTATGTTGTCCTGGAGAGCTTGCAGAGCACTGGGGAAAGGCAGGCAGAGAATTCCCTGCTAGCACCTTCTCTGTGCCTGGGAAGCAGAAGTGTTCACATTGCTTCGCAGAATCACTTTTGTGCAGAAAACAGTAACACTTGTTCAGAACGAAAGAAAGCACAGAGCCCCAGATTTTATGTTGTCCTGGAGAGCTTGCAGAGCACTGGGGAAAGGCAGGCAGAGAATTCCCTGCTAGCACCTTCTCTGTGCCTGTTTACATTGCTTCGCAGAATCGCTTTTGTGCAGAAAACAGTAACACTTGTTCAGAACGAAAGAAAGCACAGAGCCCCATATTTTATGTTGTCCTGGAGAGCTTGCAGAGCACTGGGGAAAAGCAGGCAGAGAATTCCCTGCTAGCACCTTCTCTGTGCCTGGGAAGCAGAAGTGTTCACATTGCTTCGCAGAATCGCTTTTGTGCAGAAAACAGTAACACTTGTTCAGAACGAAAGAAAGCACAGAGCCCCAGATTTTATGTTGTCCTGGAGAGCTTGCAGAGCACTGGGGAAAAGCAGGCAGAGAATTCCCTGCTAGCACCTTCTCTGTGCCTGTTCACATTGCTTCGCAGAATCGCTTTTGTGCAGAAAACAGTAACACTTGTTCAGAACGAAAGAAAGCACAGAGCCCCAGATTTTATGTTGTCCTGGAGAGCTTGCAGAGCACTGGGGAAAAGCAGGCAGAGAATTCCCTGCTAGCACCTTCTCTGTGCCTGGGAAGCAGAAGTGTTCACATTGCTTCGCAGAATCGCTTTTGTGCAGAAAACAGTAACACTTGTTCAGAACGAAAGAAAGCACAGAGCCCCAGATTTTATGTTGTCCTGGAGAGCTTGCAGAGCACTGGGGAAAGGCAGGCAGAGAATTCCCTGCTAGCACCTTCTCTGTGCCTGGGAAGCAGAAGTGTTCACATTGCTTCGCAGAATCGCTTTTGTGCAGAAAACACTAACACTTGTTCAGAACGAAAGAAAGCACAGAGCCCCAGATTTTATGTTGTCCTGGAGAGCTTGCAGAGCACTGGGGAAAAGCAGGCAGAGAATTCCCTGCTAGCACCTTCTCTGTGCCTGGGAAGCAGAAGTGTTCACATTGCTTCGCAGAATCGCTTTTGTGCAGAAAACACTAACACTTGTTCAGAACGAAAGAAAGCACAGAGCCCCAGATTTTATGTTGTCCTGGAGAGCTTGCAGAGCACTGGGGAAAGGCAGGCAGAGAATTCCCTGCTAGCACCTTCTCTGTGCCTGGGAAGCAGAAGTGTTCACATTGCTTCGCAGAATCACTTTTGTGCAGAAAACAGTAACACTTGTTCAGAACGAAAGAAAGCACAGAGCCCCAGATTTTATGTTGTCCTGGAGAGCTTGCAGAGCACTGGGGAAAAGCAGGCAGAGAATTCCCTGCTAGCACCTTCTCTGTGCCTGGGAAGCAGAAGTGTTCACATTGCTTCGCAGAATCGCTTTTGTGCAGAAAACACTAACACTTGTTCAGAACGAAAGAAAGCACAGAGCCCCAGATTTTATGTTGTCCTGGAGAGCTTGCAGAGCACTGGGGAAAGGCAGGCAGAGAATTCCCTGCTAGCACCTTCTCTGTGCCTGGGAAGCAGAAGTGTTCACATTGCTTCGCAGAATCGCTTTTGTGCAGAAAACACTAACACTTGTTCAGAACGAAAGAAAGCACAGAGCCCCAGATTTTATGTTGTCCTGGAGAGCTTGCAGAGCACTGGGGAAAAGCAGGCAGAGAATTCCCTGCTACCACCTTCTCTGTGCCTGGGAAGCAGAAGTGTTCACATTGCTTCGCAGAATCGCTTTTGTGCAGAAAACACTAACACTTGTTCAGAACGAAAGAAAGCACAGAGCCCCAGATTTTATGTTGTCCTGGAGAGCTTGCAGAGCACTGGGGAAAGGCAGGCAGAGAATTCCCTGCTAGCACCTTCTCTGTGCCTGGGAAGCAGAAGTGTTCACATTGCTTCGCAGAATCACTTTTGTGCAGAAAACAGTAACACTTGTTCAGAACGAAAGAAAGCACAGAGCCCCAGATTTTATGTTGTCCTGGAGAGCTTGCAGAGCACTGGGGAAAAGCAGGCAGAGAATTCCCTGCTAGCACCTTCTCTGTGCCTGGGAAGCAGAAGTGTTCACATTGCTTCGCAGAATCGCTTTTGTGCAGAAAACAGTAACACTTGTTCAGATCGAAAGAAAGCACAGAGCCCCAGATTTTATGTTGTCCTGGAGAGCTTGCAGAGCACTGGGGAAAGGCAGGCAGAGAATTCCCTGCTAGCACCTTCTCTGTGCCTGTTCACATTGCTTGGCAGAATCGCTTTTGTGCAGAAAACACTAACACTTGTTCAGAACGAAAGAAAGCACAGAGCCCCAGATTTTATGTTGTCCTGGAGAGCTTGCAGAGCACTGGGGAAAAGCAGGCAGAGAATTCCCTGCTAGCACCTTCTCTGTGCCTGGGAAGCAGAAGTGTTCACATTGCTTCGCAGAATCGCTTTTGTGCAGAAAACAGTAACACTTGTTCAGAACGAAAGAAAGCACAGAGCCCCAGATTTTATGTTGTCCTGGAGAGCTTGCAGAGCACTGGGGAAAAGCAGGCAGAGAATTCCCTGCTAGCACCTTCTCTGTGCCTGGGAAGCAGAAGTGTTCACATTGCTTCGCAGAATCGCTTTTGTGCAGAAAACACTAACACTTGTTCAGAACGAAAGAAAGCACAGAGCCCCAGATTTTATGTTGTCCTGGAGAGCTTGCAGAGCACTGGGGAAAGGCAGGCAGAGAATTGCCTGCTAGCACCTTCTCTGTGCCTATTCACATTGCTTGGCAGAATCGCTTTTGTGCAGAAAACAGTAACACTTGTTCAGAACGAAAGAAAGCACAGAGCCCCAGATTTTATGTTGTCCTGGAGAGCTTGCAGAGCACTGGGGAAAAGCAGGCAGAGAATTCCCTGCTAGCACCTTCTCTGTTCCTGGGAAGCAGAAGTGTTCACATTGCTTCGCAGAATCGCTTTTGTGCAGAAAACACTAACACTTGTTCAGAACGAAAGAAAGCACAGAGCCCCAGATTTTATGTTGTCCTGGAGAGCTTGCAGAGCACTGGGGAAAGGCAGGCAGAGAATTCCCTGCTAGCACCTTCTCTGTGCCTGGGAAGCAGAAGTGTTCACATTGCTTCGCAGAATCACTTTTGTGCAGAAAACAGTAACACTTGTTCAGAACGAAAGAAAGCACAGAGCCCCAGATTTTATGTTGTCCTGGAGAGCTTGCAGAGCACTGGGGAAAAGCAGGCAGAGAATTCCCTGCTAGCACCTTCTCTGTGCCTGGGAAGCAGAAGTGTTCACATTGCTTCGCAGAATCGCTTTTGTGCAGAAAAAAGTAACACTTGTTCAGAACGATAGAAAGCACAGAGCCCCAGATTTTATGTTGTCCTGGAGAGCTTGCAGAGCACTGGGGAAAGGCAGGCAGAGAATTCCCTGCTAGCACCTTCTCTGTGCCTGGGAAGCAGAAGTGTTCACAGTGCTTCGCAGAATCACTTTTGTGCAGAAAACAGTAACACTTGTTCAGAACGAAAGAAAGCACAGAGCCCCAGATTTTATGTTGTCCTGGAGAGCTTGCAGAGCACTGGGGAAAAGCAGGCAGAGAATTCCCTGCTAGCACCTTCTCTGTGCCTGGGAAGCAGAAGTGTTCACATTGCTTCGCAGAATCGCTTTTGTGCAGAAAACACTAACACTTGTTCAGAACGAAAGAAAGCACAGAGCCCAAGATTTTATGTTGTCCTGGAGAGCTTGCAGAGCACTGGGGAAAGGCAGGCAGAGAATTCCCTGCTAGCACCTTCTCTGTGCCTGTTCACATTGCTTGGCAGAATCGCTTTTGCGCAGAAAACAGTAACACTTGTTCAGAACGAAAGAAAGCACAGAGCCCCAGATTTTATGTTGTCCTGGAGAGCTTGCAGAGCACTGGGGAAAAGCAGGCAGAGAATTCCCTGCTAGCACCTTCTCTGTGCCTGGGAAGCAGAAGTGTTCACATTGCTTCGCAGAATCGCTTTTGTGCAGAAAACAGTAACACTTGTTCAGAACGAAAGAAAGCACAGAGCCCCAGATTTTATGTTGTCCTGGAGAGCTTGCAGAGCACTGGGGAAAGGCAGGCAGAGAATTCCCTGCTAGCACCTTCTCTGTGCCTGGGAAGCAGAAGTCTTCACATTGCTTCTCAGAATCGCTTTTGTGCAGAAAACACTAACACTTGTTCAGAACGAAAGAAAGCACAGAGCCCCAGATTTTATGTTGTCCTGGAGAGCTTGCAGAGCACTGGGGAAAGGCAGGCAGAGAATTCCCTGCTAGCACCTTCTCTGTGCCTGGGAAGCAGAAGTGTTCACATTGCTTCGCAGAATCGCTTTTGTGCAGAAAACAGTAACACTTGTTCAGAACGAAAGAAAGCACAGAGCCCCATATTTTATGTTGTCCTGGAGAGCTTGCAGAGCACTGGGGAAAGGCAGGCAGAGAATTCCCTGCTAGCACCTTCTCTGTGCCTGTTTACATTGCTTCGCAGAATCGCTTTTGTGCAGAAAACAGTAACACTTGTTCAGAACGAAAGAAAGCACAGAGCCCCATATTTTATGTTGTCCTGGAGAGCTTGCAGAGCACTGGGGAAAAGCAGGCAGAGAATTCCCTGCTAGCACCTTCTCTGTGCCTGGGAAGCAGAAGTGTTCACATTGCTTCGCAGAATCGCTTTTGTGCAGAAAACACTAACACTTGTTCAGAACGAAAGAAAGCACAGAGCCCCAGATTTTATGTTGTCCTGGAGAGCTTGCAGAGCACTGGGGAAAGGCAGGCAGAGAATTCCCTGCTAGCACCTTCTCTGTGCCTGGGAAGCAGAAGTGTTCACATTGCTTCGCAGAATCGCTTTTGTGCAGAAAACAGTAACACTTGTTCAGAACGAAAGAAAGCACAGAGCCCCAGATTTTATGTTGTCCTGGAGAGCTTGCAGAGCACTGGGGAAAGGCAGGCAGAGAATTCCCTGCTAGCACCTTCTCTGTGCCTGTTTACATTGCTTCTCAGAATCGCTTTTGTGCAGAAAACAGTAACACTTGTTCAGAACGAAAGAAAGCACAGAGCCCCAGATTTTATGTTGTCCTGGAGAGCTTGCAGAGCACTGGGGAAAGGCAGGCAGAGAATTCCCTGCTAGCACCTTCTCTGTGCCTGTTCACATTGCTTCTCAGAATCGCTTTTGTGCAGAAAACAGTAACACTTGTTCAGAACGAAAGAAAGCACAGAGCCCCAGATTTTATGTTGTCCTGGAGAGCTTGCAGAGCAGTGGGGAAAAGCAGGCAGAGAATTCCCTGCTAGCACCTTCTCTGTGCCTGGGAAGCAGAAGTGTTCACATTGCTTCGCAGAATCGCTTTTGTGCAGAAAACAGTAACACTTGTTCAGAACGAAAGAAAGCACAGAGCCCCAGATTTTATGTTGTCCTGGAGAGCTTGCAGAGCACTGGGGAAAAGCAGGCAGAGAATTCCCTGCTAGCACCTTCTCTGTGCCTGGGAAGCAGAAGTGTTCACATTGCTTCGCAGAATCGCTTTTGTGCACAAAACAGTAACACTTGTTCAGAATGAAAGAAAGCACAGAGCCCCAGAATCTATGCTGTCCTGGAGAGCTTGCAGAGCACTGGGGAAAGGCAGGCAGAGAATTCCCTGCTAGCACCTTCTCTGTGCCTGGGAAGCAGAAGTGTTCACATTGCTTCGCAGAATCGCTTTTGTGCAGAAAACACTAACACTTGTTCAGAACGAAAGAAGGCACAGAGCCCCAGATTTTATATTGTCCTGGAGAGCTTGCAGAGCACTGGGGAAAGGCAGGCAGAGAATTCCCTGCTAGCACCTTCTCTGTGCCTGTTCACATTGCTTCGCAGAATCGCTTTTGTGCAGAAAACACTAACACTTGTTCAGAACAAAAGAAAGCACAGAGCCCCAGATTTTATGTTGTCCTGGAGAGCTTGCAGAGCACTGGGGAAAAGCAGGCAGAGAATTCCCTGCTAGCACCTTCTCTGTGCCTGGGAAGCAGAAGTGTTCACATTGCTTCGCAGAATCGCTTTTGTGCAGAAAACAGTAACACTTGTTCAGAACGAAAGAAAGCACAGAGCCCCAGATTTTATGTTGTCCTGGAGAGCTTGCAGAGCACTGGGGAAAGGCAGGCAGAGAATTCCCTGCTAGCACCTTCTCTGTGCCTGGGAAGCAGAAGTGTTCACATTGCTTCGCAGAATCACTTTTGTACAGAAAACACTAACACTTGTTCAGAACGAAAGAAAGCACAGAGCCCCAGATTTTATGTTGTCCTGGAGAGCTTGCAGAGCACTGGGGAAAAGCAGGCAGAGAATTCCCTGCTAGCACCTTCTCTGTGCCTGGGAAGCAGAAGTGTTCACATTGCTTCGCAGAATCGCTTTTGTGCAGAAAACAGTAACACTTGTTCAGAACGAAAGAAAGCACAGAGCCCAAGATTTTATGTTGTCCTGGAGAGCTTGCAGAGCACTGGGGAAAGGCAGGCAGAGAATTCCCTGCTAGCACCTTCTCTGTGCCTGGGAAGCAGAAGTGTTGACATTGCTTCGCAGAATCGCTTTTGTGCAGAAAACACTAACACTTGTTCAGAACAAAAGAAAGCACAGTGCCCCAGATATTATGTTGTCCTGGAGAGCTTGCAGAGCACTGGGGAAAGGCAGGCAGAGAATTCCCTGCTAGCACCTTCTCTGTGCCTGTTTACATTGCTTCGCAGCATCGCTTTTGTGCAGAAAACAGTAACACTTGTTCAGAACGAAAGAAAGCACAGAGCCCCAGATTTTATGTTGTCCTGGAGAGCTTGCAGAGCACTGGGGAAAGGCAGGCAGAGAATTCCCTGCTAGCACCTTCTCTGTGCCTGGGAAGCAGAAGTGTTCACATTGCTTCGCAGAATCACTTTTGTGCAGAAAACAGTAACACTTGTTCAGAACGAAAGAAAGCACAGAGCCCCAGATTTTATGTTGTCCTGGAGAGCTTGCAGAGCACTGGGGAAAAGCAGGCAGAGAATTCCCTGCTAGCACCTTCTCTGTGCCTGGGAAGCAGAAGTGTTCACATTGCTTCGCAGAATCGCTTTTGTGCAGAAAACAGTAACACTTGTTCAGAACGAAAGAAAGCACAGAGCCCCAGATTTTATGTTGTCCTGGAGAGCTTGCAGAGCACTGGGGAAAGGCAGGCAGAGAATTCCCTGCTAGCACCTTCTCTGTGCCTGTTCACATTGCTTGGCAGAATCGCTTTTGCGCAGAAAACAGTAACACTTGTTCAGAACGAAAGAAAGCACAGAGCCCCAGATTTTATGTTGTCCTGGAGAGCTTGCAGAGCACTGGGGAAAAGCAGGCAGAGAATTCCCTGCTAGCACCTTCTCTGTGCCTGGGAAGCAGAAGTGTTCACATTGCTTCTCAGAATCGCTTTTGTGCAGAAAACACTAACACTTGTTCAGAACGAAAGAAAGCACAGAGCCCCAGATTTTATGTTGTCCTGGAGAGCTTGCAGAGCACTGGGGAAAGGCAGGCAGAGAATTCCCTGCTAGCACCTTCTCTGTGCCTGGGAAGCAGAAGTGTTCACATTGCTTCGCAGAATCGCTTTTGTGCAGAAAACACTAACACTTGTTCAGAACGAAAGAAAGCACAGAGCCCCAGATTTTATGTTGTCCTGGAGAGCTTGCAGAGCACTGGGGAAAGGCAGGCAGAGAATTCCCTGCTAGCACCTTCTCTGTGCCTGGGAAGCAGAAGTGTTCACATTGCTTCGCAGAATCGCTTTTGTGCAGAAAACAGTAACACTTGTTCAGAACGAAAGAAAGCACAGAGCCCAAGATTTTGTGTTGTCCTGGAGAGCTTGCAGAGCACTGGGGAAAGGCAGGCAGAGAATTCCCTGCTAGCACCTTCTCTGTGCCTGGGAAGCAGAAGTGTTCACATTGCTTGGCAGAATCGCTTTTGCGCAGAAAACAGTAACACTTGTTCAGAACGAAAGAAAGCACAGAGCCCCAGATTTTATGTTGTCCTGGAGAGCTTGCAGAGCACTGGGGAAAGGCAGGCAGAGAATTCCCTGCTAGCACCTTCTCTGTGCCTGGGAAGTAGAAGTGTTCACATTGCTTCGCAGAATCGCTTTTGTGCAGAAAACACTAACACTTGTTCAGAACGAAAGAAAGCACAGAGCCCCAGATTTTATGTTGTCCTGGAGAGCTTGCAGAGCACTGGGGAAAAGCAGGCAGAGAATTCCCTGCTAGCACCTTCTCTGTGCCTGTTCACATTGCTTCGCAGAATCGCTTTTGTGCAGAAAACAGTAACACTTGTTCAGAACGAAAGAAAGCACAGAGCCCCAGATTTTATGTTGTCCTGGAGAGCTTGCAGAGCACTGGGGAAAAGCAGGCAGAGAATTCCCTGCTAGCACCTTCTCTGTGCCTGGGAAGCAGAAGTGTTCACATTGCTTCGCAGAATCGCTTTTGTGCAGAAAACACTAACACTTGTTCAGAACGAAAGAAAGCACAGAGCCCCAGATTTTATGTTGTCCTGGAGAGCTTGCAGAGCACTGGGGAAAGGCAGGCAGAGAATTCCCTGCTAGCACCTTCTCTGTGCCTGTTCACATTGCTTGGCAGAATCGCTTTTGTGCAGAAAACAGTAACACTTCTTCAGAACGAAAGAAAGCACAGAGCCCCAGATTTTATGTTGTCCTGGAGAGCTTGCAGAGCACTGGGGAAAAGCAGGCAGAGAATTCCCTGCTAGCACCTTCTCTGTTCCTGGGAAGCAGAAGTGTTCACATTGCTTGGCAGAATCGCTTTTGTGCAGAAAACACTAACACTTGTTCAGATCGAAAGAAAGCACAGAGCCCCAGATTTTATGTTGTCCTGGAGAGCTTGCAGAGCACTGGGGAAAGGCAGGCAGAGAATTCCCTGCTAGCACCTTCTCTGTGCCTGGGAAGCAGAAGTGTTCACATTGCTTCGCAGAATCGCTTTTGTGCAGAAAACAGTAACACTTGTTCAGAATGAAAGAAAGCACAGAGCCCCAGATTTTATGTTGTCCTGGAGAGCTTGCAGAGCACTGGGGAAAGGCAGGCAGAGAATTCCCTGCTAGCACCTTCTCTGTGCCTGGGAAGCAGAAGTGTTCACATTGCTTCGCAGAATCGCTTTTGTGCAGAAAACAGTAACACTTGTTCAGAACGAAAGAAAGCACAGATCCCCAGATTTTATGTTGTCCTGGAGAGCTTGCAGAGCACTGGGGAAAGGCAGGCAGAGAATTCCCTGCTAGCACCTTCTCTGTGCCTGGGAAGCAGAAGTGTTCACAGTGCTTCGCAGAATCACTTTTGTGCAGAAAACAGTAACACTTGTTCAGAACGAAAGAAAGCACAGAGCCCCAGATTTTATGTTGTCCTGGAGAGCTTGCAGAGCACTGGGGAAAAGCAGGCAGAGAATTCCCTGCTAGCACCTTCTCTGTGCCTGGGAAGCAGAAGTGTTCACATTGCTTCGCAGAATCGCTTTTGTGCAGAAAACAGTAACACTTGTTCAGAACGAAAGAAAGCACAGAGCCCAAGATTTTATGTTGTCCTGGAGAGCTTGCAGAGCACTGGGGAAAGGCAGGCAGAGAATTCCCTGCTAGCACCTTCTCTGTGCCTGTTCACATTGCTTGGCAGAATCGCTTTTGCGCAGAAAACAGTAACACTTGTTCAGAACGAAAGAAAGCACAGAGCCCCAGATTTTATGTTGTCCTGGAGAGCTTGCAGAGCACTGGGGAAAAGCAGGCAGAGAATTCCCTGCTAGCACCTTCTCTGTGCCTGGGAAGCAGAAGTGTTCACATTGCTTCTCAGAATCGCTTTTGTGCAGAAAACACTAACACTTGTTCAGAACGAAAGAAAGCACAGAGCCCCAGATTTTATGTTGTCCTGGAGAGCTTGCAGAGCACTGGGGAAAGGCAGGCAGAGAATTCCCTGCTAGCACCTTCTCTGTGCCTGGGAAGCAGAAGTGTTCACATTGCTTCGCAGAATCGCTTTTGTGCAGAAAACACTAACACTTGTTCAGAACGAAAGAAAGCACAGAGCCCCAGATTTTATGTTGTCCTGGAGAGCTTGCAGAGCACTGGGGAAAGGCAGGCAGAGAATTCCCTGCTAGCACCTTCTCTGTGCCTGGGAAGCAGAAGTGTTCACATTGCTTCGCAGAATCACTTTTGTGCAGAAAACAGTAACACTTGTTCAGAACGAAAGAAAGCACAGAGCCCCAGATTTTATGTTGTCCTGGAGAGCTTGCAGAGCACTGGGGAAAAGCAGGCAGAGAATTCCCTGCTAGCACCTTCTCTGTGCCTGGGAAGCAGAAGTGTTCACATTGCTTCGCAGAATCGCTTTTGTGCAGAAAACAGTAACACTTGTTCAGATCGAAAGAAAGCACAGAGCCCCAGATTTTATGTTGTCCTGGAGAGCTTGCAGAGCACTGGGGAAAGGCAGGCAGAGAATTCCCTGCTAGCACCTTCTCTGTGCCTGGGAAGCAGAAGTGTTCACATTGCTTCGCAGAATCGCTTTTGTGCACAAAACAGTAACACTTGTTCAGAACGAAAGAAAGCACAGAGCCCCAGATTTTATGTTGTCCTGGAGAGCTTGCAGAGCACTGGGGAAAGGCAGGCAGAGAATTCCCTGCTAGCACCTTCTCTGTGCCTGGGAAGTAGAAGTGTTCACATTGCTTGGCAGAATCGCTTTTGTGCAGAAAACACTAACACTTGTTCAGATCGAAAGAAAGCACAGAGCCCCAGATTTTATGTTGTCCTGGAGAGCTTGCAGAGCACTGGGGAAAGGCAGGCAGAGAATTCCCTGCTAGCACCTTCTCTGTGCCTGTTCACATTGCTTCGCAGAATCGCTTTTGTGCAGAAAACAGTAACACTTGTTCAGAACGAAAGAAAGCACAGAGCCCCAGATTTTATGTTGTCCTGGAGAGCTTGCAGAGCACTGGGGAAAAGCAGGCAGAGAATTCCCTGCTAGCACCTTCTCTGTGCCTGGGAAGCAGAAGTGTTCACATTGCTTCGCAGAATCGCTTTTGTGCAGAAAACACTAACACTTGTTCAGATCGAAAGAAAGCACAGAGCCCCAGATTTTATGTTGTCCTGGAGAGCTTGCAGAGCACTGGGGAAAGGCAGGCAGAGAATTCCCTGCTAGCACCTTCTCTGTGCCTGGGAAGCAGAAGTGTTCACATTGCTTCGCAGAATCACTTTTGTGCAGAAAACAGTAACACTTGTTCAGAACGAAAGAAAGCACAGAGCCCCAGATTTTATGTTGTCCTGGAGAGCTTGCAGAGCACTGGGGAAAGGCAGGCAGAGAATTCCCTGCTAGCACCTTCTCTGTGCCTGGGAAGCAGAAGTGTTCACATTGCTTCGCAGAATCGCTTTTGTGCAGAAAACAGTAACACTTGTTCAGAACGAAAGAAAGCACAGAGCCCCAGATTTTATGATGTCCTGGAGAGCTTGCAGAGCACTGGGGAAAGGCAGGCAGAGAATTCCCTGCTAGCACCTTCTCTGTGCCTGTTTACATTGCTTCTCAGAATCGCTTTTGTGCAGAAAGCAGTAACACTTGTTCAGAACGAAAGAAAGCACAGAGCCCCAGATTTTATGTTGTCCTGGAGAGCTTGCAGAGCACTGGGGAAAAGCAGGCAGAGAATTCCCTGCTAGCACCTTCTCTGTGCCTGGGAAGCAGAAGTGTTCACATTGCTTCGCAGAATCGCTTTTGTGCAGAAAACACTAACACTTGTTCAGAACGAAAGAAAGCACAGAGCCCCAGATTTTATGTTGTCCTGGAGAGCTTGCAGAGCACTGGGGAAAGGCAGGCAGAGAATTCCCTGCTAGCACCTTCTCTGTGCCTGTTCACATTGCTTCGCAGAATCGCTTTTGTGCAGAAAACAGTAACACTTGTTCAGAACGAAAGAAAGCACAGAGCCCCAGATTTTATGTTGTCCTGGAGAGCTTGCAGAGCACTGGGGAAAAGCAGGCAGAGAATTCCCTGCTAGCACCTTCTCTGTGCCTGGGAAGCAGAAGTGTTCACATTGCTTCGCAGAATCGCTTTTGTGCAGAAAACACTAACACTTGTTCAGAACGAAAGAAAGCACAGAGCCCCATATTTTATGTTGTCCTGGAGAGCTTGCAGAGCACTGGGGAAAGGCAGGCAGAGAATTCCCTGCTAGCACCTTCTCTGTGCCTGTTCACATTGCTTGGCAGAATCGCTTTTGTGCAGAAAACAGTAACACTTCTTCAGAACGAAAGAAAGCACAGAGCCCCAGATTTTATGTTGTCCTGGAGAGCTTGCAGAGCACTGGGGAAAAGCAGGCAGAGAATTCCCTGCTAGCACCTTCTCTGTTCCTGGGAAGCAGAAGTGTTCACATTGCTTGGCAGAATCGCTTTTGTGCAGAAAACACTAACACTTGTTCAGATCGAAAGAAAGCACAGAGCCCCAGATTTTATGTTGTCCTGGAGAGCTTGCAGAGCACTGGGGAAAGGCAGGCAGAGAATTCCCTGCTAGCACCTTCTCTGTGCCTGGGAAGCAGAAGTGTTCACATTGCTTCGCAGAATCGCTTTTGTGCAGAAAACAGTAACACTTGTTCAGAATGAAAGAAAGCACAGAGCCCCAGATTTTATGTTGTCCTGGAGAGCTTGCAGAGCACTGGGGAAAGGCAGGCAGAGAATTCCCTGCTAGCACCTTCTCTGTGCCTGGGAAGCAGAAGTGTTCACATTGCTTCGCAGAATCGCTTTTGTGCAGAAAACAGTAACACTTGTTCAGAACGAAAGAAAGCACAGATCCCCAGATTTTATGTTGTCCTGGAGAGCTTGCAGAGCACTGGGGAAAGGCAGGCAGAGAATTCCCTGCTAGCACCTTCTCTGTGCCTGGGAAGCAGAAGTGTTCACAGTGCTTCGCAGAATCACTTTTGTGCAGAAAACAGTAACACTTGTTCAGAACGAAAGAAAGCACAGAGCCCCAGATTTTATGTTGTCCTGGAGAGCTTGCAGAGCACTGGGGAAAAGCAGGCAGAGAATTCCCTGCTAGCACCTTCTCTGTGCCTGGGAAGCAGAAGTGTTCACATTGCTTCGCAGAATCGCTTTTGTGCAGAAAACAGTAACACTTGTTCAGAACGAAAGAAAGCACAGAGCCCAAGATTTTATGTTGTCCTGGAGAGCTTGCAGAGCACTGGGGAAAGGCAGGCAGAGAATTCCCTGCTAGCACCTTCTCTGTGCCTGTTCACATTGCTTGGCAGAATCGCTTTTGCGCAGAAAACAGTAACACTTGTTCAGAACGAAAGAAAGCACAGAGCCCCAGATTTTATGTTGTCCTGGAGAGCTTGCAGAGCACTGGGGAAAAGCAGGCAGAGAATTCCCTGCTAGCACCTTCTCTGTGCCTGGGAAGCAGAAGTGTTCACATTGCTTCTCAGAATCGCTTTTGTGCAGAAAACACTAACACTTGTTCAGAACGAAAGAAAGCACAGAGCCCCAGATTTTATGTTGTCCTGGAGAGCTTGCAGAGCACTGGGGAAAGGCAGGCAGAGAATTCCCTGCTAGCACCTTCTCTGTGCCTGGGAAGCAGAAGTGTTCACATTGCTTCGCAGAATCGCTTTTGTGCAGAAAACACTAACACTTGTTCAGAACGAAAGAAAGCACAGAGCCCCAGATTTTATGTTGTCCTGGAGAGCTTGCAGAGCACTGGGGAAAGGCAGGCAGAGAATTCCCTGCTAGCACCTTCTCTGTGCCTGGGAAGCAGAAGTGTTCACATTGCTTCGCAGAATCACTTTTGTGCAGAAAACAGTAACACTTGTTCAGAACGAAAGAAAGCACAGAGCCCCAGATTTTATGTTGTCCTGGAGAGCTTGCAGAGCACTGGGGAAAAGCAGGCAGAGAATTCCCTGCTAGCACCTTCTCTGTGCCTGGGAAGCAGAAGTGTTCACATTGCTTCGCAGAATCGCTTTTGTGCAGAAAACAGTAACACTTGTTCAGATCGAAAGAAAGCACAGAGCCCCAGATTTTATGTTGTCCTGGAGAGCTTGCAGAGCACTGGGGAAAGGCAGGCAGAGAATTCCCTGCTAGCACCTTCTCTGTGCCTGGGAAGCAGAAGTGTTCACATTGCTTCGCAGAATCGCTTTTGTGCACAAAACAGTAACACTTGTTCAGAACGAAAGAAAGCACAGAGCCCCAGATTTTATGTTGTCCTGGAGAGCTTGCAGAGCACTGGGGAAAGGCAGGCAGAGAATTCCCTGCTAGCACCTTCTCTGTGCCTGGGAAGTAGAAGTGTTCACATTGCTTGGCAGAATCGCTTTTGTGCAGAAAACACTAACACTTGTTCAGATCGAAAGAAAGCACAGAGCCCCAGATTTTATGTTGTCCTGGAGA
Organism: Strix uralensis; assembly: GCF_047716275.1. Classification (NCBI taxonomy): domain Eukaryota; kingdom Metazoa; phylum Chordata; class Aves; order Strigiformes; family Strigidae; genus Strix; species Strix uralensis. The sequence continues at coordinate 1,536,421 of NC_133993.1, forward strand.
GCTTGCAGAGCACTGGGGAAAGGCAGGCAGAGAATTCCCTGCTAGCACCTTCTCTGTGCCTGTTCACATTGCTTCGCAGAATCGCTTTTGTGCAGAAAACAGTAACACTTGTTCAGAACGAAAGAAAGCACAGAGCCCCAGATTTTATGTTGTCCTGGAGAGCTTGCAGAGCACTGGGGAAAAGCAGGCAGAGAATTCCCTGCTAGCACCTTCTCTGTGCCTGGGAAGCAGAAGTGTTCACATTGCTTCGCAGAATCGCTTTTGTGCAGAAAACACTAACACTTGTTCAGATCGAAAGAAAGCACAGAGCCCCAGATTTTATGTTGTCCTGGAGAGCTTGCAGAGCACTGGGGAAAGGCAGGCAGAGAATTCCCTGCTAGCACCTTCTCTGTGCCTGGGAAGCAGAAGTGTTCACATTGCTTCGCAGAATCACTTTTGTGCAGAAAACAGTAACACTTGTTCAGAACGAAAGAAAGCACAGAGCCCCAGATTTTATGTTGTCCTGGAGAGCTTGCAGAGCACTGGGGAAAGGCAGGCAGAGAATTCCCTGCTAGCACCTTCTCTGTGCCTGGGAAGCAGAAGTGTTCACATTGCTTCGCAGAATCGCTTTTGTGCAGAAAACAGTAACACTTGTTCAGAACGAAAGAAAGCACAGAGCCCCAGATTTTATGATGTCCTGGAGAGCTTGCAGAGCACTGGGGAAAGGCAGGCAGAGAATTCCCTGCTAGCACCTTCTCTGTGCCTGTTTACATTGCTTCTCAGAATCGCTTTTGTGCAGAAAGCAGTAACACTTGTTCAGAACGAAAGAAAGCACAGAGCCCCAGATTTTATGTTGTCCTGGAGAGCTTGCAGAGCACTGGGGAAAAGCAGGCAGAGAATTCCCTGCTAGCACCTTCTCTGTGCCTGGGAAGCAGAAGTGTTCACATTGCTTCGCAGAATCGCTTTTGTGCAGAAAACACTAACACTTGTTCAGAACGAAAGAAAGCACAGAGCCCCAGATTTTATGTTGTCCTGGAGAGCTTGCAGAGCACTGGGGAAAGGCAGGCAGAGAATTCCCTGCTAGCACCTTCTCTGTGCCTGTTCACATTGCTTCGCAGAATCGCTTTTGTGCAGAAAACAGTAACACTTGTTCAGAACGAAAGAAAGCACAGAGCCCCAGATTTTATGTTGTCCTGGAGAGCTTGCAGAGCACTGGGGAAAAGCAGGCAGAGAATTCCCTGCTAGCACCTTCTCTGTGCCTGGGAAGCAGAAGTGTTCACATTGCTTCGCAGAATCGCTTTTGTGCAGAAAACACTAACACTTGTTCAGAACGAAAGAAAGCACAGAGCCCCATATTTTATGTTGTCCTGGAGAGCTTGCAGAGCACTGGGGAAAGGCAGGCAGAGAATTCCCTGCTAGCACCTTCTCTGTGCCTGGGAAGCAGAAGTGTTCACATTGCTTCGCAGAATCACTTTTGTGCAGAAAACAGTAACACTTGGTCAGAACGAAAGAAAGCACAGAGCCCCAGATTTTATGTTGTCCTGGAGAGCTTGCAGAGCACTGGGGAAAGGCAGGCAGAGAATTCCCTGCTAGCACCTTCTCTGTGCCTGGGAAGCAGAAGTGTTCACATTGCTTCGCAGAATCGCTTTTGTGCAGAAAACAGTAACACTTCTTCAGAACGAAAGAAAGCACAGAGCCCCAGATTTATGTTGTCCTGGAGAGCTTGCAGAGCACTGGGGAAAAGCAGGCAGAGAATTCCCTGCTAGCACCTTCTCTGTGCCTGGGAAGCAGAAGTGTTCACATTGCTTCGCAGAATCGCTTTTGTGCAGAAAACAGTAACACTTGTTCAGAACGAAAGAAAGCACAGAGCCCCAGATTTTATGTTGTCCTGGAGAGCTTGCAGAGCACTGGGGAAAGGCAGGCAGAGAATTCCCTGCTAGCACCTTCTCTGTGCCTGGGAAGCAGAAGTGTTCACATTGCTTCGCAGAATCGCTTTTGTGTAGAAAACAGTAACATTTGTTCAGAACGAAAGAAAGCACAGAGCCCCAGATTTTATGTTGTCCTGGAGAGCTTGCAGAGCACTGGGGAAAGGCAGGCAGAGAATTCCCTGCTAGCACCTTCTCTGTGCCTGTTCACATTGCTTGGCAGAATCGCTTTTGTGCAGAAAACAGTAACACTTGTTCAGAACGAAAGAAAGCACAGAGCCCCAGATTTTATGTTGTCCTGGAGAGCTTGCAGAGCACTGGGGAAAAGCAGGCAGAGAATTCCCTGCTAGCACCTTCTCTGTGCCTGGGAAGCAGAAGTGTTCACATTGCTTCGCAGAATCGCTTTTGTGCAGAAAACACTAACACTTGTTCAGAACGAAAGAAAGCACAGAGCCCCAGATTTTATGTTGTCCTGGAGAGCTTGCAGAGCACTGGGGAAAGGCAGGCAGAGAATTCCCTGCTAGCACCTTCTCTGTGCCTGGGAAGCAGAAGTGTTCACATTGCTTCGCAGAATCGCTTTTGTGCAGAAAACACTAACACTTGTTCAGAACGAAAGAAGGCACAGAGCCCCAGATTTTATATTGTCCTGGAGAGCTTGCAGAGCACTGGGGAAAGGCAGGCAGAGAATTCCCTGCTAGCACCTTCTCTGTGCCTGTTCCCATTGCTTGGCAGAATCGCTTTTGTGCAGCAAACAATAACACTTGTTCAGAACAAAAGAAAGCACAGAGCCCCAGATTTTATGTTGTCCTGGAGAGCTTGCAGAGCACTGGGGAAAAGCAGGCAGAGAATTCCCTGCTAGCACCTTCTCTGTGCCTGGGAAGCAGAAGTGTTCACATTGCTTCGCAGAATCGCTTTTGTGCAGAAAACAGTAACACTTGTTCAGAACGAAAGAAAGCACAGAGCCCCAGATTTTATGTTGTCCTGGAGAGCTTGCAGAGCACTGGGGAAAGGCAGGCAGAGAATTCCCTGCTAGCACCTTCTCTGTGCCTGGGAAGCAGAAGTGTTCACATTGCTTCGCAGAATCACTTTTGTACAGAAAACACTAACACTTGTTCAGAACGAAAGAAAGCACAGAGCCCCAGATTTTATGTTGTCCTGGAGAGCTTGCAGAGCACTGGGGAAAAGCAGGCAGAGAATTCCCTGCTAGCACCTTCTCTGTGCCTGGGAAGCAGAAGTGTTCACATTGCTTCGCAGAATCGCTTTTGTGCAGAAAACAGTAACACTTGTTCAGAACGAAAGAAAGCACAGAGCCCAAGATTTTATGTTGTCCTGGAGAGCTTGCAGAGCACTGGGGAAAGGCAGGCAGAGAATTCCCTGCTAGCACCTTCTCTGTGCCTGTTCACATTGCTTCTCAGAATCGCTTTTGTGCAGAAAACACTAACACTTGTTCAGAACGAAAGAAAGCACAGAGCCCCAGATTTTATGTTGTCCTGGAGAGCTTGCAGAGCACTGGGGAAAGGCAGGCAGAGAATTCCCTGCTAGCACCTTCTCTGTGCCTGGGAAGCAGAAGTGTTCACATTGCTTCGCAGAATCGCTTTTGTGCAGAAAACAGTAACACTTGTTCAGAACAAAAGAAAGCACAGAGCCCCAGATTTTATGTTGTCCTGGAGAGCTTGCAGAGCACTGGGGAAAAGCAGGCAGAGAATTCCCTGCTAGCACCTTCTCTGTGCCTGTTCACATTGCTTCGCAGAATCGCTTTTGTGCAGAAAACACTAACACTTGTTCAGATCGAAAGAAAGCACAGAGCCCCAGATTTTATGTTGTCCTGGAGAGCTTGCAGAGCACTGGGGAAAGCAGGCAGAGAATTCCCTGCTAGCACCTTCTCTGTGCCTGGGAAGCAGAAGTGTTCACATTGCTTCGCAGAATCGCTTTTGTGCAGAAAACACTAACACTTGTTCAGAACGAAAGAAAGCACAGTGCCCCAGATATTATGTTGTCCTGTAGAGCTTGCAGAGCACTGGGGAAAGGCAGGCAGAGAATTCCCTGCTAGCATCTTCTCTGTGCCTGTTTACATTGCTTCGCAGCATCGCTTTTGTGCAGAAAACAGTAACACTTGTTCAGAACGAAAGAAAGCACAGAGCCCCAGATTTTATGTTGTCCTGGAGAGCTTGCAGAGCACTGGGGAAAAGCAGGCAGAGAATTCCCTGCTAGCACCTTCTCTGTGCCTGGGAAGTAGAAGTGTTCACATTGCTTCGCAGAATCGCTTTTGTGTAGAAAACAGTAACACTTGTTCAGAACGAAAGAAAGCACAGATCCCCAGATTTTATGTTTTCCTGGAGAGCTTGCAGAGCACTGGGGAAAGGCAGGCAGAGAATTCCCTGCTAGCACCTTCTCTGTGCCTGTTCACATTGCTTGGCAGAATCGCTTTTGCGCAGAAAACAGTAACACTTGTTCAGAACGAAAGAAAGCACAGAGCCCCAGATTTTATGTTGTCCTGGAGAGCTTGCAGAGCACTGCGGAAAAGCAGGCAGAGAATTCCCTGCTAGCACCTTCTCTGTGCCTGGGAAGCAGAAGTGTTCACATTGCTTCGCAGAATCGCTTTTGTGCAGAAAACACTAACACTTGTTCAGAACGAAAGAAAGCACAGAGCCCCAGATTTTATGTTGTCCTGGAGAGCTTGCAGAGCACTGGGGAAAAGCAGGCAGAGAATTCCCTGCTAGCACCTTCTCTGTGCCTGGGAAGCAGAAGTGTTCACATTGCTTCGCAGAATCGCTTTTGTGCAGAAAACAGTAACACTTGTTCAGATCGAAAGAAAGCACAGAGCCCCAGATTTTATGTTGTCCTGGAGAGCTTGCAGAGCACTGGGGAAAGGCAGGCAGAGAATTCCCTGCTAGCACCTTCTCTGTGCCTGGGAAGCAGAAGTGTTCACATTGCTTCGCAGAATCGCTTTTGTGCAGAAAACAGTAACACTTGTTCAGAACGAAAGAAAGCACAGAGCCCCAGATTTTATGTTGTCCTGGAGAGCTTGCAGAGCACTGGGGAAAGGCAGGCAGAGAATTCCCTGCTAGCACCTTCTCTGTGCCTGTTCACATTGCTTGGCAGAATCGCTTTTGTGCAGAAAACAGTAACACTTGTTCAGAACGAAAGAAAGCACAGAGCCCCAGATTTTATGTTGTCCTGGAGAGCTTGCAGAGCACTGGGGAAAAGCAGGCAGAGAATTCCCTGCTAGCACCTTCTCTGTGCCTGGGAAACAGAAGTGTTCACATTGCTTCGCAGAATCGCTTTTGTGCAGAAAACAGTAACACTTGTTCAGAACAAAAGAAAGCACAGAGCCCCAGATTTTATGTTGTCCTGGAGAGGTTGCAGAGCACTGGGGAAAAGCAGGCAGAGAATTCCCTGCTAGCACCTTCTCTGTGCCTGTTCACATTGCTTGGCAGAATCGCTTTTGTGCAGAAAACACTAACACTTGTTCAGATCGAAAGAAAGCACAGAGCCCCAGATTTTATGTTGTCCTGGAGAGCTTGCAGAGCACTGGGGAAAGGCAGGCAGAGAATTCCCTGCTAGCACCTTCTCTGTGCCTGGGAAGCAGAAGTGTTCACATTGCTTCGCAAAATCGCTTTTGTGCAGAAAACACTAACACTTGTTCAGAACAAAAGAAAGCACAGTGCCCCAGATATTATGTTGTCCTGGAGAGCTTGCAGAGCACTGGGGAAAGGCAGGCAGAGAATTCCCTGCTAGCACCTTCTCTGTGCCTGTTTACATTGCTTCGCAGCATCGCTTTTGTGCAGAAAACAGTAACACTTGTTCAGAACGAAAGAAAGCACAGAGCCTCAGATTTTATGTTGTCCTGGAGAGCTTGCAGAGCACTGGGGAAAGGCAGGCAGAGAATTCCCTGCTAGCACCTTCTCTGTGCCTGGGAAGCAGAAGTGTTCACATTGCTTCGCAGAATCGCTTTTGTGCAGAAAACAGTAACACTTGTTCAGAACGAAAGAAAGCACAGAGCCCCAGATTTTATGTTGTCCTGGAGAGCTTGCAGAGCACTGGGGAAAAGCAGGCAGAGAATTCCCTGCTAGCACCTTCTCTGTGCCTGGGAAGCAGAAGTGTTCACATTGCTTCTCAGAATCACTTTTGTGCAGAAAACAGTAACACTTGTTCAGAACGAAAGAAAGCACAGAGCCCCAGATTTTATGTTGTCCTGGAGAGCTTGCAGAGCACTGGGGAAAGGCAGGCAGAGAATTCCCTGCTAGCACCTTCTCTGTGCCTGGGAAGCAGAAGTGTTCACATTGCTTCGCAGAATCGCTTTTGTGCAGAAAACAGTAACACTTGTTCAGAATGAAAGAAAGCACAGAGCCCCAGAATCTATGCTGTCCTGGAGAGCTTGCAGAGCACTGGGGAAAGGCAGGCAGAGAATTCCCTGCTAGCACCTTCTCTGTGCCTGGGAAGCAGAAGTGTTCACATTGCTTCGCAGAATCGCTTTTGTGCAGAAAACAGTAACACTTCTTCAGAACGAAAGAAAGCACAGAGCCCCAGATTTTATGTTGTCCTGGAGAGCTTGCAGAGCACTGGGGAAAAGCAGGCAGAGAATTCCCTGCTAGCACCTTCTCTGTGCCTGGGAAGCAGAAGTGTTGACATTGCTTCACAAAATCGCTTTTGTGCAGAAAACAGTAACACTTGTTCAGAACGAAAGAAAGCACAGAGCCCCAGATTTTATGTTGTCCTGGAGAGCTTGCAGAGCACTGGGGAAAGGCAGGCAGAGAATTCCCTGCTAGCACCTTCTCTGTGCCTGGGAAGCAGAAGTGTTCACATTGCTTCGCAGAATCGCTTTTGTGCAGAAAACAGTAACACTTGTTCAGAATGAAAGAAAGCACAGAGCCCCAGAATCTATGCTGTCCTGGAGAGCTTGCAGAGCACTGGGGAAAGGCAGGCAGAGAATTCCCTGCTAGCACCTTCTCTGTGCCTGTTCACATTGCTTGGCAGAATCGCTTTTGTGCAGAAAACAGTAACACTTGTTCAGAACAAAAGAAAGCACAGAGCCCCAGATTTTATGTTGTCCTGGAGAGCTTGCAGAGCACTGGGGAAAAGCAGGCAGAGAATTCCCTGCTAGCACCTTCTCTGTGCCTGGGAAGCAGAAGTGTTCACATTGCTTCGCAGAATCGCTTTTGTGCAGAAAACAGTAACACTTGTTCAGAACGAAAGAAAGCACAGAGCCCAAGATTTTATGTTGTCCTGGAGAGCTTGCAGAGCACTGGGGAAAGGCAGGCAGAGAATTCCCTGCTAGCACCTTCTCTGTGCCTATTCACATTGCTTCTCAGAATCGCTTTTGTGCAGAAAACAGTAACACTTCTTCAGAATGAAAGAAAGCACAGAGCCCCAGATTTTATGTTGTCCTGGAGAGCTTGCAGAGCACTGGGGAAAAGCAGGCAGAGAATTCCCTGCTAGCACCTTCTCTGTGCCTGTTCACATTGCTTGGCAGAATCGCTTTTGTGCAGAAAACACTAACACTTGTTCAGATCGAAAGAAAGCACAGAGCCCCAGATTTTATGTTGTCCTGGAGAGCTTGCAGAGCACTGGGGAAAGGCAGGCAGAGAATTCCCTGCTAGCACCTTCTCTGTGCCTGGGAAGCAGAAGTGTTCACATTGCTTCGCAGAATCGCTTTTGTGCAGAAAACACTAACACTTGTTCAGAACAAAAGAAAGCACAGTGCCCCAGCTATTATGTTGTCCTGGAGAGCTTGCAGAGCACTGGGGAAAGGCAGGCAGAGAATTCCCTGCTAGCACCTTCTCTGTGCCTGTTTACATTGCTTCGCAGCATCGCTTTTGTGCAGAAAACACTAACACTTGTTCAGAACGAAAGAAAGCACAGAGCCCCAGATTTTATGTTGTCCTGGAGAGCTTGCAGAGCACTGGGGAAAAGCAGGCAGAGAATTCCCTGCTAGCACCTTCTCTGTGCCTGGGAAGCAGAAGTGTTCACATTGCTTCGCAGAATCGCTTTTGTGCAGAAAACAGTAACACTTGTTCAGAATGAAAGAAAGCACAGAGCCCCAGATATTATGTTGTCCTGGAGAGCTTGCAGAGCACTGGGGAAAGGCAGGCAGAGAATTCCCTGCTAGCACCTTCTCTGTGCCTGGGAAGCAGAAGTGTTCACATTGCTTCGCAGAATCGCTTTTGTGCAGAAAACACTAACACTTGTTCAGAACGAAAGAAAGCACAGAGCCCCAGATTTTATGTTGTCCTGGAGAGCTTGCAGAGCACTGGGGAAAGGCAGGCAGAGAATTCCCTGCTAGCACCTTCTCTGTGCCTGGGAAGCAGAAGTGTTCACATTGCTTCGCAGAATCGCTTTTGTGCAGAAAACAGTAACACTTGTTCAGAACGAAAGAAAGCACAGAGCCCCAGATTTTATGTTGTCCTGGAGAGCTTGCAGAGCACTGGGGAAAAGCAGGCAGAGAATTCCCTGCTAGCACCTTCTCTGTGCCTGGGAAGCAGAAGTGTTCACATTGCTTCGCAGAATCGCTTTTGTGCAGAAAACAGTAACACTTGTTCAGAACGAAAGAAAGCACAGAGCCCAAGATTTTATGTTGTCCTGGAGAGCTTGCAGAGCACTGGGGAAAGGCAGGCAGAGAATTCCCTGCTAGCACCTTCTCTGTGCCAGTTCACATTGCTTGGCAGAATCGCTTTTGCGCAGAAAACAGTAACACTTGTTCAGAACGAAAGAAAGCACAGAGCCCCAGATTTTATGTTGTCCTGGAGAGCTTGCAGAGCACTGGGGAAAAGCAGGCAGAGAATTCCCTGCTAGCACCTTCTCTGTGCCTGGGAAGCAGAAGTGTTCACATTGCTTCTCAGAATCGCTTTTGTGCAGAAAACACTAACACTTGTTCAGAACGAAAGAAAGCACAGAGCCCCAGATTTTATGTTGTCCTGGAGAGCTTGCAGAGCACTGGGGAAAAGCAGGCAGAGAATTCCCTGCTAGCACCTTCTCTGTGCCTGGGAAGCAGAAGTGTTCACATTGCTTCGCAGAATCGCTTTTGTGCAGAAAACACTAACACTTGTTCAGAACGAAAGAAAGCACAGAGCCCCAGATTTTATGTTGTCCTGGAGAGCTTGCAGAGCACTGGGGAAAGGCAGGCAGAGAATTCCCTGCTAGCACCTTCTCTGTGCCTGGGAAGCAGAAGTGTTCACATTGCTTCGCAGAATCACTTTTGTGCAGAAAACAGTAACACTTGTTCAGAACGAAAGAAAGCACAGAGCCCCAGATTTTATGTTGTCCTGGAGAGCTTGCAGAGCACTGGGGAAAGGCAGGCAGAGAATTCCCTGCTAGCACCTTCTCTGTGCCTGGGAAGCAGAAGTGTTCACATTGCTTCGCAGAATCGCTTTTGTGCAGAAAACAGTAACACTTGTTCAGATCGAAAGAAAGCACAGAGCCCCAGATTTTATGTTGTCCTGGAGAGCTTGCAGAGCACTGGGGAAAGGCAGGCAGAGAATTCCCTGCTAGCACCTTCTCTGTGCCTGTTCACATTGCTTGGCAGAATCGCTTTTGTGCAGAAAACAGTAACACTTGTTCAGAACGAAAGAAAGCACAGAGCCCCAGATTTTATGTTGTCCTGGAGAGCTTGCAGAGCACTGGGGAAAAGCAGGCAGAGAATTCCCTGCTACCACCTTCTCTGTGCCTGGGAAGCAGAAGTGTTCACATTGCTTCGCAGAATCGCTTTTGTGCAGAAAACAGTAACACTTGTTCAGAACGAAAGAAAGCACAGAGCCCCAGATTTTATGTTGTCCTGGAGAGCTTGCAGAGCACTGGGGAAAGGCAGGCAGAGAATTCCCTGCTAGCACCTTCTCTGTGCCTGGGAAGCAGAAGTGTTCACATTGCTTCGCAGAATCACTTTTGTGCAGAAAACAGTAACACTTGTTCAGAACGAAAGAAAGCACAGAGCCCCAGATTTTATGTTGTCCTGGAGAGCTTGCAGAGCACTGGGGAAAAGCAGGCAGAGAATTCCCTGCTAGCACCTTCTCTGTGCCTGGGAAGCAGAAGTGTTCACATTGCTTCGCAGAATCGCTTTTGTGCAGAAAACAGTAACACTTGTTCAGATCGAAAGAAAGCACAGAGCCCCAGATTTTATGTTGTCCTGGAGAGCTTGCAGAGCACTGGGGAAAGGCAGGCAGAGAATTCCCTGCTAGCACCTTCTCTGTGCCTGGGAAGTAGAAGTGTTCACATTGCTTCGCAGAATCGCTTTTGTGCAGAAAACACTAACACTTGTTCAGATCGAAAGAAAGCACAGAGCCCCAGATTTTATGTTGTCCTGGAGAGCTTGCAGAGCACTGGGGAAAGGCAGGCAGAGAATTCCCTGCTAGCACCTTCTCTGTGCCTGTTCACATTGCTTCGCAGAATCGCTTTTGTGCAGAAAACAGTAACACTTGTTCAGAACGAAAGAAAGCACAGAGCCCCAGATTTTATGTTGTCCTGGAGAGCTTGCAGAGCACTGGGGAAAAGCAGGCAGAGAATTCCCTGCTAGCACCTTCTCTGTGCCTGGGAAGCAGAAGTGTTCACATTGCTTCTCAGAATCGCTTTTGTGCAGAAAACACTAACACTTGTTCAGAACGAAAGAAAGCACAGAGCCCCAGATTTTATGTTGTCCTGGAGAGCTTGCAGAGCACTGGGGAAAGGCAGGCAGAGAATTCCCTGCTAGCACCTTCTCTGTGCCTGGGAAGCAGAAGTGTTCACATTGCTTCGCAGAATCACTTTTGTGCAGAAAACAGTAACACTTGTTCAGAACGAAAGAAAGCACAGAGCCCCAGATTTTATGTTGTCCTGGAGAGCTTGCAGAGCACTGGGGAAAGGCAGGCAGAGAATTCCCTGCTAGCACCTTCTCTGTGCCTGTTTACATTGCTTCTCAGAATCGCTTTTGTGCAGAAAGCAGTAACACTTGTTCAGAACGAAAGAAAGCACAGAGCCCCAGATTTTATGTTGTCCTGGAGAGCTTGCAGAGCACTGGGGAAAAGCAGGCAGAGAATTCCCTGCTAGCACCTTCTCTGTGCCTGGGAAGCAGAAGTGTTCACATTGCTTCGCAGAATCGCTTTTGTGCAGAAAACACTAACACTTGTTCAGAACGAAAGAAAGCACAGAGCCCCAGATTTTATGTTGTCCTGGAGAGCTTGCAGAGCACTGGGGAAAGGCAGGCAGAGAATTCCCTGCTAGCACCTTCTCTGTGCCTGTTCACATTGCTTCGCAGAATCGCTTTTGTGCAGAAAACAGTAACACTTGTTCAGAACGAAAGAAAGCACAGAGCCCCAGATTTTATGTTGTCCTGGAGAGCTTGCAGAGCACTGGGGAAAAGCAGGCAGAGAATTCCCTGCTAGCACCTTCTCTGTGCCTGGGAAGCAGAAGTGTTCACATTGCTTCGCAGAATCGCTTTTGTGCAGAAAACACTAACACTTGTTCAGAACGAAAGAAAGCACAGAGCCCCATATTTTATGTTGTCCTGGAGAGCTTGCAGAGCACTGGGGAAAGGCAGGCAGAGAATTCCCTGCTAGCACCTTCTCTGTGCCTGGGAAGCAGAAGTGTTCACATTGCTTCGCAGAATCACTTTTGTGCAGAAAACAGTAACACTTGGTCAGAACGAAAGAAAGCACAGAGCCCCAGATTTTATGTTGTCCTGGAGAGCTTGCAGAGCACTGGGGAAAGGCAGGCAGAGAATTCCCTGCTAGCACCTTCTCTGTGCCTGGGAAGCAGAAGTGTTCACATTGCTTCGCAGAATCGCTTTTGTGCAGAAAACAGTAACACTTCTTCAGAACGAAAGAAAGCACAGAGCCCCAGATTTATGTTGTCCTGGAGAGCTTGCAGAGCACTGGGGAAAAGCAGGCAGAGAATTCCCTGCTAGCACCTTCTCTGTGCCTGGGAAGCAGAAGTGTTCACATTGCTTCGCAGAATCGCTTTTGTGCAGAAAACAGTAACACTTGTTCAGAACGAAAGAAAGCACAGAGCCCCAGATTTTATGTTGTCCTGGAGAGCTTGCAGAGCACTGGGGAAAGGCAGGCAGAGAATTCCCTGCTAGCACCTTCTCTGTGCCTGGGAAGCAGAAGTGTTCACATTGCTTCGCAGAATCGCTTTTGTGTAGAAAACAGTAACATTTGTTCAGAACGAAAGAAAGCACAGAGCCCCAGATTTTATGTTGTCCTGGAGAGCTTGCAGAGCACTGGGGAAAGGCAGGCAGAGAATTCCCTGCTAGCACCTTCTCTGTGCCTGTTCACATTGCTTGGCAGAATCGCTTTTGTGCAGAAAACAGTAACACTTGTTCAGAACGAAAGAAAGCACAGAGCCCCAGATTTTATGTTGTCCTGGAGAGCTTGCAGAGCACTGGGGAAAAGCAGGCAGAGAATTCCCTGCTAGCACCTTCTCTGTGCCTGGGAAGCAGAAGTGTTCACATTGCTTCGCAGAATCGCTTTTGTGCAGAAAACACTAACACTTGTTCAGAACGAAAGAAAGCACAGAGCCCCAGATTTTATGTTGTCCTGGAGAGCTTGCAGAGCACTGGGGAAAGGCAGGCAGAGAATTCCCTGCTAGCACCTTCTCTGTGCCTGGGAAGCAGAAGTGTTCACATTGCTTCGCAGAATCGCTTTTGTGCAGAAAACACTAACACTTGTTCAGAACGAAAGAAGGCACAGAGCCCCAGATTTTATATTGTCCTGGAGAGCTTGCAGAGCACTGGGGAAAGGCAGGCAGAGAATTCCCTGCTAGCACCTTCTCTGTGCCTGTTCCCATTGCTTGGCAGAATCGCTTTTGTGCAGCAAACAATAACACTTGTTCAGAACAAAAGAAAGCACAGAGCCCCAGATTTTATGTTGTCCTGGAGAGCTTGCAGAGCACTGGGGAAAAGCAGGCAGAGAATTCCCTGCTAGCACCTTCTCTGTGCCTGGGAAGCAGAAGTGTTCACATTGCTTCGCAGAATCGCTTTTGTGCAGAAAACAGTAACACTTGTTCAGAACGAAAGAAAGCACAGAGCCCCAGATTTTATGTTGTCCTGGAGAGCTTGCAGAGCACTGGGGAAAGGCAGGCAGAGAATTCCCTGCTAGCACCTTCTCTGTGCCTGGGAAGCAGAAGTGTTCACATTGCTTCGCAGAATCACTTTTGTACAGAAAACACTAACACTTGTTCAGAACGAAAGAAAGCACAGAGCCCCAGATTTTATGTTGTCCTGGAGAGCTTGCAGAGCACTGGGGAAAAGCAGGCAGAGAATTCCCTGCTAGCACCTTCTCTGTGCCTGGGAAGCAGAAGTGTTCACATTGCTTCGCAGAATCGCTTTTGTGCAGAAAACAGTAACACTTGTTCAGAACGAAAGAAAGCACAGAGCCCAAGATTTTATGTTGTCCTGGAGAGCTTGCAGAGCACTGGGGAAAGGCAGGCAGAGAATTCCCTGCTAGCACCTTCTCTGTGCCTGTTCACATTGCTTCTCAGAATCGCTTTTGTGCAGAAAACACTAACACTTGTTCAGAACGAAAGAAAGCACAGAGCCCCAGATTTTATGTTGTCCTGGAGAGCTTGCAGAGCACTGGGGAAAGGCAGGCAGAGAATTCCCTGCTAGCACCTTCTCTGTGCCTGGGAAGCAGAAGTGTTCACATTGCTTCGCAGAATCGCTTTTGTGCAGAAAACAGTAACACTTGTTCAGAACAAAAGAAAGCACAGAGCCCCAGATTTTATGTTGTCCTGGAGAGCTTGCAGAGCACTGGGGAAAAGCAGGCAGAGAATTCCCTGCTAGCACCTTCTCTGTGCCTGTTCACATTGCTTCGCAGAATCGCTTTTGTGCAGAAAACACTAACACTTGTTCAGATCGAAAGAAAGCACAGAGCCCCAGATTTTATGTTGTCCTGGAGAGCTTGCAGAGCACTGGGGAAAGCAGGCAGAGAATTCCCTGCTAGCACCTTCTCTGTGCCTGGGAAGCAGAAGTGTTCACATTGCTTCGCAGAATCGCTTTTGTGCAGAAAACACTAACACTTGTTCAGAACGAAAGAAAGCACAGTGCCCCAGATATTATGTTGTCCTGTAGAGCTTGCAGAGCACTGGGGAAAGGCAGGCAGAGAATTCCCTGCTAGCATCTTCTCTGTGCCTGTTTACATTGCTTCGCAGCATCGCTTTTGTGCAGAAAACAGTAACACTTGTTCAGAACGAAAGAAAGCACAGAGCCCCAGATTTTATGTTGTCCTGGAGAGCTTGCAGAGCACTGGGGAAAAGCAGGCAGAGAATTCCCTGCTAGCACCTTCTCTGTGCCTGGGAAGTAGAAGTGTTCACATTGCTTCGCAGAATCGCTTTTGTGTAGAAAACAGTAACACTTGTTCAGAACGAAAGAAAGCACAGATCCCCAGATTTTATGTTTTCCTGGAGAGCTTGCAGAGCACTGGGGAAAGGCAGGCAGAGAATTCCCTGCTAGCACCTTCTCTGTGCCTGTTCACATTGCTTGGCAGAATCGCTTTTGCGCAGAAAACAGTAACACTTGTTCAGAACGAAAGAAAGCACAGAGCCCCAGATTTTATGTTGTCCTGGAGAGCTTGCAGAGCACTGCGGAAAAGCAGGCAGAGAATTCCCTGCTAGCACCTTCTCTGTGCCTGGGAAGCAGAAGTGTTCACATTGCTTCGCAGAATCGCTTTTGTGCAGAAAACACTAACACTTGTTCAGAACGAAAGAAAGCACAGAGCCCCAGATTTTATGTTGTCCTGGAGAGCTTGCAGAGCACTGGGGAAAAGCAGGCAGAGAATTCCCTGCTAGCACCTTCTCTGTGCCTGGGAAGCAGAAGTGTTCACATTGCTTCGCAGAATCGCTTTTGTGCAGAAAACAGTAACACTTGTTCAGATCGAAAGAAAGCACAGAGCCCCAGATTTTATGTTGTCCTGGAGAGCTTGCAGAGCACTGGGGAAAGGCAGGCAGAGAATTCCCTGCTAGCACCTTCTCTGTGCCTGGGAAGCAGAAGTGTTCACATTGCTTCGCAGAATCGCTTTTGTGCAGAAAACAGTAACACTTGTTCAGAACGAAAGAAAGCACAGAGCCCCAGATTTTATGTTGTCCTGGAGAGCTTGCAGAGCACTGGGGAAAGGCAGGCAGAGAATTCCCTGCTAGCACCTTCTCTGTGCCTGTTCACATTGCTTGGCAGAATCGCTTTTGTGCAGAAAACAGTAACACTTGTTCAGAACGAAAGAAAGCACAGAGCCCCAGATTTTATGTTGTCCTGGAGAGCTTGCAGAGCACTGGGGAAAAGCAGGCAGAGAATTCCCTGCTAGCACCTTCTCTGTGCCTGGGAAACAGAAGTGTTCACATTGCTTCGCAGAATCGCTTTTGTGCAGAAAACAGTAACACTTGTTCAGAACAAAAGAAAGCACAGAGCCCCAGATTTTATGTTGTCCTGGAGAGGTTGCAGAGCACTGGGGAAAAGCAGGCAGAGAATTCCCTGCTAGCACCTTCTCTGTGCCTGTTCACATTGCTTGGCAGAATCGCTTTTGTGCAGAAAACACTAACACTTGTTCAGATCGAAAGAAAGCACAGAGCCCCAGATTTTATGTTGTCCTGGAGAGCTTGCAGAGCACTGGGGAAAGGCAGGCAGAGAATTCCCTGCTAGCACCTTCTCTGTGCCTGGGAAGCAGAAGTGTTCACATTGCTTCGCAAAATCGCTTTTGTGCAGAAAACACTAACACTTGTTCAGAACAAAAGAAAGCACAGTGCCCCAGATATTATGTTGTCCTGGAGAGCTTGCAGAGCACTGGGGAAAGGCAGGCAGAGAATTCCCTGCTAGCACCTTCTCTGTGCCTGTTTACATTGCTTCGCAGCATCGCTTTTGTGCAGAAAACAGTAACACTTGTTCAGAACGAAAGAAAGCACAGAGCCTCAGATTTTATGTTGTCCTGGAGAGCTTGCAGAGCACTGGGGAAAGGCAGGCAGAGAATTCCCTGCTAGCACCTTCTCTGTGCCTGGGAAGCAGAAGTGTTCACATTGCTTCGCAGAATCGCTTTTGTGCAGAAAACAGTAACACTTGTTCAGAACGAAAGAAAGCACAGAGCCCCAGATTTTATGTTGTCCTGGAGAGCTTGCAGAGCACTGGGGAAAAGCAGGCAGAGAATTCCCTGCTAGCACCTTCTCTGTGCCTGGGAAGCAGAAGTGTTCACATTGCTTCTCAGAATCACTTTTGTGCAGAAAACAGTAACACTTGTTCAGAACGAAAGAAAGCACAGAGCCCCAGATTTTATGTTGTCCTGGAGAGCTTGCAGAGCACTGGGGAAAGGCAGGCAGAGAATTCCCTGCTAGCACCTTCTCTGTGCCTGGGAAGCAGAAGTGTTCACATTGCTTCGCAGAATCGCTTTTGTGCAGAAAACAGTAACACTTGTTCAGAATGAAAGAAAGCACAGAGCCCCAGAATCTATGCTGTCCTGGAGAGCTTGCAGAGCACTGGGGAAAGGCAGGCAGAGAATTCCCTGCTAGCACCTTCTCTGTGCCTGGGAAGCAGAAGTGTTCACATTGCTTCGCAGAATCGCTTTTGTGCAGAAAACAGTAACACTTCTTCAGAACGAAAGAAAGCACAGAGCCCCAGATTTTATGTTGTCCTGGAGAGCTTGCAGAGCACTGGGGAAAAGCAGGCAGAGAATTCCCTGCTAGCACCTTCTCTGTGCCTGGGAAGCAGAAGTGTTGACATTGCTTCACAAAATCGCTTTTGTGCAGAAAACAGTAACACTTGTTCAGAACGAAAGAAAGCACAGAGCCCCAGATTTTATGTTGTCCTGGAGAGCTTGCAGAGCACTGGGGAAAGGCAGGCAGAGAATTCCCTGCTAGCACCTTCTCTGTGCCTGGGAAGCAGAAGTGTTCACATTGCTTCGCAGAATCGCTTTTGTGCAGAAAACAGTAACACTTGTTCAGAATGAAAGAAAGCACAGAGCCCCAGAATCTATGCTGTCCTGGAGAGCTTGCAGAGCACTGGGGAAAGGCAGGCAGAGAATTCCCTGCTAGCACCTTCTCTGTGCCTGTTCACATTGCTTGGCAGAATCGCTTTTGTGCAGAAAACAGTAACACTTGTTCAGAACAAAAGAAAGCACAGAGCCCCAGATTTTATGTTGTCCTGGAGAGCTTGCAGAGCACTGGGGAAAAGCAGGCAGAGAATTCCCTGCTAGCACCTTCTCTGTGCCTGGGAAGCAGAAGTGTTCACATTGCTTCGCAGAATCGCTTTTGTGCAGAAAACAGTAACACTTGTTCAGAACGAAAGAAAGCACAGAGCCCAAGATTTTATGTTGTCCTGGAGAGCTTGCAGAGCACTGGGGAAAGGCAGGCAGAGAATTCCCTGCTAGCACCTTCTCTGTGCCTATTCACATTGCTTCTCAGAATCGCTTTTGTGCAGAAAACAGTAACACTTCTTCAGAATGAAAGAAAGCACAGAGCCCCAGATTTTATGTTGTCCTGGAGAGCTTGCAGAGCACTGGGGAAAAGCAGGCAGAGAATTCCCTGCTAGCACCTTCTCTGTGCCTGTTCACATTGCTTGGCAGAATCGCTTTTGTGCAGAAAACACTAACACTTGTTCAGATCGAAAGAAAGCACAGAGCCCCAGATTTTATGTTGTCCTGGAGAGCTTGCAGAGCACTGGGGAAAGGCAGGCAGAGAATTCCCTGCTAGCACCTTCTCTGTGCCTGGGAAGCAGAAGTGTTCACATTGCTTCGCAGAATCGCTTTTGTGCAGAAAACACTAACACTTGTTCAGAACAAAAGAAAGCACAGTGCCCCAGCTATTATGTTGTCCTGGAGAGCTTGCAGAGCACTGGGGAAAGGCAGGCAGAGAATTCCCTGCTAGCACCTTCTCTGTGCCTGTTTACATTGCTTCGCAGCATCGCTTTTGTGCAGAAAACACTAACACTTGTTCAGAACGAAAGAAAGCACAGAGCCCCAGATTTTATGTTGTCCTGGAGAGCTTGCAGAGCACTGGGGAAAAGCAGGCAGAGAATTCCCTGCTAGCACCTTCTCTGTGCCTGGGAAGCAGAAGTGTTCACATTGCTTCGCAGAATCGCTTTTGTGCAGAAAACAGTAACACTTGTTCAGAATGAAAGAAAGCACAGAGCCCCAGATATTATGTTGTCCTGGAGAGCTTGCAGAGCACTGGGGAAAGGCAGGCAGAGAATTCCCTGCTAGCACCTTCTCTGTGCCTGGGAAGCAGAAGTGTTCACATTGCTTCGCAGAATCGCTTTTGTGCAGAAAACACTAACACTTGTTCAGAACGAAAGAAAGCACAGAGCCCCAGATTTTATGTTGTCCTGGAGAGCTTGCAGAGCACTGGGGAAAGGCAGGCAGAGAATTCCCTGCTAGCACCTTCTCTGTGCCTGGGAAGCAGAAGTGTTCACATTGCTTCGCAGAATCGCTTTTGTGCAGAAAACAGTAACACTTGTTCAGAACGAAAGAAAGCACAGAGCCCCAGATTTTATGTTGTCCTGGAGAGCTTGCAGAGCACTGGGGAAAAGCAGGCAGAGAATTCCCTGCTAGCACCTTCTCTGTGCCTGGGAAGCAGAAGTGTTCACATTGCTTCGCAGAATCGCTTTTGTGCAGAAAACAGTAACACTTGTTCAGAACGAAAGAAAGCACAGAGCCCAAGATTTTATGTTGTCCTGGAGAGCTTGCAGAGCACTGGGGAAAGGCAGGCAGAGAATTCCCTGCTAGCACCTTCTCTGTGCCAGTTCACATTGCTTGGCAGAATCGCTTTTGCGCAGAAAACAGTAACACTTGTTCAGAACGAAAGAAAGCACAGAGCCCCAGATTTTATGTTGTCCTGGAGAGCTTGCAGAGCACTGGGGAAAAGCAGGCAGAGAATTCCCTGCTAGCACCTTCTCTGTGCCTGGGAAGCAGAAGTGTTCACATTGCTTCTCAGAATCGCTTTTGTGCAGAAAACACTAACACTTGTTCAGAACGAAAGAAAGCACAGAGCCCCAGATTTTATGTTGTCCTGGAGAGCTTGCAGAGCACTGGGGAAAAGCAGGCAGAGAATTCCCTGCTAGCACCTTCTCTGTGCCTGGGAAGCAGAAGTGTTCACATTGCTTCGCAGAATCGCTTTTGTGCAGAAAACACTAACACTTGTTCAGAACGAAAGAAAGCACAGAGCCCCAGATTTTATGTTGTCCTGGAGAGCTTGCAGAGCACTGGGGAAAGGCAGGCAGAGAATTCCCTGCTAGCACCTTCTCTGTGCCTGGGAAGCAGAAGTGTTCACATTGCTTCGCAGAATCACTTTTGTGCAGAAAACAGTAACACTTGTTCAGAACGAAAGAAAGCACAGAGCCCCAGATTTTATGTTGTCCTGGAGAGCTTGCAGAGCACTGGGGAAAGGCAGGCAGAGAATTCCCTGCTAGCACCTTCTCTGTGCCTGGGAAGCAGAAGTGTTCACATTGCTTCGCAGAATCGCTTTTGTGCAGAAAACAGTAACACTTGTTCAGATCGAAAGAAAGCACAGAGCCCCAGATTTTATGTTGTCCTGGAGAGCTTGCAGAGCACTGGGGAAAGGCAGGCAGAGAATTCCCTGCTAGCACCTTCTCTGTGCCTGTTCACATTGCTTGGCAGAATCGCTTTTGTGCAGAAAACAGTAACACTTGTTCAGAACGAAAGAAAGCACAGAGCCCCAGATTTTATGTTGTCCTGGAGAGCTTGCAGAGCACTGGGGAAAAGCAGGCAGAGAATTCCCTGCTACCACCTTCTCTGTGCCTGGGAAGCAGAAGTGTTCACATTGCTTCGCAGAATCGCTTTTGTGCAGAAAACAGTAACACTTGTTCAGAACGAAAGAAAGCACAGAGCCCCAGATTTTATGTTGTCCTGGAGAGCTTGCAGAGCACTGGGGAAAGGCAGGCAGAGAATTCCCTGCTAGCACCTTCTCTGTGCCTGGGAAGCAGAAGTGTTCACATTGCTTCGCAGAATCACTTTTGTGCAGAAAACAGTAACACTTGTTCAGAACGAAAGAAAGCACAGAGCCCCAGATTTTATGTTGTCCTGGAGAGCTTGCAGAGCACTGGGGAAAAGCAGGCAGAGAATTCCCTGCTAGCACCTTCTCTGTGCCTGGGAAGCAGAAGTGTTCACATTGCTTCGCAGAATCGCTTTTGTGCAGAAAACAGTAACACTTGTTCAGATCGAAAGAAAGCACAGAGCCCCAGATTTTATGTTGTCCTGGAGAGCTTGCAGAGCACTGGGGAAAGGCAGGCAGAGAATTCCCTGCTAGCACCTTCTCTGTGCCTGGGAAGTAGAAGTGTTCACATTGCTTCGCAGAATCGCTTTTGTGCAGAAAACACTAACACTTGTTCAGATCGAAAGAAAGCACAGAGCCCCAGATTTTATGTTGTCCTGGAGAGCTTGCAGAGCACTGGGGAAAGGCAGGCAGAGAATTCCCTGCTAGCACCTTCTCTGTGCCTGTTCACATTGCTTCGCAGAATCGCTTTTGTGCAGAAAACAGTAACACTTGTTCAGAACGAAAGAAAGCACAGAGCCCCAGATTTTATGTTGTCCTGGAGAGCTTGCAGAGCACTGGGGAAAAGCAGGCAGAGAATTCCCTGCTAGCACCTTCTCTGTGCCTGGGAAGCAGAAGTGTTCACATTGCTTCTCAGAATCGCTTTTGTGCAGAAAACACTAACACTTGTTCAGAACGAAAGAAAGCACAGAGCCCCAGATTTTATGTTGTCCTGGAGAGCTTGCAGAGCACTGGGGAAAGGCAGGCAGAGAATTCCCTGCTAGCACCTTCTCTGTGCCTGGGAAGCAGAAGTGTTCACATTGCTTCGCAGAATCACTTTTGTGCAGAAAACAGTAACACTTGTTCAGAACGAAAGAAAGCACAGAGCCCCAGATTTTATGTTGTCCTGGAGAGCTTGCAGAGCACTGGGGAAAGGCAGGCAGAGAATTCCCTGCTAGCACCTTCTCTGTGCCTGTTTACATTGCTTCGCAGAATCGCTTTTGTGCAGAAAACAGTAACACTTGTTCAGAACGAAAGAAAGCACAGAGCCCCATATTTTATGTTGTCCTGGAGAGCTTGCAGAGCACTGGGGAAAAGCAGGCAGAGAATTCCCTGCTAGCACCTTCTCTGTGCCTGGGAAGCAGAAGTGTTCACATTGCTTCGCAGAATCGCTTTTGTGCAGAAAACAGTAACACTTGTTCAGAACGAAAGAAAGCACAGAGCCCCAGATTTTATGTTGTCCTGGAGAGCTTGCAGAGCACTGGGGAAAAGCAGGCAGAGAATTCCCTGCTAGCACCTTCTCTGTGCCTGTTCACATTGCTTCGCAGAATCGCTTTTGTGCAGAAAACAGTAACACTTGTTCAGAACGAAAGAAAGCACAGAGCCCCAGATTTTATGTTGTCCTGGAGAGCTTGCAGAGCACTGGGGAAAAGCAGGCAGAGAATTCCCTGCTAGCACCTTCTCTGTGCCTGGGAAGCAGAAGTGTTCACATTGCTTCGCAGAATCGCTTTTGTGCAGAAAACAGTAACACTTGTTCAGAACGAAAGAAAGCACAGAGCCCCAGATTTTATGTTGTCCTGGAGAGCTTGCAGAGCACTGGGGAAAGGCAGGCAGAGAATTCCCTGCTAGCACCTTCTCTGTGCCTGGGAAGCAGAAGTGTTCACATTGCTTCGCAGAATCGCTTTTGTGCAGAAAACACTAACACTTGTTCAGAACGAAAGAAAGCACAGAGCCCCAGATTTTATGTTGTCCTGGAGAGCTTGCAGAGCACTGGGGAAAAGCAGGCAGAGAATTCCCTGCTAGCACCTTCTCTGTGCCTGGGAAGCAGAAGTGTTCACATTGCTTCGCAGAATCGCTTTTGTGCAGAAAACACTAACACTTGTTCAGAACGAAAGAAAGCACAGAGCCCCAGATTTTATGTTGTCCTGGAGAGCTTGCAGAGCACTGGGGAAAGGCAGGCAGAGAATTCCCTGCTAGCACCTTCTCTGTGCCTGGGAAGCAGAAGTGTTCACATTGCTTCGCAGAATCACTTTTGTGCAGAAAACAGTAACACTTGTTCAGAACGAAAGAAAGCACAGAGCCCCAGATTTTATGTTGTCCTGGAGAGCTTGCAGAGCACTGGGGAAAAGCAGGCAGAGAATTCCCTGCTAGCACCTTCTCTGTGCCTGGGAAGCAGAAGTGTTCACATTGCTTCGCAGAATCGCTTTTGTGCAGAAAACACTAACACTTGTTCAGAACGAAAGAAAGCACAGAGCCCCAGATTTTATGTTGTCCTGGAGAGCTTGCAGAGCACTGGGGAAAGGCAGGCAGAGAATTCCCTGCTAGCACCTTCTCTGTGCCTGGGAAGCAGAAGTGTTCACATTGCTTCGCAGAATCGCTTTTGTGCAGAAAACACTAACACTTGTTCAGAACGAAAGAAAGCACAGAGCCCCAGATTTTATGTTGTCCTGGAGAGCTTGCAGAGCACTGGGGAAAAGCAGGCAGAGAATTCCCTGCTACCACCTTCTCTGTGCCTGGGAAGCAGAAGTGTTCACATTGCTTCGCAGAATCGCTTTTGTGCAGAAAACACTAACACTTGTTCAGAACGAAAGAAAGCACAGAGCCCCAGATTTTATGTTGTCCTGGAGAGCTTGCAGAGCACTGGGGAAAGGCAGGCAGAGAATTCCCTGCTAGCACCTTCTCTGTGCCTGGGAAGCAGAAGTGTTCACATTGCTTCGCAGAATCACTTTTGTGCAGAAAACAGTAACACTTGTTCAGAACGAAAGAAAGCACAGAGCCCCAGATTTTATGTTGTCCTGGAGAGCTTGCAGAGCACTGGGGAAAAGCAGGCAGAGAATTCCCTGCTAGCACCTTCTCTGTGCCTGGGAAGCAGAAGTGTTCACATTGCTTCGCAGAATCGCTTTTGTGCAGAAAACAGTAACACTTGTTCAGATCGAAAGAAAGCACAGAGCCCCAGATTTTATGTTGTCCTGGAGAGCTTGCAGAGCACTGGGGAAAGGCAGGCAGAGAATTCCCTGCTAGCACCTTCTCTGTGCCTGTTCACATTGCTTGGCAGAATCGCTTTTGTGCAGAAAACACTAACACTTGTTCAGAACGAAAGAAAGCACAGAGCCCCAGATTTTATGTTGTCCTGGAGAGCTTGCAGAGCACTGGGGAAAAGCAGGCAGAGAATTCCCTGCTAGCACCTTCTCTGTGCCTGGGAAGCAGAAGTGTTCACATTGCTTCGCAGAATCGCTTTTGTGCAGAAAACAGTAACACTTGTTCAGAACGAAAGAAAGCACAGAGCCCCAGATTTTATGTTGTCCTGGAGAGCTTGCAGAGCACTGGGGAAAAGCAGGCAGAGAATTCCCTGCTAGCACCTTCTCTGTGCCTGGGAAGCAGAAGTGTTCACATTGCTTCGCAGAATCGCTTTTGTGCAGAAAACACTAACACTTGTTCAGAACGAAAGAAAGCACAGAGCCCCAGATTTTATGTTGTCCTGGAGAGCTTGCAGAGCACTGGGGAAAGGCAGGCAGAGAATTGCCTGCTAGCACCTTCTCTGTGCCTATTCACATTGCTTGGCAGAATCGCTTTTGTGCAGAAAACAGTAACACTTGTTCAGAACGAAAGAAAGCACAGAGCCCCAGATTTTATGTTGTCCTGGAGAGCTTGCAGAGCACTGGGGAAAAGCAGGCAGAGAATTCCCTGCTAGCACCTTCTCTGTTCCTGGGAAGCAGAAGTGTTCACATTGCTTCGCAGAATCGCTTTTGTGCAGAAAACACTAACACTTGTTCAGAACGAAAGAAAGCACAGAGCCCCAGATTTTATGTTGTCCTGGAGAGCTTGCAGAGCACTGGGGAAAGGCAGGCAGAGAATTCCCTGCTAGCACCTTCTCTGTGCCTGGGAAGCAGAAGTGTTCACATTGCTTCGCAGAATCACTTTTGTGCAGAAAACAGTAACACTTGTTCAGAACGAAAGAAAGCACAGAGCCCCAGATTTTATGTTGTCCTGGAGAGCTTGCAGAGCACTGGGGAAAAGCAGGCAGAGAATTCCCTGCTAGCACCTTCTCTGTGCCTGGGAAGCAGAAGTGTTCACATTGCTTCGCAGAATCGCTTTTGTGCAGAAAAAAGTAACACTTGTTCAGAACGATAGAAAGCACAGAGCCCCAGATTTTATGTTGTCCTGGAGAGCTTGCAGAGCACTGGGGAAAGGCAGGCAGAGAATTCCCTGCTAGCACCTTCTCTGTGCCTGGGAAGCAGAAGTGTTCACAGTGCTTCGCAGAATCACTTTTGTGCAGAAAACAGTAACACTTGTTCAGAACGAAAGAAAGCACAGAGCCCCAGATTTTATGTTGTCCTGGAGAGCTTGCAGAGCACTGGGGAAAAGCAGGCAGAGAATTCCCTGCTAGCACCTTCTCTGTGCCTGGGAAGCAGAAGTGTTCACATTGCTTCGCAGAATCGCTTTTGTGCAGAAAACACTAACACTTGTTCAGAACGAAAGAAAGCACAGAGCCCAAGATTTTATGTTGTCCTGGAGAGCTTGCAGAGCACTGGGGAAAGGCAGGCAGAGAATTCCCTGCTAGCACCTTCTCTGTGCCTGTTCACATTGCTTGGCAGAATCGCTTTTGCGCAGAAAACAGTAACACTTGTTCAGAACGAAAGAAAGCACAGAGCCCCAGATTTTATGTTGTCCTGGAGAGCTTGCAGAGCACTGGGGAAAAGCAGGCAGAGAATTCCCTGCTAGCACCTTCTCTGTGCCTGGGAAGCAGAAGTGTTCACATTGCTTCGCAGAATCGCTTTTGTGCAGAAAACAGTAACACTTGTTCAGAACGAAAGAAAGCACAGAGCCCCAGATTTTATGTTGTCCTGGAGAGCTTGCAGAGCACTGGGGAAAGGCAGGCAGAGAATTCCCTGCTAGCACCTTCTCTGTGCCTGGGAAGCAGAAGTCTTCACATTGCTTCTCAGAATCGCTTTTGTGCAGAAAACACTAACACTTGTTCAGAACGAAAGAAAGCACAGAGCCCCAGATTTTATGTTGTCCTGGAGAGCTTGCAGAGCACTGGGGAAAGGCAGGCAGAGAATTCCCTGCTAGCACCTTCTCTGTGCCTGGGAAGCAGAAGTGTTCACATTGCTTCGCAGAATCGCTTTTGTGCAGAAAACAGTAACACTTGTTCAGAACGAAAGAAAGCACAGAGCCCCATATTTTATGTTGTCCTGGAGAGCTTGCAGAGCACTGGGGAAAGGCAGGCAGAGAATTCCCTGCTAGCACCTTCTCTGTGCCTGTTTACATTGCTTCGCAGAATCGCTTTTGTGCAGAAAACAGTAACACTTGTTCAGAACGAAAGAAAGCACAGAGCCCCATATTTTATGTTGTCCTGGAGAGCTTGCAGAGCACTGGGGAAAAGCAGGCAGAGAATTCCCTGCTAGCACCTTCTCTGTGCCTGGGAAGCAGAAGTGTTCACATTGCTTCGCAGAATCGCTTTTGTGCAGAAAACACTAACACTTGTTCAGAACGAAAGAAAGCACAGAGCCCCAGATTTTATGTTGTCCTGGAGAGCTTGCAGAGCACTGGGGAAAGGCAGGCAGAGAATTCCCTGCTAGCACCTTCTCTGTGCCTGGGAAGCAGAAGTGTTCACATTGCTTCGCAGAATCGCTTTTGTGCAGAAAACAGTAACACTTGTTCAGAACGAAAGAAAGCACAGAGCCCCAGATTTTATGTTGTCCTGGAGAGCTTGCAGAGCACTGGGGAAAGGCAGGCAGAGAATTCCCTGCTAGCACCTTCTCTGTGCCTGTTTACATTGCTTCTCAGAATCGCTTTTGTGCAGAAAACAGTAACACTTGTTCAGAACGAAAGAAAGCACAGAGCCCCAGATTTTATGTTGTCCTGGAGAGCTTGCAGAGCACTGGGGAAAGGCAGGCAGAGAATTCCCTGCTAGCACCTTCTCTGTGCCTGTTCACATTGCTTCTCAGAATCGCTTTTGTGCAGAAAACAGTAACACTTGTTCAGAACGAAAGAAAGCACAGAGCCCCAGATTTTATGTTGTCCTGGAGAGCTTGCAGAGCAGTGGGGAAAAGCAGGCAGAGAATTCCCTGCTAGCACCTTCTCTGTGCCTGGGAAGCAGAAGTGTTCACATTGCTTCGCAGAATCGCTTTTGTGCAGAAAACAGTAACACTTGTTCAGAACGAAAGAAAGCACAGAGCCCCAGATTTTATGTTGTCCTGGAGAGCTTGCAGAGCACTGGGGAAAAGCAGGCAGAGAATTCCCTGCTAGCACCTTCTCTGTGCCTGGGAAGCAGAAGTGTTCACATTGCTTCGCAGAATCGCTTTTGTGCACAAAACAGTAACACTTGTTCAGAATGAAAGAAAGCACAGAGCCCCAGAATCTATGCTGTCCTGGAGAGCTTGCAGAGCACTGGGGAAAGGCAGGCAGAGAATTCCCTGCTAGCACCTTCTCTGTGCCTGGGAAGCAGAAGTGTTCACATTGCTTCGCAGAATCGCTTTTGTGCAGAAAACACTAACACTTGTTCAGAACGAAAGAAGGCACAGAGCCCCAGATTTTATATTGTCCTGGAGAGCTTGCAGAGCACTGGGGAAAGGCAGGCAGAGAATTCCCTGCTAGCACCTTCTCTGTGCCTGTTCACATTGCTTCGCAGAATCGCTTTTGTGCAGAAAACACTAACACTTGTTCAGAACAAAAGAAAGCACAGAGCCCCAGATTTTATGTTGTCCTGGAGAGCTTGCAGAGCACTGGGGAAAAGCAGGCAGAGAATTCCCTGCTAGCACCTTCTCTGTGCCTGGGAAGCAGAAGTGTTCACATTGCTTCGCAGAATCGCTTTTGTGCAGAAAACAGTAACACTTGTTCAGAACGAAAGAAAGCACAGAGCCCCAGATTTTATGTTGTCCTGGAGAGCTTGCAGAGCACTGGGGAAAGGCAGGCAGAGAATTCCCTGCTAGCACCTTCTCTGTGCCTGGGAAGCAGAAGTGTTCACATTGCTTCGCAGAATCACTTTTGTACAGAAAACACTAACACTTGTTCAGAACGAAAGAAAGCACAGAGCCCCAGATTTTATGTTGTCCTGGAGAGCTTGCAGAGCACTGGGGAAAAGCAGGCAGAGAATTCCCTGCTAGCACCTTCTCTGTGCCTGGGAAGCAGAAGTGTTCACATTGCTTCGCAGAATCGCTTTTGTGCAGAAAACAGTAACACTTGTTCAGAACGAAAGAAAGCACAGAGCCCAAGATTTTATGTTGTCCTGGAGAGCTTGCAGAGCACTGGGGAAAGGCAGGCAGAGAATTCCCTGCTAGCACCTTCTCTGTGCCTGGGAAGCAGAAGTGTTGACATTGCTTCGCAGAATCGCTTTTGTGCAGAAAACACTAACACTTGTTCAGAACAAAAGAAAGCACAGTGCCCCAGATATTATGTTGTCCTGGAGAGCTTGCAGAGCACTGGGGAAAGGCAGGCAGAGAATTCCCTGCTAGCACCTTCTCTGTGCCTGTTTACATTGCTTCGCAGCATCGCTTTTGTGCAGAAAACAGTAACACTTGTTCAGAACGAAAGAAAGCACAGAGCCCCAGATTTTATGTTGTCCTGGAGAGCTTGCAGAGCACTGGGGAAAGGCAGGCAGAGAATTCCCTGCTAGCACCTTCTCTGTGCCTGGGAAGCAGAAGTGTTCACATTGCTTCGCAGAATCACTTTTGTGCAGAAAACAGTAACACTTGTTCAGAACGAAAGAAAGCACAGAGCCCCAGATTTTATGTTGTCCTGGAGAGCTTGCAGAGCACTGGGGAAAAGCAGGCAGAGAATTCCCTGCTAGCACCTTCTCTGTGCCTGGGAAGCAGAAGTGTTCACATTGCTTCGCAGAATCGCTTTTGTGCAGAAAACAGTAACACTTGTTCAGAACGAAAGAAAGCACAGAGCCCCAGATTTTATGTTGTCCTGGAGAGCTTGCAGAGCACTGGGGAAAGGCAGGCAGAGAATTCCCTGCTAGCACCTTCTCTGTGCCTGTTCACATTGCTTGGCAGAATCGCTTTTGCGCAGAAAACAGTAACACTTGTTCAGAACGAAAGAAAGCACAGAGCCCCAGATTTTATGTTGTCCTGGAGAGCTTGCAGAGCACTGGGGAAAAGCAGGCAGAGAATTCCCTGCTAGCACCTTCTCTGTGCCTGGGAAGCAGAAGTGTTCACATTGCTTCTCAGAATCGCTTTTGTGCAGAAAACACTAACACTTGTTCAGAACGAAAGAAAGCACAGAGCCCCAGATTTTATGTTGTCCTGGAGAGCTTGCAGAGCACTGGGGAAAGGCAGGCAGAGAATTCCCTGCTAGCACCTTCTCTGTGCCTGGGAAGCAGAAGTGTTCACATTGCTTCGCAGAATCGCTTTTGTGCAGAAAACACTAACACTTGTTCAGAACGAAAGAAAGCACAGAGCCCCAGATTTTATGTTGTCCTGGAGAGCTTGCAGAGCACTGGGGAAAGGCAGGCAGAGAATTCCCTGCTAGCACCTTCTCTGTGCCTGGGAAGCAGAAGTGTTCACATTGCTTCGCAGAATCGCTTTTGTGCAGAAAACAGTAACACTTGTTCAGAACGAAAGAAAGCACAGAGCCCAAGATTTTGTGTTGTCCTGGAGAGCTTGCAGAGCACTGGGGAAAGGCAGGCAGAGAATTCCCTGCTAGCACCTTCTCTGTGCCTGGGAAGCAGAAGTGTTCACATTGCTTGGCAGAATCGCTTTTGCGCAGAAAACAGTAACACTTGTTCAGAACGAAAGAAAGCACAGAGCCCCAGATTTTATGTTGTCCTGGAGAGCTTGCAGAGCACTGGGGAAAGGCAGGCAGAGAATTCCCTGCTAGCACCTTCTCTGTGCCTGGGAAGTAGAAGTGTTCACATTGCTTCGCAGAATCGCTTTTGTGCAGAAAACACTAACACTTGTTCAGAACGAAAGAAAGCACAGAGCCCCAGATTTTATGTTGTCCTGGAGAGCTTGCAGAGCACTGGGGAAAAGCAGGCAGAGAATTCCCTGCTAGCACCTTCTCTGTGCCTGTTCACATTGCTTCGCAGAATCGCTTTTGTGCAGAAAACAGTAACACTTGTTCAGAACGAAAGAAAGCACAGAGCCCCAGATTTTATGTTGTCCTGGAGAGCTTGCAGAGCACTGGGGAAAAGCAGGCAGAGAATTCCCTGCTAGCACCTTCTCTGTGCCTGGGAAGCAGAAGTGTTCACATTGCTTCGCAGAATCGCTTTTGTGCAGAAAACACTAACACTTGTTCAGAACGAAAGAAAGCACAGAGCCCCAGATTTTATGTTGTCCTGGAGAGCTTGCAGAGCACTGGGGAAAGGCAGGCAGAGAATTCCCTGCTAGCACCTTCTCTGTGCCTGTTCACATTGCTTGGCAGAATCGCTTTTGTGCAGAAAACAGTAACACTTCTTCAGAACGAAAGAAAGCACAGAGCCCCAGATTTTATGTTGTCCTGGAGAGCTTGCAGAGCACTGGGGAAAAGCAGGCAGAGAATTCCCTGCTAGCACCTTCTCTGTTCCTGGGAAGCAGAAGTGTTCACATTGCTTGGCAGAATCGCTTTTGTGCAGAAAACACTAACACTTGTTCAGATCGAAAGAAAGCACAGAGCCCCAGATTTTATGTTGTCCTGGAGAGCTTGCAGAGCACTGGGGAAAGGCAGGCAGAGAATTCCCTGCTAGCACCTTCTCTGTGCCTGGGAAGCAGAAGTGTTCACATTGCTTCGCAGAATCGCTTTTGTGCAGAAAACAGTAACACTTGTTCAGAATGAAAGAAAGCACAGAGCCCCAGATTTTATGTTGTCCTGGAGAGCTTGCAGAGCACTGGGGAAAGGCAGGCAGAGAATTCCCTGCTAGCACCTTCTCTGTGCCTGGGAAGCAGAAGTGTTCACATTGCTTCGCAGAATCGCTTTTGTGCAGAAAACAGTAACACTTGTTCAGAACGAAAGAAAGCACAGATCCCCAGATTTTATGTTGTCCTGGAGAGCTTGCAGAGCACTGGGGAAAGGCAGGCAGAGAATTCCCTGCTAGCACCTTCTCTGTGCCTGGGAAGCAGAAGTGTTCACAGTGCTTCGCAGAATCACTTTTGTGCAGAAAACAGTAACACTTGTTCAGAACGAAAGAAAGCACAGAGCCCCAGATTTTATGTTGTCCTGGAGAGCTTGCAGAGCACTGGGGAAAAGCAGGCAGAGAATTCCCTGCTAGCACCTTCTCTGTGCCTGGGAAGCAGAAGTGTTCACATTGCTTCGCAGAATCGCTTTTGTGCAGAAAACAGTAACACTTGTTCAGAACGAAAGAAAGCACAGAGCCCAAGATTTTATGTTGTCCTGGAGAGCTTGCAGAGCACTGGGGAAAGGCAGGCAGAGAATTCCCTGCTAGCACCTTCTCTGTGCCTGTTCACATTGCTTGGCAGAATCGCTTTTGCGCAGAAAACAGTAACACTTGTTCAGAACGAAAGAAAGCACAGAGCCCCAGATTTTATGTTGTCCTGGAGAGCTTGCAGAGCACTGGGGAAAAGCAGGCAGAGAATTCCCTGCTAGCACCTTCTCTGTGCCTGGGAAGCAGAAGTGTTCACATTGCTTCTCAGAATCGCTTTTGTGCAGAAAACACTAACACTTGTTCAGAACGAAAGAAAGCACAGAGCCCCAGATTTTATGTTGTCCTGGAGAGCTTGCAGAGCACTGGGGAAAGGCAGGCAGAGAATTCCCTGCTAGCACCTTCTCTGTGCCTGGGAAGCAGAAGTGTTCACATTGCTTCGCAGAATCGCTTTTGTGCAGAAAACACTAACACTTGTTCAGAACGAAAGAAAGCACAGAGCCCCAGATTTTATGTTGTCCTGGAGACCTTGCAGAGCACTGGGGAAAGGCAGGCAGAGAATTCCCTGCTAGCACCTTCTCTGTGCCTGGGAAGCAGAAGTGTTCACATTGCTTCGCAGAATCACTTTTGTGCAGAAAACAGTAACACTTGTTCAGAACGAAAGAAAGCACAGAGCCCCAGATTTTATGTTGTCCTGGAGAGCTTGCAGAGCACTGGGGAAAAGCAGGCAGAGAATTCCCTGCTAGCACCTTCTCTGTGCCTGGGAAGCAGAAGTGTTCACATTGCTTCGCAGAATCGCTTTTGTGCAGAAAACAGTAACACTTGTTCAGATCGAAAGAAAGCACAGAGCCCCAGATTTTATGTTGTCCTGGAGAGCTTGCAGAGCACTGGGGAAAGGCAGGCAGAGAATTCCCTGCTAGCACCTTCTCTGTGCCTGGGAAGCAGAAGTGTTCACATTGCTTCGCAGAATCGCTTTTGTGCACAAAACAGTAACACTTGTTCAGAACGAAAGAAAGCACAGAGCCCCAGATTTTATGTTGTCCTGGAGAGCTTGCAGAGCACTGGGGAAAGGCAGGCAGAGAATTCCCTGCTAGCACCTTCTCTGTGCCTGGGAAGTAGAAGTGTTCACATTGCTTGGCAGAATCGCTTTTGTGCAGAAAACACTAACACTTGTTCAGATCGAAAGAAAGCACAGAGCCCCAGATTTTATGTTGTCCTGGAGAGCTTGCAGAGCACTGGGGAAAGGCAGGCAGAGAATTCCCTGCTAGCACCTTCTCTGTGCCTGTTCACATTGCTTCGCAGAATCGCTTTTGTGCAGAAAACAGTAACACTTGTTCAGAACGAAAGAAAGCACAGAGCCCCAGATTTTATGTTGTCCTGGAGAGCTTGCAGAGCACTGGGGAAAAGCAGGCAGAGAATTCCCTGCTAGCACCTTCTCTGTGCCTGGGAAGCAGAAGTGTTCACATTGCTTCGCAGAATCGCTTTTGTGCAGAAAACACTAACACTTGTTCAGATCGAAAGAAAGCACAGAGCCCCAGATTTTATGTTGTCCTGGAGAGCTTGCAGAGCACTGGGGAAAGGCAGGCAGAGAATTCCCTGCTAGCACCTTCTCTGTGCCTGGGAAGCAGAAGTGTTCACATTGCTTCGCAGAATCACTTTTGTGCAGAAAACAGTAACACTTGTTCAGAACGAAAGAAAGCACAGAGCCCCAGATTTTATGTTGTCCTGGAGAGCTTGCAGAGCACTGGGGAAAGGCAGGCAGAGAATTCCCTGCTAGCACCTTCTCTGTGCCTGGGAAGCAGAAGTGTTCACATTGCTTCGCAGAATCGCTTTTGTGCAGAAAACAGTAACACTTGTTCAGAACGAAAGAAAGCACAGAGCCCCAGATTTTATGATGTCCTGGAGAGCTTGCAGAGCACTGGGGAAAGGCAGGCAGAGAATTCCCTGCTAGCACCTTCTCTGTGCCTGTTTACATTGCTTCTCAGAATCGCTTTTGTGCAGAAAGCAGTAACACTTGTTCAGAACGAAAGAAAGCACAGAGCCCCAGATTTTATGTTGTCCTGGAGAGCTTGCAGAGCACTGGGGAAAAGCAGGCAGAGAATTCCCTGCTAGCACCTTCTCTGTGCCTGGGAAGCAGAAGTGTTCACATTGCTTCGCAGAATCGCTTTTGTGCAGAAAACACTAACACTTGTTCAGAACGAAAGAAAGCACAGAGCCCCAGATTTTATGTTGTCCTGGAGAGCTTGCAGAGCACTGGGGAAAGGCAGGCAGAGAATTCCCTGCTAGCACCTTCTCTGTGCCTGTTCACATTGCTTCGCAGAATCGCTTTTGTGCAGAAAACAGTAACACTTGTTCAGAACGAAAGAAAGCACAGAGCCCCAGATTTTATGTTGTCCTGGAGAGCTTGCAGAGCACTGGGGAAAAGCAGGCAGAGAATTCCCTGCTAGCACCTTCTCTGTGCCTGGGAAGCAGAAGTGTTCACATTGCTTCGCAGAATCGCTTTTGTGCAGAAAACACTAACACTTGTTCAGAACGAAAGAAAGCACAGAGCCCCATATTTTATGTTGTCCTGGAGAGCTTGCAGAGCACTGGGGAAAGGCAGGCAGAGAATTCCCTGCTAGCACCTTCTCTGTGCCTGGGAAGCAGAAGTGTTCACATTGCTTCGCAGAATCACTTTTGTGCAGAAAACAGTAACACTTGGTCAGAACGAAAGAAAGCACAGAGCCCCAGATTTTATGTTGTCCTGGAGAGCTTGCAGAGCACTGGGGAAAGGCAGGCAGAGAATTCCCTGCTAGCACCTTCTCTGTGCCTGGGAAGCAGAAGTGTTCACATTGCTTCGCAGAATCGCTTTTGTGCAGAAAACAGTAACACTTCTTCAGAACGAAAGAAAGCACAGAGCCCCAGATTTATGTTGTCCTGGAGAGCTTGCAGAGCACTGGGGAAAAGCAGGCAGAGAATTCCCTGCTAGCACCTTCTCTGTGCCTGGGAAGCAGAAGTGTTCACATTGCTTCGCAGAATCGCTTTTGTGCAGAAAACAGTAACACTTGTTCAGAACGAAAGAAAGCACAGAGCCCCAGATTTTATGTTGTCCTGGAGAGCTTGCAGAGCACTGGGGAAAGGCAGGCAGAGAATTCCCTGCTAGCACCTTCTCTGTGCCTGGGAAGCAGAAGTGTTCACATTGCTTCGCAGAATCGCTTTTGTGTAGAAAACAGTAACATTTGTTCAGAACGAAAGAAAGCACAGAGCCCCAGATTTTATGTTGTCCTGGAGAGCTTGCAGAGCACTGGGGAAAGGCAGGCAGAGAATTCCCTGCTAGCACCTTCTCTGTGCCTGTTCACATTGCTTGGCAGAATCGCTTTTGTGCAGAAAACAGTAACACTTGTTCAGAACGAAAGAAAGCACAGAGCCCCAGATTTTATGTTGTCCTGGAGAGCTTGCAGAGCACTGGGGAAAAGCAGGCAGAGAATTCCCTGCTAGCACCTTCTCTGTGCCTGGGAAGCAGAAGTGTTCACATTGCTTCGCAGAATCGCTTTTGTGCAGAAAACACTAACACTTGTTCAGAACGAAAGAAAGCACAGAGCCCCAGATTTTATGTTGTCCTGGAGAGCTTGCAGAGCACTGGGGAAAGGCAGGCAGAGAATTCCCTGCTAGCACCTTCTCTGTGCCTGGGAAGCAGAAGTGTTCACATTGCTTCGCAGAATCGCTTTTGTGCAGAAAACACTAACACTTGTTCAGAACGAAAGAAGGCACAGAGCCCCAGATTTTATATTGTCCTGGAGAGCTTGCAGAGCACTGGGGAAAGGCAGGCAGAGAATTCCCTGCTAGCACCTTCTCTGTGCCTGTTCCCATTGCTTGGCAGAATCGCTTTTGTGCAGCAAACAATAACACTTGTTCAGAACAAAAGAAAGCACAGAGCCCCAGATTTTATGTTGTCCTGGAGAGCTTGCAGAGCACTGGGGAAAAGCAGGCAGAGAATTCCCTGCTAGCACCTTCTCTGTGCCTGGGAAGCAGAAGTGTTCACATTGCTTCGCAGAATCGCTTTTGTGCAGAAAACAGTAACACTTGTTCAGAACGAAAGAAAGCACAGAGCCCCAGATTTTATGTTGTCCTGGAGAGCTTGCAGAGCACTGGGGAAAGGCAGGCAGAGAATTCCCTGCTAGCACCTTCTCTGTGCCTGGGAAGCAGAAGTGTTCACATTGCTTCGCAGAATCACTTTTGTACAGAAAACACTAACACTTGTTCAGAACGAAAGAAAGCACAGAGCCCCAGATTTTATGTTGTCCTGGAGAGCTTGCAGAGCACTGGGGAAAAGCAGGCAGAGAATTCCCTGCTAGCACCTTCTCTGTGCCTGGGAAGCAGAAGTGTTCACATTGCTTCGCAGAATCGCTTTTGTGCAGAAAACAGTAACACTTGTTCAGAACGAAAGAAAGCACAGAGCCCAAGATTTTATGTTGTCCTGGAGAGCTTGCAGAGCACTGGGGAAAGGCAGGCAGAGAATTCCCTGCTAGCACCTTCTCTGTGCCTGTTCACATTGCTTCTCAGAATCGCTTTTGTGCAGAAAACACTAACACTTGTTCAGAACGAAAGAAAGCACAGAGCCCCAGATTTTATGTTGTCCTGGAGAGCTTGCAGAGCACTGGGGAAAGGCAGGCAGAGAATTCCCTGCTAGCACCTTCTCTGTGCCTGGGAAGCAGAAGTGTTCACATTGCTTCGCAGAATCGCTTTTGTGCAGAAAACAGTAACACTTGTTCAGAACAAAAGAAAGCACAGAGCCCCAGATTTTATGTTGTCCTGGAGAGCTTGCAGAGCACTGGGGAAAAGCAGGCAGAGAATTCCCTGCTAGCACCTTCTCTGTGCCTGTTCACATTGCTTCGCAGAATCGCTTTTGTGCAGAAAACACTAACACTTGTTCAGATCGAAAGAAAGCACAGAGCCCCAGATTTTATGTTGTCCTGGAGAGCTTGCAGAGCACTGGGGAAAGCAGGCAGAGAATTCCCTGCTAGCACCTTCTCTGTGCCTGGGAAGCAGAAGTGTTCACATTGCTTCGCAGAATCGCTTTTGTGCAGAAAACACTAACACTTGTTCAGAACGAAAGAAAGCACAGTGCCCCAGATATTATGTTGTCCTGTAGAGCTTGCAGAGCACTGGGGAAAGGCAGGCAGAGAATTCCCTGCTAGCATCTTCTCTGTGCCTGTTTACATTGCTTCGCAGCATCGCTTTTGTGCAGAAAACAGTAACACTTGTTCAGAACGAAAGAAAGCACAGAGCCCCAGATTTTATGTTGTCCTGGAGAGCTTGCAGAGCACTGGGGAAAAGCAGGCAGAGAATTCCCTGCTAGCACCTTCTCTGTGCCTGGGAAGTAGAAGTGTTCACATTGCTTCGCAGAATCGCTTTTGTGTAGAAAACAGTAACACTTGTTCAGAACGAAAGAAAGCACAGATCCCCAGATTTTATGTTTTCCTGGAGAGCTTGCAGAGCACTGGGGAAAGGCAGGCAGAGAATTCCCTGCTAGCACCTTCTCTGTGCCTGTTCACATTGCTTGGCAGAATCGCTTTTGCGCAGAAAACAGTAACACTTGTTCAGAACGAAAGAAAGCACAGAGCCCCAGATTTTATGTTGTCCTGGAGAGCTTGCAGAGCACTGCGGAAAAGCAGGCAGAGAATTCCCTGCTAGCACCTTCTCTGTGCCTGGGAAGCAGAAGTGTTCACATTGCTTCGCAGAATCGCTTTTGTGCAGAAAACACTAACACTTGTTCAGAACGAAAGAAAGCACAGAGCCCCAGATTTTATGTTGTCCTGGAGAGCTTGCAGAGCACTGGGGAAAAGCAGGCAGAGAATTCCCTGCTAGCACCTTCTCTGTGCCTGGGAAGCAGAAGTGTTCACATTGCTTCGCAGAATCGCTTTTGTGCAGAAAACAGTAACACTTGTTCAGATCGAAAGAAAGCACAGAGCCCCAGATTTTATGTTGTCCTGGAGAGCTTGCAGAGCACTGGGGAAAGGCAGGCAGAGAATTCCCTGCTAGCACCTTCTCTGTGCCTGGGAAGCAGAAGTGTTCACATTGCTTCGCAGAATCGCTTTTGTGCAGAAAACAGTAACACTTGTTCAGAACGAAAGAAAGCACAGAGCCCCAGATTTTATGTTGTCCTGGAGAGCTTGCAGAGCACTGGGGAAAAGCAGGCAGAGAATTCCCTGCTAGCACCTTCTCTGTGCCTGTTCACATTGCTTGGCAGAATCGCTTTTGTGCAGAAAACAGTAACACTTGTTCAGAACGAAAGAAAGCACAGAGCCCCAGATTTTATGTTGTCCTGGAGAGCTTGCAGAGCACTGGGGAAAAGCAGGCAGAGAATTCCCTGCTAGCACCTTCTCTGTGCCTGGGAAACAGAAGTGTTCACATTGCTTCGCAGAATCGCTTTTGTGCAGAAAACAGTAACACTTGTTCAGAACAAAAGAAAGCACAGAGCCCCAGATTTTATGTTGTCCTGGAGAGGTTGCAGAGCACTGGGGAAAAGCAGGCAGAGAATTCCCTGCTAGCACCTTCTCTGTGCCTGTTCACATTGCTTGGCAGAATCGCTTTTGTGCAGAAAACACTAACACTTGTTCAGATCGAAAGAAAGCACAGAGCCCCAGATTTTATGTTGTCCTGGAGAGCTTGCAGAGCACTGGGGAAAGGCAGGCAGAGAATTCCCTGCTAGCACCTTCTCTGTGCCTGGGAAGCAGAAGTGTTCACATTGCTTCGCAAAATCGCTTTTGTGCAGAAAACACTAACACTTGTTCAGAACAAAAGAAAGCACAGTGCCCCAGATATTATGTTGTCCTGGAGAGCTTGCAGAGCACTGGGGAAAGGCAGGCAGAGAATTCCCTGCTAGCACCTTCTCTGTGCCTGTTTACATTGCTTCGCAGCATCGCTTTTGTGCAGAAAACAGTAACACTTGTTCAGAACGAAAGAAAGCACAGAGCCCCAGATTTTATGTTGTCCTGGAGAGCTTGCAGAGCACTGGGGAAAAGCAGGCAGAGAATTCCCTGCTAGCACCTTCTCTGTGCCTGGGAAGCAGAAGTGTTCACATTGCTTCGCAGAATCGCTTTTGTGTAGAAAACAGTAACACTTGTTCAGAACGAAAGAAAGCACAGAGCCCCAGATTTTATGTTTTCCTGGAGAGCTTGCAGAGCACTGGGGAAAGGCAGGCAGAGAATTCCCTGCTAGCA
The DNA here is from genome assembly GCF_047716275.1 of Strix uralensis. Taxonomy (NCBI): domain Eukaryota; kingdom Metazoa; phylum Chordata; class Aves; order Strigiformes; family Strigidae; genus Strix; species Strix uralensis. The sequence continues at coordinate 1,573,749 of NC_133993.1, forward strand.
CCTTCTCTGTGCCTGTTCACATTGCTTGGCAGAATCGCTTTTGCGCAGAAAACAGTAACACTTGTTCAGAACGAAAGAAAGCACAGAGCCCCAGATTTTATGTTGTCCTGGAGAGCTTGCAGAGCACTGGGGAAAAGCAGGCAGAGAATTCCCTGCTAGCACCTTCTCTGTGCCTGGGAAGCAGAAGTGTTCACATTGCTTCGCAGAATCGCTTTTGTGCACAAAACAGTAACACTTGTTCAGAACGAAAGAAAGCACAGAGCCCCAGATTTTATGTTGTCCTGGAGAGCTTGCAGAGCACTGGGGAAAAGCAGGCAGAGAATTCCCTGCTAGCACCTTCTCTGTGCCTGGGAAGCAGAAGTGTTCACATTGCTTCGCAGAATCGCTTTTGTGCAGAAAACACTAACACTTGTTCAGATCGAAAGAAAGCACAGAGCCCCAGATTTTATGTTGTCCTGGAGAGCTTGCAGAGCACTGGGGAAAGGCAGGCAGAGAATTCCCTGCTAGCACCTTCTCTGTGCCTGGGAAGCAGAAGTGTTCACATTGCTTCGCAGAATCGCTTTTGTGCAGAAAACAGTAACACTTGTTCAGAACGAAAGAAAGCACAGAGCCCCAGATTTTATGTTGTCCTGGAGAGCTTGCAGAGCACTGGGGAAAAGCAGGCAGAGAATTCCCTGCTAGCACCTTCTCTGTGCCTGTTCACATTGCTTGGCAGAATCGCTTTTGTGCAGAAAACAGTAACACTTCTTCAGAACGAAAGAAAGCACAGAGCCCCAGATTTTATGTTGTCCTGGAGAGCTTGCAGAGCACTGGGGAAAAGCAGGCAGAGAATTCCCTGCTAGCACCTTCTCTGTGCCTGGGAAGCAGAAGTGTTCACATTGCTTCGCAGAATCACTTTTGTGCAGAAAACACTAACACTTGTTCAGAACGAAAGAAGGCACAGAGCCCCAGATTTTATATTGTCCTGGAGAGCTTGCAGAGCACTGGGGAAAGGCAGGCAGAGAATTCCCTGCTAGCACCTTCTCTGTGCCTGTTCACATTGCTTCGCAGAATCGCTTTTGTGCAGAAAACAGTAACACTTCTTCAGAACGAAAGAAAGCACAGAGCCCCAGATTTATGTTGTCCTGGAGAGCTTGCAGAGCACTGGGGAAAAGCAGGCAGAGAATTCCCTGCTAGCACCTTCTCTGTGCCTGGGAAGCAGAAGTGTTCACATTGCTTCGCAGAATCGCTTTTGTGCAGAAAACAGTAACACTTGTTCAGAACGAAAGAAAGCACAGAGCCCCAGATTTTATGTTGTCCTGGAGAGCTTGCAGAGCACTGGGGAAAGGCAGGCAGAGAATTCCCTGCTAGCACCTTCTCTGTGCCTGGGAAGCAGAAGTGTTCACATTGCTTCGCAGAATCGCTTTTGTGTAGAAAACAGTAACATTTGTTCAGAACGAAAGAAAGCACAGAGCCCCAGATTTTATGTTGTCCTGGAGAGCTTGCAGAGCACTGGGGAAAGGCAGGCAGAGAATTCCCTGCTAGCACCTTCTCTGTGCCTGTTCACATTGCTTGGCAGAATCGCTTTTGTGCAGAAAACAGTAACACTTGTTCAGAACGAAAGAAAGCACAGAGCCCCAGATTTTATGTTGTCCTGGAGAGCTTGCAGAGCACTGGGGAAAAGCAGGCAGAGAATTCCCTGCTAGCACCTTCTCTGTGCCTGGGAAGCAGAAGTGTTCACATTGCTTCGCAGAATCGCTTTTGTGCAGAAAACACTAACACTTGTTCAGAACGAAAGAAAGCACAGAGCCCCAGATTTTATGTTGTCCTGGAGAGCTTGCAGAGCACTGGGGAAAGGCAGGCAGAGAATTCCCTGCTAGCACCTTCTCTGTGCCTGGGAAGCAGAAGTGTTCACATTGCTTCGCAGAATCGCTTTTGTGCAGAAAACACTAACACTTGTTCAGAACGAAAGAAGGCACAGAGCCCCAGATTTTATATTGTCCTGGAGAGCTTGCAGAGCACTGGGGAAAGGCAGGCAGAGAATTCCCTGCTAGCACCTTCTCTGTGCCTGTTCCCATTGCTTGGCAGAATCGCTTTTGTGCAGCAAACAATAACACTTGTTCAGAACAAAAGAAAGCACAGAGCCCCAGATTTTATGTTGTCCTGGAGAGCTTGCAGAGCACTGGGGAAAAGCAGGCAGAGAATTCCCTGCTAGCACCTTCTCTGTGCCTGGGAAGCAGAAGTGTTCACATTGCTTCGCAGAATCGCTTTTGTGCAGAAAACAGTAACACTTGTTCAGAACGAAAGAAAGCACAGAGCCCCAGATTTTATGTTGTCCTGGAGAGCTTGCAGAGCACTGGGGAAAGGCAGGCAGAGAATTCCCTGCTAGCACCTTCTCTGTGCCTGGGAAGCAGAAGTGTTCACATTGCTTCGCAGAATCACTTTTGTACAGAAAACACTAACACTTGTTCAGAACGAAAGAAAGCACAGAGCCCCAGATTTTATGTTGTCCTGGAGAGCTTGCAGAGCACTGGGGAAAAGCAGGCAGAGAATTCCCTGCTAGCACCTTCTCTGTGCCTGGGAAGCAGAAGTGTTCACATTGCTTCGCAGAATCGCTTTTGTGCAGAAAACAGTAACACTTGTTCAGAACGAAAGAAAGCACAGAGCCCAAGATTTTATGTTGTCCTGGAGAGCTTGCAGAGCACTGGGGAAAGGCAGGCAGAGAATTCCCTGCTAGCACCTTCTCTGTGCCTGTTCACATTGCTTCTCAGAATCGCTTTTGTGCAGAAAACACTAACACTTGTTCAGAACGAAAGAAAGCACAGAGCCCCAGATTTTATGTTGTCCTGGAGAGCTTGCAGAGCACTGGGGAAAGGCAGGCAGAGAATTCCCTGCTAGCACCTTCTCTGTGCCTGGGAAGCAGAAGTGTTCACATTGCTTCGCAGAATCGCTTTTGTGCAGAAAACAGTAACACTTGTTCAGAACAAAAGAAAGCACAGAGCCCCAGATTTTATGTTGTCCTGGAGAGCTTGCAGAGCACTGGGGAAAAGCAGGCAGAGAATTCCCTGCTAGCACCTTCTCTGTGCCTGTTCACATTGCTTCGCAGAATCGCTTTTGTGCAGAAAACACTAACACTTGTTCAGATCGAAAGAAAGCACAGAGCCCCAGATTTTATGTTGTCCTGGAGAGCTTGCAGAGCACTGGGGAAAGCAGGCAGAGAATTCCCTGCTAGCACCTTCTCTGTGCCTGGGAAGCAGAAGTGTTCACATTGCTTCGCAGAATCGCTTTTGTGCAGAAAACACTAACACTTGTTCAGAACGAAAGAAAGCACAGTGCCCCAGATATTATGTTGTCCTGTAGAGCTTGCAGAGCACTGGGGAAAGGCAGGCAGAGAATTCCCTGCTAGCATCTTCTCTGTGCCTGTTTACATTGCTTCGCAGCATCGCTTTTGTGCAGAAAACAGTAACACTTGTTCAGAACGAAAGAAAGCACAGAGCCCCAGATTTTATGTTGTCCTGGAGAGCTTGCAGAGCACTGGGGAAAAGCAGGCAGAGAATTCCCTGCTAGCACCTTCTCTGTGCCTGGGAAGTAGAAGTGTTCACATTGCTTCGCAGAATCGCTTTTGTGTAGAAAACAGTAACACTTGTTCAGAACGAAAGAAAGCACAGATCCCCAGATTTTATGTTTTCCTGGAGAGCTTGCAGAGCACTGGGGAAAGGCAGGCAGAGAATTCCCTGCTAGCACCTTCTCTGTGCCTGTTCACATTGCTTGGCAGAATCGCTTTTGCGCAGAAAACAGTAACACTTGTTCAGAACGAAAGAAAGCACAGAGCCCCAGATTTTATGTTGTCCTGGAGAGCTTGCAGAGCACTGCGGAAAAGCAGGCAGAGAATTCCCTGCTAGCACCTTCTCTGTGCCTGGGAAGCAGAAGTGTTCACATTGCTTCGCAGAATCGCTTTTGTGCAGAAAACACTAACACTTGTTCAGAACGAAAGAAAGCACAGAGCCCCAGATTTTATGTTGTCCTGGAGAGCTTGCAGAGCACTGGGGAAAAGCAGGCAGAGAATTCCCTGCTAGCACCTTCTCTGTGCCTGGGAAGCAGAAGTGTTCACATTGCTTCGCAGAATCGCTTTTGTGCAGAAAACAGTAACACTTGTTCAGATCGAAAGAAAGCACAGAGCCCCAGATTTTATGTTGTCCTGGAGAGCTTGCAGAGCACTGGGGAAAGGCAGGCAGAGAATTCCCTGCTAGCACCTTCTCTGTGCCTGGGAAGCAGAAGTGTTCACATTGCTTCGCAGAATCGCTTTTGTGCAGAAAACAGTAACACTTGTTCAGAACGAAAGAAAGCACAGAGCCCCAGATTTTATGTTGTCCTGGAGAGCTTGCAGAGCACTGGGGAAAAGCAGGCAGAGAATTCCCTGCTAGCACCTTCTCTGTGCCTGTTCACATTGCTTGGCAGAATCGCTTTTGTGCAGAAAACAGTAACACTTGTTCAGAACGAAAGAAAGCACAGAGCCCCAGATTTTATGTTGTCCTGGAGAGCTTGCAGAGCACTGGGGAAAAGCAGGCAGAGAATTCCCTGCTAGCACCTTCTCTGTGCCTGGGAAACAGAAGTGTTCACATTGCTTCGCAGAATCGCTTTTGTGCAGAAAACAGTAACACTTGTTCAGAACAAAAGAAAGCACAGAGCCCCAGATTTTATGTTGTCCTGGAGAGGTTGCAGAGCACTGGGGAAAAGCAGGCAGAGAATTCCCTGCTAGCACCTTCTCTGTGCCTGTTCACATTGCTTGGCAGAATCGCTTTTGTGCAGAAAACACTAACACTTGTTCAGATCGAAAGAAAGCACAGAGCCCCAGATTTTATGTTGTCCTGGAGAGCTTGCAGAGCACTGGGGAAAGGCAGGCAGAGAATTCCCTGCTAGCACCTTCTCTGTGCCTGGGAAGCAGAAGTGTTCACATTGCTTCGCAAAATCGCTTTTGTGCAGAAAACACTAACACTTGTTCAGAACAAAAGAAAGCACAGTGCCCCAGATATTATGTTGTCCTGGAGAGCTTGCAGAGCACTGGGGAAAGGCAGGCAGAGAATTCCCTGCTAGCACCTTCTCTGTGCCTGTTTACATTGCTTCGCAGCATCGCTTTTGTGCAGAAAACAGTAACACTTGTTCAGAACGAAAGAAAGCACAGAGCCCCAGATTTTATGTTGTCCTGGAGAGCTTGCAGAGCACTGGGGAAAAGCAGGCAGAGAATTCCCTGCTAGCACCTTCTCTGTGCCTGGGAAGCAGAAGTGTTCACATTGCTTCGCAGAATCGCTTTTGTGTAGAAAACAGTAACACTTGTTCAGAACGAAAGAAAGCACAGAGCCCCAGATTTTATGTTTTCCTGGAGAGCTTGCAGAGCACTGGGGAAAGGCAGGCAGAGAATTCCCTGCTAGCACCTTCTCTGTGCCTGTTCACATTGCTTGGCAGAATCGCTTTTGCGCAGAAAACAGTAACACTTGTTCAGAACGAAAGAAAGCACAGAGCCCCAGATTTTATGTTGTCCTGGAGAGCTTGCAGAGCACTGGGGAAAAGCAGGCAGAGAATTCCCTGCTAGCACCTTCTCTGTGCCTGGGAAGCAGAAGTGTTCACATTGCTTCGCAGAATCGCTTTTGTGCACAAAACAGTAACACTTGTTCAGAACGAAAGAAAGCACAGAGCCCCAGATTTTATGTTGTCCTGGAGAGCTTGCAGAGCACTGGGGAAAAGCAGGCAGAGAATTCCCTGCTAGCACCTTCTCTGTGCCTGGGAAGCAGAAGTGTTCACATTGCTTCGCAGAATCGCTTTTGTGCAGAAAACACTAACACTTGTTCAGATCGAAAGAAAGCACAGAGCCCCAGATTTTATGTTGTCCTGGAGAGCTTGCAGAGCACTGGGGAAAGGCAGGCAGAGAATTCCCTGCTAGCACCTTCTCTGTGCCTGGGAAGCAGAAGTGTTCACATTGCTTCGCAGAATCGCTTTTGTGCAGAAAACAGTAACACTTGTTCAGAACGAAAGAAAGCACAGAGCCCCAGATTTTATGTTGTCCTGGAGAGCTTGCAGAGCACTGGGGAAAAGCAGGCAGAGAATTCCCTGCTAGCACCTTCTCTGTGCCTGTTCACATTGCTTGGCAGAATCGCTTTTGTGCAGAAAACAGTAACACTTCTTCAGAACGAAAGAAAGCACAGAGCCCCAGATTTTATGTTGTCCTGGAGAGCTTGCAGAGCACTGGGGAAAAGCAGGCAGAGAATTCCCTGCTAGCACCTTCTCTGTGCCTGGGAAGCAGAAGTGTTCACATTGCTTCGCAGAATCACTTTTGTGCAGAAAACACTAACACTTGTTCAGAACGAAAGAAGGCACAGAGCCCCAGATTTTATATTGTCCTGGAGAGCTTGCAGAGCACTGGGGAAAGGCAGGCAGAGAATTCCCTGCTAGCACCTTCTCTGTGCCTGTTCACATTGCTTCGCAGAATCGCTTTTGTGCAGAAAACAGTAACACTTGTTCAGAACAAAAGAAAGCACAGAGCCCCAGATTTTATGTTGTCCTGGAGAGCTTGCAGAGCACTGGGGAAAAGCAGGCAGAGAATTCCCTGCTAGCACCTTCTCTGTGCCTGGGAAGCAGAAGTGTTCACATTGCTTCGCAGAATCGCTTTTGTGCAGAAAACAGTAACACTTGTTCAGAACGAAAGAAAGCACAGAGCCCCAGATTTTATGTTGTCCTGGAGAGCTTGCAGAGCACTGGGGAAAGGCAGGCAGAGAATTCCCTGCTAGCACCTTCTCTGTGCCTGGGAAGCAGAAGTGTTCACATTGCTTCGCAGAATCACTTTTGTACAGAAAACACTAACACTTGTTCAGAACGAAAGAAAGCACAGAGCCCCAGATTTTATGTTGTCCTGGAGAGCTTGCAGAGCACTGGGGAAAAGCAGGCAGAGAATTCCCTGCTAGCACCTTCTCTGTGCCTGGGAAGCAGAAGTGTTCACATTGCTTCGCAGAATCGCTTTTGTGCAGAAAACAGTAACACTTGTTCAGAACGAAAGAAAGCACAGAGCCCAAGATTTTGTGTTGTCCTGGAGAGCTTGCAGAGCACTGGGGAAAGGCAGGCAGAGAATTCCCTGCTAGCACCTTCTCTGTGCCTGTTCACATTGCTTCTCAGAATCGCTTTTGTGCAGAAAACAGTAACACTTCTTCAGAATGAAAGAAAGCACAGAGCCCCAGATTTTATGTTGTCCTGGAGAGCTTGCAGAGCAGTGGGGAAAGGCAGGCAGAGAATTCCCTGCTAGCACCTTCTCTGTGCCTGGGAAGCAGAAGTGTTCACATTGCTTCTCAGAATCGCTTTTGTGCAGAAAACAGTAACACTTGTTCAGAACAAAAGAAAGCACAGAGCCCCAGATTTTATGTTGTCCTGGAGAGCTTGCAGAGCACTGGGGAAAAGCAGGCAGAGAATTCCCTGCTAGCACCTTCTCTGTGCCTGTTCACATTGCTTGGCAGAATCGCTTTTGTGCAGAAAACACTAACACTTGTTCAGATCGAAAGAAAGCACAGAGCCCCAGATTTTATGTTGTCCTGGAGAGCTTGCAGAGCACTGGGGAAAGGCAGGCAGAGAATTCCCTGCTAGCACCTTCTCTGTGCCTGGGAAGCAGAAGTGTTCACATTGCTTCGCAGAATCGCTTTTGTGCAGAAAACACTAACACTTGTTCAGAACAAAAGAAAGCACAGTGCCCCAGATATTATGTTGTCCTGGAGAGCTTGCAGAGCACTGGGGAAAGGCAGGCAGAGAATTCCCTGCTAGCACCTTCTCTGTGCCTGTTCACATTGCTTGGCAGAATCGCTTTTGCGCAGAAAACAGTAACACTTGTTCAGAACGAAAGAAAGCACAGAGCCCCAGATTTTATGTTGTCCTGGAGAGCTTGCAGAGCACTGGGGAAAAGCAGGCAGAGAATTCCCTGCTAGCACCTTCTCTGTGCCTGGGAAGCAGAAGTGTTCACATTGCTTCGCAGAATCGCTTTTGTGCAGAAAACAGTAACACTTGTTCAGAATGAAAGAAAGCACAGAGCCCCAGATTTTATGTTGTCCTGGAGAGCTTGCAGAGCACTGGGGAAAAGCAGGCAGAGAATTCCCTGCTAGCACCTTCTCTGTGCCTGTTCACATTGCTTGGCAGAATCGCTTTTGCGCAGAAAACAGTAACACTTCTTCAGAACGAAAGAAAGCACAGAGCCCCAGATTTTATGTTGTCCTGGAGAGCTTGCAGAGCACTGGGGAAAAGCAGGCAGAGAATTCCCTGCTAGCACCTTCTCTGTGCCTGGGAAGCAGAAGTGTTCACATTGCTTCGCAGAATCGCTTTTGTGCAGAAAACAGTAACACTTGTTCAGAACGAAAGAAAGCACAGAGCCCAAGATTTTGTGTTGTCCTGGAGAGCTTGCAGAGCACTGGGGAAAGGCAGGCAGAGAATTCCCTGCTAGCACCTTCTCTGTGCCTGTTCACATTGCTTCTCAGAATCGCTTTTGTGCAGAAAACAGTAACACTTCTTCAGAATGAAAGAAAGCACAGAGCCCCAGATTTTATGTTGTCCTGGAGAGCTTGCAGAGCACTGGGGAAAGGCAGGCAGAGAATTCCCTGCTAGCACCTTCTCTGTGCCTGGGAAGCAGAAGTGTTCACATTGCTTCGCAGAATCGCTTTTGTGCAGAAAACAGTAACACTTGTTCAGAACAAAAGAAAGCACAGAGCCCCAGATTTTATGTTGTCCTGGAGAGCTTGCAGAGCACTGGGGAAAAGCAGGCAGAGAATTCCCTGCTAGCACCTTCTCTGTGCCTGTTCACATTCCTTCGCAGAATCGCTTTTGTGCAGAAAACACTAACACTTGTTCAGATCGAAAGAAAGCACAGAGCCCCAGATTTTATGTTGTCCTGGAGAGCTTGCAGAGCACTGGGGAAAGGCAGGCAGAGAATTCCCTGCTAGCACCTTCTCTGTGCCTGGGAAGCAGAAGTGTTCACATTGCTTCGCAGAATCACTTTTGTACAGAAAACACTAACACTTGTTCAGAACGAAAGAAAGCACAGAGCCCCAGATTTTATGTTGTCCTGGAGAGCTTGCAGAGCACTGGGGAAAAGCAGGCAGAGAATTCCCTGCTAGCACCTTCTCTGTGCCTGGGAAGCAGAAGTGTTCACATTGCTTCGCAGAATCGCTTTTGTGCAGAAAACAGTAACACTTGTTCAGAACGAAAGAAAGCACAGAGCCCAAGATTTTGTGTTGTCCTGGAGAGCTTGCAGAGCACTGGGGAAAGGCAGGCAGAGAATTCCCTGCTAGCACCTTCTCTGTGCCTGTTCACATTGCTTCTCAGAATCGCTTTTGTGCAGAAAACAGTAACACTTCTTCAGAATGAAAGAAAGCACAGAGCCCCAGATTTTATGTTGTCCTGGAGAGCTTGCAGAGCAGTGGGGAAAGGCAGGCAGAGAATTCCCTGCTAGCACCTTCTCTGTGCCTGGGAAGCAGAAGTGTTCACATTGCTTCGCAGAATCGCTTTTGTGCAGAAAACACTAACACTTGTTCAGAACAAAAGAAAGCACAGTGCCCCAGATATTATGTTGTCCTGGAGAGCTTGCAGAGCACTGGGGAAAGGCAGGCAGAGAATTCCCTGCTAGCACCTTCTCTGTGCCTGTTTACATTGCTTCGCAGCATCGCTTTTGTGCAGAAAACAGTAACACTTGTTCAGAACAAAAGAAAGCACAGAGCCCCAGATTTTATGTTGTCCTGGAGAGCTTGCAGAGCACTGGGGAAAAGCAGGCAGAGAATTCCCTGCTAGCACCTTCTCTGTGCCTGGGAAGCAGAAGTGTTCACATTGCTTCGCAGAATCGCTTTTGTGTAGAAAACAGTAACACTTGTTCAGAACGAAAGAAAGCACAGATCCCCAGATTTTATGTTTTCCTGGAGAGCTTGCAGAGCACTGGGGAAAGGCAGGCAGAGAATTCCCTGCTAGCACCTTCTCTGTGCCTGTTCACATTGCTTGGCAGAATCGCTTTTGCGCAGAAAACAGTAACACTTGTTCAGAACGAAAGAAAGCACAGAGCCCCAGATTTTATGTTGTCCTGGAGAGCTTGCAGAGCACTGGGGAAAAGCAGGCAGAGAATTCCCTGCTAGCACCTTCTCTGTGCCTGGGAAGCAGAAGTGTTCACATTGCTTCGCAGAATCGCTTTTGTGCACAAAACAGTAACACTTGTTCAGAACGAAAGAAAGCACAGAGCCCCAGATTTTATGTTGTCCTGGAGAGCTTGCAGAGCACTGGGGAAAAGCAGGCAGAGAATTCCCTGCTAGCACCTTCTCTGTGCCTGGGAAGCAGAAGTGTTCACATTGCTTCGCAGAATCGCTTTTGTGCAGAAAACAGTAACACTTGTTCAGAACGAAAGAAAGCACAGAGCCCCAGATTTTATGTTGTCCTGGAGAGCTTGCAGAGCACTGGGGAAAAGCAGGCAGAGAATTCCCTGCTAGCACCTTCTCTGTGCCTGTTCACATTGCTTGGCAGAATCGCTTTTGTGCAGAAAACAGTAACACTTCTTCAGAACGAAAGAAAGCACAGAGCCCCAGATTTTATGTTGTCCTGGAGAGCTTGCAGAGCACTGGGGAAAAGCAGGCAGAGAATTCCCTGCTAGCACCTTCTCTGTGCCTGGGAAGCAGAAGTGTTCACATTGCTTCGCAGAATCGCTTTTGTGCAGAAAACACTAACACTTGTTCAGAACGAAAGAAAGCACAGAGCACAAGATTTTGTGTTGTCCTGGAGAGCTTGCAGAGCACTGGGGAAAGGCAGGCAGAGAATTCCCTGCTAGCACCTTCTCTGTGCCTGTTCACATTGCTTCTCAGAATCGCTTTTGTGCAGAAAACAGTAACACTTCTTCAGAATGAAAGAAAGCACAGAGCCCCAGATTTTATGTTGTCCTGGAGAGCTTGCAGAGCACTGGGGAAAGGCAGGCAGAGAATTCCCTGCTAGCACCTTCTCTGTGCCTGGGAAGCAGAAGTGTTCACATTGCTTCGCAGAATCGCTTTTGTGCAGAAAACAGTAACACTTGTTCAGAACAAAAGAAAGCACAGAGCCCCAGATTTTATGTTGTCCTGGAGAGCTTGCAGAGCAGTGGGGAAAGGCAGGCAGAGAATTCCCTGCTAGCACCTTCTCTGTGCCTGTTCACATTGCTTGGCAGAATCGCTTTTGTGCAGAAAACACTAACACTTGTTCAGATCGAAAGAAAGCACAGAGCCCCAGATTTTATGTTGTCCTGGAGAGCTTGCAGAGCACTGGGGAAAGGCAGGCAGAGAATTCCCTGCTAGCACCTTCTCTGTGCCTGGGAAGCAGAAGTGTTCACATTGCTTCGCAGAATCGCTTTTGTGCACAAAACAGTAACACTTGTTCAGAACGAAAGAAAGCACAGAGCCCCAGATTTTATGTTGTCCTGGAGAGCTTGCAGAGCACTGGGGAAAAGCAGGCAGAGAATTCCCTGCTAGCACCTTCTCTGTGCCTGGGAAGCAGAAGTGTTCACATTGCTTCGCAGAATCGCTTTTGTGCAGAAAACAGTAACACTTGTTCAGAACGAAAGAAAGCACAGAGCCCCAGATTTTATGTTGTCCTGGAGAGCTTGCAGAGCACTGGGGAAAAGCAGGCAGAGAATTCCCTGCTAGCACCTTCTCTGTGCCTGTTCACATTGCTTGGCAGAATCGCTTTTGTGCAGAAAACAGTAACACTTGTTCAGAACGAAAGAAAGCACAGAGCCCCAGATTTTATGTTGTCCTGGAGAGCTTGCAGAGCACTGGGGAAAAGCAGGCAGAGAATTCCCTGCTAGCACCTTCTCTGTGCCTGGGAAGCAGAAGTGTTCACATTGCTTCGCAGAATCGCTTTTGTGCAGAAAACAGTAACACTTGTTCAGAACGAAAGAAAGCACAGAGCCCAAGATTTTGTGTTGTCCTGGAGAGCTTGCAGAGCACTGGGGAAAGGCAGGCAGAGAATTCCCTGCTAGCACCTTCTCTGTGCCTGTTCACATTGCTTCTCAGAATCGCTTTTGTGCAGAAAACAGTAACACTTCTTCAGAATGAAAGAAAGCACAGAGCCCCAGATTTTATGTTGTCCTGGAGAGCTTGCAGAGCAGTGGGGAAAGGCAGGCAGAGAATTCCCTGCTAGCACCTTCTCTGTGCCTGGGAAACAGAAGTGTTCACATTGCTTCGCAGAATCGCTTTTGTGCAGAAAACAGTAACACTTGTTCAGAACAAAAGAAAGCACAGAGCCCCAGATTTTATGTTGTCCTGGAGAGCTTGCAGAGCACTGGGGAAAAGCAGGCAGAGAATTCCCTGCTAGCACCTTCTCTGTGCCTGTTCACATTGCTTGGCAGAATCGCTTTTGTGCAGAAAACACTAACACTTGTTCAGATCGAAAGAAAGCACAGAGCCCCAGATTTTATGTTGTCCTGGAGAGCTTGCAGAGCACTGGGGAAAGGCAGGCAGAGAATTCCCTGCTAGCACCTTCTCTGTGCCTGGGAAGCAGAAGTGTTCACATTGCTTCGCAGAATCGCTTTTGTGCAGAAAACACTAACACTTGTTCAGAACAAAAGAAAGCACAGTGCCCCAGATATTATGTTGTCCTGGAGAGCTTGCAGAGCACTGGGGAAAGGCAGGCAGAGAATTCCCTGCTAGCACCTTCTCTGTGCCTGTTTACATTGCTTCGCAGCATCGCTTTTGTGCAGAAAACAGTAACACTTGTTCAGAACGAAAGAAAGCACAGAGCCCCAGATTTTATGTTGTCCTGGAGAGCTTGCAGAGCACTGGGGAAAAGCAGGCAGAGAATTCCCTGCTAGCACCTTCTCTGTGCCTGGGAAGCAGAAGTGTTCACATTGCTTCGCAGAATCGCTTTTGTGTAGAAAACAGTAACACTTGTTCAGAACGAAAGAAAGCACAGATCCCCAGATTTTATGTTTTCCTGGAGAGCTTGCAGAGCACTGGGGAAAGGCAGGCAGAGAATTCCCTGCTAGCACCTTCTCTGTGCCTGTTCACATTGCTTGGCAGAATCGCTTTTGCGCAGAAAACAGTAACACTTGTTCAGAACGAAAGAAAGCACAGAGCCCCAGATTTTATGTTGTCCTGGAGAGCTTGCAGAGCACTGGGGAAAAGCAGGCAGAAAATTCCCTGCTAGCACCTTCTCTGTGCCTGGGAAGCAGAAGTGTTCACATTGCTTCGCAGAATCGCTTTTGTGCAGAAAACACTAACACTTGTTCAGAACGAAAGAAAGCACAGAGCCCCAGATTTTATGTTGTCCTGGAGAGCTTGCAGAGCACTGGGGAAAAGCAGGCAGAGAATTCCCTGCTAGCACCTTCTCTGTGCCTGGGAAGCAGAAGTGTTCACATTGCTTCGCAGAATCGCTTTTGTGCAGAAAACAGTAACACTTGTTCAGAACGAAAGAAAGCACAGAGCCCAAGATTTTGTGTTGTCCTGGAGAGCTTGCAGAGCACTGGGGAAAGGCAGGCAGAGAATTCCCTGCTAGCACCTTCTCTGTGCCTGTTCACATTGCTTCTCAGAATCGCTTTTGTGCAGAAAACAGTAACACTTCTTCAGAATGAAAGAAAGCACAGAGCCCCAGATTTTATGTTGTCCTGGAGAGCTTGCAGAGCACTGGGGAAAGGCAGGCAGAGAATTCCCTGCTAGCACCTTCTCTGTGCCTGGGAAGCAGAAGTGTTCACATTGCTTCGCAGAATCGCTTTTGTGCAGAAAACACTAACACTTGTTCAGAACGAAAGAAAGCACAGAGCCCCAGATTTTATGTTGTCCTGGAGAGCTTGCAGAGCACTGGGGAAAAGCAGGCAGAGAATTCCCTGCTAGCACCTTCTCTGTGCCTGTTCACATTGCTTCGCAGAATCGCTTTTGTGCAGAAAACACTAACACTTGTTCAGATCGAAAGAAAGCACAGAGCCCCAGATTTTATGTTGTCCTGGAGAGCTTGCAGAGCACTGGGGAAAGGCAGGCAGAGAATTCCCTGCTAGCACCTTCTCTGTGCCTGGGAAGCAGAAGTGTTCACATTGCTTCGCAGAATCGCTTTTGTGCAGAAAACACTAACACTTGTTCAGAACAAAAGAAAGCACAGTGCCCCAGATATTATGTTGTCCTGGAGAGCTTGCAGAGCACTGGGGAAAGGCAGGCAGAGAATTCCCTGCTAGCACCTTCTCTGTGCCTGTTTACATTGCTTCGCAGCATCGCTTTTGTGCAGAAAACAGTAACACTTGTTCAGAACGAAAGAAAGCACAGAGCCCCAGATTTTATGTTGTCCTGGAGAGCTTGCAGAGCACTGGGGAAAAGCAGGCAGAGAATTCCCTGCTAGCACCTTCTCTGTGCCTGGGAAGCAGAAGTGTTCACATTGCTTCGCAGAATCGCTTTTGTGTAGAAAACAGTAACACTTGTTCAGAACGAAAGAAAGCACAGATCCCCAGATTTTATGTTTTCCTGGAGAGCTTGCAGAGCACTGGGGAAAGGCAGGCAGAGAATTCCCTGCTAGCACCTTCTCTGTGCCTGTTCACATTGCTTGGCAGAATCGCTTTTGCGCAGAAAACAGTAACACTTGTTCAGAACGAAAGAAAGCACAGAGCCCCAGATTTTATGTTGTCCTGGAGAGCTTGCAGAGCACTGGGGAAAAGCAGGCAGAGAATTCCCTGCTAGCACCTTCTCTGTGCCTGGGAAGCAGAAGTGTTCACATTGCTTGGCAGAATCGCTTTTGTGCACAAAACAGTAACACTTGTTCAGAACGAAAGAAAGCACAGAGCCCCAGATTTTATGTTGTCCTGGAGAGCTTGCAGAGCACTGGGGAAAAGCAGGCAGAGAATTCCCTGCTAGCACCTTCTCTGTGCCTGGGAAGCAGAAGTGTTCACATTGCTTCGCAGAATCGCTTTGTGCAGAAAACACTAACACTTGTTCAGATCGAAAGAAAGCACAGAGCCCCAGATTTTATGTTGTCCTGGAGAGCTTGCAGAGCACTGGGGAAAGGCAGGCAGAGAATTCCCTGCTAGCACCTTCTCTGTGCCTGGGAAGCAGAAGTGTTCACATTGCTTCGCAGAATCGCTTTTGTGCAGAAAACAGTAACACTTGTTCAGAACGAAAGAAAGCACAGAGCCCAAGATTTTGTGTTGTCCTGGAGAGCTTGCAGAGCACTGGGGAAAGGCAGGCAGAGAATTCCCTGCTAGCACCTTCTCTGTGCCTGTTCACATTGCTTCTCAGAATCGCTTTTGTGCAGAAAACAGTAACACTTCTTCAGAATGAAAGAAAGCACAGAGCCCCAGATTTTATGTTGTCCTGGAGAGCTTGCAGAGCAGTGGGGAAAGGCAGGCAGAGAATTCCCTGCTAGCACCTTCTCTGTGCCTGGGAAGCAGAAGTGTTCACATTGCTTCGCAGAATCGCTTTTGTGCAGAAAACACTAACACTTGTTCAGAACAAAAGAAAGCACAGTGCCCCAGATATTATGTTGTCCTGGAGAGCTTGCAGAGCACTGGGGAAAGGCAGGCAGAGAATTCCCTGCTAGCACCTTCTCTGTGCCTGTTTACATTGCTTCGCAGCATCGCTTTTGTGCAGAAAACAGTAACACTTGTTCAGAACAAAAGAAAGCACAGAGCCCCAGATTTTATGTTGTCCTGGAGAGCTTGCAGAGCACTGGGGAAAAGCAGGCAGAGAATTCCCTGCTAGCACCTTCTCTGTGCCTGGGAAGCAGAAGTGTTCACATTGCTTCGCAGAATCGCTTTTGTGTAGAAAACAGTAACACTTGTTCAGAACGAAAGAAAGCACAGATCCCCAGATTTTATGTTTTCCTGGAGAGCTTGCAGAGCACTGGGGAAAGGCAGGCAGAGAATTCCCTGCTAGCACCTTCTCTGTGCCTGTTCACATTGCTTGGCAGAATCGCTTTTGCGCAGAAAACAGTAACACTTGTTCAGAACGAAAGAAAGCACAGAGCCCCAGATTTTATGTTGTCCTGGAGAGCTTGCAGAGCACTGGGGAAAAGCAGGCAGAGAATTCCCTGCTAGCACCTTCTCTGTGCCTGGGAAGCAGAAGTGTTCACATTGCTTCGCAGAATCGCTTTTGTGCACAAAACAGTAACACTTGTTCAGAACGAAAGAAAGCACAGAGCCCCAGATTTTATGTTGTCCTGGAGAGCTTGCAGAGCACTGGGGAAAAGCAGGCAGAGAATTCCCTGCTAGCACCTTCTCTGTGCCTGGGAAGCAGAAGTGTTCACATTGCTTCGCAGAATCGCTTTTGTGCAGAAAACAGTAACACTTGTTCAGAACGAAAGAAAGCACAGAGCCCCAGATTTTATGTTGTCCTGGAGAGCTTGCAGAGCACTGGGGAAAAGCAGGCAGAGAATTCCCTGCTAGCACCTTCTCTGTGCCTGTTCACATTGCTTGGCAGAATCGCTTTTGTGCAGAAAACAGTAACACTTCTTCAGAACGAAAGAAAGCACAGAGCCCCAGATTTTATGTTGTCCTGGAGAGCTTGCAGAGCACTGGGGAAAAGCAGGCAGAGAATTCCCTGCTAGCACCTTCTCTGTGCCTGGGAAGCAGAAGTGTTCACATTGCTTCGCAGAATCGCTTTTGTGCAGAAAACACTAACACTTGTTCAGAACGAAAGAAAGCACAGAGCACAAGATTTTGTGTTGTCCTGGAGAGCTTGCAGAGCACTGGGGAAAGGCAGGCAGAGAATTCCCTGCTAGCACCTTCTCTGTGCCTGTTCACATTGCTTCTCAGAATCGCTTTTGTGCAGAAAACAGTAACACTTCTTCAGAATGAAAGAAAGCACAGAGCCCCAGATTTTATGTTGTCCTGGAGAGCTTGCAGAGCAGTGGGGAAAGGCAGGCAGAGAATTCCCTGCTAGCACCTTCTCTGTGCCTGGGAAGCAGAAGTGTTCACATTGCTTCGCAGAATCGCTTTTGTGCAGAAAACAGTAACACTTGTTCAGAACAAAAGAAAGCACAGAGCCCCAGATTTTATGTTGTCCTGGAGAGCTTGCAGAGCAGTGGGGAAAGGCAGGCAGAGAATTCCCTGCTAGCACCTTCTCTGTGCCTGTTCACATTGCTTGGCAGAATCGCTTTTGTGCAGAAAACACTAACACTTGTTCAGATCGAAAGAAAGCACAGAGCCCCAGATTTTATGTTGTCCTGGAGAGCTTGCAGAGCACTGGGGAAAGGCAGGCAGAGAATTCCCTGCTAGCACCTTCTCTGTGCCTGGGAAGCAGAAGTGTTCACATTGCTTCGCAGAATCGCTTTTGTGCACAAAACAGTAACACTTGTTCAGAACGAAAGAAAGCACAGAGCCCCAGATTTTATGTTGTCCTGGAGAGCTTGCAGAGCACTGGGGAAAAGCAGGCAGAGAATTCCCTGCTAGCACCTTCTCTGTGCCTGGGAAGCAGAAGTGTTCACATTGCTTCGCAGAATCGCTTTTGTGCAGAAAACAGTAACACTTGTTCAGAACGAAAGAAAGCACAGAGCCCCAGATTTTATGTTGTCCTGGAGAGCTTGCAGAGCACTGGGGAAAAGCAGGCAGAGAATTCCCTGCTAGCACCTTCTCTGTGCCTGTTCACATTGCTTGGCAGAATCGCTTTTGTGCAGAAAACAGTAACACTTGTTCAGAACGAAAGAAAGCACAGAGCCCCAGATTTTATGTTGTCCTGGAGAGCTTGCAGAGCACTGGGGAAAAGCAGGCAGAGAATTCCCTGCTAGCACCTTCTCTGTGCCTGGGAAGCAGAAGTGTTCACATTGCTTCGCAGAATCGCTTTTGTGCAGAAAACAGTAACACTTGTTCAGAACGAAAGAAAGCACAGAGCCCAAGATTTTGTGTTGTCCTGGAGAGCTTGCAGAGCACTGGGGAAAGGCAGGCAGAGAATTCCCTGCTAGCACCTTCTCTGTGCCTGTTCACATTGCTTCTCAGAATCGCTTTTGTGCAGAAAACAGTAACACTTCTTCAGAATGAAAGAAAGCACAGAGCCCCAGATTTTATGTTGTCCTGGAGAGCTTGCAGAGCAGTGGGGAAAGGCAGGCAGAGAATTCCCTGCTAGCACCTTCTCTGTGCCTGGGAAACAGAAGTGTTCACATTGCTTCGCAGAATCGCTTTTGTGCAGAAAACAGTAACACTTGTTCAGAACAAAAGAAAGCACAGAGCCCCAGATTTTATGTTGTCCTGGAGAGCTTGCAGAGCACTGGGGAAAAGCAGGCAGAGAATTCCCTGCTAGCACCTTCTCTGTGCCTGTTCACATTGCTTGGCAGAATCGCTTTTGTGCAGAAAACACTAACACTTGTTCAGATCGAAAGAAAGCACAGAGCCCCAGATTTTATGTTGTCCTGGAGAGCTTGCAGAGCACTGGGGAAAGGCAGGCAGAGAATTCCCTGCTAGCACCTTCTCTGTGCCTGGGAAGCAGAAGTGTTCACATTGCTTCGCAGAATCGCTTTTGTGCAGAAAACACTAACACTTGTTCAGAACAAAAGAAAGCACAGTGCCCCAGATATTATGTTGTCCTGGAGAGCTTGCAGAGCACTGGGGAAAGGCAGGCAGAGAATTCCCTGCTAGCACCTTCTCTGTGCCTGTTTACATTGCTTCGCAGCATCGCTTTTGTGCAGAAAACAGTAACACTTGTTCAGAACGAAAGAAAGCACAGAGCCCCAGATTTTATGTTGTCCTGGAGAGCTTGCAGAGCACTGGGGAAAAGCAGGCAGAGAATTCCCTGCTAGCACCTTCTCTGTGCCTGGGAAGCAGAAGTGTTCACATTGCTTCGCAGAATCGCTTTTGTGTAGAAAACAGTAACACTTGTTCAGAACGAAAGAAAGCACAGATCCCCAGATTTTATGTTTTCCTGGAGAGCTTGCAGAGCACTGGGGAAAGGCAGGCAGAGAATTCCCTGCTAGCACCTTCTCTGTGCCTGTTCACATTGCTTGGCAGAATCGCTTTTGCGCAGAAAACAGTAACACTTGTTCAGAACGAAAGAAAGCACAGAGCCCCAGATTTTATGTTGTCCTGGAGAGCTTGCAGAGCACTGGGGAAAAGCAGGCAGAAAATTCCCTGCTAGCACCTTCTCTGTGCCTGGGAAGCAGAAGTGTTCACATTGCTTCGCAGAATCGCTTTTGTGCAGAAAACACTAACACTTGTTCAGAACGAAAGAAAGCACAGAGCCCCAGATTTTATGTTGTCCTGGAGAGCTTGCAGAGCACTGGGGAAAAGCAGGCAGAGAATTCCCTGCTAGCACCTTCTCTGTGCCTGGGAAGCAGAAGTGTTCACATTGCTTCGCAGAATCGCTTTTGTGCAGAAAACAGTAACACTTGTTCAGAACGAAAGAAAGCACAGAGCCCAAGATTTTGTGTTGTCCTGGAGAGCTTGCAGAGCACTGGGGAAAGGCAGGCAGAGAATTCCCTGCTAGCACCTTCTCTGTGCCTGTTCACATTGCTTCTCAGAATCGCTTTTGTGCAGAAAACAGTAACACTTCTTCAGAATGAAAGAAAGCACAGAGCCCCAGATTTTATGTTGTCCTGGAGAGCTTGCAGAGCACTGGGGAAAGGCAGGCAGAGAATTCCCTGCTAGCACCTTCTCTGTGCCTGGGAAGCAGAAGTGTTCACATTGCTTCGCAGAATCGCTTTTGTGCAGAAAACACTAACACTTGTTCAGAACGAAAGAAAGCACAGAGCCCCAGATTTTATGTTGTCCTGGAGAGCTTGCAGAGCACTGGGGAAAAGCAGGCAGAGAATTCCCTGCTAGCACCTTCTCTGTGCCTGTTCACATTGCTTCGCAGAATCGCTTTTGTGCAGAAAACACTAACACTTGTTCAGATCGAAAGAAAGCACAGAGCCCCAGATTTTATGTTGTCCTGGAGAGCTTGCAGAGCACTGGGGAAAGGCAGGCAGAGAATTCCCTGCTAGCACCTTCTCTGTGCCTGGGAAGCAGAAGTGTTCACATTGCTTCGCAGAATCGCTTTTGTGCAGAAAACACTAACACTTGTTCAGAACAAAAGAAAGCACAGTGCCCCAGATATTATGTTGTCCTGGAGAGCTTGCAGAGCACTGGGGAAAGGCAGGCAGAGAATTCCCTGCTAGCACCTTCTCTGTGCCTGTTTACATTGCTTCGCAGCATCGCTTTTGTGCAGAAAACAGTAACACTTGTTCAGAACGAAAGAAAGCACAGAGCCCCAGATTTTATGTTGTCCTGGAGAGCTTGCAGAGCACTGGGGAAAAGCAGGCAGAGAATTCCCTGCTAGCACCTTCTCTGTGCCTGGGAAGCAGAAGTGTTCACATTGCTTCGCAGAATCGCTTTTGTGTAGAAAACAGTAACACTTGTTCAGAACGAAAGAAAGCACAGATCCCCAGATTTTATGTTTTCCTGGAGAGCTTGCAGAGCACTGGGGAAAGGCAGGCAGAGAATTCCCTGCTAGCACCTTCTCTGTGCCTGTTCACATTGCTTGGCAGAATCGCTTTTGCGCAGAAAACAGTAACACTTGTTCAGAACGAAAGAAAGCACAGAGCCCCAGATTTTATGTTGTCCTGGAGAGCTTGCAGAGCACTGGGGAAAAGCAGGCAGAGAATTCCCTGCTAGCACCTTCTCTGTGCCTGGGAAGCAGAAGTGTTCACATTGCTTGGCAGAATCGCTTTTGTGCACAAAACAGTAACACTTGTTCAGAACGAAAGAAAGCACAGAGCCCCAGATTTTATGTTGTCCTGGAGAGCTTGCAGAGCACTGGGGAAAAGCAGGCAGAGAATTCCCTGCTAGCACCTTCTCTGTGCCTGGGAAGCAGAAGTGTTCACATTGCTTCGCAGAATCGCTTTGTGCAGAAAACACTAACACTTGTTCAGATCGAAAGAAAGCACAGAGCCCCAGATTTTATGTTGTCCTGGAGAGCTTGCAGAGCACTGGGGAAAGGCAGGCAGAGAATTCCCTGCTAGCACCTTCTCTGTGCCTGGGAAGCAGAAGTGTTCACATTGCTTCGCAGAATCGCTTTTGTGCAGAAAACAGTAACACTTGTTCAGAACGAAAGAAAGCACAGAGCCCCAGATTTTATGTTGTCCTGGAGAGCTTGCAGAGCACTGGGGAAAAGCAGGCAGAGAATTCCCTGCTAGCACCTTCTCTGTGCCTGTTCACATTGCTTGGCAGAATCGCTTTTGTGCAGAAAACAGTAACACTTCTTCAGAACGAAAGAAAGCACAGAGCCCCAGATTTTATGTTGTCCTGGAGAGCTTGCAGAGCACTGGGGAAAAGCAGGCAGAGAATTCCCTGCTAGCACCTTCTCTGTGCCTGGGAAGCAGAAGTGTTCACATTGCTTCGCAGAATCGCTTTTGTGCAGAAAACAGTAACACTTGTTCAGAACGAAAGAAAGCACAGAGCCCCAGATTTTATGTTGTCCTGGAGAGCTTGCAGAGCACTGGGGAAAGGCAGGCAGAGAATTCCCTGCTAGCACCTTCTCTGTGCCTGGGAAGCAGAAGTGTTCACATTGCTTCGCAGAATCGCTTTTGTGCAGAAAACAGTAACACTTGTTCAGAACGAAAGAAAGCACAGAGCCCCAGATTTTATGTTGTCCTGGAGAGCTTGCAGAGCACTGGGGAAAGGCAGGCAGAGAATTCCCTGCTAGCACCTTCTCTGTGCCTGTTTACATTGCTTCGCAGAATCGCTTTTGTGCAGAAAACATTAACACTTCTTCAGAACGAAAGAAAGCACAGAGCCCCAGATTTTATGTTGTCCTGGAGAGCTTGCAGAGCACTGGGGAAAAGCAGGCAGAGAATTCCCTGCTAGCACCTTCTCTGTGCCTGGGAAGCAGAAGTGTTCACATTGCTTCGCAGAATCACTTTTGTGCAGAAAACAGTAACACTTGTTCAGAACGAAAGAAAGCACAGAGCCCCATATTTTATGTTGTCCTGGAGAGCTTGCAGAGCACTGGGGAAAGGCAGGCAGAGAATTCCCTGCTAGCACCTTCTCTGTGCCTGGGAAGCAGCAGTGTTCACATTGCTTCGCAGAATCACTTTTGTGCAGAAAACAGTAACACTTGGTCAGAACGAAAGAAAGCACAGAGCCCCAGATTTTATGTTGTCCTGGAGAGCTTGCAGAGCACTGGGGAAAGGCAGGCAGAGAATTCCCTGCTAGCACCTTCTCTGTGCCTGGGAAGCAGAAGTGTTCACATTGCTTCGCAGAATCGCTTTTGTGCAGAAAACAGTAACACTTCTTCAGAACGAAAGAAAGCACAGAGCCCCAGATTTATGTTGTCCTGGAGAGCTTGCAGAGCACTGGGGAAAAGCAGGCAGAGAATTCCCTGCTAGCACCTTCTCTGTGCCTGGGAAGCAGAAGTGTTCACATTGCTTCGCAGAATCGCTTTTGTGCACAAAACAGTAACACTTGTTCAGAACGAAAGAAAGCACAGAGCCCCAGATTTTATGTTGTCCTGGAGAGCTTGCAGAGCACTGGGGAAAGGCAGGCAGAGAATTCCCTGCTAGCACCTTCTCTGTGCCTGGGAAGCAGAAGTGTTCACATTGCTTCGCAGAATCGCTTTTGTGTAGAAAACAGTAACACTTGTTCAGAACAAAAGAAAGCACAGAGCCCCAGATTTTATGTTGTCCTGGAGAGCTTGCAGAGCACTGGGGAAAGGCAGGCAGAGAATTCCCTGCTAGCACCTTCTCTGTGCCTGTTCACATTGCTTGGCAGAATCGCTTTTGTGCAGAAAACAGTAACACTTGTTCAGAACGAAAGAAAGCACAGAGCCCCAGATTTTATGTTGTCCTGGAGAGCTTGCAGAGCACTGGGGAAAAGCAGGCAGAGAATTCCCTGCTAGCACCTTCTCTGTGCCTGGGAAGCAGAAGTGTTCACATTGCTTCGCAGAATCGCTTTTGTGCAGAAAACAGTAACACTTGTTCAGAACGAAAGAAAGCACAGAGCCCCAGATTTTATGTTGTCCTGGAGAGCTTGCAGAGCACTGGGGAAAGGCAGGCAGAGAATTCCCTGCTAGCACCTTCTCTGTGCCTGGGAAGCAGAAGTGTTCACATTGCTTCGCAGAATCACTTTTGTACAGAAAACACTAACACTTGTTCAGAACGAAAGAAAGCACAGAGCCCCAGATTTTATGTTGTCCTGGAGAGCTTGCAGAGCACTGGGGAAAAGCAGGCAGAGAATTCCCTGCTAGCACCTTCTCTGTGCCTGGGAAGCAGAAGTGTTCACATTGCTTCGCAGAATCGCTTTTGTGCACAAAACAGTAACACTTGTTCAGAACGAAAGAAAGCACAGAGCCCAAGATTTTATGTTGTCCTGGAGAGCTTGCAGAGCACTGGGGAAAGGCAGGCAGAGAATTCCCTGCTAGCACCTTCTCTGTGCCTGTTCACATTGCTTCTCAGAATCGCTTTTGTGCAGAAAACAGTAACACTTCTTCAGAATGAAAGAAAGCACAGAGCCCCAGATTTTATGTTGTCCTGGAGAGCTTGCAGAGCACTGGGGAAAGGCAGGCAGAGAATTCCCTGCTAGCACCTTCTCTGTGCCTGGGAAGCAGAAGTGTTCACATTGCTTCGCAGAATCGCTTTTGTGCAGAAAACAGTAACACTTGTTCAGAACAAAAGAAAGCACAGAGCCCCAGATTTTATGTTGTCCTGGAGAGCTTGCAGAGCACTGGGGAAAAGCAGGCAGAGAATTCCCTGCTAGCACCTTCTCTGTGCCTGTTCACATTGCTTCGCAGAATCGCTTTTGTGCAGAAAACAGTAACACTTGTTCAGAACGAAAGAAAGCACAGAGCCCCAGATTTTATGTTGTCCTGGAGAGCTTGCAGAGCACTGGGGAAAGGCAGGCAGAGAATTCCCTGCTAGCACCTTCTCTGTGCCTGGGAAGCAGAAGTGTTCACATTGCTTCGCAGAATCGCTTTTGTGCAGAAAACACTAACACTTGTTCAGAACGAAAGAAGGCACAGAGCCCCAGATTTTATATTGTCCTGGAGAGCTTGCAGAGCACTGGGGAAAGGCAGGCAGAGAATTCCCTGCTAGCACCTTCTCTGTGCCTGTTCACATTGCTTCGCAGAATCGCTTTTGTGCAGAAAACAGTAACACTTGTTCAGAACAAAAGAAAGCACAGAGCCCCAGATTTTATGTTGTCCTGGAGAGCTTGCAGAGCACTGGGGAAAAGCAGGCAGAGAATTCCCTGCTAGCACCTTCTCTGTGCCTGGGAAGCAGAAGTGTTCACATTGCTTCGCAGAATCACTTTTGTGCAGAAAACAGTAACACTTGGTCAGAACGAAAGAAAGCACAGAGCCCCAGATTTTATGTTGTCCTGGAGAGCTTGCAGAGCACTGGGGAAAGGCAGGCAGAGAATTCCCTGCTAGCACCTTCTCTGTGCCTGGGAAGCAGAAGTGTTCACATTGCTTCGCAGAATCGCTTTTGTGCAGAAAACAGTAACACTTGTTCAGAACGAAAGAAAGCACAGAGCCCCAGATTTTATGTTGTCCTGGAGAGCTTGCAGAGCACTGGGGAAAAGCAGGCAGAGAATTCCCTGCTAGCACCTTCTCTGTGCCTGGGAAGCAGAAGTGTTCACATTGCTTCGCAGAATCGCTTTTGTGCACAAAACAGTAACACTTGTTCAGAACGAAAGAAAGCACAGAGCCCAAGATTTTATGTTGTCCTGGAGAGCTTGCAGAGCACTGGGGAAAGGCAGGCAGAGAATTCCCTGCTAGCACCTTCTCTGTGCCTGTTCACATTGCTTCTCAGAATCGCTTTTGTGCAGAAAACAGTAACACTTCTTCAGAATGAAAGAAAGCACAGAGCCCCAGATTTTATGTTGTCCTGGAGAGCTTGCAGAGCACTGGGGAAAGGCAGGCAGAGAATTCCCTGCTAGCACCTTCTCTGTGCCTGGGAAGCAGAAGTGTTCACATTGCTTCGCAGAATCGCTTTTGTGCAGAAAACAGTAACACTTGTTCAGAACAAAAGAAAGCACAGAGCCCCAGATTTTATGTTGTCCTGGAGAGCTTGCAGAGCACTGGGGAAAAGCAGGCAGAGAATTCCCTGCTAGCACCTTCTCTGTGCCTGTTCACATTGCTTCGCAGAATCGCTTTTGTGCAGAAAACACTAACACTTGTTCAGATCGAAAGAAAGCACAGAGCCCCAGATTTTATGTTGTCCTGGAGAGCTTGCAGAGCACTGGGGAAAGGCAGGCAGAGAATTCCCTGCTAGCACCTTCTCTGTGCCTGGGAAGCAGAAGTGTTCACATTGCTTCGCAGAATCGCTTTTGTGCAGAAAACACTAACACTTGTTCAGAACGAAAGAAAGCACAGTGCCCCAGATATTATGTTGTCCTGTAGAGCTTGCAGAGCACTGGGGAAAGGCAGGCAGAGAATTCCCTGCTAGCACCTTCTCTGTGCCTGTTTACATTGCTTCGCAGCATCGCTTTTGTGCAGAAAACAGTAACACTTGTTCAGAACGAAAGAAAGCACAGAGCCCCAGATTTTATGTTGTCCTGGAGAGCTTGCAGAGCACTGGGGAAAAGCAGGCAGAGAAATCCCTGCTAGCACCTTCTCTGTGCCTGGGAAGTAGAAGTGTTCACATTGCTTCGCAGAATCGCTTTTGTGTAGAAAACAGTAACACTTGTTCAGAACGAAAGAAAGCACAGATCCCCAGATTTTATGTTTTCCTGGAGAGCTTGCAGAGCACTGGGGAAAGGCAGGCAGAGAATTCCCTGCTAGCACCTTCTCTGTGCCTGGGAAGCAGAAGTGTTCACATTGCTTCGCAGAATCGCTTTTGTGCAGAAAACACTAACACTTGTTCAGAACGAAAGAAAGCACAGAGCCCCAGATTTTATATTGTCCTGGAGAGCTTGCAGAGCACTGGGGAAAGGCAGGCAGAGAATTCCCTGCTAGCACCTTCTCTGTGCCTGTTCACATTGCTTCGCAGAATCGCTTTTGTGCAGAAAACAGTAACACTTGTTCAGAACAAAAGAAAGCACAGAGCCCCAGATTTTATGTTGTCCTGGAGAGCTTGCAGAGCACTGGGGAAAAGCAGGCAGAGAATTCCCTGCTAGCACCTTCTCTGTGCCTGGGAAGCAGAAGTGTTCACATTGCTTCGCAGAATCGCTTTTGTGCAGAAAACAGTAACACTTGTTCAGAACAAAAGAAAGCACAGAGCCCCAGATTTTATGTTGTCCTGGAGAGCTTGCAGAGCACTGGGGAAAGGCAGGCAGAGAATTCCCTGCTAGCACCTTCTCTGTGCCTGGGAAGCAGAAGTGTTCACATTGCTTCGCAGAATCACTTTTGTACAGAAAACACTAACACTTGTTCAGAACGAAAGAAAGCACAGAGCCCCAGATTTTATGTTGTCCTGGAGAGCTTGCAGAGCACTGGGGAAAAGCAGGCAGAGAATTCCCTGCTAGCACCTTCTCTGTGCCTGGGAAGCAGAAGTGTTCACATTGCTTCGCAGAATCGCTTTTGTGCAGAAAACAGTAACACTTGTTCAGAACGAAAGAAAGCACAGAGCCCAAGATTTTATGTTGTCCTGGAGAGCTTGCAGAGCACTGGGGAAAGGCAGGCAGAGAATTCCCTGCTAGCACCTTCTCTGTGCCTGTTCACATTGCTTCTCAGAATCGCTTTTGTGCAGAAAACAGTAACACTTCTTCAGAATGAAAGAAAGCACAGAGCCCCAGATTTTATGTTGTCCTGGAGAGCTTGCAGAGCACTGGGGAAAGGCAGGCAGAGAATTCCCTGCTAGCACCTTCTCTGTGCCTGGGAAGCAGAAGTGTTCACATTGCTTCGCAGAATCGCTTTTGTGCAGAAAACAGTAACACTTGTTCAGAACAAAAGAAAGCACAGAGCCCCAGATTTTATGTTGTCCTGGAGAGCTTGCAGAGCACTGGGGAAAAGCAGGCAGAGAATTCCCTGCTAGCACCTTCTCTGTGCCTGTTCACATTGCTTCGCAGAATCGCTTTTGTGCAGAAAACACTAACACTTGTTCAGATCGAAAGAAAGCACAGAGCCCCAGATTTTATGTTGTCCTGGAGAGCTTGCAGAGCACTGGGGAAAGGCAGGCAGAGAATTCCCTGCTAGCACCTTCTCTGTGCCTGGGAAGCAGAAGTGTTCACATTGCTTCGCAGAATCGCTTTTGTGCAGAAAACACTAACACTTGTTCAGAACGAAAGAAAGCACAGTGCCCCAGATATTATGTTGTCCTGTAGAGCTTGCAGAGCACTGGGGAAAGGCAGGCAGAGAATTCCCTGCTAGCACCTTCTCTGTGCCTGTTTACATTGCTTCGCAGCATCGCTTTTGTGCAGAAAACAGTAACACTTGTTCAGAACGAAAGAAAGCACTGAGCCCCAGATTTTATGTTGTCCTGGAGAGCTTGCAGAGCACTGGGGAAAAGCAGGCAGAGAATTCCCTGCTAGCACCTTCTCTGTGCCTGTTCACATTGCTTCGCAGAATCGCTTTTGTGCAGAAAACAGTAACACTTGTTCAGAACAAAAGAAAGCACAGAGCCCCAGATTTTATGTTGTCCTGGAGAGCTTGCAGAGCACTGGGGAAAAGCAGGCAGAGAATTCCCTGCTAGCACCTTCTCTGTGCCTGGGAAGCAGAAGTGTTCACATTGCTTCGCAGAATCGCTTTTGTGCAGAAAACAGTAACACTTGTTCAGAACAAAAGAAAGCACAGAGCCCCAGATTTTATGTTGTCCTGGAGAGCTTGCAGAGCACTGGGGAAAGGCAGGCAGAGAATTCCCTGCTAGCACCTTCTCTGTGCCTGGGAAGCAGAAGTGTTCACATTGCTTCGCAGAATCACTTTTGTACAGAAAACACTAACACTTGTTCAGAACGAAAGAAAGCACAGAGCCCCAGATTTTATGTTGTCCTGGAGAGCTTGCAGAGCACTGGGGAAAAGCAGGCAGAGAATTCCCTGCTAGCACCTTCTCTGTGCCTGGGAAGCAGAAGTGTTCACATTGCTTCGCAGAATCGCTTTTGTGCAGAAAACAGTAACACTTGTTCAGAACGAAAGAAAGCACAGAGCCCAAGATTTTATGTTGTCCTGGAGAGCTTGCAGAGCACTGGGGAAAGGCAGGCAGAGAATTCCCTGCTAGCACCTTCTCTGTGCCTGTTCACATTGCTTCTCAGAATCGCTTTTGTGCAGAAAACAGTAACACTTCTTCAGAATGAAAGAAAGCACAGAGCCCCAGATTTTATGTTGTCCTGGAGAGCTTGCAGAGCACTGGGGAAAGGCAGGCAGAGAATTCCCTGCTAGCACCTTCTCTGTGCCTGGGAAGCAGAAGTGTTCACATTGCTTCGCAGCATCGCTTTTGTGCAGAAAACAGTAACACTTGTTCAGAACGAAAGAAAGCACTGAGCCCCAGATTTTATGTTGTCCTGGAGAGCTTGCAGAGCACTGGGGAAAAGCAGGCAGAGAATTCCCTGCTAGCACCTTCTCTGTGCCTGGGAATTAGAAGTGTTCACATTGCTTCGCAGAATCGCTTTTGTGTAGAAAACAGTAACACTTGTTCAGAACGAAAGAAAGCACAGATCCCCAGATTTTATGTTTTCCTAGAGAGCTTGCAGAGCACTGGGGAAAGGCAGGCAGAGAATTCCCTGCTAGCACCTTCTCTGTGCCTGTTTACATTGCTTCGCAGCATCGCTTTTGTGCAGAAAACAGTAACACTTGTTCAGAACGAAAGAAAGCACAGAGCCCCAGATTTTATGTTGTCCTGGAGAGCTTGCAGAGCACTGGGGAAAAGCAGGCAGAGAATTCCCTGCTAGCACCTTCTCTGTGCCTGGGAAGTAGAAGTGTTCACATTGCTTCGCAGAATCGCTTTTGTGTAGAAAACAGTAACACTTGTTCAGAACGAAAGAAAGCACAGATCCCCAGATTTTATGTTTTCCTGGAGAGCTTGCAGAGCACTGGGGAAAGGCAGGCAGAGAATTCCCTGCTAGCACCTTCTCTGTGCCTGGGAAGCAGAAGTGTTCACATTGCTTCGCAGAATCGCTTTTGTGCAGAAAACACTAACACTTGTTCAGAACGAAAGAAAGCACAGAGCCCCAGATTTTATGTTGTCCTGGAGAGCTTGCAGAGCACTGGGGAAAGGCAGGCAGAGAATTCCCTGCTAGCACCTTCTCTGTGCCTGTTCACATTGCTTCGCAGAATCGCTTTTGTGCAGAAAACAGTAACACTTGTTCAGAACAAAAGAAAGCACAGAGCCCCAGATTTTATGTTGTCCTGGAGAGCTTGCAGAGCACTGGGGAAAAGCAGGCAGAGAATTCCCTGCTAGCACCTTCTCTGTGCCTGGGAAGCAGAAGTGTTCACATTGCTTCGCAGAATCGCTTTTGTGCAGAAAACAGTAACACTTGTTCAGAACAAAAGAAAGCACAGAGCCCCAGATTTTATGTTGTCCTGGAGAGCTTGCAGAGCACTGGGGAAAGGCAGGCAGAGAATTCCCTGCTAGCACCTTCTCTGTGCCTGGGAAGCAGAAGTGTTCACATTGCTTCGCAGAATCACTTTTGTACAGAAAACACTAACACTTGTTCAGAACGAAAGAAAGCACAGAGCCCCAGATTTTATGTTGTCCTGGAGAGCTTGCAGAGCACTGGGGAAAAGCAGGCAGAGAATTCCCTGCTAGCACCTTCTCTGTGCCTGGGAAGCAGAAGTGTTCACATTGCTTCGCAGAATCGCTTTTGTGCAGAAAACAGTAACACTTGTTCAGAACGAAAGAAAGCACAGAGCCCAAGATTTTATGTTGTCCTGGAGAGCTTGCAGAGCACTGGGGAAAGGCAGGCAGAGAATTCCCTGCTAGCACCTTCTCTGTGCCTGTTCACATTGCTTCTCAGAATCGCTTTTGTGCAGAAAACAGTAACACTTCTTCAGAATGAAAGAAAGCACAGAGCCCCAGATTTTATGTTGTCCTGGAGAGCTTGCAGAGCACTGGGGAAAGGCAGGCAGAGAATTCCCTGCTAGCACCTTCTCTGTGCCTGGGAAGCAGAAGTGTTCACATTGCTTCGCAGAATCGCTTTTGTGCAGAAAACAGTAACACTTGTTCAGAACAAAAGAAAGCACAGAGCCCCAGATTTTATGTTGTCCTGGAGAGCTTGCAGAGCACTGGGGAAAAGCAGGCAGAGAATTCCCTGCTAGCACCTTCTCTGTGCCTGTTCACATTGCTTCGCAGAATCGCTTTTGTGCAGAAAACACTAACACTTGTTCAGATCGAAAGAAAGCACAGAGCCCCAGATTTTATGTTGTCCTGGAGAGCTTGCAGAGCACTGGGGAAAGGCAGGCAGAGAATTCCCTGCTAGCACCTTCTCTGTGCCTGGGAAGCAGAAGTGTTCACATTGCTTCGCAGAATCGCTTTTGTGCAGAAAACAGTAACACTTGTTCAGAACGAAAGAAAGCACAGTGCCCCAGATATTATGTTGTCCTGTAGAGCTTGCAGAGCACTGGGGAAAGGCAGGCAGAGAATTCCCTGCTAGCACCTTCTCTGTGCCTGTTTACATTGCTTCGCAGCATCGCTTTTGTGCAGAAAACAGTAACACTTGTTCAGAACGAAAGAAAGCACTGAGCCCCAGATTTTATGTTGTCCTGGAGAGCTTGCAGAGCAGTGGGGAAAAGCAGGCAGAGAATTCCCTGCTAGCACCTTCTCTGTGCCTGGGAAGTAGAAGTGTTCACATTGCTTCGCAGAATCGCTTTTGTGTAGAAAACAGTAACACTTGTTCAGAACGAAAGAAAGCACAGAGCCCCAGATTTTATGTTTTCCTAGAGAGCTTGCAGAGCACTGGGGAAAGGCAGGCAGAGAATTCCCTGCTAGCACCTTCTCTGTGCCTGTTCACATTGCTTGGCAGAATCGCTTTTGCGCAGAAAACAGTAACACTTGTTCAGAACGAAAGAAAGCACAGAGCCCCAGATTTTATGTTGTCCTGGAGAGCTTGCAGAGCACTGGGGAAAAGCAGGCAGAGAATTCCCTGCTAGCACCTTCTCTGTGCCTGGGAAGCAGAAGTGTTCACATTGCTTCGCAGAATCGCTTTTGTGCACAAAACAGTAACACTTGTTCAGAACGAAAGAAAGCACAGAGCCCCAGATTTTATGTTGTCCTGGAGAGCTTGCAGAGCACTGGGGAAAAGCAGGCAGAGAATTCCCTGCTAGCACCTTCTCTGTGCCTGGGAAGCAGAAGTGTTCACATTGCTTCGCAGAATCGCTTTTGTGCAGAAAACACTAACACTTGTTCAGAACGAAAGAAAGCACAGAGCCCCAGATTTTATGTTGTCCTGGAGAGCTTGCAGAGCACTGGGGAAAAGCAGGCAGAGAATTCCCTGCTAGCACCTTCTCTGTGCCTGGGAAGCAGAAGTGTTCACATTGCTTCGCAGAATCGCTTTTGTGCAGAAAACACTAACACTTGTTCAGATCGAAAGAAAGCACAGAGCCCCAGATTTTATGTTGTCCTGGAGAGCTTGCAGAGCACTGGGGAAAGGCAGGCAGAGAATTCCCTGCTAGCACCTTCTCTGTGCCTGGGAAGCAGAAGTGTTCACATTGCTTCGCAGAATCGCTTTTGTGCAGAAAACAGTAACACTTGTTCAGAACAAAAGAAAGCACAGAGCCCCAGATTTTATGTTGTCCTGGAGAGCTTGCAGAGCACTGGGGAAAAGCAGGCAGAGAATTCCCTGCTAGCACCTTCTCTGTGCCTGTTCACATTGCTTGGCAGAATCGCTTTTGTGCAGAAAACAGTAACACTTCTTCAGAACGAAAGAAAGCACAGAGCCCCAGATTTTATGTTGTCCTGGAGAGCTTGCAGAGCACTGGGGAAAAGCAGGCAGAGAATTCCCTGCTAGCACCTTCTCTGTGCCTGGGAAGCAGAAGTGTTCACATTGCTTCGCAGAATCGCTTTTGTGCAGAAAACAGTAACACTTGTTCAGAACGAAAGAAAGCACAGAGCCCCAGATTTTATGTTGTCCTGGAGAGCTTGCAGAGCACTGGGGAAAGGCAGGCAGAGAATTCCCTGCTAGCACCTTCTCTGTGCCTGTTCACATTGCTTGGCAGAATCGCTTTTGTGCTGAAAACAGTAACACTTGTTCAGAACGAAAGAAAGCACAGAGCCCCAGATTTTATGTTGTCCTGGAGAGCTTGCAGAGCACTGGGGAAAGGCAGGCAGAGAATTCCCTGCTAGCACCTTCTCTGTGCCTGTTCACATTGCTTCTCAGAATCGCTTTTGTGCAGAAAACAGTAACACTTCTTCAGAATGAAAGAAAGCACAGAGCCCCAGATTTTATGTTGTCCTGGAGAGCTTGCAGAGCAGTGGGGAAAGGCAGGCAGAGAATTCCCTGCTAGCACCTTCTCTGTGCCTGGGAAGCAGAAGTGTTCACATTGCTTCGCAGAATCGCTTTTGTGCAGAAAACAGTAACACTTGTTCAGAACAAAAGAAAGCACAGAGCCCCAGATTTTATGTTGTCCTGGAGAGCTTGCAGAGCACTGGGGAAAAGCAGGCAGAGAATTCCCTGCTAGCACCTTCTCTGTGCCTGTTCACATTGCTTGGCAGAATCGCTTTTGTGCAGAAAACACTAACACTTGTTCAGATCGAAAGAAAGCACAGAGCCCCAGATTTTATGTTGTCCTGGAGAGCTTGCAGAGCACTGGGGAAAGGCAGGCAGAGAATTCCCTGCTAGCACCTTCTCTGTGCCTGGGAAGCAGAAGTGTTCACATTGCTTCGCAGAATCGCTTTTGTGCAGAAAACAGTAACACTTGTTCAGAACAAAAGAAAGCACAGTGCCCCAGATATTATGTTGTCCTGGAGAGCTTGCAGAGCACTGGGGAAAGGCAGGCAGAGAATTCCCTGCTAGCACCTTCTCTGTGCCTGTTTACATTGCTTCGCTGCATCGCTTTTGTGCAGAAAACAGTAACACTTGTTCAGAACGAAAGAAAGCACAGAGCCCCAGATTTTATGTTGTCCTGGAGAGCTTGCAGAGCACTGGGGAAAAGCAGGCAGAGAATTCCCTGCTAGCACCTTCTCTGTGCCTGGGAAGCAGAAGTGTTCACATTGCTTCGCAGAATCGCTTTTGTGTAGAAAACAGTAACACTTGTTCAGAACGAAAGAAAGCACAGAGCCCCAGATTTTATGTTGTCCTGGAGAGCTTGCAGAGCACTGGGGAAAAGCAGGCAGAGAATTCCCTGCTAGCACCTTCTCTGTGCCTGTTCACATTGCTTGGCAGAATCGCTTTTGTGCAGAAAACAGTAACACTTGTTCAGAACGAAAGAAAGCACAGAGCCCCAGATTTTATGTTGTCCTGGAGAGCTTGCAGAGCACTGGGGAAAGGCAGGCAGAGAATTCCCTGCTAGCACCTTCTCTGTGCCTGGGAAGCAGAAGTGTTCACATTGCTTCGCAGAATCGCTTTTGTGCAGAAAACACTAACACTTGTTCAGAACAAAAGAAAGCACAGTGCCCCAGATATTATGTTGTCCTGGAGAGCTTGCAGAGCACTGGGGAAAGGCAGGCAGAGAATTCCCTGCTAGCACCTTCTCTGTGCCTGTTTACATTGCTTCGCAGCATCGCTTTTGTGCAGAAAACAGTAACACTTGTTCAGAACGAAAGAAAGCACAGAGCCCCAGATTTTATGTTGTCCTGGAGAGCTTGCAGAGCACTGGGGAAAAGCAGGCAGAGAATTCCCTGCTAGCACCTTCTCTGTGCCTGGGAAGCAGAAGTGTTCACATTGCTTCGCAGAATCGCTTTTGCGCAGAAAACAGTAACACTTGTTCAGAACGAAAGAAAGCACAGAGCCCCAGATTTTATGTTGTCCTGGAGAGCTTGCAGAGCACTGGGGAAAAGCAGGCAGAGAATTCCCTGCTAGCACCTTCTCTGTGCCTGGGAAGCAGAAGTGTTCACATTGCTTCGCAGAATCGCTTTTGTGCACAAAACAGTAACACTTGTTCAGAACGAAAGAAAGCACAGAGCCCCAGATTTTATGTTGTCCTGGAGAGCTTGCAGAGCACTGGGGAAAAGCAGGCAGAGAATTCCCTGCTAGCACCTTCTCTGTGCCTGGGAAGCAGAAGTGTTCACATTGCTTCGCAGAATCGCTTTTGTGCAGAAAACACTAACACTTGTTCAGAACGAAAGAAAGCACAGAGCCCCAGATTTTATGTTGTCCTGGAGAGCTTGCAGAGCACTGGGGAAAAGCAGGCAGAGAATTCCCTGCTAGCACCTTCTCTGTGCCTGGGAAGCAGAAGTGTTCACATTGCTTCTCAGAATCGCTTTTGTGCAGAAAACACTAACACTTGTTCAGATCGAAAGAAAGCACAGAGCCCCAGATTTTATGTTGTCCTGGAGAGCTTGCAGAGCAGTGGGGAAAGGCAGGCAGAGAATTCCCTGCTAGCACCTTCTCTGTGCCTGGGAAGCAGAAGTGTTCACATTGCTTCGCAGAATCGCTTTTGTGCAGAAAACAGTAACACTTGTTCAGAACGAAAGAAAGCACAGAGCCCCAGATTTTATGTTGTCCTGGAGAGCTTGCAGAGCACTGGGGAAAAGCAGGCAGAGAATTCCCTGCTAGCACCTTCTCTGTGCCTGTTCACATTGCTTGGCAGAATCGCTTTTGTGCAGAAAACAGTAACACTTCTTCAGAACGAAAGAAAGCACAGAGCCCCAGATTTTATGTTGTCCTGGAGAGCTTGCAGAGCACTGGGGAAAAGCAGGCAGAGAATTCCCTGCTAGCACCTTCTCTGTGCCTGGGAAGCAGAAGTGTTCACATTGCTTCGCAGAATCGCTTTTGTGCAGAAAACAGTAACACTTGTTCAGAACGAAAGAAAGCACAGAGCCCCAGATTTTATGTTGTCCTGGAGAGCTTGCAGAGCACTGGGGAAAGGCAGGCAGAGAATTCCCTGCTAGCACCTTCTCTGTGCCTGTTCACATTGCTTGGCAGAATCGCTTTTGTGCTGAAAACAGTAACACTTGTTCAGAACGAAAGAAAGCACAGAGCCCCAGATTTTATGTTGTCCTGGAGAGCTTGCAGAGCACTGGGGAAAGGCAGGCAGAGAATTCCCTGCTAGCACCTTCTCTGTGCCTGTTCACATTGCTTCTCAGAATCGCTTTTGTGCAGAAAACAGTAACACTTCTTCAGAATGAAAGAAAGCACAGAGCCCCAGATTTTATGTTGTCCTGGAGAGCTTGCAGAGCAGTGGGGAAAGGCAGGCAGAGAATTCCCTGCTAGCACCTTCTCTGTGCCTGGGAAGCAGAAGTGTTCACATTGCTTCGCAGAATCGCTTTTGTGCAGAAAACAGTAACACTTGTTCAGAACAAAAGAAAGCACAGAGCCCCAGATTTTATGTTGTCCTGGAGAGCTTGCAGAGCACTGGGGAAAAGCAGGCAGAGAATTCCCTGCTAGCACCTTCTCTGTGCCTGTTCACATTGCTTGGCAGAATCGCTTTTGTGCAGAAAACACTAACACTTGTTCAGATCGAAAGAAAGCACAGAGCCCCAGATTTTATGTTGTCCTGGAGAGCTTGCAGAGCACTGGGGAAAGGCAGGCAGAGAATTCCCTGCTAGCACCTTCTCTGTGCCTGGGAAGCAGAAGTGTTCACATTGCTTCGCAGAATCGCTTTTGTGCAGAAAACACTAACACTTGTTCAGAACAAAAGAAAGCACAGTGCCCCAGATATTATGTTGTCCTGGAGAGCTTGCAGAGCACTGGGGAAAGGCAGGCAGAGAATTCCCTGCTAGCACCTTCTCTGTGCCTGTTTACATTGCTTCGCAGAATCGCTTTTGTGCAGAAAACACTAACACTTGTTCAGAACGAAAGAAAGCACAGAGCCCCAGATTTTATGTTGTCCTGGAGAGCTTGCAGAGCACTGGGGAAAAGCAGGCAGAGAATTCCCTGCTAGCACCTTCTCTGTGCCTGGGAAGCAGAAGTGTTCACATTGCTTCGCAGAATCGCTTTTGTGTAGAAAACAGTAACACTTGTTCAGAACGAAAGAAAGCACAGATCCCCAGATTTTATGTTTTCCTGGAGAGCTTGCAGAGCACTGGGGAAAAGCAGGCAGAGAATTCCCTGCTAGCACCTTCTCTGTGCCTGTTCACATTGCTTGGCAGAATCGCTTTTGTGCAGAAAACACTAACACTTGTTCAGAACAAAAGAAAGCACAGTGCCCCAGATATTATGTTGTCCTGGAGAGCTTGCAGAGCACTGGGGAAAGGCAGGCAGAGAATTCCCTGCTAGCACCTTCTCTGTGCCTGTTTACATTGCTTCGCAGCATCGCTTTTGTGCAGAAAACAGTAACACTTGTTCAGAACGAAAGAAAGCACAGAGCCCCAGATTTTATGTTGTCCTGGAGAGCTTGCAGAGCACTGGGGAAAAGCAGGCAGAGAATTCCCTGCTAGCACCTTCTCTGTGCCTGGGAAGCAGAAGTGTTCACATTGCTTCGCAGAATCGCTTTTGTGTAGAAAACAGTAACACTTGTTCAGAACGAAAGAAAGCACAGATCCCCAGATTTTATGTTTTCCTGGAGAGCTTGCAGAGCACTGGGGAAAGGCAGGCAGAGAATTCCCTGCTAGCACCTTCTCTGTGCCTGGGAAGCAGAAGTGTTCACATTGCTTCGCAGAATCGCTTTTGTGCAGAAAACACTAACACTTGTTCAGAACAAAAGAAAGCACAGTGCCCCAGATATTATGTTGTCCTGGAGAGCTTGCAGAGCACTGGGGAAAGGCAGGCAGAGAATTCCCTGCTAGCACCTTCTCTGTGCCTGTTTACATTGCTTCGCAGCATCGCTTTTGTGCAGAAAACAGTAACACTTGTTCAGAACGAAAGAAAGCACAGAGCCCCAGATTTTATGTTGTCCTGGAGAGCTTGCAGAGCACTGGGGAAAAGCAGGCAGAGAATTCCCTGCTAGCACCTTCTCTGTGCCTGGGAAGCAGAAGTGTTCACATTGCTTCGCAGAATCGCTTTTGTGTAGAAAACAGTAACACTTGTTCAGATCGAAAGAAAGCACAGATCCCCAGATTTTATGTTGTCCTGGAGAGCTTGCAGAGCAGTGGGGAAAGGCAGGCAGAGAATTCCCTGCTAGCACCTTCTCTGTGCCTGTTCACATTGCTTGGCAGAATCGCTTTTGCGCAGAAAACAGTAACACTTGTTCAGAACGAAAGAAAGCACAGAGCCCCAGATTTTATGTTGTCCTGGAGAGCTTGCAGAGCACTGGGGAAAAGCAGGCAGAGAATTCCCTGCTAGCACCTTCTCTGTGCCTGGGAAGCAGAAGTGTTCACATTGCTTCGCAGAATCGCTTCTGTGCACAAAACAGTAACACTTGTTCAGAACGAAAGAAAGCACAGAGCCCCAGATTTTATGTTGTCCTGGAGAGCTTGCAGAGCACTGGGGAAAAGCAGGCAGAGAATTCCCTGCTAGCACCTTCTCTGTGCCTGGGAAGCAGAAGTGTTCACATTGCTTCGCAGAATCGCTTTTGTGCAGAAAACAGTAACACTTGTTCAGAACGAAAGAAAGCACAGAGCCCCAGATTTTATGTTGTCCTGGAGAGCTTGCAGAGCACTGGGGAAAAGCAGGCAGAGAATTCCCTGCTAGCACCTTCTCTGTGCCTGTTCACATTGCTTGGCAGAATCGCTTTTGTGCAGAAAACAGTAACACTTCTTCAGAACGAAAGAAAGCACAGAGCCCCAGATTTTATGTTGTCCTGGAGAGCTTGCAGAGCACTGGGGAAAAGCAGGCAGAGAATTCCCTGCTAGCACCTTCTCTGTGCCTGGGAAGCAGAAGTGTTCACATTGCTTCGCAGAATCGCTTTTGTGCAGAAAACAGTAACACTTGTTCAGAACGAAAGAAAGCACAGAGCCCCAGATTTTATGTTGTCCTGGAGAGCTTGCAGAGCACTGGGGAAAGGCAGGCAGAGAATTCCCTGCTAGCACCTTCTCTGTGCCTGGGAAGCAGAAGTGTTCACATTGCTTCGCAGAATCGCTTTTGTGCAGAAAACAGTAACACTTGTTCAGAACGAAAGAAAGCACAGAGCCCAAGATTTTGTGTTGTCCTGGAGAGCTTGCAGAGCACTGGGGAAAGGCAGGCAGAGAATTCCCTGCTAGCACCTTCTCTGTGCCTGTTCACATTGCTTCTCAGAATCGCTTTTGTGCAGAAAACAGTAACACTTCTTCAGAATGAAAGAAAGCACAGAGCCCCAGATTTTATGTTGTCCTGGAGAGCTTGCAGAGCACTGGGGAAAGGCAGGCAGAGAATTCCCTGCTAGCACCTTCTCTGTGCCTGGGAAGCAGAAGTGTTCACATTGCTTCGCAGAATCGCTTTTGTGCAGAAAACAGTAACACTTGTTCAGAACAAAAGAAAGCACAGAGCCCCAGATTTTATGTTGTCCTGGAGAGCTTGCAGAGCACTGGGGAAAAGCAGGCAGAGAATTCCCTGCTAGCACCTTCTCTGTGCCTGTTCACATTGCTTGGCAGAATCGCTTTTGTGCAGAAAACACTAACACTTGTTCAGATCGAAAGAAAGCACAGAGCCCCAGATTTTATGTTGTCCTGGAGAGCTTGCAGAGCACTGGGGAAAGGCAGGCAGAGAATTCCCTGCTAGCACCTTCTCTGTGCCTGGGAAGCAGAAGTGTTCACATTGCTTCGCAGAATCGCTTTTGTGTAGAAAACAGTAACACTTGTTCAGAACGAAAGAAAGCACAGATCCCCAGATTTTATGTTTTCCTGGAGAGCTTGCAGAGCACTGGGGAAAGGCAGGCAGAGAATTCCCTGCTAGCACCTTCTCTGTGCCTGTTCACATTGCTTGGCAGAATCGCTTTTGCGCAGAAAACAGTAACACTCGTTCAGAACGAAAGAAAGCACAGAGCCCCAGATTTTATGTTGTCCTGGAGAGCTTGCAGAGCACTGGGGAAAAGCAGGCAGAGAATTCCCTGCTAGCACCTTCTCTGTGCCTGGGAAGCAGAAGTGTTCACATTGCTTCGCAGAATCGCTTTTGTGCAGAAAACACTAACACTTGTTCAGAACAAAAGAAAGCACAGAGCCCCAGATTTTATGTTGTCCTGGAGAGCTTGCAGAGCACTGGGGAAAGGCAGGCAGAGAATTCCCTGCTAGCACCTTCTCTGTGCCTGGGAAGCAGAAGTGTTCACATTGCTTCGCAGAATCGCTTTTGTGCAGAAAACACTAACACTTGTTCAGATCGAAAGAAAGCACAGAGCCCCAGATTTTATGTTGTCCTGGAGAGCTTGCAGAGCACTGGGGAAAGGCAGGCAGAGAATTCCCTGCTAGCACCTTCTCTGTGCCTGGGAAGCAGAAGTGTTCACATTGCTTCGCAGAATCGCTTTTGTGCAGAAAACAGTAACACTTGTTCAGAACGAAAGAAAGCACAGAGCCCCAGATTTTATGTTGTCCTGGAGAGCTTGCAGAGCACTGGGGAAAAGCAGGCAGAGAATTCCCTGCTAGCACCTTCTCTGTGCCTGTTTACATTGCTTGGCAGAATCGCTTTTGTGCAGAAAACAGTAACACTTGTTCAGAACGAAAGAAAGCACAGAGCCCCAGATTTTATGTTGTCCTGGAGAGCTTGCAGAGCACTGGGGAAAAGCAGGCAGAGAATTCCCTGCTAGCACCTTCTCTGTGCCTGGGAAGCAGAAGTGTTCACATTGCTTCGCAGAATCGCTTTTGTGCAGAAAACAGTAACACTTGTTCAGAACGAAAGAAAGCACAGAGCCCCAGATTTTATGTTGTCCTGGAGAGCTTGCAGAGCACTGGGGAAAGGCAGGCAGAGAATTCCCTGCTAGCACCTTCTCTGTGGCTGTTCACATTGCTTGGCAGAATCGCTTTTGTGCTGAAAACAGTAACACTTGTTCAGAACGAAAGAAAGCACAGAGCCCCAGATTTTATGTTGTCCTGGAGAGCTTGCAGAGCACTGGGGAAAGGCAGGCAGAGAATTCCCTGCTAGCACCTTCTCTGTGCCTGTTCACATTGCTTCTCAGAATCGCTTTTGTGCAGAAAACAGTAACACTTGTTCAGAATGAAAGAAAGCACAGAGCCCCAGATTTTATGTTGTCCTGGAGAGCTTGCAGAGCACTGGGGAAAGGCAGGCAGAGAATTCCCTGCTAGCACCTTCTCTGTGCCTGGGAAGCAGAAGTGTTCACATTGCTTCGCAGAATCGCTTTTGTGCAGAAAACACTAACACTTGTTCAGAACAAAAGAAAGCACAGTGCCCCAGATATTATGTTGTCCTGGAGAGCTTGCAGAGCACTGGGGAAAGGCAGGCAGAGAATTCCCTGCTAGCACCTTCTCTGTGCCTGTTTACATTGCTTCGCAGCATCGCTTTTGTGCAGAAAACAGTAACACTTGTTCAGAACGAAAGAAAGCACAGAGCCCCAGATTTTATGTTGTCCTGGAGAGCTTGCAGAGCACTGGGGAAAAGCAGGCAGAGAATTCCCTGCTAGCACCTTCTCTGTGCCTGGGAAGCAGAAGTGTTCACATTGCTTCGCAGAATCGCTTTTGTGTAGAAAACAGTAACACTTGTTCAGAACGAAAGAAAGCACAGATCCCCAGATTTTATGTTTTCCTGGAGAGCTTGCAGAGCACTGGGGAAAGGCAGGCAGAGAATTCCCTGCTAGCACCTTCTCTGTGCCTGTTCACATTGCTTGGCAGAATCGCTTTTGTGCAGAAAACAGTAACACTTGTTCAGAACGAAAGAAAGCACAGAGCCCCAGATTTTATGTTGTCCTGGAGAGCTTGCAGAGCACTGGGGAAAAGCAGGCAGAGAATTCCCTGCTAGCACCTTCTCTGTGCCTGGGAAGCAGAAGTGTTCACAGTGCTTCGCAGAATCGCTTTTGTGCACAAAACAGTAACACTTGTTCAGAACGAAAGAAAGCACAGAGCCCCAGATTTTATGTTGTCCTGGAGAGCTTGCAGAGCACTGGGGAAAAGCAGGCAGAGAATTCCCTGCTAGCACCTTCTCTGTGCCTGGGAAGCAGAAGTGTTCACATTGCTTCGCAGAATCGCTTTTGTGCAGAAAACACTAACACTTGTTCAGATCGAAAGAAAGCACAGAGCCCCAGATTTTATGTTGTCCTGGAGAGCTTGCAGAGCACTGGGGAAAGGCAGGCAGAGAATTCCCTGCTAGCACCTTCTCTGTGCCTGGGAAGCAGAAGTGTTCACATTGCTTCGCAGAATCGCTTTTGTGCAGAAAACAGTAACACTTGTTCAGAACGAAAGAAAGCACAGAGCCCCAGATTTTATGTTGTCCTGGAGAGCTTGCAGAGCACTGGGGAAAGGCAGGCAGAGAATTCCCTGCTAGCACCTTCTCTGTGCCTGTTCACATTGCTTGGCAGAATCGCTTTTGTGCTGAAAACAGTAACACTTGTTCAGAACGAAAGAAAGCACAGAGCCCCAGATTTTATGTTGTCCTGGAGAGCTTGCAGAGCACTGGGGAAAAGCAGGCAGAGAATTCCCTGCTAGCACCTTCTCTGTGCCTGGGAAGCAGAAGTGTTCACATTGCTTCGCAGAATCGCTTTTGTGCAGAAAACACTAACACTTGTTCAGAACGAAAGAAAGCACAGAGCCCCAGAATTTATGTTGTCCTGGAGAGCTTGCAGAGCACTGGGGAAAGGCAGGCAGAGAATTCCCTGCTAGCACCTTCTCTGTGCCTGGGAAGCAGAAGTGTTCACATTGCTTCGCAGAATCGCTTTTGTGTAGAAAACAGTAACACTTGTTCAGAACGAAAGAAAGCACAGATCCCCAGATTTTATGTTTTCCTGGAGAGCTTGCAGAGCACTGGGGAAAGGCAGGCAGAGAATTCCCTGCTAGCACCTTCTCTGTGCCTGTTTACATTGCTTCGCAGCATCGCTTTTGTGCAGAAAACAGTAACACTTGTTCAGAACGAAAGAAAGCACAGAGCCCCAGATTTTATGTTGTCCTGGAGAGCTTGCAGAGCACTGGGGAAAAGCAGGCAGAGAATTCCCTGCTAGCACCTTCTCTGTGCCTGGGAAGCAGAAGTGTTCACATTGCTTCGCAGAATCGCTTTTGTGTAGAAAACAGTAACACTTGTTCAGATCGAAAGAAAGCACAGATCCCCAGATTTTATGTTTTCCTGGAGAGCTTGCAGAGCAGTGGGGAAAGGCAGGCAGAGAATTCCCTGCTAGCACCTTCTCTGTGCCTGTTCACATTGCTTGGCAGAATCGCTTTTGCGCAGAAAACAGTAACACTTGTTCAGAACGAAAGAAAGCACAGAGCCCCAGATTTTATGTTGTCCTGGAGAGCTTGCAGAGCACTGGGGAAAAGCAGGCAGAGAATTCCCTGCTAGCACCTTCTCTGTGCCTGGGAAGCAGAAGTGTTCACATTGCTTCGCAGAATCGCTTTTGTGCAGAAAACAGTAACACTTGTTCAGAACGAAAGAAAGCACAGAGCCCCAGATTTTATGTTGTCCTGGAGAGCTTGCAGAGCACTGGGGAAAAGCAGGCAGAGAATTCCCTGCTAGCACCTTCTCTGTGCCTGGGAAGCAGAAGTGTTCACATTGCTTCGCAGAATCGCTTTTGTGCAGAAAACACTAACACTTGTTCAGATCGAAAGAAAGCACAGAGCCCCAGATTTTATGTTGTCCTGGAGAGCTTGCAGAGCACTGGGGAAAGGCAGGCAGAGAATTCCCTGCTAGCACCTTCTCTGTGCCTGGGAAGCAGAAGTGTTCACATTGCTTCGCAGAATCGCTTTTGTGCAGAAAACAGTAACACTTGTTCAGAACGAAAGAAAGCACAGAGCCCCAGATTTTATGTTGTCCTGGAGAGCTTGCAGAGCACTGGGGAAAAGCAGGCAGAGAATTCCCTGCTAGCACCTTCTCTGTGCCTGTTCACATTGCTTGGCAGAATCGCTTTTGTGCAGAAAACAGTAACACTTGTTCAGAACGAAAGAAAGCACAGAGCCCCAGATTTTATGTTGTCCTGGAGAGCTTGCAGAGCACTGGGGAAAAGCAGGCAGAGAATTCCCTGCTAGCACCTTCTCTGTGCCTGGGAAGCAGAAGTGTTCACATTGCTTCGCAGAATCGCTTTTGTGCAGAAAACAGTAACACTTGTTCAGAACGAAAGAAAGCACAGAGCCCCAGATTTTATGTTGTCCTGGAGAGCTTGCAGAGCACTGGGGAAAGGCAGGCAGAGAATTCCCTGCTAGCACCTTCTCTGTGCCTGGGAAGCAGAAGTGTTCACATTGCTTCGCAGAATCGCTTTTGTGCAGAAAACACTAACACTTGTTCAGATCGAAAGAAAGCACAGAGCC
The DNA here is from genome assembly GCF_047716275.1 of Strix uralensis. Taxonomy (NCBI): domain Eukaryota; kingdom Metazoa; phylum Chordata; class Aves; order Strigiformes; family Strigidae; genus Strix; species Strix uralensis. The sequence continues at coordinate 1,616,904 of NC_133993.1, forward strand.
CCAGATTTTATGTTGTCCTGGAGAGCTTGCAGAGCACTGGGGAAAGGCAGGCAGAGAATTCCCTGCTAGCACCTTCTCTGTGCCTGGGAAGCAGAAGTGTTCACATTGCTTCGCAGAATCGCTTTTGTGCAGAAAACAGTAACACTTGTTCAGAACGAAAGAAAGCACAGAGCCCCAGATTTTATGTTGTCCTGGAGAGCTTGCAGAGCACTGGGGAAAAGCAGGCAGAGAATTCCCTGCTAGCACCTTCTCTGTGCCTGTTTACATTGCTTGGCAGAATCGCTTTTGTGCAGAAAACAGTAACACTTGTTCAGAACGAAAGAAAGCACAGAGCCCCAGATTTTATGTTGTCCTGGAGAGCTTGCAGAGCACTGGGGAAAAGCAGGCAGAGAATTCCCTGCTAGCACCTTCTCTGTGCCTGGGAAGCAGAAGTGTTCACATTGCTTCGCAGAATCGCTTTTGTGAAGAAAACAGTAACACTTGTTCAGAACGAAAGAAAGCACAGAGCCCCAGATTTTATGTTGTCCTGGAGAGCTTGCAGAGCACTGGGGAAAGGCAGGCAGAGAATTCCCTGCTAGCACCTTCTCTGTGCCTGGGAAGCAGAAGTGTTCACATTGCTTGGCAGAATCGCTTTTGTGTAGAAAACAGTAACACTTGTTCAGAACGAAAGAAAGCACAGATCCCCAGATTTTATGTTTTCCTGGAGAGCTTGCAGAGCACTGGGGAAAGGCAGGCAGAGAATTCCCTGCTAGCACCTTCTCTGTGCCTGTTCACATTGCTTGGCAGAATCGCTTTTGCGCAGAAAACAGTAACACTTGTTCAGAACGAAAGAAAGCACAGAGCCCCAGATTTTATGTTGTCCTGGAGAGCTTGCAGAGCACTGGGGAAAAGCAGGCAGAGAATTCCCTGCTAGCACCTTCTCTGTGCCTGGGAAGCAGAAGTGTTCACATTGCTTCGCAGAATCGCTTTTGTGCACAAAACAGTAACACTTGTTCAGAACGAAAGAAAGCACAGAGCCCCAGATTTTATGTTGTCCTGGAGAGCTTGCAGAGCACTGGGGAAAGGCAGGCAGAGAATTCCCTGCTAGCACCTTCTCTGTGCCTGGGAAGCAGAAGTGTTCACATTGCTTCGCAGAATCGCTTTTGTGCAGAAAACACTAACACTTGTTCAGATCGAAAGAAAGCACAGAGCCCCAGATTTTATGTTGTCCTGGAGAGCTTGCAGAGCACTGGGGAAAGGCAGGCAGAGAATTCCCTGCTAGCACCTTCTCTGTGCCTGGGAAGCAGAAGTGTTCACATTGCTTCGCAGAATCGCTTTTGTGCAGAAAACAGTAACACTTGTTCAGAACGAAAGAAAGCACAGAGCCCCAGATTTTATGTTGTCCTGGAGAGCTTGCAGAGCACTGGGGAAAAGCAGGCAGAGAATTCCCTGCTAGCACCTTCTCTGTGCCTGTTTACATTGCTTGGCAGAATCGCTTTTGTGCAGAAAACAGTAACACTTGTTCAGAACGAAAGAAAGCACAGAGCCCCAGATTTTATGTTGTCCTGGAGAGCTTGCAGAGCACTGGGGAAAAGCAGGCAGAGAATTCCCTGCTAGCACCTTCTCTGTGCCTGGGAAGCAGAAGTGTTCACATTGCTTCGCAGAATCGCTTTTGTGCAGAAAACAGTAACACTTGTTCAGAACGAAAGAAAGCACAGAGCCCCAGATTTTATGTTGTCCTGGAGAGCTTGCAGAGCACTGGGGAAAGGCAGGCAGAGAATTCCCTGCTAGCACCTTCTCTGTGGCTGTTCACATTGCTTGGCAGAATCGCTTTTGTGCTGAAAACAGTAACACTTGTTCAGAACGAAAGAAAGCACAGAGCCCCAGATTTTATGTTGTCCTGGAGAGCTTGCAGAGCACTGGGGAAAGGCAGGCAGAGAATTCCCTGCTAGCACCTTCTCTGTGCCTGTTCACATTGCTTCTCAGAATCGCTTTTGTGCAGAAAACAGTAACACTTGTTCAGAATGAAAGAAAGCACAGAGCCCCAGATTTTATGTTGTCCTGGAGAGCTTGCAGAGCACTGGGGAAAGGCAGGCAGAGAATTCCCTGCTAGCACCTTCTCTGTGCCTGGGAAGCAGAAGTGTTCACATTGCTTCGCAGAATCGCTTTTGTGCAGAAAACACTAACACTTGTTCAGAACAAAAGAAAGCACAGTGCCCCAGATATTATGTTGTCCTGGAGAGCTTGCAGAGCACTGGGGAAAGGCAGGCAGAGAATTCCCTGCTAGCACCTTCTCTGTGCCTGTTTACATTGCTTCGCAGCATCGCTTTTGTGCAGAAAACAGTAACACTTGTTCAGAACGAAAGAAAGCACAGAGCCCCAGATTTTATGTTGTCCTGGAGAGCTTGCAGAGCACTGGGGAAAAGCAGGCAGAGAATTCCCTGCTAGCACCTTCTCTGTGCCTGGGAAGCAGAAGTGTTCACATTGCTTCGCAGAATCGCTTTTGTGTAGAAAACAGTAACACTTGTTCAGAACGAAAGAAAGCACAGATCCCCAGATTTTATGTTTTCCTGGAGAGCTTGCAGAGCACTGGGGAAAGGCAGGCAGAGAATTCCCTGCTAGCACCTTCTCTGTGCCTGTTCACATTGCTTGGCAGAATCGCTTTTGTGCAGAAAACAGTAACACTTGTTCAGAACGAAAGAAAGCACAGAGCCCCAGATTTTATGTTGTCCTGGAGAGCTTGCAGAGCACTGGGGAAAAGCAGGCAGAGAATTCCCTGCTAGCACCTTCTCTGTGCCTGGGAAGCAGAAGTGTTCACATTGCTTCGCAGAATCGCTTTTGTGCAGAAAACAGTAACACTTGTTCAGAACGAAAGAAAGCACAGAGCCCCAGATTTTATGTTGTCCTGGAGAGCTTGCAGAGCACTGGGGAAAGGCAGGCAGAGAATTCCCTGCTAGCACCTTCTCTGTGGCTGTTCACATTGCTTGGCAGAATCGCTTTTGTGCTGAAAACAGTAACACTTGTTCAGAACGAAAGAAAGCACAGAGCCCCAGATTTTATGTTGTCCTGGAGAGCTTGCAGAGCACTGGGGAAAGGCAGGCAGAGAATTCCCTGCTAGCACCTTCTCTGTGCCTGTTCACATTGCTTCTCAGAATCGCTTTTGTGCAGAAAACAGTAACACTTGTTCAGAATGAAAGAAAGCACAGAGCCCCAGATTTTATGTTGTCCTGGAGAGCTTGCAGAGCACTGGGGAAAGGCAGGCAGAGAATTCCCTGCTAGCACCTTCTCTGTGCCTGGGAAGCAGAAGTGTTCACATTGCTTCGCAGAATCGCTTTTGTGCAGAAAACACTAACACTTGTTCAGAACAAAAGAAAGCACAGTGCCCCAGATATTATGTTGTCCTGGAGAGCTTGCAGAGCACTGGGGAAAGGCAGGCAGAGAATTCCCTGCTAGCACCTTCTCTGTGCCTGTTTACATTGCTTCGCAGCATCGCTTTTGTGCAGAAAACAGTAACACTTGTTCAGAACGAAAGAAAGCACAGAGCCCCAGATTTTATGTTGTCCTGGAGAGCTTGCAGAGCACTGGGGAAAAGCAGGCAGAGAATTCCCTGCTAGCACCTTCTCTGTGCCTGGGAAGCAGAAGTGTTCACATTGCTTCGCAGAATCGCTTTTGTGTAGAAAACAGTAACACTTGTTCAGAACGAAAGAAAGCACAGATCCCCAGATTTTATGTTTTCCTGGAGAGCTTGCAGAGCACTGGGGAAAGGCAGGCAGAGAATTCCCTGCTAGCACCTTCTCTGTGCCTGTTCACATTGCTTGGCAGAATCGCTTTTGTGCAGAAAACAGTAACACTTGTTCAGAACGAAAGAAAGCACAGAGCCCCAGATTTTATGTTGTCCTGGAGAGCTTGCAGAGCACTGGGGAAAAGCAGGCAGAGAATTCCCTGCTAGCACCTTCTCTGTGCCTGGGAAGCAGAAGTGTTCACATTGCTTCGCAGAATCGCTTTTGTGCACAAAACAGTAACACTTGTTCAGAACGAAAGAAAGCACAGAGCCCCAGATTTTATGTTGTCCTGGAGAGCTTGCAGAGCACTGGGGAAAAGCAGGCAGAGAATTCCCTGCTAGCACCTTCTCTGTGCCTGTTCACATTGCTTGGCAGAATCGCTTTTGTGCAGAAAACAGTAACACTTGTTCAGAACGAAAGAAAGCACAGAGCCCCAGATTTTATGTTGTCCTGGAGAGCTTGCAGAGCACTGGGGAAAAGCAGGCAGAGAATTCCCTGCTAGCACCTTCTCTGTGCCTGGGAAGCAGAAGTGTTCACATTGCTTCGCAGAATCGCTTTTGTGCAGAAAACACTAACACTTGTTCAGAACGAAAGAAAGCACAGAGCCCCAGAATTTATGTTGTCCTGGAGAGCTTGCAGAGCACTGGGGAAAGGCAGGCAGAGAATTCCCTGCTAGCACCTTCTCTGTGCCTGGGAAGCAGAAGTGTTCACATTGCTTCGCAGAATCACTTTTGTGCAGAAAACAGTAACACTTGTTCAGAACGAAAGAAAGCACAGAGCCCCAGATTTTATGTTGTCCTGGAGAGCTTGCAGAGCACTGGGGAAAGGCAGGCAGAGAATTCCCTGCTAGCACCTTCTCTGTGCCTGGGAAGCAGAAGTGTTCACATTGCTTCGCAGAATCGCTTTTGTGTAGAAAACAGTAACACTTGTTCAGAACGAAAGAAAGCACAGAGCCCCAGATTTTATGTTGTCCTGGAGAGCTTGCAGAGCACTGGGGAAAGGCAGGCAGAGAATTCCCTGCTAGCACCTTCTCTGTGCCTGTTCATATTGCTTGGCAGAATCGCTTTTGTGCAGAAAACAGTAACACTTGTTCAGAACGAAAGAAAGCACAGAGCCCCATATTTTATGTTGTCCTGGAGAGCTTGCAGAGCACTGGGGAAAAGCAGGCAGAGAATTCCCTGCTAGCACCTTCTCTGTGCCTGGGAAGCAGAAGTGTTCACATTGCTTCGCAGAATCACTTTTGTGCAGAAAACAGTAACACTTGGTCAGAACGAAAGAAAGCACAGAGCCCCAGATTTTATGTTGTCCTGGAGAGCTTGCAGAGCACTGGGGAAAGGCAGGCAGAGAATTCCCTGCTAGCACCTTCTCTGTGCCTGTTCACATTGCTTCGCAGAATCGCTTTTGTGCAGAAAACAGTAACACTTGTTCAGAACGAAAGAAAGCACAGAGCCCCAGATTTTATGTTGTCCTGGAGAGCTTGCAGAGCACTGGGGAAAAGCAGGCAGAGAATTCCCTGCTAGCACCTTCTCTGTGCCTGGGAAGCAGAAGTGTTTACATTGCTTCGCAGAATCGCTTTTGTGCAGAAAACACTAACACTTGTTCAGATCGAAAGAAAGCACAGAGCCCCAGATTTTATGTTGTCCTGGAGAGCTTGCAGAGCACTGGGGAAAGGCAGGCAGAGAATTCCCTGCTAGCACCTTCTCTGTGCCTGTTTACATTGCTTCGCAGCATCGCTTTTGTGCAGAAAACAGTAACACTTGTTCAGATCGAAAGAAAGCACAGATCCCCAGATTTTATGTTTTCCTGGAGAGCTTGCAGAGCACTGGGGAAAGGCAGGCAGAGAATTCCCTGCTAGCACCTTCTCTGTGCCTGGGAAGCAGAAGTGTTCACATTGCTTCGCAGAATCGCTTTTGTGCAGAAAACACTAACACTTGTTCAGAACGAAAGAAAGCACAGAGCCCCAGATTTTATGTTGTCCTGGAGAGCTTGCAGAGCACTGGGGAAAAGCAGGCAGAGAATTCCCTGCTAGCACCTTCTCTGTGCCTGGGAAGCAGAAGTGTTCACATTGCTTCGCAGAATCGCTTTTGTGCAGAAAACACTAACACTTGTTCAGATCGAAAGAAAGCACAGATCCCCAGATTTTATGTTGTCCTGGAGAGCTTGCAGAGCACTGGGGAAAGGCAGGCAGAGAATTCCCTGCTAGCACCTTCTCTGTGCCTGGGAAGCAGAAGTGTTCACATTGCTTCGCAGAATCACTTTTGTGCAGAAAACAGTAACACTTGTTCAGAACGAAAGAAAGCACAGAGCCCCAGATTTTATGTTGTCCTGGAGAGCTTGCAGAGCACTGGGGAAAGGCAGGCAGAGAATTCCCTGCTAGCACCTTCTCTGTGCCTGGGAAGCAGAAGTGTTCACATTGCTTCGCAGAATCGCTTTTGTGTAGAAAACAGTAACACTTGTTCAGAACGAAAGAAAGCACAGAGCCCCAGATTTTATGTTGTCCTGGAGAGCTTGCAGAGCACTGGGGAAAGGCAGGCAGAGAATTCCCTGCTAGCACCTTCTCTGTGCCTGTTCATATTGCTTGGCAGAATCGCTTTTGTGCAGAAAACAGTAACACTTGTTCAGAACGAAAGAAAGCACAGAGCCCCAGATTTTATGTTGTCCTGGAGAGCTTGCAGAGCACTGGGGAAAAGCAGGCAGAGAATTCCCTGCTAGCACCTTCTCTGTGCCTGGGAAGCAGAAGTGTTCACATTGCTTCGCAGAATCACTTTTGTGCAGAAAACAGTAACACTTGGTCAGAACGAAAGAAAGCACAGAGCCCCAGATTTTATGTTGTCCTGGAGAGCTTGCAGAGCACTGGGGAAAGGCAGGCAGAGAATTCCCTGCTAGCACCTTCTCTGTGCCTGTTCACATTGCTTCGCAGAATCGCTTTTGTGCAGAAAACACTAACACTTGTTCAGAACGAAAGAAAGCACAGAGCCCCAGATTTTATGTTGTCCTGGAGAGCTTGCAGAGCACTGGGGAAAAGCAGGCAGAGAATTCCCTGCTAGCACCTTCTCTGTGCCTGGGAAGCAGAAGTGTTTACATTGCTTCGCAGAATCGCTTTTGTGCAGAAAACACTAACACTTGTTCAGATCGAAAGAAAGCACAGAGCCCCAGATTTTATGTTGTCCTGGAGAGCTTGCAGAGCACTGGGGAAAGGCAGGCAGAGAATTCCCTGCTAGCACCTTCTCTGTGCCTGTTTACATTGCTTCGCAGCATCGCTTTTGTGCAGAAAACAGTAACACTTGTTCAGATCGAAAGAAAGCACAGATCCCCAGATTTTATGTTTTCCTGGAGAGCTTGCAGAGCACTGGGGAAAGGCAGGCAGAGAATTCCCTGCTAGCACCTTCTCTGTGCCTGGGAAGCAGAAGTGTTCACATTGCTTCGCAGAATCACTTTTGTGCAGAAAACAGTAACACTTGTTCAGAACGAAAGACAGCACAGAGCCCCAGATTTTATGTTGTCCTGGAGAGCTTGCAGAGCACTGGGGAAAAGCAGGCAGAGAAACCCTGCTAGCACCTTCTCTGTGCCTGTTTACATTGCTTCGCAGAATCGCTTTTGTGCAGAAAACAGTAACACTTGTTCAGAACGAAAGAAAGCACAGAGCCCCATATTTTATGTTGTCCTGGAGAGCTTGCAGAGCACTGGGGAAAATCAGGCAGAGAATTCCCTGCTAGCACCTTCTCTGTGCCTGGGAAGCAGAAGTGTTCACATTGCTTCGCAGAATCGCTTTTGTGCAGAAAACACTAACACTTGTTCAGAACGAAAGAAAGCACAGATCCCCAGATTTTATGTTGTCCTAGAGAGCTTGCAGAGCACTGGGGAAAGGCAGGCAGAGAATTCCCTGCTAGCACCTTCTCTGTGCCTGTTCCCATTGCTTGGCAGAATCGCTTTTGTGCAGAAAACAGTAACACTTGTTCAGAACGAAAGAAAGCACAGAGCCCCAGATTTTATGTTGTCCTGGAGAGCTTGCAGAGCACTGGGGAAAAGCAGGCAGAGAATTCCCTGCTAGCACCTTCTCTGTGCCTGGGAAGCAGAAGTGTTCACATTGCTTCGCAGAATCGCTTTTGTGTAGAAAACAGTAACACTTGTTCAGAACGAAAGAAAGCACAGATCCCCAGATTTTATGTTTTCCTGGAGAGCTTGCAGAGCACTGGGGAAAGGCAGGCAGAGAATTCCCTGCTAGCACCTTCTCTGTGCCTGTTTACATTGCTTCGCAGCATCGCTTTTGTGCAGAAAACAGTAACACTTGTTCAGAACGAAAGAAAGCACAGAGCCCCAGATTTTATGTTGTCCTGGAGAGCTTGCAGAGCACTGGGGAAAAGCAGGCAGAGAATTCCCTGCTAGCACCTTCTCTGTGCCTGGGAAGCAGAAGTGTTCACATTGCTTCGCAGAATCGCTTTTGTGTAGAAAACAGTAACACTTGTTCAGAACGAAAGAAAGCACAGAGCCCCAGATTTTATGTTGTCCTGGAGAGCTTGCAGAGCACTGGGGAAAAGCAGGCAGAGAATTCCCTGCTAGCACCTTCTCTGTGCCTGGGAAGCAGAAGTGTTCACATTGCTTCGCAGAATCGCTTTTGTGCACAAAACAGTAACACTTGTTCAGAACGAAAGAAAGCACAGAGCCCCATATTTTATGTTGTCCTTGAGAGCTTGCAGAGCACTGGGGAAAAGCAGGCAGAGAATTCCCTGCTAGCACCTTCTCTGTGCCTGGGAAGCAGAAGTGTTCACATTGCTTCGCAGAATCGCTTTTGTGCAGAAAACACTAACACTTGTTCAGAACGAAAGAAAGCACAGAGCCCCAGATTTTATGTTGTCCTGGAGAGCTTGCAGAGCACTGGGGAAAAGCAGGCAGAGAATTCCCTGCTAGCACCTTCTCTGTGCCTGGGAAGCAGAAGTGTTCACATTGCTTCGCAGAATCGCTTTTGTGCAGAAAACACTAACACTTGTTCAGATCGAAAGAAAGCACAGAGCCCCAGATTTTATGTTGTCCTGGAGAGCTTGCAGAGCACTGGGGAAAGGCAGGCAGAGAATTCCCTGCTAGCACCTTCTCTGTGCCTGGGAAGCAGAAGTGTTCACATTGCTTCGCAGAATCGCTTTTGTGCAGAAAACAGTAACACTTGTTCAGAACGAAAGAAAGCACAGAGCCCCAGATTTTATGTTGTCCTGGAGAGCTTGCAGAGCACTGGGGAAAAGCAGGCAGAGAATTCCCTGCTAGCACCTTCTCTGTGCCTGGGAAGCAGAAGTGTTCACATTGCTTCGCAGAATCGCTTTTGTGCAGAAAACAGTAACACTTGTTCAGAACGAAAGAAAGCACAGAGCCCCAGATTTTATGTTGTCCTGGAGAGCTTGCAGAGCACTGGGGAAAGGCAGGCAGAGAATTCCCTGCTAGCACCTTCTCTGTGCCTGTTCACATTGCTTGGCAGAATCGCTTTTGTGCTGAAAACAGTAACACTTGTTCAGAACGAAAGAAAGCACAGAGCCCCAGATTTTATGTTGTCCTGGAGAGCTTGCAGAGCACTGGGGAAAGGCAGGCAGAGAATTCCCTGCTAGCACCTTCTCTGTGCCTGTTCACATTGCTTCTCAGAATCGCTTTTGTGCAGAAAACAGTAACACTTCTTCAGAATGAAAGAAAGCACAGAGCCCCAGATTTTATGTTGTCCTGGAGAGCTTGCAGAGCAGTGGGGAAAGGCAGGCAGAGAATTCCCTGCTAGCACCTTCTCTGTGCCTGGGAAGCAGAAGTGTTCACATTGCTTCGCAGAATCGCTTTTGTGCAGAAAACACTAACACTTGTTCAGAACAAAAGAAAGCACAGAGCCCCAGATTTTATGTTGTCCTGGAGAGCTTGCAGAGCACTGGGGAAAAGCAGGCAGAGAATTCCCTGCTAGCACCTTCTCTGTGCCTGTTCACATTGCTTGGCAGAATCGCTTTTGTGCAGAAAACACTAACACTTGTTCAGATCGAAAGAAAGCACAGAGCCCCAGATTTTATGTTGTCCTGGAGAGCTTGCAGAGCACTGGGGAAAGGCAGGCAGAGAATTCCCTGCTAGCACCTTCTCTGTGCCTGGGAAGCAGAAGTGTTCACATTGCTTCGCAGAATCGCTTTTGTGTAGAAAACAGTAACACTTGTTCAGAACGAAAGAAAGCACAGATCCCCAGATTTTATGTTTTCCTGGAGAGCTTGCAGAGCACTGGGGAAAAGCAGGCAGAGAATTCCCTGCTAGCACCTTCTCTGTGCCTGTTCACATTGCTTGGCAGAATCGCTTTTGTGCAGAAAACACTAACACTTGTTCAGATCGAAAGAAAGCACAGAGCCCCAGATTTTATGTTGTCCTGGAGAGCTTGCAGAGCACTGGGGAAAGGCAGGCAGAGAATTCCCTGCTAGCACCTTCTCTGTGCCTGGGAAGCAGAAGTGTTCACATTGCTTCGCAGAATCGCTTTTGTGCAGAAAACACTAACACTTGTTCAGAACAAAAGAAAGCACAGTGCCCCAGATATTATGTTGTCCTGGAGAGCTTGCAGAGCACTGGGGAAAGGCAGGCAGATAATTCCCTGCTAGCACCTTCTCTGTGCCTGTTTACATTGCTTCGCAGCATCGCTTTTGTGCAGAAAACAGTAACACTTGTTCAGAACGAAAGAAAGCACAGAGCCCCAGATTTTATGTTGTCCTGGAGAGCTTGCAGAGCACTGGGGAAAAGCAGGCAGAGAATTCCCTGCTAGCACCTTCTCTGTGCCTGGGAAGCAGAAGTGTTCACATTGCTTCGCAGAATCGCTTTTGTGTAGAAAACAGTAACACTTGTTCAGAACGAAAGAAAGCACAGATCCCCAGATTTTATGTTTTCCTGGAGAGCTTGCAGAGCACTGGGGAAAGGCAGGCAGAGAATTCCCTGCTAGCACCTTCTCTGTGCCTGGGAAGCAGAAGTGTTCACATTGCTTCGCAGAATCGCTTTTGTGCAGAAAACACTAACACTTGTTCAGAACAAAAGAAAGCACAGTGCCCCAGATATTATGTTGTCCTGGAGAGCTTGCAGAGCACTGGGGAAAGGCAGGCAGAGAATTCCCTGCTAGCACCTTCTCTGTGCCTGTTTACATTGCTTCGCAGCATCGCTTTTGTGCAGAAAACAGTAACACTTGTTCAGAACGAAAGAAAGCACAGAGCCCCAGATTTTATGTTGTCCTGGAGAGCTTGCAGAGCACTGGGGAAAAGCAGGCAGAGAATTCCCTGCTAGCACCTTCTCTGTGCCTGGGAAGCAGAAGTGTTCACATTGCTTCGCAGAATCGCTTTTGTGTAGAAAACAGTAACACTTGTTCAGATCGAAAGAAAGCACAGATCCCCAGATTTTATGTTTTCCTGGAGAGCTTGCAGAGCAGTGGGGAAAGGCAGGCAGAGAATTCCCTGCTAGCACCTTCTCTGTGCCTGTTCACATTGCTTGGCAGAATCGCTTTTGCGCAGAAAACAGTAACACTTGTTCAGAACGAAAGAAAGCACAGAGCCCCAGATTTTATGTTGTCCTGGAGAGCTTGCAGAGCACTGGGGAAAAGCAGGCAGAGAATTCCCTGCTAGCACCTTCTCTGTGCCTGGGAAGCAGAAGTGTTCACATTGCTTCGCAGAATCGCTTTTGTGCAGAAAACACTAACACTTGTTCAGAACGAAAGAAAGCACAGAGCCCCAGATTTTATGTTGTCCTGGAGAGCTTGCAGAGCACTGGGGAAAAGCAGGCAGAGAATTCCCTGCTAGCACCTTCTCTGTGCCTGGGAAGCAGAAGTGTTCACATTGCTTCGCAGAATCGCTTTTGTGCAGAAAACACTAACACTTGTTCAGATCGAAAGAAAGCACAGAGCCCCAGATTTTATGTTGTCCTGGAGAGCTTGCAGAGCACTGGGGAAAGGCAGGCAGAGAATTCCCTGCTAGCACCTTCTCTGTGCCTGGGAAGCAGAAGTGTTCACATTGCTTCGCAGAATCGCTTTTGTGCAGAAAACAGTAACACTTGTTCAGAACAAAAGAAAGCACAGAGCCCCAGATTTTATGTTGTCCTGGAGAGCTTGCAGAGCACTGGGGAAAAGCAGGCAGAGAATTCCCTGCTAGCACCTTCTCTGTGCCTGTTCACATTGCTTGGCAGAATCGCTTTTGTGCAGAAAACAGTAACACTTCTTCAGAACGAAAGAAAGCACAGAGCCCCAGATTTTATGTTGTCCTGGAGAGCTTGCAGAGCACTGGGGAAAAGCAGGCAGAGAATTCCCTGCTAGCACCTTCTCTGTGCCTGGGAAGCAGAAGTGTTCACATTGCTTCGCAGAATCGCTTTTGTGCAGAAAACAGTAACACTTGTTCAGAACGAAAGAAAGCACAGAGCCCCAGATTTTATGTTGTCCTGGAGAGCTTGCAGAGCACTGGGGAAAGGCAGGCAGAGAATTGCCTGCTAGCACCTTCTCTGTGCCTGGGAAGCAGAAGTGTTCACATTGCTTCGCAGAATCACTTTTGTACAGAAAACACTAACACTTGTTCAGAACGAAAGAAAGCACAGAGCCCCAGATTTTATGTTGTCCTGGAGAGCTTGCAGAGCACTGGGGAAAAGCAGGCAGAGAATTCCCTGCTAGCACCTTCTCTGTGCCTGGGAAGCAGAAGTGTTCACATTGCTTCGCAGAATCGCTTTTGTGCAGAAAACAGTAACACTTGTTCAGAACGAAAGAAAGCACAGAGCCCAAGATTTTGTGTTGTCCTGGAGAGCTTGCAGAGCACTGGGGAAAGGCAGGCAGAGAATTCCCTGCTAGCACCTTCTCTGTGCCTGTTCACATTGCTTCTCAGAATCGCTTTTGTGCAGAAAACAGTAACACTTCTTCAGAATGAAAGAAAGCACAGAGCCCCAGATTTTATGTTGTCCTGGAGAGCTTGCAGAGCACTGGGGAAAGGCAGGCAGAGAATTCCCTGCTAGCACCTTCTCTGTGCCTGGGAAGCAGAAGTGTTCACATTGCTTCGCAGAATCGCTTTTGTGCAGAAAACAGTAACACTTGTTCAGAACAAAAGAAAGCACAGAGCCCCAGATTTTATGTTGTCCTGGAGAGCTTGCAGAGCACTGGGGAAAAGCAGGCAGAGAATTCCCTGCTAGCACCTTCTCTGTGCCTGTTCACATTGCTTGGCAGAATCGCTTTTGTGCAGAAAACACTAACACTTGTTCAGATCGAAAGAAAGCACAGAGCCCCAGATTTTATGTTGTCCTGGAGAGCTTGCAGAGCACTGGGGAAAGGCAGGCAGAGAATTCCCTGCTAGCACCTTCTCTGTGCCTGGGAAGCAGAAGTGTTCACATTGCTTCGCAGAATCGCTTTTGTGTAGAAAACAGTAACACTTGTTCAGAACGAAAGAAAGCACAGATCCCCAGATTTTATGTTTTCCTGGAGAGCTTGCAGAGCACTGGGGAAAGGCAGGCAGAGAATTCCCTGCTAGCACCTTCTCTGTGCCTGTTCACATTGCTTGGCAGAATCGCTTTTGTGCAGAAAACAGTAACACTTGTTCAGAACGAAAGAAAGCACAGAGCCCCAGATTTTATGTTGTCCTGGAGAGCTTGCAGAGCACTGGGGAAAAGCAGGCAGAGAATTCCCTGCTAGCACCTTCTCTGTGCCTGGGAAGCAGAAGTGTTCACATTGCTTCGCAGAATCGCTTTTGTGCACAAAACAGTAACACTTGTTCAGAACGAAAGAAAGCACAGAGCCCCAGATTTTATGTTGTCCTGGAGAGCTTGCAGAGCACTGGGGAAAGGCAGGCAGAGAATTCCCTGCTAGCACCTTCTCTGTGCCTGGGAAGCAGAAGTGTTCACATTGCTTCGCAGAATCGCTTTTGTGCAGAAAACACTAACACTTGTTCAGATCGAAAGAAAGCACAGAGCCCCAGATTTTATGTTGTCCTGGAGAGCTTGCAGAGCACTGGGGAAAGGCAGGCAGAGAATTCCCTGCTAGCACCTTCTCTGTGCCTGGGAAGCAGAAGTGTTCACATTGCTTCGCAGAATCGCTTTTGTGCAGAAAACAGTAACACTTGTTCAGAACGAAAGAAAGCACAGAGCCCCAGATTTTATGTTGTCCTGGAGAGCTTGCAGAGCACTGGGGAAAAGCAGGCAGAGAATTCCCTGCTAGCACCTTCTCTGTGCCTGTTTACATTGCTTGGCAGAATCGCTTTTGTGCAGAAAACAGTAACACTTGTTCAGAACGAAAGAAAGCACAGAGCCCCAGATTTTATGTTGTCCTGGAGAGCTTGCAGAGCACTGGGGAAAAGCAGGCAGAGAATTCCCTGCTAGCACCTTCTCTGTGCCTGGGAAGCAGAAGTGTTCACATTGCTTCGCAGAATCGCTTTTGTGCAGAAAACAGTAACACTTGTTCAGAACGAAAGAAAGCACAGAGCCCCAGATTTTATGTTGTCCTGGAGAGCTTGCAGAGCACTGGGGAAAGGCAGGCAGAGAATTCCCGGCTAGCACCTTCTCTGTGGCTGTTCACATTGCTTGGCAGAATCGCTTTTGTGCAGAAAACAGTAACACTTGTTCAGAACGAAAGAAAGCACAGAGCCCCAGATTTTATGTTGTCCTGGAGAGCTTGCAGAGCACTGGGGAAAGGCAGGCAGAGAATTCCCTGCTAGCACCTTCTCTGTGCCTGGGAAGCAGAAGTGTTCACATTGCTTCTCAGAATCGCTTTTGTGCAGAAAACAGTAACACTTGTTCAGAATGAAAGAAAGCACAGAGCCCCAGATTTTATGTTGTCCTGGAGAGCTTGCAGAGCACTGGGGAAAGGCAGGCAGAGAATTCCCTGCTAGCACCTTCTCTGTGCCTGGGAAGCAGAAGTGTTCACATTGCTTCGCAGAATCGCTTTTGTGCAGAAAACACTAACACTTGTTCAGAACAAAAGAAAGCACAGTGCCCCAGATATTATGTTGTCCTGGAGAGCTTGCAGAGCACTGGGGAAAGGCAGGCAGAGAATTCCCTGCTAGCACCTTCTCTGTGCCTGTTTACATTGCTTCGCAGCATCGCTTTTGTGCAGAAAACAGTAACACTTGTTCAGAACGAAAGAAAGCACAGAGCCCCAGATTTTATGTTGTCCTGGAGAGCTTGCAGAGCACTGGGGAAAAGCAGGCAGAGAATTCCCTGCTAGCACCTTCTCTGTGCCTGGGAAGCAGAAGTGTTCACATTGCTTCGCAGAATCGCTTTTGTGTAGAAAACAGTAACACTTGTTCAGAACGAAAGAAAGCACAGATCCCCAGATTTTATGTTTTCCTGGAGAGCTTGCAGAGCACTGGGGAAAGGCAGGCAGAGAATTCCCTGCTAGCACCTTCTCTGTGCCTGTTCACATTGCTTGGCAGAATCGCTTTTGTGCAGAAAACAGTAACACTTGTTCAGAACGAAAGAAAGCACAGAGCCCCAGATTTTATGTTGTCCTGGAGAGCTTGCAGAGCACTGGGGAAAAGCAGGCAGAGAATTCCCTGCTAGCACCTTCTCTGTGCCTGGGAAGCAGAAGTGTTCACATTGCTTCGCAGAATCGCTTTTGTGCACAAAACAGTAACACTTGTTCAGAACGAAAGAAAGCACAGAGCCCCATATTTTATGTTGTCCTGGAGAGCTTGCAGAGCACTGGGGAAAAGCAGGCAGAGAATTCCCTGCTAGCACCTTCTCTTTGCCTGGGAAGCAGAAGTGTTCACATTGCTTCGCAGAATCGCTTTTGTGCAGAAAACACTAACACTTGTTCAGATCGAAAGAAAGCACAGAGCCCCAGATTTTATGTTGTCCTGGAGAGCTTGCAGAGCACTGGGGAAAGGCAGGCAGAGAATTCCCTGCTAGCACCTTCTCTGTGCCTGGGAAGCAGAAGTGTTCACATTGCTTCGCAGAATCGCTTTTGTGCAGAAAACAGTAACACTTGTTCAGAACGAAAGAAAGCACAGAGCCCCAGATTTTATGTTGTCCTGGAGAGCTTGCAGAGCACTGGGGAAAAGCAGGCAGAGAATTCCCTGCTAGCACCTTCTCTGTGCCTGTTCACATTGCTTGGCAGAATCGCTTTTGTGCAGAAAACAGTAACACTTCTTCAGAACGAAAGAAAGCACAGAGCCCCAGATTTTATGTTGTCCTGGAGAGCTTGCAGAGCACTGGGGAAAAGCAGGCAGAGAATTCCCTGCTAGCACCTTCTCTGTGCCTGGGAAGCAGAAGTGTTCACATTGCTTCGCAGAATCGCTTTTGTGTAGAAAACAGTAACACTTGTTCAGAACGAAAGAAAGCACAGAGCCCCAGATTTTATGTTGTCCTGGAGAGCTTGCAGAGCACTGGGGAAAGGCAGGCAGAGAATTCCCTGCTAGCACCTTCTCTGTGCCTGTTCACATTGCTTGGCAGAATCGCTTTTGTGCTGAAAACAGTAACACTTGTTCAGAACGAAAGAAAGCACAGAGCCCCAGATTTTATGTTGTCCTGGAGAGCTTGCAGAGCACTGGGGAAAAGCAGGCAGAGAATTCCCTGCTAGCACCTTCTCTGTGCCTGGGAAGCAGAAGTGTTCACATTGCTTCGCAGAATCGCTTTTGTGCAGAAAACACTAACACTTGTTCAGAACGAAAGAAAGCACAGAGCCCCAGAATTTATGTTGTCCTGGAGAGCTTGCAGAGCACTGGGGAAAGGCAGGCAGAGAATTCCCTGCTAGCACCTTCTCTGTGCCTGTTCACATTGCTTGGCAGAATCGCTTTTGCGCAGAAAACAGTAACACTTGTTCAGAACGAAAGAAAGCACAGAGCCCCAGATTTTATGTTGTCCTGGAGAGCTTGCAGAGCACTGGGGAAAAGCAGGCAGAGAATTCCCTGCTAGCACCTTCTCTGTGCCTGGGAAGCAGAAGTGTTCACATTGCTTCGCAGAATCGCTTTTGTGCAGAAAACACTAACACTTGTTCAGAACGAAAGAAAGCACAGAGCCCCAGATTTTATGTTGTCCTGGAGAGCTTGCAGAGCACTGGGGAAAAGCAGGCAGAGAATTCCCTGCTAGCACCTTCTCTGTGCCTGGGAAGCAGAAGTGTTCACGTTGCTTCGCAGAATCGCTTTTGTGCAGAAAACACTAACACTTGTTCAGATCGAAAGAAAGCACAGAGCCCCAGATTTTATGTTGTCCTGGAGAGCTTGCAGAGCACTGGGGAAAGGCAGGCAGAGAATTCCCTGCTAGCACCTTCTCTGTGCCTGGGAAGCAGAAGTGTTCACATTGCTTCGCAGAATCACTTTTGTGCAGAAAACAGTAACACTTGTTCAGAACGAAAGAAAGCACAGAGCCCCAGATTTTATGTTGTCCTGGAGAGCTTGCAGAGCACTGGGGAAAGGCAGGCAGAGAATTCCCTGCTAGCACCTTCTCTGTGCCTGGGAAGCAGAAGTGTTCACATTGCTTCGCAGAATCGCTTTTGTGTAGAAAACAGTAACACTTGTTCAGAACGAAAGAAAGCACAGAGCCCCAGATTTTATGTTGTCCTGGAGAGCTTGCAGAGCACTGGGGAAAGGCAGGCAGAGAATTCCCTGCTAGCACCTTCTCTGTGCCTGTTCATATTGCTTGGCAGAATCGCTTTTGTGCAGAAAACAGTAACACTTGTTCAGAACGAAAGAAAGCACAGAGCCCCATATTTTATGTTGTCCTGGAGAGCTTGCAGAGCACTGGGGAAAAGCAGGCAGAGAATTCCCTGCTAGCACCTTCTCTGTGCCTGGGAAGCAGAAGTGTTCACATTGCTTCGCAGAATCACTTTTGTGCAGAAAACAGTAACACTTGGTCAGAACGAAAGAAAGCACAGAGCCCCAGATTTTATGTTGTCCTGGAGAGCTTGCAGAGCACTGGGGAAAGGCAGGCAGAGAATTCCCTGCTAGCACCTTCTCTGTGCCTGTTCACATTGCTTCGCAGAATCGCTTTTGTGCAGAAAACAGTAACACTTGTTCAGAACGAAAGAAAGCACAGAGCCCCAGATTTTATGTTGTCCTGGAGAGCTTGCAGAGCACTGGGGAAAAGCAGGCAGAGAATTCCCTGCTAGCACCTTCTCTGTGCCTGGGAAGCAGAAGTGTTTACATTGCTTCGCAGAATCGCTTTTGTGCAGAAAACACTAACACTTGTTCAGATCGAAAGAAAGCACAGAGCCCCAGATTTTATGTTGTCCTGGAGAGCTTGCAGAGCACTGGGGAAAGGCAGGCAGAGAATTCCCTGCTAGCACCTTCTCTGTGCCTGTTTACATTGCTTCGCAGCATCGCTTTTGTGCAGAAAACAGTAACACTTGTTCAGATCGAAAGAAAGCACAGAGCCCCAGATTTTATGTTTTCCTGGAGAGCTTGCAGAGCACTGGGGAAAGGCAGGCAGAGAATTCCCTGCTAGCACCTTCTCTGTGCCTGGGAAGCAGAAGTGTTCACATTGCTTCGCAGAATCACTTTTGTGCAGAAAACAGTAACACTTGTTCAGAACGAAAGACAGCACAGAGCCCCAGATTTTATGTTGTCCTGGAGAGCTTGCAGAGCACTGGGGAAAAGCAGGCAGAGAAACCCTGCTAGCACCTTCTCTGTGCCTGTTTACATTGCTTCGCAGAATCGCTTTTGTGCAGAAAACAGTAACACTTGTTCAGAACGAAAGAAAGCACAGAGCCCCAGATTTTATGTTGTCCTGGAGAGCTTGCAGAGCACTGGGGAAAAGCAGGCAGAGAATTCCCTGCTAGCACCTTCTCTGTGCCTGTTCCCATTGCTTGGCAGAATCGCTTTTGTGCAGAAAACAGTAACACTTGTTCAGAACGAAAGAAAGCACAGAGCCCCAGATTTTATGTTGTCCTGGAGAGCTTGCAGAGCAGTGGGGAAAAGCAGGCACAGAATTCCCTGCTAGCACCTTCTCTGTGCCTGGGAAGCAGAAGTGTTTACATTGCTTCGCAGAATCGCTTTTGTGCAGAAAACACTAACACTTGTTCAGAACGAAAGAAAGCACAGAGCCCCAGATTTTATGTTGTCCTGGAGAGCTTGCAGAGCACTGGGGAAAGGCAGGCAGAGAATTCCCTGCTAGCACCTTCTCTGTGCCTGTTCACATTGCTTGGCAGAATCGCTTTTGTGCAGAAAACAGTAACACTTGTTCAGAACGAAAGAAAGCACAGAGCCCCATATTTTATGTTGTCCTGGAGAGCTTGCAGAGCACTGGGGAAAAGCAGGCAGAGAATTCCCTGCTAGCACCTTCTCTGTGCCTGGGAAGCAGAAGTGTTCACATTGCTTCGCAGAATCGCTTTTGTGCAGAAAACACTAACACTTGTTCAGATCGAAAGAAAGCACAGATCCCCAGATTTTATGTTGTCCTGGAGAGCTTGCAGAGCACTGGGGAAAAGCAGGCAGAGAATTCCCTGCTAGCACCTTCTCTGTGCCTGGGAAGCAGCAGTGTTCACATTGCTTGGCAGAATCGCTTTTGTGCAGAAAACACTAACACTTGTTCAGAACGAAAGAAAGCACAGAGCCCAAGATTTTATGTTGTCCTGGAGAGCTTGCAGAGCACTGGGGAAAGGCAGGCAGAGAATTCCCTGCTAGCACCTTCTCTGTGCCTGTTCACATTGCTTCTCAGAATCGCTTTTGTGCAGAAAACAGTAACACTTGTTCAGAACGAAAGAAAGCACAGAGCCCCATATTTTATGTTGTCCTGGAGAGCTTGCAGAGCACTGGGGAAAGGCAGGCAGAGAATTCCCTGCTAGCACCTTCTCTGTGCCTGGGAAGCAGAAGTGTTCACATTGCTTCGCAGAATCGCTTTTGTGCAGAAAACAGTAACACTTGTTCAGAACAAAAGAAAGCACAGAGCCCCAGATTTTATGTTGTCCTGGAGAGCTTGCAGAGCACTGGGGAAAGGCAGGCAGAGAATTCCCTGCTAGCACCTTCTCTGTGCCTGTTCACATTGCTTCGCAGCATCGCTTTTGTGCAGAAAACAGTAACACTTGTTCAGAACGAAAGAAAGCACAGAGCCCCATATTTTATGTTGTCCTGGAGAGCTTGCAGAGCACTGGGGAAAACCGGCAGAGAATTCCCTGCTAGCACCTTCTCTGTGCCTGGGAAGCAGAAGTGTTCACATTGCTTCGCAGAATCGCTTTTGTGCAGAAAACACTAACACTTGTTCAGATCGAAAGAAAGCACAGATCCCCAGATTTTATGTTTTCCTGGAGAGCTTGCAGAGCACTGGGGAAAGGCAGGCAGAGAATTCCCTGCTAGCACCTTCTCTGTGCCTGGGAAGCAGAAGTGTTCACATTGCTTCGCAGAATCGCTTTTGTGCAGAAAACACTAACACTTATTCAGAACGAAAGAAAGCACAGAGCCCCAGATTTTATGTTGTCCTGGAGAGCTTGCAGAGCACTGGGGAAAAGCAGGCAGAGAAACCCTGCTAGCACCTTCTCTGTGCCTGTTTACATTGCTTCGCAGAATCGCTTTTGTGCAGAAAACAGTAACACTTGTTCAGAACGAAAGAAAGCACAGAGCCCAAGATTTTATGTTGTCCTGGAGAGCTTGCAGAGCACTGGGGAAAAGCAGGCAGAGAATTCCCTGCTAGCACCTTCTCTGTGCCTGGGAAGCAGAAGTGTTCACATTGCTTCGCAGAATCGCTTTTGTGCAGAAAACACTAACACTTGTTCAGAACGAAAGAAAGCACAGATCCCCAGATTTTATGTTGTCCTAGAGAGCTTGCAGAGCACTGGGGAAAGGCAGGCAGAGAATTCCCTGCTAGCACCTTCTCTGTGCCTGTTCACATTGCTTGGCAGAATCGCTTTTGTGCAGAAAACAGTAACACTTGTTCAGAACGAAAGAAAGCACAGATCCCCAGATTTTATGTTGTCCTAGAGAGCTTGCAGAGCACTGGGGAAAGGCAGGCAGAGAATTCCCTGCTAGCACCTTCTCTGTGCCTGTTCACATTGCTTCGCAGAATCGCTTTTGTGCTGAAAAGAGTAACACTTGTTCAGAACGAAAGAAAGCACAGAGCCCCAGATTTTATGTTGTCCTGGAGAGCTTGCAGAGCACTGGGGAAAGGCAGGCAGAGAATTCCCTGCTAGCACCTTCTCTGTGCCTGGGAAGCAGAAGTGTTCACATTGCTTCGCAGAATCACTTTTGTGCAGAAAACAGTAACACTTGTTCAGAACGAAAGAAAGCACAGAGCCCCAGATTTTATGTTGTCCTGGAGAGCTTGCAGAGCACTGGGGAAAAGCAGGCAGAGAATTCCCTGCTAGCACCTTCTCTGTGCCTGTTTACATTGCTTCTCAGAATCGCTTTTGTGCAGAAAACACTAACACTTGTTCAGAACGAAAGAAAGCACAGAGCCCCAGATTTTATGTTGTCCTGGAGAGCTTGCAGAGCACTGGGGAAAGGCAGGCAGAGAATTCCCTGCTAGCACCTTCTCTGTGCCTGTTCACATTGCTTGGCAGAATCGCTTTTGTGCAGAAAACACTAACACTTGTTCAGAACGAAAGAAAGCACAGAGCCCCAGATTTTATGTTGTCCTGGAGAGCTTGCAGAGCACTGGGGAAAAGCAGGCAGAGAATTCCCTGCTAGCACCTTCTCTGTGCCTGGGAAGCAGAAGTGTTCACATTGCTTCGCAGAATCGCTTTTGTGCAGAAAACACTAATACTTGTTCAGAACGAAAGAAAGCACAGAGCCCCAGATTTTATGTTGTCCTGGAGAGCTTGCAGAGCACTGGGGAAAGGCAGGCAGAGAATTCCCTGCTAGCACCTTCTCTGTGCCTGTTCCCATTGCTTGGCAGAATCGCTTTTGTGCAGAAAACAGTAACACTTGTTCAGAACGAAAGAAAGCACAGAGCCCCAGATTTTATGTTGTCCTGGAGAGCTTGCAGAGCACTGGGGAAAAGCAGGCAGAGAATTCCCTGCTAGCACCTTCTCTGTGCCTGGGAAGCAGAAGTGTTCACATTGCTTGGCAGAATCGCTTTTGTGCAGAAAACAGTAACACTTGTTCAGAACGAAAGAAAGCACAGAGCCCCAGATTTTATGTTGTCCTGGAGAGCTTGCAGAGCACTGTTGAAAGGCAGGCAGAGAATTCCCTGCTAGCACCTTCTCTGTGCCTGTTCACATTGCTTCGCAGCATCGCTTTTGTGCAGAAAACAGTAACACTTCTTCAGAATGAAAGAAAGCACAGAGCCCCAGATTTATGTTGTCCTGGAGAGCTTGCAGAGCACTGGGGAAAGGCAGGCAGAGAATTCGCTGCTAGCACCTTCTCTGTGCCTGGGAAGCAGAAGTGTTCACATTGCTTCGCAGAATCGCTTTTGTGCAGAAAACACTAACACTTGTTCAGAACAAAAGAAAGCACAGAGCCCCAGATTTTATGTTGTCCTGGAGAGCTTGCAGAGCACTGGGGAAAAGCAGGCAGAGAATTCCCTGCTAGCACCTTCTCTGTGCCTGTTCACATTGCTTGGCAGAATCGCTTTTGTGCAGAAAACAGTAACACTTGTTCAGAACGAAAGAAAGCACAGAGCCCCAGATTTTATGTTGTCCTGGAGAGCTTGCAGAGCACTGGGGAAAAGCAGGCAGAGAATTCCCTGCTAGCACCTTCTCTGTGCCTGGGAAGCAGAAGTGTTCACATTGCTTCGCAGAATCGCTTTTGTGCAGAAAACAGTAACACTTGTTCAGAACGAAAGAAAGCACAGAGCCCCAGATTTTATGTTGTCCTGGAGAGCTTGCAGAGCACTGGGGAAAGGCAGGCAGAGAATTCCCTGCTAGCACCTTCTCTGTGCCTGTTTACATTGCTTCGCAGCATCGCTTTTGTGCAGAAAACACTAACACTTGTTCAGAACGAAAGAAAGCACAGAGCCCCAGATTTTATGTTGTCCTGGAGAGCTTGCAGAGCACTGGGGAAAAGCAGGCAGAGAATTCCCTGCTAGCACCTTCTCTGTGCCTGGGAAGCAGAAGTGTTCACATTGCTTCGCAGAATCGCTTTTGTGCAGAAAACACTAACACTTGTTCAGAACGAAAGAAAGCACAGAGCCCCAGATTTTATGTTGTCCTGGAGAGCTTGCAGAGCACTGGGGAAAAGCAGGCAGAGAATTCCCTGCTAGCACCTTCTCTGTGCCTGGGAAGCAGAAGTGTTCACATTGCTTCGCAGAATCGCTTTTGTGCAGAAAACACTAACACTTGTTCAGAACAAAAGAAAGCACAGAGCCCCAGATTTTATGTTGTCCTGGAGAGCTTGCAGAGCAGTGGGGAAAGGCAGGCAGAGAATTCCCTGCTAGCACCTTCTCTGTGCCTGTTTACATTGCTTCGCAGCATCGCTTTTGTGCAGAAAACAGTAACACTTGTTCAGAACGAAAGAAAGCACAGAACCCCAGATTATATGTTGTCCTGGAGAGCTTGCAGAGCACTGGGGAAAAGCAGGCAGAGAATTCCCTGCTAGCACCTTCTCTGTGCCTGGGAAGCAGAAGTGTTCACATTGCTTCGCAGAATCGCTTTTGTGCAGAAAACACTAACACTTGTTCAGAACGAAAGAAAGCACAGAGCCCCAGATTTTATGTTGTCCTGGAGAGCTTGCAGAGCACTGGGGAAAGGCAGGCAGAGAATTCCCTGCTAGCACCTTCTCTGTGCCTGTTCACATTGCTTCGCAGAATCGCTTTTGTGCTGAAAAGAGTAACACTTGTTCAGAACGAAAGAAAGCACAGAGCCCCAGATTTTATGTTGTCCTGGAGAGCTTGCAGAGCACTGGGGAAAAGCAGGCAGAGAATTCCCTGCTAGCACCTTCTCTGTGCCTGGGAAGCAGAAGTGTTCACATTGCTTCGCAGAATCGCTTTTGTGCAGAAAACACTAACACTTGTTCAGATCGAAAGAAAGCACAGATCCCCAGATTTTATGTTTTCCTGGAGAGCTTGCAGAGCACTGGGGAAAGGCAGGCAGAGAATTCCCTGCTAGCACCTTCTCTGTGCCTGGGAAGCAGAAGTGTTCACATTGCTTCGCAGAATCACTTTTGTGCAGAAAACAGTAACACTTGTTCAGAACGAAAGAAAGCACAGAGCCCCAGATTTTATGTTGTCCTGGAGAGCTTGCAGAGCACTGGGGAAAGGCAGGCAGAGAATTCCCTGCTAGCACCTTCTCTGTGCCTGGGAAGCAGAAGTGTTCACATTGCTTCGCAGAATCACTTTTGTGCAGAAAACAGTAACACTTGTTCAGAACGAAAGAAAGCACAGAGCCCCAGATTTTATGTTGTCCTGGAGAGCTTGCAGAGCACTGGGGAAAGGCAGGCAGAGAATTCCCTGCTAGCACCTTCTCTGTGCCTGTTCCCATTGCTTGGCAGAATCGCTTTTGTGCAGAAAACAGTAACACTTGTTCAGAACGAAAGAAAGCACAGAGCCCCAGATTTTATGTTGTCCTGGAGAGCTTGCAGAGCACTGGGGAAAAGCAGGCAGAGAATTCCCTGCTAGCACCTTCTCTGTGCCTGGGAAGCAGAAGTGTTCACATTGCTTGGCAGAATCGCTTTTGTGCAGAAAACACTAACACTTGTTCAGAACGAAAGAAAGCACAGAGCCCCAGATTTTATGTTGTCCTGGAGAGCTTGCAGAGCACTGGGGAAAGGCAGGCAGAGAATTCCCTGCTAGCACCTTCTCTGTGCCTGTTCACATTGCTTGGCAGAATCGCTTTTGCGCAGAAAACAGTAACACTTGTTCAGAACGAAAGAAAGCACAGAGCCCCAGATTTTATGTTGTCCTGGAGAGCTTGCAGAGCACTGGGGAAAGGCAGGCAGAGAATTCCCTGCTAGCACCTTCTCTGTGCCTGTTCACATTGCTTCTCAGAATCGCTTTTGTGCAGAAAACAGTAACACTTCTTCAGAACGAAAGAAAGCACAGAGCCCCAGATTTTATGTTGTCCTGGAGAGCTTGCAGAGCACTGGGGAAAGGCAGGCAGAGAATTCCCTGCTAGCACCTTCTCTGTGCCTGTTCACATTGCTTGGCAGAATCGCTTTTGTGCAGAAAACAGTAACACTTGTTCAGAACGAAAGAAAGCACAGATCCCCAGATTTTATGTTGTCCTAGAGAGCTTGCAGAGCACTGGGGAAAGGCAGGCAGAGAATTCCCTGCTAGCACCTTCTCTGTGCCTGTTCACATTGCTTGGCAGAATCGCTTTTGTGCAGAAAACACTAACACTTGTTCAGAACGAAAGAAAGCACAGAGCCCCAGATTTTATGTTGTCCTGGAGAGCTTGCAGAGCACTGGGGAAAGGCAGGCAGAGAATTCCCTGCTAGCACCTTCTCTGTGCCTGGGAAGCAGAAGTGTTCACATTGCTTCGCAGAATCACTTTTGTGCAGAAAACAGTAACACTTGTTCAGAACGAAAGAAAGCACAGAGCCCCAGATTTTATGTTGTCCTGGAGAGCTTGCAGAGCACTGGGGAAAAGCAGGCAGAGAATTCCCTGCTAGCACCTTCTCTGTGCCTGTTTACATTGCTTCGCAGAATCGCTTTTGTGCAGAAAACACTAACACTTGTTCAGAACGAAAGAAAGCACAGAGCCCCAGATTTTATGTTGTCCTGGAGAGCTTGCAGAGCACTGGGGAAAGGCAGGCAGAGAATTCCCTGCTAGCACCTTCTCTGTGCCTGTTCACATTGCTTGGCAGAATCGCTTTTGTGCAGAAAACACTAACACTTGTTCAGAACGAAAGAAAGCACAGAGCCCCAGATTTTATGTTGTCCTGGAGAGCTTGCAGAGCACTGGGGAAAAGCAGGCAGAGAATTCCCTGCTAGCACCTTCTCTGTGCCTGGGAAGCAGAAGTGTTCACATTGCTTCGCAGAATCGCTTTTGTGCAGAAAACACTAACACTTGTTCAGAACGAAAGAAAGCACAGAGCCCCAGATTTTATGTTGTCCTGGAGAGCTTGCAGAGCACTGGGGAAAGGCAGGCAGAGAATTCCCTGCTAGCACCTTCTCTGTGCCTGTTCCCATTGCTTGGCAGAATCGCTTTTGTGCAGAAAACAGTAACACTTGTTCAGAACGAAAGAAAGCACAGAGCCCCAGATTTTATGTTGTCCTGGAGAGCTTGCAGAGCACTGGGGAAAAGCAGGCAGAGAATTCCCTGCTAGCACCTTCTCTGTGCCTGGGAAGCAGAAGTGTTCACATTGCTTGGCAGAATCGCTTTTGTGCAGAAAACAGTAACACTTGTTCAGAACGAAAGAAAGCACAGAGCCCCAGATTTTATGTTGTCCTGGAGAGCTTGCAGAGCACTGTTGAAAGGCAGGCAGAGAATTCCCTGCTAGCACCTTCTCTGTGCCTGTTCACATTGCTTCTCAGAATCGCTTTTGTGCAGAAAACAGTAACACTTCTTCAGAACGAAAGAAAGCACAGAGCCCCAGATTTATGTTGTCCTGGAGAGCTTGCAGAGCACTGGGGAAAGGCAGGCAGAGAATTCGCTGCTAGCACCTTCTCTGTGCCTGGGAAGCAGAAGTGTTCACATTGCTTCGCAGAATCGCTTTTGTGCAGAAAACACTAACACTTGTTCAGAACAAAAGAAAGCACAGAGCCCCAGATTTTATGTTGTCCTGGAGAGCTTGCAGAGCACTGGGGAAAAGCAGGCAGAGAATTCCCTGCTAGCACCTTCTCTGTGCCTGGGAAGCAGAAGTGTTCACATTGCTTCGCAGAATCGCTTTTGTGCAGAAAACACTAACACTTGTTCAGAACAAAAGAAAGCACAGAGCCCCAGATTTTATGTTGTCCTGGAGAGCTTGCAGAGCACTGGGGAAAAGCAGGCAGAGAATTCCCTGCTAGCACCTTCTCTGTGCCTGTTCACATTGCTTGGCAGAATCGCTTTTGTGCAGAAAACAGTAACACTTGTTCAGAACGAAAGAAAGCACAGAGCCCCAGATTTTATGTTGTCCTGGAGAGCTTGCAGAGCACTGGGGAAAAGCAGGCAGAGAATTCCCTGCTAGCACCTTCTCTGTGCCTGGGAAGCAGAAGTGTTCACATTGCTTCGCAGAATCGCTTTTGTGCAGAAAACAGTAACACTTGTTCAGAACAAAAGAAAGCACAGAGCCCCAGATTTTATGTTGTCCTGGAGAGCTTGCAGAGCACTGGGGAAAGGCAGGCAGAGAATTCCCTGCTAGCACCTTCTCTGTGCCTGTTTACATTGCTTCGCAGCATCGCTTTTGTGCAGAAAACACTAACACTTGTTCAGAACGAAAGAAAGCACAGAGCCCCAGATTTTATGTTGTCCTGGAGAGCTTGCAGAGCACTGGGGAAAAGCAGGCAGAGAATTCCCTGCTAGCACCTTCTCTGTGCCTGGGAAGCAGAAGTGTTCACATTGCTTCGCAGAATCGCTTTTGTGCAGAAAACACTAACACTTGTTCAGAACGAAAGAAAGCACAGAGCCCCAGATTTTATGTTGTCCTGGAGAGCTTGCAGAGCACTGGGGAAAAGCAGGCAGAGAATTCCCTGCTAGCACCTTCTCTGTGCCTGGGAAGCAGAAGTGTTCACATTGCTTCGCAGAATCGCTTTTGTGCAGAAAACACTAACACTTGTTCAGAACAAAAGAAAGCACAGAGCCCCAGATTTTATGTTGTCCTGGAGAGCTTGCAGAGCAGTGGGGAAAGGCAGGCAGAGAATTCCCTGCTAGCACCTTCTCTGTGCCTGTTTACATTGCTTCGCAGCATCGCTTTTGTGCAGAAAACAGTAACACTTGTTCAGAACGAAAGAAAGCACAGAACCCCAGATTTTATGTTGTCCTGGAGAGCTTGCAGAGCACTGGGGAAAAGCAGGCAGAGAATTCCCTGCTAGCACCTTCTCTGTGCCTGGGAAGCAGAAGTGTTCACATTGCTTCGCAGAATCACTTTTGTGCAGAAAACAGTAACACTTGTTCAGAACGAAAGAAAGCACAGAGCCCCAGATTTTATGTTGTCCTGGAGAGCTTGCAGAGCACTGGGGAAAGGCAGGCAGAGAATTCCCTGCTAGCACCTTCTCTGTGCCTGTTCACATTGCTTCGCAGAATCGCTTTTGTGCTGAAAAGAGTAACACTTGTTCAGAACGAAAGAAAGCACAGAGCCCCAGATTTTATGTTGTCCTGGAGAGCTTGCAGAGCACTGGGGAAAAGCAGGCAGAGAATTCCCTGCTAGCACCTTCTCTGTGCCTGGGAAGCAGAAGTGTTCACATTGCTTCGCAGAATCGCTTTTGTGCAGAAAACACTAACACTTGTTCAGATCGAAAGAAAGCACAGATCCCCAGATTTTATGTTTTCCTGGAGAGCTTGCAGAGCACTGGGGAAAGGCAGGCAGAGAATTCCCTGCTAGCACCTTCTCTGTGCCTGGGAAGCAGAAGTGTTCACATTGCTTCGCAGAATCGCTTTTGTGCAGAAAACAGTAACACTTGTTCAGAACGAAAGAAAGCACAGAGCCCCAGATTTTATGTTGTCCTGGAGAGCTTGCAGAGCACTGGGGAAAGGCAGGCAGAGAATTCCCTGCTAGCACCTTCTCTGTGCCTGGGAAGCAGAAGTGTTCACATTGCTTCGCAGAATCACTTTTGTGCAGAAAACAGTAACACTTGTTCAGAACGAAAGAAAGCACAGAGCCCCAGATTTTATGTTGTCCTGGAGAGCTTGCAGAGCACTGGGGAAAGGCAGGCAGAGAATTCCCTGCTAGCACCTTCTCTGTGCCTGTTCACATTGCTTGGCAGAATCGCTTTTGTGCAGAAAACAGTAACACTTGTTCAGAACGAAAGAAAGCACAGAGCCCCAGATTTTATGTTGTCCTGGAGAGCTTGCAGAGCACTGGGGAAAAGCAGGCAGAGAATTCCCTGCTAGCACCTTCTCTGTGCCTGGGAAGCAGAAGTGTTCACATTGCTTGGCAGAATCGCTTTTGTGCAGAAAACACTAACACTTGTTCAGAACGAAAGAAAGCACAGAGCCCCAGATTTTATGTTGTCCTGGAGAGCTTGCAGAGCACTGGGGAAAGGCAGGCAGAGAATTCCCTGCTAGCACCTTCTCTGTGCCTGTTCACATTGCTTGGCAGAATCGCTTTTGCGCAGAAAACAGTAACACTTGTTCAGAACGAAAGAAAGCACAGAGCCCCAGATTTTATGTTGTCCTGGAGAGCTTGCAGAGCACTGGGGAAAGGCAGGCAGAGAATTCCCTGCTAGCACCTTCTCTGTGCCTGTTCACATTGCTTCTCAGAATCGCTTTTGTGCAGAAAACAGTAACACTTCTTCAGAACGAAAGAAAGCACAGAGCCCCAGATTTTATGTTGTCCTGGAGAGCTTGCAGAGCACTGGGGAAAGGCAGGCAGAGAATTCCCTGCTAGCACCTTCTCTGTGCCTGGGAAGCAGAAGTGTTCACATTGCTTCGCAGAATCGCTTTGTGCAGAAAACACTAACACTTGTTCAGATCGAAAGAAAGCACAGAGCCCCAGATTTTATGTTGTCCTGGAGAGCTTGCAGAGCACTGGGGAAAGGCAGGCAGAGAATTCCCTGCTAGCACCTTCTCTGTGCCTGTTTACATTGCTTCGCAGCATCGCTTTTGTGCAGAAAACAGTAACACTTGTTCAGAACGAAAGAAAGCACAGAGCCCCAGATTTTATGTTGTCCTGGAGAGCTTGCAGAGCACTGGGGAAAAGCAGGCAGAGAATTCCCTGCTAGCACCTTCTCTGTGCCTGGGAAGCAGAAGTGTTCACATTGCTTCGCAGAATCGCTTTTGTGCAGAAAACACTAACACTTGTTCAGAACGAAAGAAAGCACAGAGCCCCAGATTTTATGTTGTCCTGGAGAGCTTGCAGAGCACTGGGGAAAAGCAGGCAGAGAATTCCCTGCTAGCACCTTCTCTGTGCCTGGGAAGCAGAAGTGTTCACATTGCTTCGCAGAATCGCTTTTGTGCAGAAAACACTAACACTTGTTCAGATCGAAAGAAAGCACAGATCCCCAGATTTTATGTTTTCCTGGAGAGCTTGCAGAGCACTGGGGAAAGGCAGGCAGAGAATTCCCTGCTAGCACCTTCTCTGTGCCTGGGAAGCAGAAGTGTTCACATTGCTTCGCAGAATCGCTTTTGTGCAGAAAACACTAACACTTGTTCAGAACAAAAGAAAGCACAGTGCCCCAGATTTTATGTTGTCCTAGAGAGCTTGCAGAGCACTGGGGAAAGGCAGGCAGAGAATTCCCTGCTAGCACCTTCTCTGTGCCTGTTCCCATTGCTTGGCAGAATCGCTTTTGTGCAGAAAACAGTAACACTTGTTCAGAACGAAAGAAAGCACAGAGCCCCAGATTTTATGTTGTCCTGGAGAGCTTGCAGAGCAGTGGGGAAAGGCAGGCAGAGAATTCCCTGCTAGCACCTTCTCTGTGCCTGTTTACATTGCTTCGCAGCATCGCTTTTGTGCAGAAAACAGTAACACTTGTTCAGAACGGAAGAAAGCACAGAGCCCCAGATTTTATGTTGTCCTGGAGAGCTTGCAGAGCACTGGGGAAAAGCAGGCAGAGAATTCCCTGCTAGCACCTTCTCTGTGCCTGGGAAGCAGAAGTGTTCACATTGCTTCGCAGAATCGCTTTTGTGCAGAAAACAGTAACACTTGTTCAGATCGAAAGAAAGCACAGATCCCCAGATTTTATGTTGTCCTGGAGAGCTTGCAGAGCACTGGGGAAAGGCAGGCAGAGAATTCCCTGCTAGCACCTTCTCTGTGCCTGTTCACATTGCTTGGCAGAATCGCTTTTGTGCTGAAAAGAGTAACACTTGTTCAGAACGAAAGAAAGCACAGAGCCCCAGATTTTATGTTGTCCTGGAGAGCTTGCAGAGCACTGGGGAAAAGCAGGCAGAGAATTCCCTGCTAGCACCTTCTCTGTGCCTGGGAAGCAGAAGTGTTCACATTGCTTCGCAGAATCGCTTTTGTGCAGAAAACACTAACACTTGTTCAGAACGAAAGAAAGCACAGAGCCCCAGATTTTATGTTGTCCTGGAGAGCTTGCAGAGCACTGGGGAAAGGCAGGCAGAGAATTCCCTGCTAGCACCTTCTCTGTGCCTGGGAAGCAGAAGTGTTCACATTGCTTCGCAGAATCGCTTTGTGCAGAAAACACTAACACTTGTTCAGATCGAAAGAAAGCACAGAGCCCCAGATTTTATGTTGTCCTGGAGAGCTTGCAGAGCACTGGGGAAAGGCAGGCAGAGAATTCCCTGCTAGCACCTTCTCTGTGCCTGGGAAGCAGAAGTGTTCACATTGCTTCGCAGAATCGCTTTTGTGCAGAAAACACTAACACTTGTTCAGATCGAAAGAAAGCACAGATCCCCAGATTTTATGTTTTCCTGGAGAGCTTGCAGAGCACTGGGGAAAGGCAGGCAGAGAATTCCCTGCTAGCACCTTCTCTGTGCCTGGGAAGCAGAAGTGTTCACATTGCTTCGCAGAATCACTTTTGTGCAGAAAACAGTAACACTTGTTCAGAACGAAAGAAAGCACAGAGCCCCAGATTTTATGTTGTCCTGGAGAGCTTGCAGAGCAGTGGGGAAAAGCAGGCAGAGAATTCCCTGCTAGCACCTTCTCTGTGCCTGTTTACATTGCTTCGCAGAATCGCTTTTGTGCAGAAAACAGTAACACTTGTTCAGAACGAAAGAAAGCACAGAGCCCCAGATTTTATGTTGTCCTGGAGAGCTTGCAGAGCACTGGGGAAAAGCAGGCAGAGAATTCCCTGCTAGCACCTTCTCTGTGCCTGGGAAGCAGAAGTGTTCACATTGCTTCGCAGAATCGCTTTTGTGCAGAAAACACTAACACTTGTTCAGAACAAAAGAAAGCACAGTGCCCCAGATTTTATGTTGTCCTAGAGAGCTTGCAGAGCACTGGGGAAAGGCAGGCAGAGAATTCCCTGCTAGCACCTTCTCTGTGCCTGTTCCCATTGCTTGGCAGAATCGCTTTTGTGCAGAAAACAGTAACACTTGTTCAGAACGAAAGAAAGCACAGAGCCCCAGATTTTATGTTGTCCTGGAGAGCTTGCAGAGCACTGGGGAAAGGCAGGCAGAGAATTCCCTGCTAGCACCTTCTCTGTGCCTGTTCACATTGCTTGGCAGAATCGCTTTTGTGCTGAAAAGAGTAACACTTGTTCAGAACGAAAGAAAGCACAGAGCCCCAGATTTTATGTTGTCCTGGAGAGCTT
The DNA here is from genome assembly GCF_047716275.1 of Strix uralensis. Lineage (NCBI taxonomy): Eukaryota > Metazoa > Chordata > Aves > Strigiformes > Strigidae > Strix > Strix uralensis. The sequence continues at coordinate 1,648,757 of NC_133993.1, forward strand.
GCAGAGCACTGGGGAAAAGCAGGCAGAGAATTCCCTGCTAGCACCTTCTCTGTGCCTGGGAAGCAGAAGTGTTCACATTGCTTCGCAGAATCGCTTTTGTGCAGAAAACAGTAACACTTGTTCAGAACAAAAGAAAGCACAGAGCCCCAGATTTTATGTTGTCCTGGAGAGCTTGCAGAGCACTGGGGAAAAGCAGGCAGAGAATTCCCTGCTAGCACCTTCTCTGTGCCTGTTCACATTGCTTGGCAGAATCGCTTTTGTGCAGAAAACAGTAACACTTGTTCAGAACGAAAGAAAGCACAGAGCCCCAGATTTTATGTTGTCCTGGAGAGCTTGCAGAGCACTGGGGAAAAGCAGGCAGAGAATTCCCTGCTAGCACCTTCTCTGTGCCTGGGAAGCAGAAGTGTTCACATTGCTTCGCAGAATCGCTTTGTGCAGAAAACACTAACACTTGTTCAGATCGAAAGAAAGCACAGAGCCCCAGATTTTATGTTGTCCTGGAGAGCTTGCAGAGCACTGGGGAAAGGCAGGCAGAGAATTCCCTGCTAGCACCTTCTCTGTGCCTGTTTACATTGCTTCGCAGCATCGCTTTTGTGCAGAAAACAGTAACACTTGTTCAGATCGAAAGAAAGCACAGATCCCCAGATTTTATGTTTTCCTGGAGAGCTTGCAGAGCACTGGGGAAAGGCAGGCAGAGAATTCCCTGCTAGCACCTTCTCTGTGCCTGGGAAGCAGAAGTGTTCACATTGCTTCGCAGAATCACTTTTGTGCAGAAAACAGTAACACTTGTTCAGAACGAAAGAAAGCACAGAGCCCCAGATTTTATGTTGTCCTGGAGAGCTTGCAGAGCACTGGGGAAAGGCAGGCAGAGAATTCCCTGCTAGCACCTTCTCTGTGCCTGTTCACATTGCTTCGCAGCATCGCTTTTGTGCAGAAAACAGTAACACTTGTTCAGAACGAAAGAAAGCACAGAGCCCCAGATTTTATGTTGTCCTGGAGAGCTTGCAGAGCACTGGGGAAAAGCAGGCAGAGAAACCCTGCTAGCACCTTCTCTGTGCCTGTTTACATTGCTTCGCAGAATCGCTTTTGTGCAGAAAACAGTAACACTTGTTCAGAACGAAAGAAAGCACAGAGCCCCATATTTTATGTTGTCCTGGAGAGCTTGCAGAGCACTGGGGAAAAGCAGGCAGAGAATTCCCTGCTAGCACCTTCTCTGTGCCTGGGAAGCAGAAGTGTTCACATTGCTTCGCAGAATCGCTTTTGTGCAGAAAACACTAACACTTGTTCAGAACGAAAGAAAGCACAGATCCCCAGATTTTATGTTGTCCTAGAGAGCTTGCAGAGCACTGGGGAAAGGCAGGCAGAGAATTCCCTGCTAGCACCTTCTCTGTGCCTGTTCCCATTGCTTGGCAGAATCGCTTTTGTGCAGAAAACAGTAACACTTGTTCAGAACGAAAGAAAGCACAGAGCCCCAGATTTTATGTTGTCCTGGAGAGCTTGCAGAGCAGTGGGGAAAAGCAGGCAGAGAATTCCCTGCTAGCACCTTCTCTGTGCCTGGGAAGCAGAAGTGTTTACATTGCTTGGCAGAATCGCTTTTGTGCAGAAAACACTAACACTTGTTCAGAACGAAAGAAAGCACAGAGCCCCAGATTTTATGTTGTCCTGGAGAGCTTGCAGAGCACTGGGGAAAGGCAGGCAGAGAATTCCCTGCTAGCACCTTCTCTGTGCCTGTTCACATTGCTTGGCAGAATCGCTTTTGCGCAGAAAACAGTAACACTTGTTCAGAACGAAAGAAAGCACAGAGCCCCATATTTTATGTTTTCCTGGAGAGCTTGCAGAGCACTGGGGAAAGGCAGGCAGAGAATTCCCTGCTAGCACCTTCTCTGTGCCTGGGAAGCAGAAGTGTTCACATTGCTTCGCAGAATCACTTTTGTGCAGAAAACTGTAACACTTGTTCAGAACGAAAGAAAGCACAGAGCCCCAGATTTTATGTTGTCCTGGAGAGCTTGCAGAGCACTGGGGAAAAGCAGGCAGAGAATTCCCTGCTAGCACCTTCTCTGTGCCTGTTCACATTGCTTCTCAGAATCGCTTTTGTGCAGAAAACAGTAACACTTGTTCAGAACGAAAGAAAGCACAGAGCCCCATATTTTATGTTGTCCTGGAGAGCTTGCAGAGCACTGGGGAAAGGCAGGCAGAGAATTCCCTGCTAGCACCTTCTCTGTGCCTGGGAAGCAGAAGTGTTCACATTGCTTGGCAGAATCGCTTTTGTGCAGAAAACAGTAACACTTGTTCAGAACAAAAGAAAGCACAGAGCCCCAGATTTTATGTTGTCCTGGAGAGCTTGCAGAGCACTGGGGAAAGGCAGGCAGAGAATTCCCTGCTAGCACCTTCTCTGTGCCTGTTCACATTGCTTCGCAGCATCGCTTTTGTGCAGAAAACAGTAACACTTGTTCAGAACGAAAGAAAGCACAGAGCCCCAGATTTTATGTTGTCCTGGAGAGCTTGCAGAGCACTGGGGAAAAGCAGGCAGAGAATTCCCTGCTAGCACCTTCTCTGTGCCTGGGAAGCAGAAGTGTTCACATTGCTTCGCAGAATCGCTTTTGTGCAGAAAACACTAACACTTGTTCAGATCGAAAGAAAGCACAGAGCCCCAGATTTTATGTTTTCCTGGAGAGCTTGCAGAGCACTGGGGAAAGGCAGGCAGAGAATTCCCTGCTAGCACCTTCTCTGTGCCTGGGAAGCAGAAGTGTTCACATTGCTTGGCAGAATCGCTTTTGTGCAGAAAACACTAACACTTGTTCAGAACGAAAGAAAGCACAGAGCCCCAGATTTTATGTTGTCCTGGAGAGCTTGCAGAGCACTGGGGAAAAGCAGGCAGAGAAACCCTGCTAGCACCTTCTCTGTGCCTGTTTACATTGCTTCGCAGAATCGCTTTTGTGCAGAAAACAGTAACACTTGTTCAGAACGAAAGAAAGCACAGAGCCCAAGATTTTATGTTGTCCTGGAGAGCTTGCAGAGCACTGGGGAAAAGCAGGCAGAGAATTCCCTGCTAGCACCTTCTCTGTGCCTGTTCACATTGCTTGGCAGAATCGCTTTTGTGCAGAAAACAGTAACACTTGTTCAGAACAAAAGAAAGCACAGATCCCCAGATTTTATGTTGTCCTAGAGAGCTTGCAGAGCACTGGGGAAAGGCAGGCAGAGAATTCCCTGCTAGCACCTTCTCTGTGCCTGTTCACATTGCTTGGCAGAATCGCTTTTGTGCAGAAAACACTAACACTTGTTCAGAACGAAAGAAAGCACAGAGCCCCAGATTTTATGTTGTCCTGGAGAGCTTGCAGAGCACTGGGGAAAGGCAGGCAGAGAATTCCCTGCTAGCACCTTCTCTGTGCCTGGGAAGCAGAAGTGTTCACATTGCTTCGCAGAATCGCTTTTGTGCAGAAAACAGTAACACTTGTTCAGAACAAAAGAAAGCACAGAGCCCCAGATTTTATGTTGTCCTGGAGAGCTTGCAGAGCACTGGGGAAAGGCAGGCAGAGAATTCCCTGCTAGCACCTTCTCTGTGCCTGTTTACATTGCTTCGCAGCATCGCTTTTGTGCAGAAAACACTAACACTTGTTCAGAACGAAAGAAAGCACAGAGCCCCAGATTTTATGTTGTCCTGGAGAGCTTGCAGAGCACTGGGGAAAAGCAGGCAGAGAATTCCCTGCTAGCACCTTCTCTGTGCCTGGGAAGCAGAAGTGTTCACATTGCTTCGCAGAATCGCTTTTGTGCAGAAAACAGTAACACTTGTTCAGAACGAAAGAAAGCACAGAGCCCCAGATTTTATGTTGTCCTGGAGAGCTTGCAGAGCACTGGGGAAAAGCAGGCAGAGAATTCCCTGCTAGCACCTTCTCTGTGCCTGGGAAGCAGAAGTGTTCACATTGCTTCGCAGAATCGCTTTTGTGCAGAAAACACTAACACTTGTTCAGAACAAAAGAAAGCACAGAGCCCCAGATTTTATGTTGTCCTGGAGAGCTTGCAGAGCAGTGGGGAAAGGCAGGCAGAGAATTCCCTGCTAGCACCTTCTCTGTGCCTGTTTACATTGCTTCGCAGCATCGCTTTTGTGCAGAAAACAGTAACACTTGTTCAGAACGAAAGAAAGCACAGAACCCCAGATTTTATGTTGTCCTGGAGAGCTTGCAGAGCACTGGGGAAAAGCAGGCAGAGAATTCCCTGCTAGCACCTTCTCTGTGCCTGGGAAGCAGAAGTGTTCACATTGCTTCGCAGAATCACTTTTGTGCAGAAAACAGTAACACTTGTTCAGAACGAAAGAAAGCACAGAGCCCCAGATTTTATGTTGTCCTGGAGAGCTTGCAGAGCACTGGGGAAAGGCAGGCAGAGAATTCCCTGCTAGCACCTTCTCTGTGCCTGTTCACATTGCTTCGCAGAATCGCTTTTGTGCTGAAAAGAGTAACACTTGTTCAGAACGAAAGAAAGCACAGAGCCCCAGATTTTATGTTGTCCTGGAGAGCTTGCAGAGCACTGGGGAAAAGCAGGCAGAGAATTCCCTGCTAGCACCTTCTCTGTGCCTGGGAAGCAGAAGTGTTCACATTGCTTCGCAGAATCGCTTTTGTGCAGAAAACACTAACACTTGTTCAGATCGAAAGAAAGCACAGATCCCCAGATTTTATGTTTTCCTGGAGAGCTTGCAGAGCACTGGGGAAAGGCAGGCAGAGAATTCCCTGCTAGCACCTTCTCTGTGCCTGGGAAGCAGAAGTGTTCACATTGCTTCGCAGAATCACTTTTGTGCAGAAAACAGTAACACTTGTTCAGAACGAAAGAAAGCACAGAGCCCCAGATTTTATGTTGTCCTGGAGAGCTTGCAGAGCACTGGGGAAAGGCAGGCAGAGAATTCCCTGCTAGCACCTTCTCTGTGCCTGGGAAGCAGAAGTGTTCACATTGCTTCGCAGAATCACTTTTGTGCAGAAAACAGTAACACTTGTTCAGAACGAAAGAAAGCACAGAGCCCCAGATTTTATGTTGTCCTGGAGAGCTTGCAGAGCACTGGGGAAAGGCAGGCAGAGAATTCCCTGCTAGCACCTTCTCTGTGCCTGTTCACATTGCTTGGCAGAATCGCTTTTGTGCAGAAAACAGTAACACTTGTTCAGAATGAAAGAAAGCACAGAGCCCCAGATTTTATGTTGTCCTGGAGAGCTTGCAGAGCACTGGGGAAAAGCAGGCAGAGAATTCCCTGCTAGCACCTTCTCTGTGCCTGGGAAGCAGAAGTGTTCACATTGCTTGGCAGAATCGCTTTTGCGCAGAAAACAGTAACACTTGTTCAGAACGAAAGAAAGCACAGAGCCCCAGATTTTATGTTGTCCTGGAGAGCTTGCAGAGCACTGGGGAAAGGCAGGCAGAGAATTCCCTGCTAGCACCTTCTCTGTGCCTGTTCACATTGCTTCTCAGAATCGCTTTTGTGCAGAAAACAGTAACACTTCTTCAGAACGAAAGAAAGCACAGAGCCCCAGATTTTATGTTGTCCTGGAGAGCTTGCAGAGCACTGGGGAAAGGCAGGCAGAGAATTCCCTGCTAGCACCTTCTCTGTGCCTGGGAAGCAGAAGTGTTCACATTGCTTCGCAGAATCGCTTTGTGCAGAAAACACTAACACTTGTTCAGATCGAAAGAAAGCACAGAGCCCCAGATTTTATGTTGTCCTGGAGAGCTTGCAGAGCACTGGGGAAAAGCAGGCAGAGAATTCCCTGCTAGCACCTTCTCTGTGCCTGGGAAGCAGAAGTGTTCACATTGCTTGGCAGAATCGCTTTTGTGCAGAAAACACTAACACTTGTTCAGAACGAAAGAAAGCACAGAGCCCCAGATTTTATGTTGTCCTGGAGAGCTTGCAGAGCACTGGGGAAAGGCAGGCAGAGAATTCCCTGCTAGCACCTTCTCTGTGCCTGTTCACATTGCTTGGCAGAATCGCTTTTGCGCAGAAAACAGTAACACTTGTTCAGAACGAAAGAAAGCACAGAGCCCCAGATTTTATGTTGTCCTGGAGAGCTTGCAGAGCACTGGGGAAAGGCAGGCAGAGAATTCCCTGCTAGCACCTTCTCTGTGCCTGTTCACATTGCTTCTCAGAATCGCTTTTGTGCAGAAAACAGTAACACTTCTTCAGAACGAAAGAAAGCACAGAGCCCCAGATTTTATGTTGTCCTGGAGAGCTTGCAGAGCACTGGGGAAAGGCAGGCAGAGAATTCCCTGCTAGCACCTTCTCTGTGCCTGGGAAGCAGAAGTGTTCACATTGCTTCGCAGAATCGCTTTGTGCAGAAAACACTAACACTTGTTCAGATCGAAAGAAAGCACAGAGCCCCAGATTTTATGTTGTCCTGGAGAGCTTGCAGAGCACTGGGGAAAGGCAGGCAGAGAATTCCCTGCTAGCACCTTCTCTGTGCCTGTTTACATTGCTTCGCAGCATCGCTTTTGTGCAGAAAACAGTAACACTTGTTCAGAACGAAAGAAAGCACAGAGCCCCAGATTTTATGTTGTCCTGGAGAGCTTGCAGAGCACTGGGGAAAAGCAGGCAGAGAATTCCCTGCTAGCACCTTCTCTGTGCCTGGGAAGCAGAAGTGTTCACATTGCTTCGCAGAATCGCTTTTGTGCAGAAAACACTAACACTTGTTCAGAACGAAAGAAAGCACAGAGCCCCAGATTTTATGTTGTCCTGGAGAGCTTGCAGAGCACTGGGGAAAAGCAGGCAGAGAATTCCCTGCTAGCACCTTCTCTGTGCCTGGGAAGCAGAAGTGTTCACATTGCTTCGCAGAATCGCTTTTGTGCAGAAAACACTAACACTTGTTCAGATCGAAAGAAAGCACAGATCCCCAGATTTTATGTTTTCCTGGAGAGCTTGCAGAGCACTGGGGAAAGGCAGGCAGAGAATTCCCTGCTAGCACCTTCTCTGTGCCTGGGAAGCAGAAGTGTTCACATTGCTTCGCAGAATCACTTTTGTGCAGAAAACAGTAACACTTGTTCAGAACGAAAGAAAGCACAGAGCCCCAGATTTTATGTTGTCCTGGAGAGCTTGCAGAGCACTGGGGAAAAGCAGGCAGAGAATTCCCTGCTAGCACCTTCTCTGTGCCTGTTTACATTGCTTCGCAGAATCACTTTTGTGCAGAAAACAGTAACACTTGTTCAGAACGAAAGAAAGCACAGAGCCCCAGATTTTATGTTGTCCTGGAGAGCTTGCAGAGCACTGGGGAAAAGCAGGCAGAGAATTCCCTGCTAGCACCTTCTCTGTGCCTGGGAAGCAGAAGTGTTCACATTGCTTCGCAGAATCGCTTTTGTGCAGAAAACACTAACACTTGTTCAGAACAAAAGAAAGCACAGTGCCCCAGATTTTATGTTGTCCTAGAGAGCTTGCAGAGCACTGGGGAAAGGCAGGCAGAGAATTCCCTGCTAGCACCTTCTCTGTGCCTGTTCCCATTGCTTGGCAGAATCGCTTTTGTGCAGAAAACAGTAACACTTGTTCAGAACGAAAGAAAGCACAGAGCCCCAGATTTTATGTTGTCCTGGAGAGCTTGCAGAGCAGTGGGGAAAGGCAGGCAGAGAATTCCCTGCTAGCACCTTCTCTGTGCCTGTTTACATTGCTTCGCAGCATCGCTTTTGTGCAGAAAACAGTAACACTTGTTCAGAACGGAAGAAAGCACAGAGCCCCAGATTTTATGTTGTCCTGGAGAGCTTGCAGAGCACTGGGGAAAAGCAGGCAGAGAATTCCCTGCTAGCACCTTCTCTGTGCCTGGGAAGCAGAAGTGTTCACATTGCTTCGCAGAATCGCTTTTGTGCAGAAAACAGTAACACTTGTTCAGATCGAAAGAAAGCACAGATCCCCAGATTTTATGTTGTCCTGGAGAGCTTGCAGAGCACTGGGGAAAGGCAGGCAGAGAATTCCCTGCTAGCACCTTCTCTGTGCCTGTTCACATTGCTTGGCAGAATCGCTTTTGTGCTGAAAAGAGTAACACTTGTTCAGAACGAAAGAAAGCACAGAGCCCCAGATTTTATGTTGTCCTGGAGAGCTTGCAGAGCACTGGGGAAAAGCAGGCAGAGAATTCCCTGCTAGCACCTTCTCTGTGCCTGGGAAGCAGAAGTGTTCACATTGCTTCGCAGAATCGCTTTTGTGCAGAAAACACTAACACTTGTTCAGAACGAAAGAAAGCACAGAGCCCCAGATTTTATGTTGTCCTGGAGAGCTTGCAGAGCACTGGGGAAAAGCAGGCAGAGAATTCCCTGCTAGCACCTTCTCTGTGCCTGGGAAGCAGAAGTGTTCACATTGCTTCGCAGAATCGCTTTGTGCAGAAAACACTAACACTTGTTCAGATCGAAAGAAAGCACAGAGCCCCAGATTTTATGTTGTCCTGGAGAGCTTGCAGAGCACTGGGGAAAGGCAGGCAGAGAATTCCCTGCTAGCACCTTCTCTGTGCCTGTTTACATTGCTTCGCAGCATCGCTTTTGTGCAGAAAACAGTAACACTTGTTCAGAACGAAAGAAAGCACAGAGCCCCATATTTTATGTTGTCCTGGAGAGCTTGCAGAGCACTGGGGAAAAGCAGGCAGAGAATTCCCTGCTAGCACCTTCTCTGTGCCTGGGAAGCAGAAGTGTTCACATTGCTTCGCAGAATCGCTTTTGTGCAGAAAACACTAACACTTGTTCAGAACGAAAGAAAGCACAGAGCCCCAGATTTTATGTTGTCCTGGAGAGCTTGCAGAGCACTGGGGAAAAGCAGGCAGAGAATTCCCTGCTAGCACCTTCTCTGTGCCTGGGAAGCAGAAGTGTTCACATTGCTTCGCAGAATCGCTTTTGTGCAGAAAACACTAACACTTGTTCAGATCGAAAGAAAGCACAGATCCCCAGATTTTATGTTTTCCTGGAGAGCTTGCAGAGCACTGGGGAAAGGCAGGCAGAGAATTCCCTGCTAGCACCTTCTCTGTGCCTGGGAAGCAGAAGTGTTCACATTGCTTCGCAGAATCACTTTTGTGCAGAAAACAGTAACACTTGTTCAGAACGAAAGAAAGCACAGAGCCCCAGATTTTATGTTGTCCTGGAGAGCTTGCAGAGCAGTGGGGAAAAGCAGGCAGAGAATTCCCTGCTAGCACCTTCTCTGTGCCTGTTTACATTGCTTCGCAGAATCGCTTTTGTGCAGAAAACAGTAACACTTGTTCAGAACGAAAGAAAGCACAGAGCCCCAGATTTTATGTTGTCCTGGAGAGCTTGCAGAGCACTGGGGAAAAGCAGGCAGAGAATTCCCTGCTAGCACCTTCTCTGTGCCTGGGAAGCAGAAGTGTTCACATTGCTTCGCAGAATCGCTTTTGTGCAGAAAACACTAACACTTGTTCAGAACAAAAGAAAGCACAGTGCCCCAGATTTTATGTTGTCCTAGAGAGCTTGCAGAGCACTGGGGAAAGGCAGGCAGAGAATTCCCTGCTAGCACCTTCTCTGTGCCTGTTCCCATTGCTTGGCAGAATCGCTTTTGTGCAGAAAACAGTAACACTTGTTCAGAACGAAAGAAAGCACAGAGCCCCAGATTTTATGTTGTCCTGGAGAGCTTGCAGAGCACTGGGGAAAGGCAGGCAGAGAATTCCCTGCTAGCACCTTCTCTGTGCCTGTTCACATTGCTTGGCAGAATCGCTTTTGTGCTGAAAAGAGTAACACTTGTTCAGAACGAAAGAAAGCACAGAGCCCCAGATTTTATGTTGTCCTGGAGAGCTTGCAGAGCACTGGGGAAAAGCAGGCAGAGAATTCCCTGCTAGCACCTTCTCTGTGCCTGGGAAGCAGAAGTGTTCACATTGCTTCGCAGAATCGCTTTTGTGCAGAAAACAGTAACACTTGTTCAGAACAAAAGAAAGCACAGAGCCCCAGATTTTATGTTGTCCTGGAGAGCTTGCAGAGCACTGGGGAAAAGCAGGCAGAGAATTCCCTGCTAGCACCTTCTCTGTGCCTGTTCACATTGCTTGGCAGAATCGCTTTTGTGCAGAAAACAGTAACACTTGTTCAGAACGAAAGAAAGCACAGAGCCCCAGATTTTATGTTGTCCTGGAGAGCTTGCAGAGCACTGGGGAAAAGCAGGCAGAGAATTCCCTGCTAGCACCTTCTCTGTGCCTGGGAAGCAGAAGTGTTCACATTGCTTCGCAGAATCGCTTTGTGCAGAAAACACTAACACTTGTTCAGATCGAAAGAAAGCACAGAGCCCCAGATTTTATGTTGTCCTGGAGAGCTTGCAGAGCACTGGGGAAAGGCAGGCAGAGAATTCCCTGCTAGCACCTTCTCTGTGCCTGTTTACATTGCTTCGCAGCATCGCTTTTGTGCAGAAAACAGTAACACTTGTTCAGATCGAAAGAAAGCACAGATCCCCAGATTTTATGTTTTCCTGGAGAGCTTGCAGAGCACTGGGGAAAGGCAGGCAGAGAATTCCCTGCTAGCACCTTCTCTGTGCCTGGGAAGCAGAAGTGTTCACATTGCTTCGCAGAATCACTTTTGTGCAGAAAACAGTAACACTTGTTCAGAACGAAAGAAAGCACAGAGCCCCAGATTTTATGTTGTCCTGGAGAGCTTGCAGAGCACTGGGGAAAGGCAGGCAGAGAATTCCCTGCTAGCACCTTCTCTGTGCCTGTTCACATTGCTTCGCAGCATCGCTTTTGTGCAGAAAACAGTAACACTTGTTCAGAACGAAAGAAAGCACAGAGCCCCATATTTTATGTTGTCCTGGAGAGCTTGCAGAGCACTGGGGAAAAGCAGGCAGAGAATTCCCTGCTAGCACCTTCTCTGTGCCTGGGAAGCAGAAGTGTTCACATTGCTTCGCAGAATCGCTTTTGTGCAGAAAACACTAACACTTGTTCAGAACGAAAGAAAGCACAGATCCCCAGATTTTATGTTGTCCTAGAGAGCTTGCAGAGCACTGGGGAAAGGCAGGCAGAGAATTCCCTGCTAGCACCTTCTCTGTGCCTGTTCCCATTGCTTGGCAGAATCGCTTTTGTGCAGAAAACAGTAACACTTGTTCAGAACGAAAGAAAGCACAGAGCCCCAGATTTTATGTTGTCCTGGAGAGCTTGCAGAGCAGTGGGGAAAAGCAGGCAGAGAATTCCCTGCTAGCACCTTCTCTGTGCCTGGGAAGCAGAAGTGTTTACATTGCTTCGCAGAATCGCTTTTGTGCAGAAAACACTAACACTTGTTCAGAACGAAAGAAAGCACAGAGCCCCAGATTTTATGTTGTCCTGGAGAGCTTGCAGAGCACTGGGGAAAGGCAGGCAGAGAATTCCCTGCTAGCACCTTCTCTGTGCCTGTTCACATTGCTTGGCAGAATCGCTTTTGCGCAGAAAACAGTAACACTTGTTCAGAACGAAAGAAAGCACAGAGCCCCATATTTTATGTTTTCCTGGAGAGCTTGCAGAGCAGTGGGGAAAGGCAGGCAGAGAATTCCCTGCTAGCACCTTCTCTGTGCCTGGGAAGCAGAAGTGTTCACATTGCTTCGCAGAATCACTTTTGTGCAGAAAACTGTAACACTTGTTCAGAACGAAAGAAAGCACAGAGCCCCAGATTTTATGTTGTCCTGGAGAGCTTGCAGAGCACTGGGGAAAAGCAGGCAGAGAATTCCCTGCTAGCACCTTCTCTGTGCCTGTTCACATTGCTTCTCAGAATCGCTTTTGTGCAGAAAACAGTAACACTTGTTCAGAACGAAAGAAAGCACAGAGCCCCATATTTTATGTTGTCCTGGAGAGCTTGCAGAGCACTGGGGAAAGGCAGGCAGAGAATTCCCTGCTAGCACCTTCTCTGTGCCTGGGAAGCAGAAGTGTTCACATTGCTTGGCAGAATCGCTTTTGTGCAGAAAACAGTAACACTTGTTCAGAACAAAAGAAAGCACAGAGCCCCAGATTTTATGTTGTCCTGGAGAGCTTGCAGAGCACTGGGGAAAGGCAGGCAGAGAATTCCCTGCTAGCACCTTCTCTGTGCCTGTTCACATTGCTTCTCAGAATCGCTTTTGTGCAGAAAACAGTAACACTTCTTCAGAACGAAAGAAAGCACAGAGCCCCAGATTTTATGTTGTCCTGGAGAGCTTGCAGAGCACTGGGGAAAGGCAGGCAGAGAATTCCCTGCTAGCACCTTCTCTGTGCCTGGGAAGCAGAAGTGTTCACATTGCTTCGCAGAATCGCTTTGTGCAGAAAACACTAACACTTGTTCAGATCGAAAGAAAGCACAGAGCCCCAGATTTTATGTTGTCCTGGAGAGCTTGCAGAGCACTGGGGAAAGGCAGGCAGAGAATTCCCTGCTAGCACCTTCTCTGTGCCTGTTCACATTGCTTGGCAGAATCGCTTTTGCGCAGAAAACAGTAACACTTGTTCAGAACGAAAGAAAGCACAGAGCCCCAGATTTTATGTTGTCCTGGAGAGCTTGCAGAGCACTGGGGAAAGGCAGGCAGAGAATTCCCTGCTAGCACCTTCTCTGTGCCTGTTCACATTGCTTCTCAGAATCGCTTTTGTGCAGAAAACAGTAACACTTCTTCAGAACGAAAGAAAGCACAGAGCCCCAGATTTTATGTTGTCCTGGAGAGCTTGCAGAGCACTGGGGAAAGGCAGGCAGAGAATTCCCTGCTAGCACCTTCTCTGTGCCTGGGAAGCAGAAGTGTTCACATTGCTTCGCAGAATCGCTTTGTGCAGAAAACACTAACACTTGTTCAGATCGAAAGAAAGCACAGAGCCCCAGATTTTATGTTGTCCTGGAGAGCTTGCAGAGCACTGGGGAAAGGCAGGCAGAGAATTCCCTGCTAGCACCTTCTCTGTGCCTGTTTACATTGCTTCGCAGCATCGCTTTTGTGCAGAAAACAGTAACACTTGTTCAGAACGAAAGAAAGCACAGAGCCCCAGATTTTATGTTGTCCTGGAGAGCTTGCAGAGCACTGGGGAAAAGCAGGCAGAGAATTCCCTGCTAGCACCTTCTCTGTGCCTGGGAAGCAGAAGTGTTCACATTGCTTCGCAGAATCGCTTTTGTGCAGAAAACACTAACACTTGTTCAGAACGAAAGAAAGCACAGAGCCCCAGATTTTATGTTGTCCTGGAGAGCTTGCAGAGCACTGGGGAAAAGCAGGCAGAGAATTCCCTGCTAGCACCTTCTCTGTGCCTGGGAAGCAGAAGTGTTCACATTGCTTCGCAGAATCGCTTTTGTGCAGAAAACACTAACACTTGTTCAGAACAAAAGAAAGCACAGTGCCCCAGATTTTATGTTGTCCTAGAGAGCTTGCAGAGCACTGGGGAAAGGCAGGCAGAGAATTCCCTGCTAGCACCTTCTCTGTGCCTGTTCCCATTGCTTGGCAGAATCGCTTTTGTGCAGAAAACAGTAACACTTGTTCAGAACGAAAGAAAGCACAGAGCCCCAGATTTTATGTTGTCCTGGAGAGCTTGCAGAGCAGTGGGGAAAGGCAGGCAGAGAATTCCCTGCTAGCACCTTCTCTGTGCCTGTTTACATTGCTTCGCAGCATCGCTTTTGTGCAGAAAACAGTAACACTTGTTCAGAACGGAAGAAAGCACAGAGCCCCAGATTTTATGTTGTCCTGGAGAGCTTGCAGAGCACTGGGGAAAAGCAGGCAGAGAATTCCCTGCTAGCACCTTCTCTGTGCCTGGGAAGCAGAAGTGTTCACATTGCTTCGCAGAATCGCTTTTGTGCAGAAAACAGTAACACTTGTTCAGATCGAAAGAAAGCACAGATCCCCAGATTTTATGTTGTCCTGGAGAGCTTGCAGAGCACTGGGGAAAGGCAGGCAGAGAATTCCCTGCTAGCACCTTCTCTGTGCCTGTTCACATTGCTTGGCAGAATCGCTTTTGTGCTGAAAAGAGTAACACTTGTTCAGAACGAAAGAAAGCACAGAGCCCCAGATTTTATGTTGTCCTGGAGAGCTTGCAGAGCACTGGGGAAAAGCAGGCAGAGAATTCCCTGCTAGCACCTTCTCTGTGCCTGGGAAGCAGAAGTGTTCACATTGCTTCGCAGAATCGCTTTTGTGCAGAAAACACTAACACTTGTTCAGAACGAAAGAAAGCACAGAGCCCCAGATTTTATGTTGTCCTGGAGAGCTTGCAGAGCACTGGGGAAAAGCAGGCAGAGAATTCCCTGCTAGCACCTTCTCTGTGCCTGGGAAGCAGAAGTGTTCACATTGCTTCGCAGAATCGCTTTGTGCAGAAAACACTAACACTTGTTCAGATCGAAAGAAAGCACAGAGCCCCAGATTTTATGTTGTCCTGGAGAGCTTGCAGAGCACTGGGGAAAGGCAGGCAGAGAATTCCCTGCTAGCACCTTCTCTGTGCCTGTTTACATTGCTTCGCAGCATCGCTTTTGTGCAGAAAACAGTAACACTTGTTCAGAACGAAAGAAAGCACAGAGCCCCATATTTTATGTTGTCCTGGAGAGCTTGCAGAGCACTGGGGAAAAGCAGGCAGAGAATTCCCTGCTAGCACCTTCTCTGTGCCTGGGAAGCAGAAGTGTTCACATTGCTTCGCAGAATCGCTTTTGTGCAGAAAACACTAACACTTGTTCAGAACGAAAGAAAGCACAGAGCCCCAGATTTTATGTTGTCCTGGAGAGCTTGCAGAGCACTGGGGAAAAGCAGGCAGAGAATTCCCTGCTAGCACCTTCTCTGTGCCTGGGAAGCAGAAGTGTTCACATTGCTTCGCAGAATCGCTTTTGTGCAGAAAACACTAACACTTGTTCAGATCGAAAGAAAGCACAGATCCCCAGATTTTATGTTTTCCTGGAGAGCTTGCAGAGCACTGGGGAAAGGCAGGCAGAGAATTCCCTGCTAGCACCTTCTCTGTGCCTGGGAAGCAGAAGTGTTCACATTGCTTCGCAGAATCACTTTTGTGCAGAAAACAGTAACACTTGTTCAGAACGAAAGAAAGCACAGAGCCCCAGATTTTATGTTGTCCTGGAGAGCTTGCAGAGCAGTGGGGAAAAGCAGGCAGAGAATTCCCTGCTAGCACCTTCTCTGTGCCTGTTTACATTGCTTCGCAGAATCGCTTTTGTGCAGAAAACAGTAACACTTGTTCAGAACGAAAGAAAGCACAGAGCCCCAGATTTTATGTTGTCCTGGAGAGCTTGCAGAGCACTGGGGAAAAGCAGGCAGAGAATTCCCTGCTAGCACCTTCTCTGTGCCTGGGAAGCAGAAGTGTTCACATTGCTTCGCAGAATCGCTTTTGTGCAGAAAACACTAACACTTGTTCAGAACAAAAGAAAGCACAGTGCCCCAGATTTTATGTTGTCCTAGAGAGCTTGCAGAGCACTGGGGAAAGGCAGGCAGAGAATTCCCTGCTAGCACCTTCTCTGTGCCTGTTCCCATTGCTTGGCAGAATCGCTTTTGTGCAGAAAACAGTAACACTTGTTCAGAACGAAAGAAAGCACAGAGCCCCAGATTTTATGTTGTCCTGGAGAGCTTGCAGAGCACTGGGGAAAGGCAGGCAGAGAATTCCCTGCTAGCACCTTCTCTGTGCCTGTTCACATTGCTTGGCAGAATCGCTTTTGTGCTGAAAAGAGTAACACTTGTTCAGAACGAAAGAAAGCACAGAGCCCCAGATTTTATGTTGTCCTGGAGAGCTTGCAGAGCACTGGGGAAAAGCAGGCAGAGAATTCCCTGCTAGCACCTTCTCTGTGCCTGGGAAGCAGAAGTGTTCACATTGCTTCGCAGAATCGCTTTTGTGCAGAAAACAGTAACACTTGTTCAGAACAAAAGAAAGCACAGAGCCCCAGATTTTATGTTGTCCTGGAGAGCTTGCAGAGCACTGGGGAAAAGCAGGCAGAGAATTCCCTGCTAGCACCTTCTCTGTGCCTGTTCACATTGCTTGGCAGAATCGCTTTTGTGCAGAAAACAGTAACACTTGTTCAGAACGAAAGAAAGCACAGAGCCCCAGATTTTATGTTGTCCTGGAGAGCTTGCAGAGCACTGGGGAAAAGCAGGCAGAGAATTCCCTGCTAGCACCTTCTCTGTGCCTGGGAAGCAGAAGTGTTCACATTGCTTCGCAGAATCGCTTTGTGCAGAAAACACTAACACTTGTTCAGATCGAAAGAAAGCACAGAGCCCCAGATTTTATGTTGTCCTGGAGAGCTTGCAGAGCACTGGGGAAAGGCAGGCAGAGAATTCCCTGCTAGCACCTTCTCTGTGCCTGTTTACATTGCTTCGCAGCATCGCTTTTGTGCAGAAAACAGTAACACTTGTTCAGATCGAAAGAAAGCACAGATCCCCAGATTTTATGTTTTCCTGGAGAGCTTGCAGAGCACTGGGGAAAGGCAGGCAGAGAATTCCCTGCTAGCACCTTCTCTGTGCCTGGGAAGCAGAAGTGTTCACATTGCTTCGCAGAATCACTTTTGTGCAGAAAACAGTAACACTTGTTCAGAACGAAAGAAAGCACAGAGCCCCAGATTTTATGTTGTCCTGGAGAGCTTGCAGAGCACTGGGGAAAGGCAGGCAGAGAATTCCCTGCTAGCACCTTCTCTGTGCCTGTTCACATTGCTTCGCAGCATCGCTTTTGTGCAGAAAACAGTAACACTTGTTCAGAACGAAAGAAAGCACAGAGCCCCAGATTTTATGTTGTCCTGGAGAGCTTGCAGAGCACTGGGGAAAAGCAGGCAGAGAAACCCTGCTAGCACCTTCTCTGTGCCTGTTTACATTGCTTCGCAGAATCGCTTTTGTGCAGAAAACAGTAACACTTGTTCAGAACGAAAGAAAGCACAGAGCCCCATATTTTATGTTGTCCTGGAGAGCTTGCAGAGCACTGGGGAAAAGCAGGCAGAGAATTCCCTGCTAGCACCTTCTCTGTGCCTGGGAAGCAGAAGTGTTCACATTGCTTCGCAGAATCGCTTTTGTGCAGAAAACACTAACACTTGTTCAGAACGAAAGAAAGCACAGATCCCCAGATTTTATGTTGTCCTAGAGAGCTTGCAGAGCACTGGGGAAAGGCAGGCAGAGAATTCCCTGCTAGCACCTTCTCTGTGCCTGTTCCCATTGCTTGGCAGAATCGCTTTTGTGCAGAAAACAGTAACACTTGTTCAGAACGAAAGAAAGCACAGAGCCCCAGATTTTATGTTGTCCTGGAGAGCTTGCAGAGCAGTGGGGAAAAGCAGGCAGAGAATTCCCTGCTAGCACCTTCTCTGTGCCTGGGAAGCAGAAGTGTTTACATTGCTTCGCAGAATCGCTTTTGTGCAGAAAACACTAACACTTGTTCAGAACGAAAGAAAGCACAGAGCCCCAGATTTTATGTTGTCCTGGAGAGCTTGCAGAGCACTGGGGAAAGGCAGGCAGAGAATTCCCTGCTAGCACCTTCTCTGTGCCTGTTCACATTGCTTGGCAGAATCGCTTTTGCGCAGAAAACAGTAACACTTGTTCAGAACGAAAGAAAGCACAGAGCCCCATATTTTATGTTTTCCTGGAGAGCTTGCAGAGCACTGGGGAAAGGCAGGCAGAGAATTCCCTGCTAGCACCTTCTCTGTGCCTGGGAAGCAGAAGTGTTCACATTGCTTCGCAGAATCACTTTTGTGCAGAAAACTGTAACACTTGTTCAGAACGAAAGAAAGCACAGAGCCCCAGATTTTATGTTGTCCTGGAGAGCTTGCAGAGCACTGGGGAAAAGCAGGCAGAGAATTCCCTGCTAGCACCTTCTCTGTGCCTGTTCACATTGCTTCTCAGAATCGCTTTTGTGCAGAAAACAGTAACACTTGTTCAGAACGAAAGAAAGCACAGAGCCCCATATTTTATGTTGTCCTGGAGAGCTTGCAGAGCACTGGGGAAAGGCAGGCAGAGAATTCCCTGCTAGCACCTTCTCTGTGCCTGGGAAGCAGAAGTGTTCACATTGCTTGGCAGAATCGCTTTTGTGCAGAAAACAGTAACACTTGTTCAGAACAAAAGAAAGCACAGAGCCCCAGATTTTATGTTGTCCTGGAGAGCTTGCAGAGCACTGGGGAAAGGCAGGCAGAGAATTCCCTGCTAGCACCTTCTCTGTGCCTGTTCACATTGCTTCGCAGCATCGCTTTTGTGCAGAAAACAGTAACACTTGTTCAGAACGAAAGAAAGCACAGAGCCCCAGATTTTATGTTGTCCTGGAGAGCTTGCAGAGCACTGGGGAAAAGCAGGCAGAGAATTCCCTGCTAGCACCTTCTCTGTGCCTGGGAAGCAGAAGTGTTCACATTGCTTCGCAGAATCGCTTTTGTGCAGAAAACACTAACACTTGTTCAGATCGAAAGAAAGCACAGAGCCCCAGATTTTATGTTTTCCTGGAGAGCTTGCAGAGCACTGGGGAAAGGCAGGCAGAGAATTCCCTGCTAGCACCTTCTCTGTGCCTGGGAAGCAGAAGTGTTCACATTGCTTGGCAGAATCGCTTTTGTGCAGAAAACACTAACACATGTTCAGAACGAAAGAAAGCACAGATCCCCAGATTTTATGTTGTCCTAGAGAGCTTGCAGAGCAGTGGGGAAAGGCAGGCAGAGAATTCCCTGCTAGCACCTTCTCTGTGCCTGTTCACATTGCTTGGCAGAATCGCTTTTGTGCAGAAAACAGTAACACTTGTTCAGAACAAAAGAAAGCACAGATCCCCAGATTTTATGTTGTCCTAGAGAGCTTGCAGAGCACTGGGGAAAGGCAGGCAGAGAATTCCCTGCTAGCACCTTCTCTGTGCCTGTTCACATTGCTTGGCAGAATCGCTTTTGTGCAGAAAACACTAACACTTGTTCAGAACGAAAGAAAGCACAGAGCCCCAGATTTTATGTTGTCCTGGAGAGCTTGCAGAGCACTGGGGAAAGGCAGGCAGAGAATTCCCTGCTAGCACCTTCTCTGTGCCTGGGAAGCAGAAGTGTTCACATTGCTTCGCAGAATCGCTTTTGTGCAGAAAACAGTAACACTTGTTCAGAACAAAAGAAAGCACAGAGCCCCAGATTTTATGTTGTCCTGGAGAGCTTGCAGAGCACTGGGGAAAGGCAGGCAGAGAATTCCCTGCTAGCACCTTCTCTGTGCCTGTTTACATTGCTTCGCAGCATCGCTTTTGTGCAGAAAACACTAACACTTGTTCAGAACGAAAGAAAGCACAGAGCCCCAGATTTTATGTTGTCCTGGAGAGCTTGCAGAGCACTGGGGAAAAGCAGGCAGAGAATTCCCTGCTAGCACCTTCTCTGTGCCTGGGAAGCAGAAGTGTTCACATTGCTTCGCAGAATCGCTTTTGTGCAGAAAACACTAACACTTGTTCAGAACGAAAGAAAGCACAGAGCCCCAGATTTTATGTTGTCCTGGAGAGCTTGCAGAGCACTGGGGAAAAGCAGGCAGAGAATTCCCTGCTAGCACCTTCTCTGTGCCTGGGAAGCAGAAGTGTTCACATTGCTTCGCAGAATCGCTTTTGTGCAGAAAACACTAACACTTGTTCAGAACAAAAGAAAGCACAGAGCCCCAGATTTTATGTTGTCCTGGAGAGCTTGCAGAGCAGTGGGGAAAGGCAGGCAGAGAATTCCCTGCTAGCACCTTCTCTGTGCCTGTTTACATTGCTTCGCAGCATCGCTTTTGTGCAGAAAGCAGTAACACTTGTTCAGAACGAAAGAAAGCACAGAACCCCAGATTTTATGTTGTCCTGGAGAGCTTGCAGAGCACTGGGGAAAAGCAGGCAGAGAATTCCCTGCTAGCACCTTCTCTGTGCCTGGGAAGCAGAAGTGTTCACATTGCTTCGCAGAATCACTTTTGTGCAGAAAACAGTAACACTTGTTCAGAACGAAAGAAAGCACAGAGCCCCAGATTTTATGTTGTCCTGGAGAGCTTGCAGAGCACTGGGGAAAGGCAGGCAGAGAATTCCCTGCTAGCACCTTCTCTGTGCCTGTTCACATTGCTTCGCAGAATCGCTTTTGTGCTGAAAAGAGTAACACTTGTTCAGAACGAAAGAAAGCACAGAGCCCCAGATTTTATGTTGTCCTGGAGAGCTTGCAGAGCACTGGGGAAAAGCAGGCAGAGAATTCCCTGCTAGCACCTTCTCTGTGCCTGGGAAGCAGAAGTGTTCACATTGCTTCGCAGAATCGCTTTTGTGCAGAAAACACTAACACTTGTTCAGATCGAAAGAAAGCACAGATCCCCAGATTTTATGTTTTCCTGGAGAGCTTGCAGAGCACTGGGGAAAGGCAGGCAGAGAATTCCCTGCTAGCACCTTCTCTGTGCCTGGGAAGCAGAAGTGTTCACATTGCTTCGCAGAATCACTTTTGTGCAGAAAACAGTAACACTTGTTCAGAACGAAAGAAAGCACAGAGCCCCAGATTTTATGTTGTCCTGGAGAGCTTGCAGAGCACTGGGGAAAGGCAGGCAGAGAATTCCCTGCTAGCACCTTCTCTGTGCCTGGGAAGCAGAAGTGTTCACATTGCTTCGCAGAATCACTTTTGTGCAGAAAACAGTAACACTTGTTCAGAACGAAAGAAAGCACAGAGCCCCAGATTTTATGTTGTCCTGGAGAGCTTGCAGAGCACTGGGGAAAGGCAGGCAGAGAATTCCCTGCTAGCACCTTCTCTGTGCCTGTTCACATTGCTTGGCAGAATCGCTTTTGTGCAGAAAACAGTAACACTTGTTCAGAACGAAAGAAAGCACAGAGCCCCAGATTTTATGTTGTCCTGGAGAGCTTGCAGAGCACTGGGGAAAAGCAGGCAGAGAATTCCCTGCTAGCACCTTCTCTGTGCCTGGGAAGCAGAAGTGTTCACATTGCTTGGCAGAATCGCTTTTGTGCAGAAAACACTAACACTTGTTCAGAACGAAAGAAAGCACAGAGCCCCAGATTTTATGTTGTCCTGGAGAGCTTGCAGAGCACTGGGGAAAGGCAGGCAGAGAATTCCCTGCTAGCACCTTCTCTGTGCCTGTTCACATTGCTTGGCAGAATCGCTTTTGCGCAGAAAACAGTAACACTTGTTCAGAACGAAAGAAAGCACAGAGCCCCAGATTTTATGTTGTCCTGGAGAGCTTGCAGAGCACTGGGGAAAGGCAGGCAGAGAATTCCCTGCTAGCACCTTCTCTGTGCCTGTTCACATTGCTTCTCAGAATCGCTTTTGTGCAGAAAACAGTAACACTTGTTCAGAACGAAAGAAAGCACAGAGCCCCAGATTTTATGTTGTCCTGGAGAGCTTGCAGAGCACTGGGGAAAGGCAGGCAGAGAATTCCCTGCTAGCACCTTCTCTGTGCCTGGGAAGCAGAAGTGTTCACATTGCTTCGCAGAATCGCTTTTGTGCAGAAAACAGTAACACTTGTTCAGAACAAAAGAAAGCACAGAGCCCCAGATTTTATGTTGTCCTGGAGAGCTTGCAGAGCACTGGGGAAAGGCAGGCAGAGAATTCCCTGCTAGCACCTTCTCTGTGCCTGTTTACATTGCTTCGCAGCATCGCTTTTGTGCAGAAAACACTAACACTTGTTCAGAACGAAAGAAAGCACAGAGCCCCAGATTTTATGTTGTCCTGGAGAGCTTGCAGAGCACTGGGGAAAAGCAGGCAGAGAATTCCCTGCTAGCACCTTCTCTGTGCCTGGGAAGCAGAAGTGTTCACATTGCTTCGCAGAATCGCTTTTGTGCAGAAAACACTAACACTTGTTCAGAACGAAAGAAAGCACAGAGCCCCAGATTTTATGTTTTCCTGGAGAGCTTGCAGAGCACTGGGGAAAGGCAGGCAGAGAATTCCCTGCTAGCACCTTCTCTGTGCCTGGGAAGCAGAAGTGTTCACATTGCTTCGCAGAATCACTTTTGTGCAGAAAACAGTAACACTTGTTCAGAACGAAAGAAAGCACAGAGCCCCAGATTTTATGTTGTCCTGGAGAGCTTGCAGAGCACTGGGGAAAAGCAGGCAGAGAATTCCCTGCTAGCACCTTCTCTGTGCCTGTTTACATTGCTTCGCAGAATCACTTTTGTGCAGAAAACAGTAACACTTGTTCAGAACGAAAGAAAGCACAGAGCCCCAGATTTTATGTTGTCCTGGAGAGCTTGCAGAGCACTGGGGAAAAGCAGGCAGAGAATTCCCTGCTAGCACCTTCTCTGTGCCTGGGAAGCAGAAGTGTTCACATTGCTTCGCAGAATCGCTTTTGTGCAGAAAACACTAACACTTGTTCAGAACAAAAGAAAGCACAGTGCCCCAGATTTTATGTTGTCCTAGAGAGCTTGCAGAGCACTGGGGAAAGGCAGGCAGAGAATTCCCTGCTAGCACCTTCTCTGTGCCTGTTCCCATTGCTTGGCAGAATCGCTTTTGTGCAGAAAACAGTAACACTTGTTCAGAACGAAAGAAAGCACAGAGCCCCAGATTTTATGTTGTCCTGGAGAGCTTGCAGAGCAGTGGGGAAAGGCAGGCAGAGAATTCCCTGCTAGCACCTTCTCTGTGCCTGTTTACATTGCTTCGCAGCATCGCTTTTGTGCAGAAAACAGTAACACTTGTTCAGAACGGAAGAAAGCACAGAACCCCAGATTTTATGTTGTCCTGGAGAGCTTGCAGAGCACTGGGGAAAAGCAGGCAGAGAATTCCCTGCTAGCACCTTCTCTGTGCCTGGGAAGCAGAAGTGTTCACATTGCTTCGCAGAATCGCTTTTGTGCAGAAAACAGTAACACTTGTTCAGATCGAAAGAAAGCACAGATCCCCAGATTTTATGTTGTCCTGGAGAGCTTGCAGAGCACTGGGGAAAGGCAGGCAGAGAATTCCCTGCTAGCACCTTCTCTGTGCCTGTTCACATTGCTTGGCAGAATCGCTTTTGTGCTGAAAAGAGTAACACTTGTTCAGAACGAAAGAAAGCACAGAGCCCCAGATTTTATGTTGTCCTGGAGAGCTTGCAGAGCACTGGGGAAAAGCAGGCAGAGAATTCCCTGCTAGCACCTTCTCTGTGCCTGGGAAGCAGAAGTGTTCACATTGCTTCGCAGAATCGCTTTTGTGCAGAAAACACTAACACTTGTTCAGAACGAAAGAAAGCACAGAGCCCC
Organism: Strix uralensis; assembly: GCF_047716275.1. Classification (NCBI taxonomy): domain Eukaryota; kingdom Metazoa; phylum Chordata; class Aves; order Strigiformes; family Strigidae; genus Strix; species Strix uralensis. The sequence goes on from NC_133993.1 coordinate 1,671,712, forward strand.
AGATTTTATGTTGTCCTGGAGAGCTTGCAGAGCACTGGGGAAAAGCAGGCAGAGAATTCCCTGCTAGCACCTTCTCTGTGCCTGGGAAGCAGAAGTGTTCACATTGCTTCGCAGAATCGCTTTGTGCAGAAAACACTAACACTTGTTCAGATCGAAAGAAAGCACAGAGCCCCAGATTTTATGTTGTCCTGGAGAGCTTGCAGAGCACTGGGGAAAGGCAGGCAGAGAATTCCCTGCTAGCACCTTCTCTGTGCCTGTTTACATTGCTTCGCAGCATCGCTTTTGTGCAGAAAACAGTAACACTTGTTCAGAACGAAAGAAAGCACAGAGCCCCATATTTTATGTTGTCCTGGAGAGCTTGCAGAGCACTGGGGAAAAGCAGGCAGAGAATTCCCTGCTAGCACCTTCTCTGTGCCTGGGAAGCAGAAGTGTTCACATTGCTTCGCAGAATCGCTTTTGTGCAGAAAACACTAACACTTGTTCAGAACGAAAGAAAGCACAGAGCCCCAGATTTTATGTTGTCCTGGAGAGCTTGCAGAGCACTGGGGAAAAGCAGGCAGAGAATTCCCTGCTAGCACCTTCTCTGTGCCTGGGAAGCAGAAGTGTTCACATTGCTTCGCAGAATCGCTTTTGTGCAGAAAACACTAACACTTGTTCAGATCGAAAGAAAGCACAGATCCCCAGATTTTATGTTTTCCTGGAGAGCTTGCAGAGCACTGGGGAAAGGCAGGCAGAGAATTCCCTGCTAGCACCTTCTCTGTGCCTGGGAAGCAGAAGTGTTCACATTGCTTCGCAGAATCACTTTTGTGCAGAAAACAGTAACACTTGTTCAGAACGAAAGAAAGCACAGAGCCCCAGATTTTATGTTGTCCTGGAGAGCTTGCAGAGCAGTGGGGAAAAGCAGGCAGAGAATTCCCTGCTAGCACCTTCTCTGTGCCTGTTTACATTGCTTCGCAGAATCGCTTTTGTGCAGAAAACAGTAACACTTGTTCAGAACGAAAGAAAGCACAGAGCCCCAGATTTTATGTTGTCCTGGAGAGCTTGCAGAGCACTGGGGAAAAGCAGGCAGAGAATTCCCTGCTAGCACCTTCTCTGTGCCTGGGAAGCAGAAGTGTTCACATTGCTTCGCAGAATCGCTTTTGTGCAGAAAACACTAACACTTGTTCAGAACAAAAGAAAGCACAGTGCCCCAGATTTTATGTTGTCCTAGAGAGCTTGCAGAGCACTGGGGAAAGGCAGGCAGAGAATTCCCTGCTAGCACCTTCTCTGTGCCTGTTCCCATTGCTTGGCAGAATCGCTTTTGTGCAGAAAACAGTAACACTTGTTCAGAACGAAAGAAAGCACAGAGCCCCAGATTTTATGTTGTCCTGGAGAGCTTGCAGAGCACTGGGGAAAGGCAGGCAGAGAATTCCCTGCTAGCACCTTCTCTGTGCCTGTTCACATTGCTTGGCAGAATCGCTTTTGTGCTGAAAAGAGTAACACTTGTTCAGAACGAAAGAAAGCACAGAGCCCCAGATTTTATGTTGTCCTGGAGAGCTTGCAGAGCACTGGGGAAAAGCAGGCAGAGAATTCCCTGCTAGCACCTTCTCTGTGCCTGGGAAGCAGAAGTGTTCACATTGCTTCGCAGAATCGCTTTTGTGCAGAAAACAGTAACACTTGTTCAGAACAAAAGAAAGCACAGAGCCCCAGATTTTATGTTGTCCTGGAGAGCTTGCAGAGCACTGGGGAAAAGCAGGCAGAGAATTCCCTGCTAGCACCTTCTCTGTGCCTGTTCACATTGCTTGGCAGAATCGCTTTTGTGCAGAAAACAGTAACACTTGTTCAGAACGAAAGAAAGCACAGAGCCCCAGATTTTATGTTGTCCTGGAGAGCTTGCAGAGCACTGGGGAAAAGCAGGCAGAGAATTCCCTGCTAGCACCTTCTCTGTGCCTGGGAAGCAGAAGTGTTCACATTGCTTCGCAGAATCGCTTTGTGCAGAAAACACTAACACTTGTTCAGATCGAAAGAAAGCACAGAGCCCCAGATTTTATGTTGTCCTGGAGAGCTTGCAGAGCACTGGGGAAAGGCAGGCAGAGAATTCCCTGCTAGCACCTTCTCTGTGCCTGTTTACATTGCTTCGCAGCATCGCTTTTGTGCAGAAAACAGTAACACTTGTTCAGATCGAAAGAAAGCACAGATCCCCAGATTTTATGTTTTCCTGGAGAGCTTGCAGAGCACTGGGGAAAGGCAGGCAGAGAATTCCCTGCTAGCACCTTCTCTGTGCCTGGGAAGCAGAAGTGTTCACATTGCTTCGCAGAATCACTTTTGTGCAGAAAACAGTAACACTTGTTCAGAACGAAAGAAAGCACAGAGCCCCAGATTTTATGTTGTCCTGGAGAGCTTGCAGAGCACTGGGGAAAGGCAGGCAGAGAATTCCCTGCTAGCACCTTCTCTGTGCCTGTTCACATTGCTTCGCAGCATCGCTTTTGTGCAGAAAACAGTAACACTTGTTCAGAACGAAAGAAAGCACAGAGCCCCAGATTTTATGTTGTCCTGGAGAGCTTGCAGAGCACTGGGGAAAAGCAGGCAGAGAAACCCTGCTAGCACCTTCTCTGTGCCTGTTTATATTGCTTCGCAGAATCGCTTTTGTGCAGAAAACAGTAACACTTGTTCAGAACGAAAGAAAGCACAGAGCCCCATATTTTATGTTGTCCTGGAGAGCTTGCAGAGCACTGGGGAAAAGCAGGCAGAGAATTCCCTGCTAGCACCTTCTCTGTGCCTGGGAAGCAGAAGTGTTCACATTGCTTCGCAGAATCGCTTTTGTGCAGAAAACACTAACACTTGTTCAGAACGAAAGAAAGCACAGATCCCCAGATTTTATGTTGTCCTAGAGAGCTTGCAGAGCACTGGGGAAAGGCAGGCAGAGAATTCCCTGCTAGCACCTTCTCTGTGCCTGTTCCCATTGCTTGGCAGAATCGCTTTTGTGCAGAAAACAGTAACACTTGTTCAGAACGAAAGAAAGCACAGAGCCCCAGATTTTATGTTGTCCTGGAGAGCTTGCAGAGCAGTGGGGAAAAGCAGGCAGAGAATTCCCTGCTAGCACCTTCTCTGTGCCTGGGAAGCAGAAGTGTTTACATTGCTTCGCAGAATCGCTTTTGTGCAGAAAACTGTAACACTTGTTCAGAACGAAAGAAAGCACAGAGCCCCAGATTTTATGTTGTCCTGGAGAGCTTGCAGAGCAGTGGGGAAAAGCAGGCAGAGAATTCCCTGCTAGCACCTTCTCTGTGCCTGGGAAGCAGAAGTGTTCACATTGCTTCGCAGAATCACTTTTGTGCAGAAAACTGTAACACTTGTTCAGAACGAAAGAAAGCACAGAGCCCCAGATTTTATGTTGTCCTGGAGAGCTTGCAGAGCACTGGGGAAAAGCAGGCAGAGAATTCCCTGCTAGCACCTTCTCTGTGCCTGTTCACATTGCTTCTCAGAATCGCTTTTGTGCAGAAAACAGTAACACTTGTTCAGAACGAAAGAAAGCACAGAGCCCCATATTTTATGTTGTCCTGGAGAGCTTGCAGAGCACTGGGGAAAGGCAGGCAGAGAATTCCCTGCTAGCACCTTCTCTGTGCCTGGGAAGCAGAAGTGTTCACATTGCTTGGCAGAATCGCTTTTGTGCAGAAAACAGTAACACTTGTTCAGAACAAAAGAAAGCACAGAGCCCCAGATTTTATGTTGTCCTGGAGAGCTTGCAGAGCACTGGGGAAAGGCAGGCAGAGAATTCCCTGCTAGCACCTTCTCTGTGCCTGTTCACATTGCTTCGCAGCATCGCTTTTGTGCAGAAAACAGTAACACTTGTTCAGAACGAAAGAAAGCACAGAGCCCCAGATTTTATGTTGTCCTGGAGAGCTTGCAGAGCACTGGGGAAAAGCAGGCAGAGAATTCCCTGCTAGCACCTTCTCTGTGCCTGGGAAGCCGAAGTGTTCACATTGCTTCGCAGAATCGCTTTTGTGCAGAAAACACTAACACTTGTTCAGATCGAAAGAAAGCACAGATCCCCAGATTTTATGTTTTCCTGGAGAGCTTGCAGAGCACTGGGGAAAGGCAGGCAGAGAATTCCCTGCTAGCACCTTCTCTGTGCCTGGGAAGCAGAAGTGTTCACATTGCTTCGCAGAATCACTTTTGTGCAGAAAACAGTAACACTTGTTCAGAACGAAAGAAAGCACAGAGCCCCAGATTTTATGTTGTCCTGGAGAGCTTGCAGAGCACTGGGGAAAGGCAGGCAGAGAATTCCCTGCTAGCACCTTCTCTGTGCCTGTTTACATTGCTTCGCAGAATCGCTTTTGTGCAGAAAACAGTAACACTTGTTCAGAACGAAAGAAAGCACAGAGCCCAAGATTTTATGTTGTCCTGGAGAGCTTGCAGAGCACTGGGGAAAAGCAGGCAGAGAATTCCCTGCTAGCACCTTCTCTGTGCCTGGGAAGCAGAAGTGTTCACATTGCTTCGCAGAATCGCTTTTGTGCAGAAAACACTAACACATGTTCAGAACGAAAGAAAGCACAGATCCCCAGATTTTATGTTGTCCTAGAGAGCTTGCAGAGCAGTGGGGAAAGGCAGGCAGAGAATTCCCTGCTAGCACCTTCTCTGTGCCTGTTCACATTGCTTGGCAGAATCGCTTTTGTGCAGAAAACAGTAACACTTGTTCAGAACAAAAGAAAGCACAGATCCCCAGATTTTATGTTGTCCTAGAGAGCTTGCAGAGCACTGGGGAAAGGCAGGCAGAGAATTCCCTGCTAGCACCTTCTCTGTGCCTGGGAAGCAGAAGTGTTCACATTGCTTCGCAGAATCGCTTTTGTGCAGAAAACACTAACACTTGTTCAGAACAAAAGAAAGCACAGAGCCCCAGATTTTATGTTGTCCTGGAGAGCTTGCAGAGCACTGGGGAAAAGCAGGCAGAGAATTCCCTGCTAGCACCTTCTCTGTGCCTGGGAAGCAGAAGTGTTCACATTGCTTCGCAGAATCGCTTTTGTGCAGAAAACACTAACACTTGTTCAGAACAAAAGAAAGCACAGAGCCCCAGATTTTATGTTGTCCTGGAGAGCTTGCAGAGCACTGGGGAAAAGCAGGCAGAGAATTCCCTGCTAGCACCTTCTCTGTGCCTGTTCACATTGCTTGGCAGAATCGCTTTTGTGCAGAAAACAGTAACACTTGTTCAGAACGAAAGAAAGCACAGAGCCCCAGATTTTATGTTGTCCTGGAGAGCTTGCAGAGCACTGGGGAAAAGCAGGCAGAGAATTCCCTGCTAGCACCTTCTCTGTGCCTGGGAAGCAGAAGTGTTCACATTGCTTCGCAGAATCGCTTTTGTGCAGAAAACACTAACACTTGTTCAGAACAAAAGAAAGCACAGAGCCCCAGATTTTATGTTGTCCTGGAGAGCTTGCAGAGCACTGGGGAAAGGCAGGCAGAGAATTCCCTGCTAGCACCTTCTCTGTGCCTGTTTACATTGCTTCGCAGCATCGCTTTTGTGCAGAAAACACTAACACTTGTTCAGAACGAAAGAAAGCACAGAGCCCCAGATTTTATGTTGTCCTGGAGAGCTTGCAGAGCACTGGGGAAAAGCAGGCAGAGAATTCCCTGCTAGCACCTTCTCTGTGCCTGGGAAGCAGAAGTGTTCACATTGCTTCGCAGAATCGCTTTTGTGCAGAAAACACTAACACTTGTTCAGAACGAAAGAAAGCACAGAGCCCCAGATTTTATGTTGTCCTGGAGAGCTTGCAGAGCACTGGGGAAAAGCAGGCAGAGAATTCCCTGCTAGCACCTTCTCTGTGCCTGGGAAGCAGAAGTGTTCACATTGCTTCGCAGAATCGCTTTTGTGCAGAAAACAGTAACACTTGTTCAGATCGAAAGAAAGCACAGATCCCCAGATTTTATGTTTTCCTGGAGAGCTTGCAGAGCACTGGGGAAAGGCAGGCAGAGAATTCCCTGCTAGCACCTTCTCTGTGCCTGGGAAGCAGAAGTGTTCACATTGCTTCGCAGAATCACTTTTGTGCAGAAAACAGTAACACTTGTTCAGAACGAAAGAAAGCACAGAGCCCCAGATTTTATGTTGTCCTGGAGAGCTTGCAGAGCACTGGGGAAAAGCAGGCAGAGAAACCCTGCTAGCACCTTCTCTGTGCCTGTTTACATTGCTTCGCAGAATCGCTTTTGTGCAGAAAACAGTAACACTTGTTCAGAACGAAAGAAAGCACAGAGCCCCATATTTTATGTTGTCCTGGAGAGCTTGCAGAGCACTGGGGAAAAGCAGGCAGAGAATTCCCTGCTAGCACCTTCTCTGTGCCTGGGAAGCAGAAGTGTTCACATTGCTTCGCAGAATCGCTTTTGTGCAGAAAACACTAACACTTGTTCAGAACAAAAGAAAGCACAGAGCCCCAGATTTTATGTTGTCCTGGAGAGCTTGCAGAGCAGTGGGGAAAGGCAGGCAGAGAATTCCCTGCTAGCACCTTCTCTGTGCCTGTTTACATTGCTTCGCAGCATCGCTTTTGTGCAGAAAACAGTAACACTTGTTCAGAACGAAAGAAAGCACAGAACCCCAGATTTTATGTTGTCCTGGAGAGCTTGCAGAGCACTGGGGAAAAGCAGGCAGAGAATTCCCTGCTAGCACCTTCTCTGTGCCTGGGAAGCAGAAGTGTTCACATTGCTTCGCAGAATCGCTTTTGTGCAGAAAACACTAACACTTGTTCAGAACGAAAGAAAGCACAGAGCCCCAGATTTTATGTTGTCCTGGAGAGCTTGCAGAGCACTGGGGAAAGGCAGGCAGAGAATTCCCTGCTAGCACCTTCTCTGTGCCTGTTCACATTGCTTCGCAGAATCGCTTTTGTGCTGAAAAGAGTAACACTTGTTCAGAACGAAAGAAAGCACAGAGCCCCAGATTTTATGTTGTCCTGGAGAGCTTGCAGAGCACTGGGGAAAAGCAGGCAGAGAATTCCCTGCTAGCACCTTCTCTGTGCCTGGGAAGCAGAAGTGTTCACATTGCTTCGCAGAATCGCTTTTGTGCAGAAAACACTAACACTTGTTCAGATCGAAAGAAAGCACAGATCCCCAGATTTTATGTTTTCCTGGAGAGCTTGCAGAGCACTGGGGAAAGGCAGGCAGAGAATTCCCTGCTAGCACCTTCTCTGTGCCTGGGAAGCAGAAGTGTTCACATTGCTTCGCAGAATCACTTTTGTGCAGAAAACAGTAACACTTGTTCAGAACGAAAGAAAGCACAGAGCCCCAGATTTTATGTTGTCCTGGAGAGCTTGCAGAGCACTGGGGAAAGGCAGGCAGAGAATTCCCTGCTAGCACCTTCTCTGTGCCTGGGAAGCAGAAGTGTTCACATTGCTTCGCAGAATCACTTTTGTGCAGAAAACAGTAACACTTGTTCAGAACGAAAGAAAGCACAGAGCCCCAGATTTTATGTTGTCCTGGAGAGCTTGCAGAGCACTGGGGAAAGGCAGGCAGAGAATTCCCTGCTAGCACCTTCTCTGTGCCTGTTCACATTGCTTGGCAGAATCGCTTTTGTGCAGAAAACAGTAACACTTGTTCAGAACGAAAGAAAGCACAGAGCCCCAGATTTTATGTTGTCCTGGAGAGCTTGCAGAGCACTGGGGAAAAGCAGGCAGAGAATTCCCTGCTAGCACCTTCTCTGTGCCTGGGAAGCAGAAGTGTTCACATTGCTTGGCAGAATCGCTTTTGTGCAGAAAACACTAACACTTGTTCAGAACGAAAGAAAGCACAGAGCCCCAGATTTTATGTTGTCCTGGAGAGCTTGCAGAGCACTGGGGAAAGGCAGGCAGAGAATTCCCTGCTAGCACCTTCTCTGTGCCTGTTCACATTGCTTGGCAGAATCGCTTTTGCGCAGAAAACAGTAACACTTGTTCAGAACGAAAGAAAGCACAGAGCCCCAGATTTTATGTTGTCCTGGAGAGCTTGCAGAGCACTGGGGAAAGGCAGGCAGAGAATTCCCTGCTAGCACCTTCTCTGTGCCTGTTCACATTGCTTCTCAGAATCGCTTTTGTGCAGAAAACAGTAACACTTCTTCAGAACGAAAGAAAGCACAGAGCCCCAGATTTTATGTTGTCCTGGAGAGCTTGCAGAGCACTGGGGAAAGGCAGGCAGAGAATTCCCTGCTAGCACCTTCTCTGTGCCTGGGAAGCAGAAGTGTTCACATTGCTTCGCAGAATCGCTTTTGTGCAGAAAACACTAACACTTGTTCAGAACAAAAGAAAGCACAGAGCCCCAGATTTTATGTTGTCCTGGAGAGCTTGCAGAGCACTGGGGAAAAGCAGGCAGAGAATTCCCTGCTAGCACCTTCTCTGTGCCTGTTCACATTGCTTGGCAGAATCGCTTTTGTGCAGAAAACAGTAACACTTGTTCAGAACGAAAGAAAGCACAGAACCCCAGATTTTATGTTGTCCTGGAGAGCTTGCAGAGCACTGGGGAAAAGCAGGCAGAGAATTCCCTGCTAGCACCTTCTCTGTGCCTGGGAAGCAGAAGTGTTCACATTGCTTCGCAGAATCGCTTTTGTGCATTAAACAGTAACACTTGTTCAGAACAAAAGAAAGCACAGAGCCCCAGATTTTATGTTGTCCTGGAGAGCTTGCAGAGCACTGGGGAAAAGCAGGCAGAGAATTCCCTGCTAGCACCTTCTCTGTGCCTGTTCACATTGCTTGGCAGAATCGCTTTTGTGCAGAAAACACTAACACTTGTTCAGAACGAAAGAAAGCACAGAGCCCCAGATTTTATGTTGTCCTGGAGAGCTTGCAGAGCACTGGGGAAAAGCAGGCAGAGACTTCCCTGCTAGCACCTTCTCTGTGCCTGGGAAGCAGAAGTGTTCACATTGCTTCGCAGAATCGCTTTGTGCAGAAAACACTAACACTTGTTCAGATCGAAAGAAAGCACAGAGCCCCAGATTTTATGTTGTCCTGGAGAGCTTGCAGAGCACTGGGGAAAGGCAGGCAGAGAATTCCCTGCTAGCACCTTCTCTGTGCCTGTTTACATTGCTTCGCAGCATCGCTTTTGTGCAGAAAACAGTAACACTTGTTCAGAACGAAAGAAAGCACAGAGCCCCAGATTTTATGTTGTCCTGGAGAGCTTGCAGAGCACTGGGGAAAAGCAGGCAGAGAATTCCCTGCTAGCACCTTCTCTGTGCCTGGGAAGCAGAAGTGTTCACATTGCTTGGCAGAATCGCTTTTGTGCAGAAAACACTAACACTTGTTCAGAACGAAAGAAAGCACAGAGCCCCAGATTTTATGTTGTCCTGGAGAGCTTGCAGAGCACTGGGGAAAAGCAGGCAGAGAATTCCCTGCTAGCACCTTCTCTGTGCCTGGGAAGCAGAAGTGTTCACATTGCTTCGCAGAATCGCTTTTGTGCAGAAAACACTAACACTTGTTCAGATCGAAAGAAAGCACAGATCCCCAGATTTTATGTTTTCCTGGAGAGCTTGCAGAGCACTGGGGAAAGGCAGGCAGAGAATTCCCTGCTAGCACCTTCTCTGTGCCTGGGAAGCAGAAGTGTTCACATTGCTTCGCAGAATCACTTTTGTGCAGAAAACAGTAACACTTGTTCAGAACGAAAGAAAGCACAGAGCCCCAGATTTTATGTTGTCCTGGAGAGCTTGCAGAGCACTGGGGAAAAGCAGGCAGAGAATTCCCTGCTAGCACCTTCTCTGTGCCTGTTTACATTGCTTCGCAGAATCGCTTTTGTGCAGAAAACAGTAACACTTGTTCAGAACGAAAGAAAGCACAGAGCCCCAGATTTTATGTTGTCCTGGAGAGCTTGCAGAGCACTGGGGAAAAGCAGGCAGAGAATTCCCTGCTAGCACCTTCTCTGTGCCTGGGAAGCAGAAGTGTTCACATTGCTTCGCAGAATCGCTTTTGTGCAGAAAACACTAACACTTGTTCAGAACAAAAGAAAGCACAGTGCCCCAGATTTTATGTTGTCCTAGAGAGCTTGCAGAGCACTGGGGAAAGGCAGGCAGAGAATTCCCTGCTAGCACCTTCTCTGTGCCTGTTCCCATTGCTTGGCAGAATCGCTTTTGTGCAGAAAACAGTAACACTTGTTCAGAACGAAAGAAAGCACAGAGCCCCAGATTTTATGTTGTCCTGGAGAGCTTGCAGAGCAGTGGGGAAAGGCAGGCAGAGAATTCCCTGCTAGCACCTTCTCTGTGCCTGTTCCCATTGCTTGGCAGAATCGCTTTTGTGCAGAAAACAGTAACACTTGTTCAGAACGGAAGAAAGCACAGAACCCCAGATTTTATGTTGTCCTGGAGAGCTTGCAGAGCACTGGGGAAAAGCAGGCAGAGAATTCCCTGCTAGCACCTTCTCTGTGCCTGGGAAGCAGAAGTGTTCACATTGCTTCGCAGAATCGCTTTTGTGCAGAAAACACTAACACTTGTTCAGAACGAAAGAAAGCACAGAGCCCCAGATTTTATGTTGTCCTGGAGAGCTTGCAGAGCACTGGGGAAAGGCAGGCAGAGAATTCCCTGCTAGCACCTTCTCTGTGCCTGTTCACATTGCTTGGCAGAATCGCTTTTGTGCTGAAAAGAGTAACACTTGTTCAGAACGAAAGAAAGCACAGAGCCCCAGATTTTATGTTGTCCTGGAGAGCTTGCAGAGCACTGGGGAAAAGCAGGCAGAGAATTCCCTGCTAGCACCTTCTCTGTGCCTGGGAAGCAGAAGTGTTCACATTGCTTCGCAGAATCGCTTTTGTGCAGAAAACAGTAACACTTGTTCAGAACAAAAGAAAGCACAGAGCCCCAGATTTTATGTTGTCCTGGAGAGCTTGCAGAGCACTGGGGAAAGGCAGGCAGAGAATTCCCTGCTAGCACCTTCTCTGTGCCTGTTCACATTGCTTGGCAGAATCGCTTTTGTGCAGAAAACAGTAACACTTGTTCAGAACGAAAGAAAGCACAGAGCCCCAGATTTTATGTTGTCCTGGAGAGCTTGCAGAGCACTGGGGAAAAGCAGGCAGAGAATTCCCTGCTAGCACCTTCTCTGTGCCTGGGAAGCAGAAGTGTTCACATTGCTTCGCAGAATCGCTTTGTGCAGAAAACACTAACACTTGTTCAGATCGAAAGAAAGCACAGAGCCCCAGATTTTATGTTGTCCTGGAGAGCTTGCAGAGCACTGGGGAAAGGCAGGCAGAGAATTCCCTGCTAGCACCTTCTCTGTGCCTGTTTACATTGCTTCGCAGCATCGCTTTTGTGCAGAAAACAGTAACACTTGTTCAGATCGAAAGAAAGCACAGATCCCCAGATTTTATGTTTTCCTGGAGAGCTTGCAGAGCACTGGGGAAAGGCAGGCAGAGAATTCCCTGCTAGCACCTTCTCTGTGCCTGGGAAGCAGAAGTGTTCACATTGCTTCGCAGAATCACTTTTGTGCAGAAAACAGTAACACTTGTTCAGAACGAAAGAAAGCACAGAGCCCCAGATTTTATGTTGTCCTGGAGAGCTTGCAGAGCACTGGGGAAAAGCAGGCAGAGAATTCCCTGCTAGCACCTTCTCTGTGCCTGGGAAGCAGAAGTGTTCACATTGCTTCGCAGAATTGCTTTTGTGCAGAAAACAGTAACACTTGTTCAGATCGAAAGAAAGCACAGATCCCCAGATTTTATGTTTTCCTGGAGAGCTTGCAGAGCACTGGGGAAAGGCAGGCAGAGAATTCCCTGCTAGCACCTTCTCTGTGCCTGGGAAGCAGAAGTGTTCACATTGCTTCGCAGAATCGCTTTTGTGCAGAAAACAGTAACACTTGTTCAGAACGAAAGAAAGCACAGAGCCCCAGATTTTATGTTTTCCTGGAGAGCTTGCAGAGCACTGGGGAAAGGCAGGCAGAGAATTCCCTGCTAGCACCTTCTCTGTGCCTGTTCACATTGCTTGGCAGAATCGCTTTTGCGCAGAAAACAGTAACACTTGTTCAGAACGAAAGAAAGCACAGAGCCCCAGATTTTATGTTGTCCTGGAGAGCTTGCAGAGCACTGGGGAAAAGCAGGCAGAGAAACCCTGCTAGCACCTTCTCTGTGCCTGGGAAGCAGAAGTGTTCACATTGCTTCGCAGAATCACTTTTGTGCAGAAAACACTAACACTTGTTCAGAACGAAAGAAAGCACAGAGCCCCAGATTTTATGTTGTCCTGGAGAGCTTGCAGAGCACTGGGGAAAAGCAGGCAGAGAAACCCTGCTAGCACCTTCTCTGTGCCTGTTTACATTGCTTCGCAGAATCGCTTTTGTGCAGAAAACAGTAACACTTGTTCAGAACGAAAGAAAGCACAGAGCCCCATATTTTATGTTGTCCTGGAGAGCTTGCAGAGCACTGGGGAAAAGCAGGCAGAGAATTCCCTGCTAGCACCTTCTCTGTGCCTGGGAAGCAGAAGTGTTCACATTGCTTCGCAGAATCGCTTTTGTGCAGAAAACACTAACACTTGTTCAGAACGAAAGAAAGCACAGAGCCCCAGATTTTATGTTGTCCTGGAGAGCTTGCAGAGCACTGGGGAAAGGCAGGCAGAGAATTCCCTGCTAGCACCTTCTCTGTGCCTGTTCCCATTGCTTGGCAGAATCGCTTTTGTGCAGAAAACAGTAACACTTGTTCAGAACGAAAGAAAGCACAGAGCCCCAGATTTTATGTTGTCCTGGAGAGCTTGCAGAGCAGTGGGGAAAGGCAGGCAGAGAATTCCCTGCTAGCACCTTCTCTGTGCCTGTTTACATTGCTTCGCAACATCGCTTTTGTGCAGAAAACAGTAACACTTGTTCAGAACGAAAGAAAGCACAGAGCCCCAGATTTTATGTTGTCCTGGAGAGCTTGCAGAGCACTGGGGAAAAGCAGGCAGAGAATTCCCTGCTAGCACCTTCTCTGTGCCTGGGAAGCAGAAGTGTTCACATTGCTTCGCAGAATCGCTTTTGTGCAGAAAACAGTAACACTTGTTCAGAACAAAAGAAAGCACAGAGCCCCAGATTTTATGTTGTCCTGGAGAGCTTGCAGAGCACTGGGGAAAAGCAGGCAGAGAATTCCCTGCTAGCACCTTCTCTGTGCCTGTTCACATTGCTTCGCAGAATTGCTTTTGTGCAGAAAACAGTAACACTTGTTCAGAACGAAAGAAAGCACAGAGCCCCAGATTTTATGTTGTCCTGGAGAGCTTGCAGAGCACTGGGGAAAAGCAGGCAGAGAATTCCCTGCTAGCACCTTCTCTGTGCCTGGGAAGCAGAAGTGTTCACATTGCTTCGCAGAATCGCTTTGTGCAGAAAACACTAACACTTGTTCAGATCGAAAGAAAGCACAGAGCCCCAGATTTTATGTTGTCCTGGAGAGCTTGCAGAGCACTGGGGAAAGGCAGGCAGAGAATTCCCTGCTAGCACCTTCTCTGTGCCTGTTTACATTGCTTCGCAGCATCGCTTTTGTGCAGAAAACACTAACACTTGTTCAGAACGAAAGAAAGCACAGAGCCCCAGATTTTATGTTGTCCTGGAGAGCTTGCAGAGCACTGGGGAAAAGCAGGCAGAGAATTCCCTGCTAGCACCTTCTCTGTGCCTGGGAAGCAGAAGTGTTCACATTGCTTCGCAGAATCGCTTTTGTGCAGAAAACAGTAACACTTGTTCAGAACGAAAGAAAGCACAGAGCCCCAGATTTTATGTTGTCCTGGAGAGCTTGCAGAGCACTGGGGAAAAGCAGGCAGAGAATTCCCTGCTAGCACCTTCTCTGTGCCTGGGAAGCAGAAGTGTTCACATTGCTTCGCAGAATTGCTTTTGTGCAGAAAACAGTAACACTTGTTCAGATCGAAAGAAAGCACAGATCCCCAGATTTTATGTTTTCCTGGAGAGCTTGCAGAGCACTGGGGAAAGGCAGGCAGAGAATTCCCTGCTAGCACCTTCTCTGTGCCTGGGAAGCAGAAGTGTTCACATTGCTTCGCAGAATCGCTTTTGTGCAGAAAACAGTAACACTTGTTCAGAACGAAAGAAAGCACAGAGCCCCAGATTTTATGTTTTCCTGGAGAGCTTGCAGAGCACTGGGGAAAGGCAGGCAGAGAATTCCCTGCTAGCACCTTCTCTGTGCCTGTTCACATTGCTTGGCAGAAGCGCTTTTGCGCAGAAAACAGTAACACTTGTTCAGAACGAAAGAAAGCACAGAGCCCCAGATTTTATGTTGTCCTGGAGAGCTTGCAGAGCACTGGGGAAAAGCAGGCAGAGAAACCCTGCTAGCACCTTCTCTGTGCCTGGGAAGCAGAAGTGTTCACATTGCTTCGCAGAATCACTTTTGTGCAGAAAACACTAACACTTGTTCAGAACGAAAGAAAGCACAGAGCCCCAGATTTTATGTTGTCCTGGAGAGCTTGCAGAGCACTGGGGAAAAGCAGGCAGAGAAACCCTGCTAGCACCTTCTCTGTGCCTGTTTACATTGCTTCGCAGAATCGCTTTTGTGCAGAAAACAGTAACACTTGTTCAGAACGAAAGAAAGCACAGAGCCCCATATTTTATGTTGTCCTGGAGAGCTTGCAGAGCACTGGGGAAAAGCAGGCAGAGAATTCCCTGCTAGCACCTTCTCTGTGCCTGGGAAGCAGAAGTGTTCACATTGCTTCGCAGAATCGCTTTTGTGCAGAAAACACTAACACTTGTTCAGAACGAAAGAAAGCACAGAGCCCCAGATTTTATGTTGTCCTGGAGAGCTTGCAGAGCACTGGGGAAAGGCAGGCAGAGAATTCCCTGCTAGCACCTTCTCTGTGCCTGTTCCCATTGCTTGGCAGAATCGCTTTTGTGCAGAAAACAGTAACACTTGTTCAGAACGAAAGAAAGCACAGAGCCCCAGATTTTATGTTGTCCTGGAGAGCTTGCAGAGCAGTGGGGAAAGGCAGGCAGAGAATTCCCTGCTAGCACCTTCTCTGTGCCTGTTTACATTGCTTCGCAACATCGCTTTTGTGCAGAAAACAGTAACACTTGTTCAGAACGAAAGAAAGCACAGAGCCCCAGATTTTATGTTGTCCTGGAGAGCTTGCAGAGCACTGGGGAAAAGCAGGCAGAGAATTCCCTGCTAGCACCTTCTCTGTGCCTGGGAAGCAGAAGTGTTCACATTGCTTCGCAGAATCGCTTTTGTGCAGAAAACAGTAACACTTGTTCAGAACAAAAGAAAGCACAGAGCCCCAGATTTTATGTTGTCCTGGAGAGCTTGCAGAGCACTGGGGAAAAGCAGGCAGAGAATTCCCTGCTAGCACCTTCTCTGTGCCTGTTTACATTGCTTCGCAGAATTGCTTTTGTGCAGAAAACAGTAACACTTGTTCAGAACGAAAGAAAGCACAGAGCCCCAGATTTTATGTTGTCCTGGAGAGCTTGCAGAGCACTGGGGAAAAGCAGGCAGAGAATTCCCTGCTAGCACCTTCTCTGTGCCTGGGAAGCAGAAGTGTTCACATTGCTTCGCAGAATCGCTTTGTGCAGAAAACACTAACACTTGTTCAGATCGAAAGAAAGCACAGAGCCCCAGATTTTATGTTGTCCTGGAGAGCTTGCAGAGCACTGGGGAAAGGCAGGCAGAGAATTCCCTGCTAGCACCTTCTCTGTGCCTGTTTACATTGCTTCGCAGCATCGCTTTTGTGCAGAAAACACTAACACTTGTTCAGAACGAAAGAAAGCACAGAGCCCCAGATTTTATGTTGTCCTGGAGAGCTTGCAGAGCACTGGGGAAAAGCAGGCAGAGAATTCCCTGCTAGCACCTTCTCTGTGCCTGGGAAGCAGAAGTGTTCACATTGCTTCGCAGAATCGCTTTTGTGCAGAAAACACTAACACTTGTTCAGAACGAAAGAAAGCACAGAGCCCCAGATTTTATGTTGTCCTGGAGAGCTTGCAGAGCACTGGGGAAAAGCAGGCAGAGAATTCCCTGCTAGCACCTTCTCTGTGCCTGGGAAGCAGAAGTGTTCACATTGCTTCGCAGAATCGCTTTTGTGCAGAAAACAGTAACACTTGTTCAGAACGAAAGAAAGCACAGATCCCCAGATTTTATGTTTTCCTGGAGAGCTTGCAGAGCACTGGGGAAAGGCAGGCAGAGAATTCCCTGCTAGCACCTTCTCTGTGCCTGGGAAGCAGAAGTGTTCACATTGCTTCGCAGAATCACTTTTGTGCAGAAAACAGTAACACTTGTTCAGAACGAAAGAAAGCACAGAGCCCCAGATTTTATGTTGTCCTGGAGAGCTTGCAGAGCACTGGGGAAAGGCAGGCAGAGAATTCCCTGCTAGCACCTTCTCTGTGCCTGTTCACATTGCTTGGCAGAATCGCTTTTGCGCAGAAAACAGTAACACTTGTTCAGAACGAAAGAAAGCACAGAGCCCCATATTTTATGTTGTCCTGGAGAGCTTGCAGAGCACTGGGGAAAAGCAGGCAGAGAATTCCCTGCTAGCACCTTCTCTGTGCCTGGGAAGCAGAAGTGTTCACATTGCTTCGCAGAATCGCTTTTGTGCAGAAAACACTAACACTTGTTCAGATCGAAAGAAAGCACAGATCCCCAGATTTTATGTTTTCCTGGAGAGCTTGCAGAGCACTGGGGAAAGGCAGGCAGAGAATTCCCTGCTAGCACCTTCTCTGTGCCTGTTCACATTGCTTCTCAGAATCGCTTTTGTGCAGAAAACAGTAACACTTGTTCAGAACGAAAGAAAGCACAGAGCCCCATATTTTATGTTGTCCTGGAGAGCTTGCAGAGCACTGGGGAAAGGCAGGCAGAGAATTCCCTGCTAGCACCTTCTCTGTGCCTGGGAAGCAGAAGTGTTCACATTGCTTCGCAGAATCGCTTTTGTGCAGAAAACAGTAACACTTGTTCAGAACAAAAGAAAGCACAGAGCCCCAGATTTTATGTTGTCCTGGAGAGCTTGCAGAGCACTGGGGAAAGGCAGGCAGAGAATTCCCTGCTAGCACCTTCTCTGTGCCTGTTCACATTGCTTCGCAGCATCGCTTTTGTGCAGAAAACAGTAACACTTGTTCAGAACGAAAGAAAGCACAGAGCCCCAGATTTTATGTTGTCCTGGAGAGCTTGCAGAGCACTGGGGAAAAGCAGGCAGAGAATTCCCTGCTAGCACCTTCTCTGTGCCTGGGAAGCAGAAGTGTTCACATTGCTTCGCAGAATCGCTTTTGTGCAGAAAACACTAACACTTGTTCAGATCGAAAGAAAGCACAGATCCCCAGATTTTATGTTTTCCTGGAGAGCTTGCAGAGCACTGGGGAAAGGCAGGCAGAGAATTCCCTGCTAGCACCTTCTCTGTGCCTGGGAAGCAGAAGTGTTCACATTGCTTCTCAGAATCGCTTTTGTGCAGAAAACAGTAACACTTGTTCAGAACGAAAGAAAGCACAGAGCCCCAGATTTTATGTTGTCCTGGAGAGCTTGCAGAGCACTGGGGAAAAGCAGGCAGAGAAACCCTGCTAGCACCTTCTCTGTGCCTGTTTACATTGCTTCGCAGAATCGCTTTTGTGCAGAAAACAGTAACACTTGTTCAGAACGAAAGAAAGCACAGAGCCCAAGATTTTATGTTGTCCTGGAGAGCTTGCAGAGCACTGGGGAAAAGCAGGCAGAGAATTCCCTGCTAGCACCTTCTCTGTGCCTGGGAAGCAGAAGTGTTCACATTGCTTCGCAGAATCGCTTTTGTGCAGAAAACAGTAACACTTGTTCAGAACGAAAGAAAGCACAGAGCCCCAGATTTTATGTTGTCCTAGAGAGCTTGCAGAGCACTGGGGAAAGGCAGGCAGAGAATTCCCTGCTAGCACCTTCTCTGTGCCTGTTCACATTGCTTGGCAGAATCGCTTTTGTGCAGAAAACACTAACACTTGTTCAGAACGAAAGAAAGCACAGAGCCCCAGATTTTATGTTGTCCTGGAGAGCTTGCAGAGCAGTGGGGAAAGGCAGGCAGAGAATTCCCTGCTAGCACCTTCTCTGTGCCTGGGAAGCAGAAGTGTTCACATTGCTTCGCAGAATCGCTTTTGTGCAGAAAACAGTAACACTTGTTCAGAACGAAAGAAAGCACAGAGCCCCAGATTTTATGTTGTCCTGGAGAGCTTGCAGAGCACTGGGGAAAAGCAGGCAGAGAATTCCCTGCTAGCACCTTCTCTGTGCCTGTTCACATTGCTTGGCAGAATCGCTTTTGTGCAGAAAACAGTAACACTTCTTCAGAACGAAAGAAAGCACAGAGCCCCAGATTTTATGTTGTCCTGGAGAGCTTGCAGAGCACTGGGGAAAAGCAGGCAGAGAATTCCCTGCTAGCACCTTCTCTGTGCCTGGGAAGCAGAAGTGTTCACATTGCTTCGCAGAATCGCTTTTGTGCAGAAAACAGTAACACTTGTTCAGAACGAAAGAAAGCACAGAGCCCCAGATTTTATGTTGTCCTGGAGAGCTTGCAGAGCACTGGGGAAAGGCAGGCAGAGAATTCCCTGCTAGCACCTTCTCTGTGCCTGTTCACATTGCTTGGCAGAATCGCTTTTGTGCTGAAAACAGTAACACTTGTTCAGAACGAAAGAAAGCACAGAGCCCCAGATTTTATGTTGTCCTGGAGAGCTTGCAGAGCACTGGGGAAAGGCAGGCAGAGAATTCCCTGCTAGCACCTTCTCTGTGCCTGTTCACATTGCTTCTCAGAATCGCTTTTGTGCAGAAAACAGTAACACTTCTTCAGAATGAAAGAAAGCACAGAGCCCCAGATTTTATGTTGTCCTGGAGAGCTTGCAGAGCAGTGGGGAAAGGCAGGCAGAGAATTCCCTGCTAGCACCTTCTCTGTGCCTGGGAAGCAGAAGTGTTCACATTGCTTCGCAGAATCGCTTTTGTGCAGAAAACAGTAACACTTGTTCAGAACAAAAGAAAGCACAGAGCCCCAGATTTTATGTTGTCCTGGAGAGCTTGCAGAGCACTGGGGAAAAGCAGGCAGAGAATTCCCTGCTAGCACCTTCTCTGTGCCTGTTCACATTGCTTGGCAGAATCGCTTTTGTGCAGAAAACACTAACACTTGTTCAGATCGAAAGAAAGCACAGAGCCCCAGATTTTATGTTGTCCTGGAGAGCTTGCAGAGCACTGGGGAAAGGCAGGCAGAGAATTCCCTGCTAGCACCTTCTCTGTGCCTGGGAAGCAGAAGTGTTCACATTGCTTCGCAGAATCGCTTTTGTGCAGAAAACACTAACACTTGTTCAGAACAAAAGAAAGCACAGTGCCCCAGATATTATGTTGTCCTGGAGAGCTTGCAGAGCACTGGGGAAAGGCAGGCAGAGAATTCCCTGCTAGCACCTTCTCTGTGCCTGTTTACATTGCTTCGCAGAATCGCTTTTGTGCAGAAAACAGTAACACTTGTTCAGAACGAAAGAAAGCACAGAGCCCCAGATTTTATGTTGTCCTGGAGAGCTTGCAGAGCACTGGGGAAAAGCAGGCAGAGAATTCCCTGCTAGCACCTTCTCTGTGCCTGGGAAGCAGAAGTGTTCACATTGCTTCGCAGAATCGCTTTTGTGTAGAAAACAGTAACACTTGTTCAGAACGAAAGAAAGCACAGATCCCCAGATTTTATGTTTTCCTGGAGAGCTTGCAGAGCACTGGGGAAAAGCAGGCAGAGAATTCCCTGCTAGCACCTTCTCTGTGCCTGTTCACATTGCTTGGCAGAATCGCTTTTGTGCAGAAAACACTAACACTTGTTCAGAACAAAAGAAAGCACAGTGCCCCAGATATTATGTTGTCCTGGAGAGCTTGCAGAGCACTGGGGAAAGGCAGGCAGAGAATTCCCTGCTAGCACCTTCTCTGTGCCTGTTTACATTGCTTCGCAGCATCGCTTTTGTGCAGAAAACAGTAACACTTGTTCAGAACGAAAGAAAGCACAGAGCCCCAGATTTTATGTTGTCCTGGAGAGCTTGCAGAGCACTGGGGAAAAGCAGGCAGAGAATTCCCTGCTAGCACCTTCTCTGTGCCTGGGAAGCAGAAGTGTTCACATTGCTTCGCAGAATCGCTTTTGTGTAGAAAACAGTAACACTTGTTCAGAACGAAAGAAAGCACAGATCCCCAGATTTTATGTTTTCCTGGAGAGCTTGCAGAGCACTGGGGAAAGGCAGGCAGAGAATTCCCTGCTAGCACCTTCTCTGTGCCTGGGAAGCAGAAGTGTTCACATTGCTTCGCAGAATCGCTTTTGTGCAGAAAACACTAACACTTGTTCAGAACAAAAGAAAGCACAGTGCCCCAGATATTATGTTGTCCTGGAGAGCTTGCAGAGCACTGGGGAAAGGCAGGCAGAGAATTCCCTGCTAGCACCTTCTCTGTGCCTGTTTACATTGCTTCGCAGCATCGCTTTTGTGCAGAAAACAGTAACACTTGTTCAGAACGAAAGAAAGCACAGAGCCCCAGATTTTATGTTGTCCTGGAGAGCTTGCAGAGCACTGGGGAAAAGCAGGCAGAGAATTCCCTGCTAGCACCTTCTCTGTGCCTGGGAAGCAGAAGTGTTCACATTGCTTCGCAGAATCGCTTTTGTGTAGAAAACAGTAACACTTGTTCAGATCGAAAGAAAGCACAGATCCCCAGATTTTATGTTTTCCTGGAGAGCTTGCAGAGCAGTGGGGAAAGGCAGGCAGAGAATTCCCTGCTAGCACCTTCTCTGTGCCTGTTCACATTGCTTGGCAGAATCGCTTTTGCGCAGAAAACAGTAACACTTGTTCAGAACGAAAGAAAGCACAGAGCCCCAGATTTTATGTTGTCCTGGAGAGCTTGCAGAGCACTGGGGAAAAGCAGGCAGAGAATTCCCTGCTAGCACCTTCTCTGTGCCTGGGAAGCAGAAGTGTTCACATTGCTTCGCAGAATCGCTTCTGTGCACAAAACAGTAACACTTGTTCAGAACGAAAGAAAGCACAGAGCCCCAGATTTTATGTTGTCCTGGAGAGCTTGCAGAGCACTGGGGAAAAGCAGGCAGAGAATTCCCTGCTAGCACCTTCTCTGTGCCTGGGAAGCAGAAGTGTTCACATTGCTTCGCAGAATCGCTTTTGTGCAGAAAACAGTAACACTTGTTCAGAACGAAAGAAAGCACAGAGCCCCAGATTTTATGTTGTCCTGGAGAGCTTGCAGAGCACTGGGGAAAAGCAGGCAGAGAATTCCCTGCTAGCACCTTCTCTGTGCCTGTTCACATTGCTTGGCAGAATCGCTTTTGTGCAGAAAACAGTAACACTTCTTCAGAACGAAAGAAAGCACAGAGCCCCAGATTTTATGTTGTCCTGGAGAGCTTGCAGAGCACTGGGGAAAAGCAGGCAGAGAATTCCCTGCTAGCACCTTCTCTGTGCCTGGGAAGCAGAAGTGTTCACATTGCTTCGCAGAATCGCTTTTGTGCAGAAAACAGTAACACTTGTTCAGAACGAAAGAAAGCACAGAGCCCCAGATTTTATGTTGTCCTGGAGAGCTTGCAGAGCACTGGGGAAAGGCAGGCAGAGAATTCCCTGCTAGCACCTTCTCTGTGCCTGGGAAGCAGAAGTGTTCACATTGCTTCGCAGAATCACTTTTTTACAGAAAACACTAACACTTGTTCAGAACGAAAGAAAGCACAGAGCCCCAGATTTTATGTTGTCCTGGAGAGCTTGCAGAGCACTGGGGAAAAGCAGGCAGAGAATTCCCTGCTAGCACCTTCTCTGTGCCTGGGAAGCAGAAGTGTTCACATTGCTTCGCAGAATCGCTTTTGTGCAGAAAACAGTAACACTTGTTCAGAACGAAAGAAAGCACAGAGCCCAAGATTTTGTGTTGTCCTGGAGAGCTTGCAGAGCACTGGGGAAAGGCAGGCAGAGAATTCCCTGCTAGCACCTTCTCTGTGCCTGTTCACATTGCTTCTCAGAATCGCTTTTGTGCAGAAAACAGTAACACTTCTTCAGAATGAAAGAAAGCACAGAGCCCCAGATTTTATGTTGTCCTGGAGAGCTTGCAGAGCACTGGGGAAAGGCAGGCAGAGAATTCCCTGCTAGCACCTTCTCTGTGCCTGGGAAGCAGAAGTGTTCACATTGCTTCGCAGAATCGCTTTTGTGCAGAAAACAGTAACACTTGTTCAGAACAAAAGAAAGCACAGAGCCCCAGATTTTATGTTGTCCTGGAGAGCTTGCAGAGCACTGGGGAAAAGCAGGCAGAGAATTCCCTGCTAGCACCTTCTCTGTGCCTGTTCACATTGCTTGGCAGAATCGCTTTTGTGCAGAAAACACTAACACTTGTTCAGATCGAAAGAAAGCACAGAGCCCCAGATTTTATGTTGTCCTGGAGAGCTTGCAGAGCACTGGGGAAAGGCAGGCAGAGAATTCCCTGCTAGCACCTTCTCTGTGCCTGGGAAGCAGAAGTGTTCACATTGCTTCGCAGAATCGCTTTTGTGTAGAAAACAGTAACACTTGTTCAGAACGAAAGAAAGCACAGATCCCCAGATTTTATGTTTTCCTGGAGAGCTTGCAGAGCACTGGGGAAAGGCAGGCAGAGAATTCCCTGCTAGCACCTTCTCTGTGCCTGTTCACATTGCTTGGCAGAATCGCTTTTGCGCAGAAAACAGTAACACTCGTTCAGAACGAAAGAAAGCACAGAGCCCCAGATTTTATGTTGTCCTGGAGAGCTTGCAGAGCACTGGGGAAAAGCAGGCAGAGAATTCCCTGCTAGCACCTTCTCTGTGCCTGGGAAGCAGAAGTGTTCACATTGCTTCGCAGAATCGCTTTTGTGCACAAAACAGTAACACTTGTTCAGAACGAAAGAAAGCACAGAGCCCCAGATTTTATGTTGTCCTGGAGAGCTTGCAGAGCACTGGGGAAAGGCAGGCAGAGAATTCCCTGCTAGCACCTTCTCTGTGCCTGGGAAGCAGAAGTGTTCACATTGCTTCGCAGAATCGCTTTTGTGCAGAAAACACTAACACTTGTTCAGATCGAAAGAAAGCACAGAGCCCCAGATTTTATGTTGTCCTGGAGAGCTTGCAGAGCACTGGGGAAAGGCAGGCAGAGAATTCCCTGCTAGCACCTTCTCTGTGCCTGGGAAGCAGAAGTGTTCACATTGCTTCGCAGAATCGCTTTTGTGCAGAAAACAGTAACACTTGTTCAGAACGAAAGAAAGCACAGAGCCCCAGATTTTATGTTGTCCTGGAGAGCTTGCAGAGCACTGGGGAAAAGCAGGCAGAGAATTCCCTGCTAGCACCTTCTCTGTGCCTGTTTACATTGCTTGGCAGAATCGCTTTTGTGCAGAAAACAGTAACACTTGTTCAGAACGAAAGAAAGCACAGAGCCCCAGATTTTATGTTGTCCTGGAGAGCTTGCAGAGCACTGGGGAAAAGCAGGCAGAGAATTCCCTGCTAGCACCTTCTCTGTGCCTGGGAAGCAGAAGTGTTCACATTGCTTCGCAGAATCGCTTTTGTGCAGAAAACAGTAACACTTGTTCAGAACGAAAGAAAGCACAGAGCCCCAGATTTTATGTTGTCCTGGAGAGCTTGCAGAGCACTGGGGAAAGGCAGGCAGAGAATTCCCTGCTAGCACCTTCTCTGTGGCTGTTCACATTGCTTGGCAGAATCGCTTTTGTGCTGAAAACAGTAACACTTGTTCAGAACGAAAGAAAGCACAGAGCCCCAGATTTTATGTTGTCCTGGAGAGCTTGCAGAGCACTGGGGAAAGGCAGGCAGAGAATTCCCTGCTAGCACCTTCTCTGTGCCTGTTCACATTGCTTCTCAGAATCGCTTTTGTGCAGAAAACAGTAACACTTGTTCAGAATGAAAGAAAGCACAGAGCCCCAGATTTTATGTTGTCCTGGAGAGCTTGCAGAGCACTGGGGAAAGGCAGGCAGAGAATTCCCTGCTAGCACCTTCTCTGTGCCTGGGAAGCAGAAGTGTTCACATTGCTTCGCAGAATCGCTTTTGTGCAGAAAACACTAACACTTGTTCAGAACAAAAGAAAGCACAGTGCCCCAGATATTATGTTGTCCTGGAGAGCTTGCAGAGCACTGGGGAAAGGCAGGCAGAGAATTCCCTGCTAGCACCTTCTCTGTGCCTGTTTACATTGCTTCGCAGCATCGCTTTTGTGCAGAAAACAGTAACACTTGTTCAGAACGAAAGAAAGCACAGAGCCCCAGATTTTATGTTGTCCTGGAGAGCTTGCAGAGCACTGGGGAAAAGCAGGCAGAGAATTCCCTGCTAGCACCTTCTCTGTGCCTGGGAAGCAGAAGTGTTCACATTGCTTCGCAGAATCGCTTTTGTGTAGAAAACAGTAACACTTGTTCAGAACGAAAGAAAGCACAGATCCCCAGATTTTATGTTTTCCTGGAGAGCTTGCAGAGCACTGGGGAAAGGCAGGCAGAGAATTCCCTGCTAGCACCTTCTCTGTGCCTGTTCACATTGCTTGGCAGAATCGCTTTTGTGCAGAAAACAGTAACACTTGTTCAGAACGAAAGAAAGCACAGAGCCCCAGATTTTATGTTGTCCTGGAGAGCTTGCAGAGCACTGGGGAAAAGCAGGCAGAGAATTCCCTGCTAGCACCTTCTCTGTGCCTGGGAAGCAGAAGTGTTCACAGTGCTTCGCAGAATCGCTTTTGTGCACAAAACAGTAACACTTGTTCAGAACGAAAGAAAGCACAGAGCCCCAGATTTTATGTTGTCCTGGAGAGCTTGCAGAGCACTGGGGAAAAGCAGGCAGAGAATTCCCTGCTAGCACCTTCTCTGTGCCTGGGAAGCAGAAGTGTTCACATTGCTTCGCAGAATCGCTTTTGTGCAGAAAACACTAACACTTGTTCAGATCGAAAGAAAGCACAGAGCCCCAGATTTTATGTTGTCCTGGAGAGCTTGCAGAGCACTGGGGAAAGGCAGGCAGAGAATTCCCTGCTAGCACCTTCTCTGTGCCTGGGAAGCAGAAGTGTTCACATTGCTTCGCAGAATCGCTTTTGTGCAGAAAACAGTAACACTTGTTCAGAACGAAAGAAAGCACAGAGCCCCAGATTTTATGTTGTCCTGGAGAGCTTGCAGAGCACTGGGGAAAAGCAGGCAGAGAATTCCCTGCTAGCACCTTCTCTGTGCCTGTTCACATTGCTTGGCAGAATCGCTTTTGTGCAGAAAACAGTAACACTTCTTCAGAACGAAAGAAAGCACAGAGCCCCAGATTTTATGTTGTCCTGGAGAGCTTGCAGAGCACTGGGGAAAAGCAGGCAGAGAATTCCCTGCTAGCACCTTCTCTGTGCCTGGGAAGCAGAAGTGTTCACATTGCTTCGCAGAATCGCTTTTGTGTAGAAAACAGTAACACTTGTTCAGAACGAAAGAAAGCACAGAGCCCCAGATTTTATGTTGTCCTGGAGAGCTTGCAGAGCACTGGGGAAAGGCAGGCAGAGAATTCCCTGCTAGCACCTTCTCTGTGCCTGTTCACATTGCTTGGCAGAATCGCTTTTGTGCTGAAAACAGTAACACTTGTTCAGAACGAAAGAAAGCACAGAGCCCCAGATTTTATGTTGTCCTGGAGAGCTTGCAGAGCACTGGGGAAAAGCAGGCAGAGAATTCCCTGCTAGCACCTTCTCTGTGCCTGGGAAGCAGAAGTGTTCACATTGCTTCGCAGAATCGCTTTTGTGCAGAAAACACTAACACTTGTTCAGAACGAAAGAAAGCACAGAGCCCCAGAATTTATGTTGTCCTGGAGAGCTTGCAGAGCACTGGGGAAAGGCAGGCAGAGAATTCCCTGCTAGCACCTTCTCTGTGCCTGGGAAGCAGAAGTGTTCACATTGCTTCGCAGAATCGCTTTTGTGTAGAAAACAGTAACACTTGTTCAGAACGAAAGAAAGCACAGATCCCCAGATTTTATGTTTTCCTGGAGAGCTTGCAGAGCACTGGGGAAAGGCAGGCAGAGAATTCCCTGCTAGCACCTTCTCTGTGCCTGTTTACATTGCTTCGCAGCATCGCTTTTGTGCAGAAAACAGTAACACTTGTTCAGAACGAAAGAAAGCACAGAGCCCCAGATTTTATGTTGTCCTGGAGAGCTTGCAGAGCACTGGGGAAAAGCAGGCAGAGAATTCCCTGCTAGCACCTTCTCTGTGCCTGGGAAGCAGAAGTGTTCACATTGCTTCGCAGAATCGCTTTTGTGTAGAAAACAGTAACACTTGTTCAGATCGAAAGAAAGCACAGATCCCCAGATTTTATGTTTTCCTGGAGAGCTTGCAGAGCAGTGGGGAAAGGCAGGCAGAGAATTCCCTGCTAGCACCTTCTCTGTGCCTGTTCACATTGCTTGGCAGAATCGCTTTTGCGCAGAAAACAGTAACACTTGTTCAGAACGAAAGAAAGCACAGAGCCCCAGATTTTATGTTGTCCTGGAGAGCTTGCAGAGCACTGGGGAAAAGCAGGCAGAGAATTCCCTGCTAGCACCTTCTCTGTGCCTGGGAAGCAGAAGTGTTCACATTGCTTCGCAGAATCGCTTTTGTGCAGAAAACAGTAACACTTGTTCAGAACGAAAGAAAGCACAGAGCCCCAGATTTTATGTTGTCCTGGAGAGCTTGCAGAGCACTGGGGAAAAGCAGGCAGAGAATTCCCTGCTAGCACCTTCTCTGTGCCTGGGAAGCAGAAGTGTTCACATTGCTTCGCAGAATCGCTTTTGTGCAGAAAACACTAACACTTGTTCAGATCGAAAGAAAGCACAGAGCCCCAGATTTTATGTTGTCCTGGAGAGCTTGCAGAGCACTGGGGAAAGGCAGGCAGAGAATTCCCTGCTAGCACCTTCTCTGTGCCTGGGAAGCAGAAGTGTTCACATTGCTTCGCAGAATCGCTTTTGTGCAGAAAACAGTAACACTTGTTCAGAACGAAAGAAAGCACAGAGCCCCAGATTTTATGTTGTCCTGGAGAGCTTGCAGAGCACTGGGGAAAAGCAGGCAGAGAATTCCCTGCTAGCACCTTCTCTGTGCCTGTTCACATTGCTTGGCAGAATCGCTTTTGTGCAGAAAACAGTAACACTTGTTCAGAACGAAAGAAAGCACAGAGCCCCAGATTTTATGTTGTCCTGGAGAGCTTGCAGAGCACTGGGGAAAAGCAGGCAGAGAATTCCCTGCTAGCACCTTCTCTGTGCCTGGGAAGCAGAAGTGTTCACATTGCTTCGCAGAATCGCTTTTGTGCAGAAAACAGTAACACTTGTTCAGAACGAAAGAAAGCACAGAGCCCCAGATTTTATGTTGTCCTGGAGAGCTTGCAGAGCACTGGGGAAAGGCAGGCAGAGAATTCCCTGCTAGCACCTTCTCTGTGCCTGGGAAGCAGAAGTGTTCACATTGCTTCGCAGAATCGCTTTTGTGCAGAAAACACTAACACTTGTTCAGATCGAAAGAAAGCACAGATCCCCAGATTTTATGTTTTCCTGGAGAGCTTGCAGAGCACTGGGGAAAGGCAGGCAGAGAATTCCCTGCTAGCACCTTCTCTGTGCCTGGGAAGCAGAAGTGTTCACATTGCTTCGCAGAATCGCTTTTGTGCAGAAAACACTAACACTTGTTCAGAACAAAAGAAAGCACAGTGCCCCAGATTTTATGTTGTCCTAGAGAGCTTGCAGAGCACTGGGGAAAGGCAGGCAGAGAATTCCCTGCTAGCACCTTCTCTGTGCCTGTTCCCATTGCTTGGCAGAATCGCTTTTGTGCAGAAAACAGTAACACTTGTTCAGAACGAAAGAAAGCACAGAGCCCCAGATTTTATGTTGTCCTGGAGAGCTTGCAGAGCAGTGGGGAAAGGCAGGCAGAGAATTCCCTGCTAGCACCTTCTCTGTGCCTGTTTACATTGCTTCGCAGCATCGCTTTTGTGCAGAAAACAGTAACACTTGTTCAGAACGGAAGAAAGCACAGAGCCCCAGATTTTATGTTGTCCTGGAGAGCTTGCAGAGCACTGGGGAAAAGCAGGCAGAGAATTCCCTGCTAGCACCTTCTCTGTGCCTGGGAAGCAGAAGTGTTCACATTGCTTCGCAGAATCGCTTTTGTGCAGAAAACAGTAACACTTGTTCAGATCGAAAGAAAGCACAGATCCCCAGATTTTATGTTGTCCTGGAGAGCTTGCAGAGCACTGGGGAAAGGCAGGCAGAGAATTCCCTGCTAGCACCTTCTCTGTGCCTGTTCACATTGCTTGGCAGAATCGCTTTTGTGCTGAAAAGAGTAACACTTGTTCAGAACGAAAGAAAGCACAGAGCCCCAGATTTTATGTTGTCCTGGAGAGCTTGCAGAGCACTGGGGAAAAGCAGGCAGAGAATTCCCTGCTAGCACCTTCTCTGTGCCTGGGAAGCAGAAGTGTTCACATTGCTTCGCAGAATCGCTTTTGTGCAGAAAACACTAACACTTGTTCAGAACGAAAGAAAGCACAGAGCCCCAGATTTTATGTTGTCCTGGAGAGCTTGCAGAGCACTGGGGAAAAGCAGGCAGAGAATTCCCTGCTAGCACCTTCTCTGTGCCTGGGAAGCAGAAGTGTTCACATTGCTTCGCAGAATCGCTTTGTGCAGAAAACACTAACACTTGTTCAGATCGAAAGAAAGCACAGAGCCCCAGATTTTATGTTGTCCTGGAGAGCTTGCAGAGCACTGGGGAAAGGCAGGCAGAGAATTCCCTGCTAGCACCTTCTCTGTGCCTGGGAAGCAGAAGTGTTCACATTGCTTCGCAGAATCGCTTTTGTGCAGAAAACACTAACACTTGTTCAGATCGAAAGAAAGCACAGATCCCCAGATTTTATGTTTTCCTGGAGAGCTTGCAGAGCACTGGGGAAAGGCAGGCAGAGAATTCCCTGCTAGCACCTTCTCTGTGCCTGGGAAGCAGAAGTGTTCACATTGCTTCGCAGAATCACTTTTGTGCAGAAAACAGTAACACTTGTTCAGAACGAAAGAAAGCACAGAGCCCCAGATTTTATGTTGTCCTGGAGAGCTTGCAGAGCAGTGGGGAAAAGCAGGCAGAGAATTCCCTGCTAGCACCTTCTCTGTGCCTGTTTACATTGCTTCGCAGAATCGCTTTTGTGCAGAAAACAGTAACACTTGTTCAGAACGAAAGAAAGCACAGAGCCCCAGATTTTATGTTGTCCTGGAGAGCTTGCAGAGCACTGGGGAAAAGCAGGCAGAGAATTCCCTGCTAGCACCTTCTCTGTGCCTGGGAAGCAGAAGTGTTCACATTGCTTCGCAGAATCGCTTTTGTGCAGAAAACACTAACACTTGTTCAGAACAAAAGAAAGCACAGTGCCCCAGATTTTATGTTGTCCTAGAGAGCTTGCAGAGCACTGGGGAAAGGCAGGCAGAGAATTCCCTGCTAGCACCTTCTCTGTGCCTGTTCCCATTGCTTGGCAGAATCGCTTTTGTGCAGAAAACAGTAACACTTGTTCAGAACGAAAGAAAGCACAGAGCCCCAGATTTTATGTTGTCCTGGAGAGCTTGCAGAGCACTGGGGAAAGGCAGGCAGAGAATTCCCTGCTAGCACCTTCTCTGTGCCTGTTCACATTGCTTGGCAGAATCGCTTTTGTGCTGAAAAGAGTAACACTTGTTCAGAACGAAAGAAAGCACAGAGCCCCAGATTTTATGTTGTCCTGGAGAGCTTGCAGAGCACTGGGGAAAAGCAGGCAGAGAATTCCCTGCTAGCACCTTCTCTGTGCCTGGGAAGCAGAAGTGTTCACATTGCTTCGCAGAATCGCTTTTGTGCAGAAAACAGTAACACTTGTTCAGAACAAAAGAAAGCACAGAGCCCCAGATTTTATGTTGTCCTGGAGAGCTTGCAGAGCACTGGGGAAAAGCAGGCAGAGAATTCCCTGCTAGCACCTTCTCTGTGCCTGTTCACATTGCTTGGCAGAATCGCTTTTGTGCAGAAAACAGTAACACTTGTTCAGAACGAAAGAAAGCACAGAGCCCCAGATTTTATGTTGTCCTGGAGAGCTTGCAGAGCACTGGGGAAAAGCAGGCAGAGAATTCCCTGCTAGCACCTTCTCTGTGCCTGGGAAGCAGAAGTGTTCACATTGCTTCGCAGAATCGCTTTGTGCAGAAAACACTAACACTTGTTCAGATCGAAAGAAAGCACAGAGCCCCAGATTTTATGTTGTCCTGGAGAGCTTGCAGAGCACTGGGGAAAGGCAGGCAGAGAATTCCCTGCTAGCACCTTCTCTGTGCCTGTTTACATTGCTTCGCAGCATCGCTTTTGTGCAGAAAACAGTAACACTTGTTCAGATCGAAAGAAAGCACAGATCCCCAGATTTTATGTTTTCCTGGAGAGCTTGCAGAGCACTGGGGAAAGGCAGGCAGAGAATTCCCTGCTAGCACCTTCTCTGTGCCTGGGAAGCAGAAGTGTTCACATTGCTTCGCAGAATCACTTTTGTGCAGAAAACAGTAACACTTGTTCAGAACGAAAGAAAGCACAGAGCCCCAGATTTTATGTTGTCCTGGAGAGCTTGCAGAGCACTGGGGAAAGGCAGGCAGAGAATTCCCTGCTAGCACCTTCTCTGTGCCTGTTCACATTGCTTCGCAGCATCGCTTTTGTGCAGAAAACAGTAACACTTGTTCAGAACGAAAGAAAGCACAGAGCCCCAGATTTTATGTTGTCCTGGAGAGCTTGCAGAGCACTGGGGAAAAGCAGGCAGAGAAACCCTGCTAGCACCTTCTCTGTGCCTGTTTACATTGCTTCGCAGAATCGCTTTTGTGCAGAAAACAGTAACACTTGTTCAGAACGAAAGAAAGCACAGAGCCCCATATTTTATGTTGTCCTGGAGAGCTTGCAGAGCACTGGGGAAAAGCAGGCAGAGAATTCCCTGCTAGCACCTTCTCTGTGCCTGGGAAGCAGAAGTGTTCACATTGCTTCGCAGAATCGCTTTTGTGCAGAAAACACTAACACTTGTTCAGAACGAAAGAAAGCACAGATCCCCAGATTTTATGTTGTCCTAGAGAGCTTGCAGAGCACTGGGGAAAGGCAGGCAGAGAATTCCCTGCTAGCACCTTCTCTGTGCCTGTTCCCATTGCTTGGCAGAATCGCTTTTGTGCAGAAAACAGTAACACTTGTTCAGAACGAAAGAAAGCACAGAGCCCCAGATTTTATGTTGTCCTGGAGAGCTTGCAGAGCAGTGGGGAAAAGCAGGCAGAGAATTCCCTGCTAGCACCTTCTCTGTGCCTGGGAAGCAGAAGTGTTTACATTGCTTGGCAGAATCGCTTTTGTGCAGAAAACACTAACACTTGTTCAGAACGAAAGAAAGCACAGAGCCCCAGATTTTATGTTGTCCTGGAGAGCTTGCAGAGCACTGGGGAAAAGCAGGCAGAGAATTCCCTGCTAGCACCTTCTCTGTGCCTGTTCACATTGCTTCTCAGAATCGCTTTTGTGCAGAAAACAGTAACACTTGTTCAGAACGAAAGAAAGCACAGAGCCCCATATTTTATGTTGTCCTGGAGAGCTTGCAGAGCACTGGGGAAAGGCAGGCAGAGAATTCCCTGCTAGCACCTTCTCTGTGCCTGGGAAGCAGAAGTGTTCACATTGCTTGGCAGAATCGCTTTTGTGCAGAAAACAGTAACACTTGTTCAGAACAAAAGAAAGCACAGAGCCCCAGATTTTATGTTGTCCTGGAGAGCTTGCAGAGCACTGGGGAAAGGCAGGCAGAGAATTCCCTGCTAGCACCTTCTCTGTGCCTGTTCACATTGCTTCGCAGCATCGCTTTTGTGCAGAAAACAGTAACACTTGTTCAGAACGAAAGAAAGCACAGAGCCCCAGATTTTATGTTGTCCTGGAGAGCTTGCAGAGCACTGGGGAAAAGCAGGCAGAGAATTCCCTGCTAGCACCTTCTCTGTGCCTGGGAAGCAGAAGTGTTCACATTGCTTCGCAGAATCGCTTTTGTGCAGAAAACACTAACACTTGTTCAGATCGAAAGAAAGCACAGAGCCCCAGATTTTATGTTTTCCTGGAGAGCTTGCAGAGCACTGGGGAAAGGCAGGCAGAGAATTCCCTGCTAGCACCTTCTCTGTGCCTGGGAAGCAGAAGTGTTCACATTGCTTGGCAGAATCGCTTTTGTGCAGAAAACACTAACACTTGTTCAGAACGAAAGAAAGCACAGAGCCCCAGATTTTATGTTGTCCTGGAGAGCTTGCAGAGCACTGGGGAAAAGCAGGCAGAGAAACCCTGCTAGCACCTTCTCTGTGCCTGTTTACATTGCTTCGCAGAATCGCTTTTGTGCAGAAAACAGTAACACTTGTTCAGAACGAAAGAAAGCACAGAGCCCAAGATTTTATGTTGTCCTAGAGAGCTTGCAGAGCAGTGGGGAAAGGCAGGCAGAGAATTCCCTGCTAGCACCTTCTCTGTGCCTGTTCACATTGCTTGGCAGAATCGCTTTTGTGCAGAAAACAGTAACACTTGTTCAGAACAAAAGAAAGCACAGATCCCCAGATTTTATGTTGTCCTAGAGAGCTTGCAGAGCACTGGGGAAAGGCAGGCAGAGAATTCCCTGCTAGCACCTTCTCTGTGCCTGTTCACATTGCTTGGCAGAATCGCTTTTGTGCAGAAAACACTAACACTTGTTCAGAACGAAAGAAAGCACAGAGCCCCAGATTTTATGTTGTCCTGGAGAGCTTGCAGAGCACTGGGGAAAGGCAGGCAGAGAATTCCCTGCTAGCACCTTCTCTGTGCCTGGGAAGCAGAAGTGTTCACATTGCTTCGCAGAATCGCTTTTGTGCAGAAAACAGTAACACTTGTTCAGAACAAAAGAAAGCACAGAGCCCCAGATTTTATGTTGTCCTGGAGAGCTTGCAGAGCACTGGGGAAAGGCAGGCAGAGAATTCCCTGCTAGCACCTTCTCTGTGCCTGTTTACATTGCTTCGCAGCATCGCTTTTGTGCAGAAAACACTAACACTTGTTCAGAACGAAAGAAAGCACAGAGCCCCAGATTTTATGTTGTCCTGGAGAGCTTGCAGAGCACTGGGGAAAAGCAGGCAGAGAATTCCCTGCTAGCACCTTCTCTGTGCCTGGGAAGCAGAAGTGTTCACATTGCTTCGCAGAATCGCTTTTGTGCAGAAAACAGTAACACTTGTTCAGAACGAAAGAAAGCACAGAGCCCCAGATTTTATGTTGTCCTGGAGAGCTTGCAGAGCACTGGGGAAAAGCAGGCAGAGAATTCCCTGCTAGCACCTTCTCTGTGCCTGGGAAGCAGAAGTGTTCACATTGCTTCGCAGAATCGCTTTTGTGCAGAAAACACTAACACTTGTTCAGAACAAAAGAAAGCACAGAGCCCCAGATTTTATGTTGTCCTGGAGAGCTTGCAGAGCAGTGGGGAAAGGCAGGCAGAGAATTCCCTGCTAGCACCTTCTCTGTGCCTGTTTACATTGCTTCGCAGCATCGCTTTTGTGCAGAAAACAGTAACACTTGTTCAGAACGAAAGAAAGCACAGAACCCCAGATTTTATGTTGTCCTGGAGAGCTTGCAGAGCACTGGGGAAAAGCAGGCAGAGAATTCCCTGCTAGCACCTTCTCTGTGCCTGGGAAGCAGAAGTGTTCACATTGCTTCGCAGAATCACTTTTGTGCAGAAAACAGTAACACTTGTTCAGAACGAAAGAAAGCACAGAGCCCCAGATTTTATGTTGTCCTGGAGAGCTTGCAGAGCACTGGGGAAAGGCAGGCAGAGAATTCCCTGCTAGCACCTTCTCTGTGCCTGTTCACATTGCTTCGCAGAATCGCTTTTGTGCTGAAAAGAGTAACACTTGTTCAGAACGAAAGAAAGCACAGAGCCCCAGATTTTATGTTGTCCTGGAGAGCTTGCAGAGCACTGGGGAAAAGCAGGCAGAGAATTCCCTGCTAGCACCTTCTCTGTGCCTGGGAAGCAGAAGTGTTCACATTGCTTCGCAGAATCGCTTTTGTGCAGAAAACACTAACACTTGTTCAGATCGAAAGAAAGCACAGATCCCCAGATTTTATGTTTTCCTGGAGAGCTTGCAGAGCACTGGGGAAAGGCAGGCAGAGAATTCCCTGCTAGCACCTTCTCTGTGCCTGGGAAGCAGAAGTGTTCACATTGCTTCGCAGAATCACTTTTGTGCAGAAAACAGTAACACTTGTTCAGAACGAAAGAAAGCACAGAGCCCCAGATTTTATGTTGTCCTGGAGAGCTTGCAGAGCACTGGGGAAAGGCAGGCAGAGAATTCCCTGCTAGCACCTTCTCTGTGCCTGGGAAGCAGAAGTGTTCACATTGCTTCGCAGAATCGCTTTTGTGCAGAAAACACTAACACTTGTTCAGATCGAAAGAAAGCACAGAGCCCCAGATTTTATGTTGTCCTGGAGAGCTTGCAGAGCACTGGGGAAAGGCAGGCAGAGAATTCCCTGCTAGCACCTTCTCTGTGCCTGGGAAGCAGAAGTGTTCACATTGCTTCGCAGAATCGCTTTTGTGCAGAAAACAGTAACACTTGTTCAGAACGAAAGAAAGCACAGAGCCCCAGATTTTATGTTGTCCTGGAGAGCTTGCAGAGCACTGGGGAAAAGCAGGCAGAGAATTCCCTGCTAGCACCTTCTCTGTGCCTGTTCACATTGCTTGGCAGAATCGCTTTTGTGCAGAAAACAGTAACACTTCTTCAGAACGAAAGAAAGCACAGAGCCCCAGATTTTATGTTGTCCTGGAGAGCTTGCAGAGCACTGGGGAAAAGCAGGCAGAGAATTCCCTGCTAGCACCTTCTCTGTGCCTGGGAAGCAGAAGTGTTCACATTGCTTCGCAGAATCGCTTTTGTGTAGAAAACAGTAACACTTGTTCAGAACGAAAGAAAGCACAGAGCCCCAGATTTTATGTTGTCCTGGAGAGCTTGCAGAGCACTGGGGAAAGGCAGGCAGAGAATTCCCTGCTAGCACCTTCTCTGTGCCTGTTCACATTGCTTGGCAGAATCGCTTTTGTGCTGAAAACAGTAACACTTGTTCAGAACGAAAGAAAGCACAGAGCCCCAGATTTTATGTTGTCCTGGAGAGCTTGCAGAGCACTGGGGAAAAGCAGGCAGAGAATTCCCTGCTAGCACCTTCTCTGTGCCTGGGAAGCAGAAGTGTTCACATTGCTTCGCAGAATCGCTTTTGTGCAGAAAACACTAACACTTGTTCAGAACGAAAGAAAGCACAGAGCCCCAGAATTTATGTTGTCCTGGAGAGCTTGCAGAGCACTGGGGAAAGGCAGGCAGAGAATTCCCTGCTAGCACCTTCTCTGTGCCTGGGAAGCAGAAGTGTTCACATTGCTTCGCAGAATCGCTTTTGTGTAGAAAACAGTAACACTTGTTCAGAACGAAAGAAAGCACAGATCCCCAGATTTTATGTTTTCCTGGAGAGCTTGCAGAGCACTGGGGAAAGGCAGGCAGAGAATTCCCTGCTAGCACCTTCTCTGTGCCTGTTTACATTGCTTCGCAGCATCGCTTTTGTGCAGAAAACAGTAACACTTGTTCAGAACGAAAGAAAGCACAGAGCCCCAGATTTTATGTTGTCCTGGAGAGCTTGCAGAGCACTGGGGAAAAGCAGGCAGAGAATTCCCTGCTAGCACCTTCTCTGTGCCTGGGAAGCAGAAGTGTTCACATTGCTTCGCAGAATCGCTTTTGTGTAGAAAACAGTAACACTTGTTCAGATCGAAAGAAAGCACAGATCCCCAGATTTTATGTTTTCCTGGAGAGCTTGCAGAGCAGTGGGGAAAGGCAGGCAGAGAATTCCCTGCTAGCACCTTCTCTGTGCCTGTTCACATTGCTTGGCAGAATCGCTTTTGCGCAGAAAACAGTAACACTTGTTCAGAACGAAAGAAAGCACAGAGCCCCAGATTTTATGTTGTCCTGGAGAGCTTGCAGAGCACTGGGGAAAAGCAGGCAGAGAATTCCCTGCTAGCACCTTCTCTGTGCCTGGGAAGCAGAAGTGTTCACATTGCTTCGCAGAATCGCTTTTGTGCAGAAAACAGTAACACTTGTTCAGAACGAAAGAAAGCACAGAGCCCCAGATTTTATGTTGTCCTGGAGAGCTTGCAGAGCACTGGGGAAAAGCAGGCAGAGAATTCCCTGCTAGCACCTTCTCTGTGCCTGGGAAGCAGAAGTGTTCACATTGCTTCGCAGAATCGCTTTTGTGCAGAAAACACTAACACTTGTTCAGATCGAAAGAAAGCACAGAGCCCCAGATTTTATGTTGTCCTGGAGAGCTTGCAGAGCACTGGGGAAAGGCAGGCAGAGAATTCCCTGCTAGCACCTTCTCTGTGCCTGGGAAGCAGAAGTGTTCACATTGCTTCGCAGAATCGCTTTTGTGCAGAAAACAGTAACACTTGTTCAGAACGAAAGAAAGCACAGAGCCCCAGATTTTATGTTGTCCTGGAGAGCTTGCAGAGCACTGGGGAAAAGCAGGCAGAGAATTCCCTGCTAGCACCTTCTCTGTGCCTGTTCACATTGCTTGGCAGAATCGCTTTTGTGCAGAAAACAGTAACACTTGTTCAGAACGAAAGAAAGCACAGAGCCCCAGATTTTATGTTGTCCTGGAGAGCTTGCAGAGCACTGGGGAAAAGCAGGCAGAGAATTCCCTGCTAGCACCTTCTCTGTGCCTGGGAAGCAGAAGTGTTCACATTGCTTCGCAGAATCGCTTTTGTGCAGAAAACAGTAACACTTGTTCAGAACGAAAGAAAGCACAGAGCCCCAGATTTTATGTTGTCCTGGAGAGCTTGCAGAGCACTGGGGAAAGGCAGGCAGAGAATTCCCTGCTAGCACCTTCTCTGTGCCTGGGAAGCAGAAGTGTTCACATTGCTTCGCAGAATCGCTTTTGTGCAGAAAACACTAACACTTGTTCAGATCGAAAGAAAGCACAGATCCCCAGATTTTATGTTTTCCTGGAGAGCTTGCAGAGCACTGGGGAAAGGCAGGCAGAGAATTCCCTGCTAGCACCTTCTCTGTGCCTGGGAAGCAGAAGTGTTCACATTGCTTCGCAGAATCGCTTTTGTGCAGAAAACACTAACACTTGTTCAGAACAAAAGAAAGCACAGTGCCCCAGATTTTATGTTGTCCTAGAGAGCTTGCAGAGCACTGGGGAAAGGCAGGCAGAGAATTCCCTGCTAGCACCTTCTCTGTGCCTGTTCCCATTGCTTGGCAGAATCGCTTTTGTGCAGAAAACAGTAACACTTGTTCAGAACGAAAGAAAGCACAGAGCCCCAGATTTTATGTTGTCCTGGAGAGCTTGCAGAGCAGTGGGGAAAGGCAGGCAGAGAATTCCCTGCTAGCACCTTCTCTGTGCCTGTTTACATTGCTTCGCAGCATCGCTTTTGTGCAGAAAACAGTAACACTTGTTCAGAACGGAAGAAAGCACAGAGCCCCAGATTTTATGTTGTCCTGGAGAGCTTGCAGAGCACTGGGGAAAAGCAGGCAGAGAATTCCCTGCTAGCACCTTCTCTGTGCCTGGGAAGCAGAAGTGTTCACATTGCTTCGCAGAATCGCTTTTGTGCAGAAAACAGTAACACTTGTTCAGATCGAAAGAAAGCACAGATCCCCAGATTTTATGTTGTCCTGGAGAGCTTGCAGAGCACTGGGGAAAGGCAGGCAGAGAATTCCCTGCTAGCACCTTCTCTGTGCCTGTTCACATTGCTTGGCAGAATCGCTTTTGTGCTGAAAAGAGTAACACTTGTTCAGAACGAAAGAAAGCACAGAGCCCCAGATTTTATGTTGTCCTGGAGAGCTTGCAGAGCACTGGGGAAAAGCAGGCAGAGAATTCCCTGCTAGCACCTTCTCTGTGCCTGGGAAGCAGAAGTGTTCACATTGCTTCGCAGAATCGCTTTTGTGCAGAAAACACTAACACTTGTTCAGAACGAAAGAAAGCACAGAGCCCCAGATTTTATGTTGTCCTGGAGAGCTTGCAGAGCACTGGGGAAAAGCAGGCAGAGAATTCCCTGCTAGCACCTTCTCTGTGCCTGGGAAGCAGAAGTGTTCACATTGCTTCGCAGAATCGCTTTGTGCAGAAAACACTAACACTTGTTCAGATCGAAAGAAAGCACAGAGCCCCAGATTTTATGTTGTCCTGGAGAGCTTGCAGAGCACTGGGGAAAGGCAGGCAGAGAATTCCCTGCTAGCACCTTCTCTGTGCCTGGGAAGCAGAAGTGTTCACATTGCTTCGCAGAATCGCTTTTGTGCAGAAAACACTAACACTTGTTCAGATCGAAAGAAAGCACAGATCCCCAGATTTTATGTTTTCCTGGAGAGCTTGCAGAGCACTGGGGAAAGGCAGGCAGAGAATTCCCTGCTAGCACCTTCTCTGTGCCTGGGAAGCAGAAGTGTTCACATTGCTTCGCAGAATCACTTTTGTGCAGAAAACAGTAACACTTGTTCAGAACGAAAGAAAGCACAGAGCCCCAGATTTTATGTTGTCCTGGAGAGCTTGCAGAGCAGTGGGGAAAAGCAGGCAGAGAATTCCCTGCTAGCACCTTCTCTGTGCCTGTTTACATTGCTTCGCAGAATCGCTTTTGTGCAGAAAACAGTAACACTTGTTCAGAACGAAAGAAAGCACAGAGCCCCAGATTTTATGTTGTCCTGGAGAGCTTGCAGAGCACTGGGGAAAAGCAGGCAGAGAATTCCCTGCTAGCACCTTCTCTGTGCCTGGGAAGCAGAAGTGTTCACATTGCTTCGCAGAATCGCTTTTGTGCAGAAAACACTAACACTTGTTCAGAACAAAAGAAAGCACAGTGCCCCAGATTTTATGTTGTCCTAGAGAGCTTGCAGAGCACTGGGGAAAGGCAGGCAGAGAATTCCCTGCTAGCACCTTCTCTGTGCCTGTTCCCATTGCTTGGCAGAATCGCTTTTGTGCAGAAAACAGTAACACTTGTTCAGAACGAAAGAAAGCACAGAGCCCCAGATTTTATGTTGTCCTGGAGAGCTTGCAGAGCACTGGGGAAAGGCAGGCAGAGAATTCCCTGCTAGCACCTTCTCTGTGCCTGTTCACATTGCTTGGCAGAATCGCTTTTGTGCTGAAAAGAGTAACACTTGTTCAGAACGAAAGAAAGCACAGAGCCCCAGATTTTATGTTGTCCTGGAGAGCTTGCAGAGCACTGGGGAAAAGCAGGCAGAGAATTCCCTGCTAGCACCTTCTCTGTGCCTGGGAAGCAGAAGTGTTCACATTGCTTCGCAGAATCGCTTTTGTGCAGAAAACAGTAACACTTGTTCAGAACAAAAGAAAGCACAGAGCCCCAGATTTTATGTTGTCCTGGAGAGCTTGCAGAGCACTGGGGAAAAGCAGGCAGAGAATTCCCTGCTAGCACCTTCTCTGTGCCTGTTCACATTGCTTGGCAGAATCGCTTTTGTGCAGAAAACAGTAACACTTGTTCAGAACGAAAGAAAGCACAGAGCCCCAGATTTTATGTTGTCCTGGAGAGCTTGCAGAGCACTGGGGAAAAGCAGGCAGAGAATTCCCTGCTAGCACCTTCTCTGTGCCTGGGAAGCAGAAGTGTTCACATTGCTTCGCAGAATCGCTTTGTGCAGAAAACACTAACACTTGTTCAGATCGAAAGAAAGCACAGAGCCCCAGATTTTATGTTGTCCTGGAGAGCTTGCAGAGCACTGGGGAAAGGCAGGCAGAGAATTCCCTGCTAGCACCTTCTCTGTGCCTGTTTACATTGCTTCGCAGCATCGCTTTTGTGCAGAAAACAGTAACACTTGTTCAGATCGAAAGAAAGCACAGATCCCCAGATTTTATGTTTTCCTGGAGAGCTTGCAGAGCACTGGGGAAAGGCAGGCAGAGAATTCCCTGCTAGCACCTTCTCTGTGCCTGGGAAGCAGAAGTGTTCACATTGCTTCGCAGAATCACTTTTGTGCAGAAAACAGTAACACTTGTTCAGAACGAAAGAAAGCACAGAGCCCCAGATTTTATGTTGTCCTGGAGAGCTTGCAGAGCACTGGGGAAAGGCAGGCAGAGAATTCCCTGCTAGCACCTTCTCTGTGCCTGTTCACATTGCTTCGCAGCATCGCTTTTGTGCAGAAAACAGTAACACTTGTTCAGAACGAAAGAAAGCACAGAGCCCCAGATTTTATGTTGTCCTGGAGAGCTTGCAGAGCACTGGGGAAAAGCAGGCAGAGAAACCCTGCTAGCACCTTCTCTGTGCCTGTTTACATTGCTTCGCAGAATCGCTTTTGTGCAGAAAACAGTAACACTTGTTCAGAACGAAAGAAAGCACAGAGCCCCATATTTTATGTTGTCCTGGAGAGCTTGCAGAGCACTGGGGAAAAGCAGGCAGAGAATTCCCTGCTAGCACCTTCTCTGTGCCTGGGAAGCAGAAGTGTTCACATTGCTTCGCAGAATCGCTTTTGTGCAGAAAACACTAACACTTGTTCAGAACGAAAGAAAGCACAGATCCCCAGATTTTATGTTGTCCTAGAGAGCTTGCAGAGCACTGGGGAAAGGCAGGCAGAGAATTCCCTGCTAGCACCTTCTCTGTGCCTGTTCCCATTGCTTGGCAGAATCGCTTTTGTGCAGAAAACAGTAACACTTGTTCAGAACGAAAGAAAGCACAGAGCCCCAGATTTTATGTTGTCCTGGAGAGCTTGCAGAGCAGTGGGGAAAAGCAGGCAGAGAATTCCCTGCTAGCACCTTCTCTGTGCCTGGGAAGCAGAAGTGTTTACATTGCTTGGCAGAATCGCTTTTGTGCAGAAAACACTAACACTTGTTCAGAACGAAAGAAAGCACAGAGCCCCAGATTTTATGTTGTCCTGGAGAGCTTGCAGAGCACTGGGGAAAAGCAGGCAGAGAATTCCCTGCTAGCACCTTCTCTGTGCCTGTTCACATTGCTTCTCAGAATCGCTTTTGTGCAGAAAACAGTAACACTTGTTCAGAACGAAAGAAAGCACAGAGCCCCATATTTTATGTTGTCCTGGAGAGCTTGCAGAGCACTGGGGAAAGGCAGGCAGAGAATTCCCTGCTAGCACCTTCTCTGTGCCTGGGAAGCAGAAGTGTTCACATTGCTTGGCAGAATCGCTTTTGTGCAGAAAACAGTAACACTTGTTCAGAACAAAAGAAAGCACAGAGCCCCAGATTTTATGTTGTCCTGGAGAGCTTGCAGAGCACTGGGGAAAGGCAGGCAGAGAATTCCCTGCTAGCACCTTCTCTGTGCCTGTTCACATTGCTTCGCAGCATCGCTTTTGTGCAGAAAACAGTAACACTTGTTCAGAACGAAAGAAAGCACAGAGCCCCAGATTTTATGTTGTCCTGGAGAGCTTGCAGAGCACTGGGGAAAAGCAGGCAGAGAATTCCCTGCTAGCACCTTCTCTGTGCCTGGGAAGCAGAAGTGTTCACATTGCTTCGCAGAATCGCTTTTGTGCAGAAAACACTAACACTTGTTCAGATCGAAAGAAAGCACAGAGCCCCAGATTTTATGTTTTCCTGGAGAGCTTGCAGAGCACTGGGGAAAGGCAGGCAGAGAATTCCCTGCTAGCACCTTCTCTGTGCCTGGGAAGCAGAAGTGTTCACATTGCTTGGCAGAATCGCTTTTGTGCAGAAAACACTAACACTTGTTCAGAACGAAAGAAAGCACAGAGCCCCAGATTTTATGTTGTCCTGGAGAGCTTGCAGAGCACTGGGGAAAAGCAGGCAGAGAAACCCTGCTAGCACCTTCTCTGTGCCTGTTTACATTGCTTCGCAGAATCGCTTTTGTGCAGAAAACAGTAACACTTGTTCAGAACGAAAGAAAGCACAGAGCCCAAGATTTTATGTTGTCCTAGAGAGCTTGCAGAGCAGTGGGGAAAGGCAGGCAGAGAATTCCCTGCTAGCACCTTCTCTGTGCCTGTTCACATTGCTTGGCAGAATCGCTTTTGTGCAGAAAACAGTAACACTTGTTCAGAACAAAAGAAAGCACAGATCCCCAGATTTTATGTTGTCCTAGAGAGCTTGCAGAGCACTGGGGAAAGGCAGGCAGAGAATTCCCTGCTAGCACCTTCTCTGTGCCTGTTCACATTGCTTGGCAGAATCGCTTTTGTGCAGAAAACACTAACACTTGTTCAGAACGAAAGAAAGCACAGAGCCCCAGATTTTATGTTGTCCTGGAGAGCTTGCAGAGCACTGGGGAAAGGCAGGCAGAGAATTCCCTGCTAGCACCTTCTCTGTGCCTGGGAAGCAGAAGTGTTCACATTGCTTCGCAGAATCGCTTTTGTGCAGAAAACAGTAACACTTGTTCAGAACAAAAGAAAGCACAGAGCCCCAGATTTTATGTTGTCCTGGAGAGCTTGCAGAGCACTGGGGAAAGGCAGGCAGAGAATTCCCTGCTAGCACCTTCTCTGTGCCTGTTTACATTGCTTCGCAGCATCGCTTTTGTGCAGAAAACACTAACACTTGTTCAGAACGAAAGAAAGCACAGAGCCCCAGATTTTATGTTGTCCTGGAGAGCTTGCAGAGCACTGGGGAAAAGCAGGCAGAGAATTCCCTGCTAGCACCTTCTCTGTGCCTGGGAAGCAGAAGTGTTCACATTGCTTCGCAGAATCGCTTTTGTGCAGAAAACAGTAACACTTGTTCAGAACGAAAGAAAGCACAGAGCCCCAGATTTTATGTTGTCCTGGAGAGCTTGCAGAGCACTGGGGAAAAGCAGGCAGAGAATTCCCTGCTAGCACCTTCTCTGTGCCTGGGAAGCAGAAGTGTTCACATTGCTTCGCAGAATCGCTTTTGTGCAGAAAACACTAACACTTGTTCAGAACAAAAGAAAGCACAGAGCCCCAGATTTTATGTTGTCCTGGAGAGCTTGCAGAGCAGTGGGGAAAGGCAGGCAGAGAATTCCCTGCTAGCACCTTCTCTGTGCCTGTTTACATTGCTTCGCAGCATCGCTTTTGTGCAGAAAACAGTAACACTTGTTCAGAACGAAAGAAAGCACAGAACCCCAGATTTTATGTTGTCCTGGAGAGCTTGCAGAGCACTGGGGAAAAGCAGGCAGAGAATTCCCTGCTAGCACCTTCTCTGTGCCTGGGAAGCAGAAGTGTTCACATTGCTTCGCAGAATCACTTTTGTGCAGAAAA
This sequence comes from Strix uralensis, assembly GCF_047716275.1. NCBI lineage: Eukaryota > Metazoa > Chordata > Aves > Strigiformes > Strigidae > Strix > Strix uralensis. Next base: position 1,714,565 of record NC_133993.1, read on the forward strand.
CAGTAACACTTGTTCAGAACGAAAGAAAGCACAGAGCCCCAGATTTTATGTTGTCCTGGAGAGCTTGCAGAGCACTGGGGAAAGGCAGGCAGAGAATTCCCTGCTAGCACCTTCTCTGTGCCTGTTCACATTGCTTCGCAGAATCGCTTTTGTGCTGAAAAGAGTAACACTTGTTCAGAACGAAAGAAAGCACAGAGCCCCAGATTTTATGTTGTCCTGGAGAGCTTGCAGAGCACTGGGGAAAAGCAGGCAGAGAATTCCCTGCTAGCACCTTCTCTGTGCCTGGGAAGCAGAAGTGTTCACATTGCTTCGCAGAATCGCTTTTGTGCAGAAAACACTAACACTTGTTCAGATCGAAAGAAAGCACAGATCCCCAGATTTTATGTTTTCCTGGAGAGCTTGCAGAGCACTGGGGAAAGGCAGGCAGAGAATTCCCTGCTAGCACCTTCTCTGTGCCTGGGAAGCAGAAGTGTTCACATTGCTTCGCAGAATCACTTTTGTGCAGAAAACAGTAACACTTGTTCAGAACGAAAGAAAGCACAGAGCCCCAGATTTTATGTTGTCCTGGAGAGCTTGCAGAGCACTGGGGAAAGGCAGGCAGAGAATTCCCTGCTAGCACCTTCTCTGTGCCTGGGAAGCAGAAGTGTTCACATTGCTTCGCAGAATCACTTTTGTGCAGAAAACAGTAACACTTGTTCAGAACGAAAGAAAGCACAGAGCCCCAGATTTTATGTTGTCCTGGAGAGCTTGCAGAGCACTGGGGAAAGGCAGGCAGAGAATTCCCTGCTAGCACCTTCTCTGTGCCTGTTCACATTGCTTGGCAGAATCGCTTTTGTGCAGAAAACAGTAACACTTGTTCAGAATGAAAGAAAGCACAGAGCCCCAGATTTTATGTTGTCCTGGAGAGCTTGCAGAGCACTGGGGAAAAGCAGGCAGAGAATTCCCTGCTAGCACCTTCTCTGTGCCTGGGAAGCAGAAGTGTTCACATTGCTTGGCAGAATCGCTTTTGCGCAGAAAACAGTAACACTTGTTCAGAACGAAAGAAAGCACAGAGCCCCAGATTTTATGTTGTCCTGGAGAGCTTGCAGAGCACTGGGGAAAGGCAGGCAGAGAATTCCCTGCTAGCACCTTCTCTGTGCCTGTTCACATTGCTTCTCAGAATCGCTTTTGTGCAGAAAACAGTAACACTTCTTCAGAACGAAAGAAAGCACAGAGCCCCAGATTTTATGTTGTCCTGGAGAGCTTGCAGAGCACTGGGGAAAGGCAGGCAGAGAATTCCCTGCTAGCACCTTCTCTGTGCCTGGGAAGCAGAAGTGTTCACATTGCTTCGCAGAATCGCTTTGTGCAGAAAACACTAACACTTGTTCAGATCGAAAGAAAGCACAGAGCCCCAGATTTTATGTTGTCCTGGAGAGCTTGCAGAGCACTGGGGAAAAGCAGGCAGAGAATTCCCTGCTAGCACCTTCTCTGTGCCTGGGAAGCAGAAGTGTTCACATTGCTTGGCAGAATCGCTTTTGTGCAGAAAACACTAACACTTGTTCAGAACGAAAGAAAGCACAGAGCCCCAGATTTTATGTTGTCCTGGAGAGCTTGCAGAGCACTGGGGAAAGGCAGGCAGAGAATTCCCTGCTAGCACCTTCTCTGTGCCTGTTCACATTGCTTGGCAGAATCGCTTTTGCGCAGAAAACAGTAACACTTGTTCAGAACGAAAGAAAGCACAGAGCCCCAGATTTTATGTTGTCCTGGAGAGCTTGCAGAGCACTGGGGAAAGGCAGGCAGAGAATTCCCTGCTAGCACCTTCTCTGTGCCTGTTCACATTGCTTCTCAGAATCGCTTTTGTGCAGAAAACAGTAACACTTCTTCAGAACGAAAGAAAGCACAGAGCCCCAGATTTTATGTTGTCCTGGAGAGCTTGCAGAGCACTGGGGAAAGGCAGGCAGAGAATTCCCTGCTAGCACCTTCTCTGTGCCTGGGAAGCAGAAGTGTTCACATTGCTTCGCAGAATCGCTTTGTGCAGAAAACACTAACACTTGTTCAGATCGAAAGAAAGCACAGAGCCCCAGATTTTATGTTGTCCTGGAGAGCTTGCAGAGCACTGGGGAAAGGCAGGCAGAGAATTCCCTGCTAGCACCTTCTCTGTGCCTGTTTACATTGCTTCGCAGCATCGCTTTTGTGCAGAAAACAGTAACACTTGTTCAGAACGAAAGAAAGCACAGAGCCCCAGATTTTATGTTGTCCTGGAGAGCTTGCAGAGCACTGGGGAAAAGCAGGCAGAGAATTCCCTGCTAGCACCTTCTCTGTGCCTGGGAAGCAGAAGTGTTCACATTGCTTCGCAGAATCGCTTTTGTGCAGAAAACACTAACACTTGTTCAGAACGAAAGAAAGCACAGAGCCCCAGATTTTATGTTGTCCTGGAGAGCTTGCAGAGCACTGGGGAAAAGCAGGCAGAGAATTCCCTGCTAGCACCTTCTCTGTGCCTGGGAAGCAGAAGTGTTCACATTGCTTCGCAGAATCGCTTTTGTGCAGAAAACACTAACACTTGTTCAGATCGAAAGAAAGCACAGATCCCCAGATTTTATGTTTTCCTGGAGAGCTTGCAGAGCACTGGGGAAAGGCAGGCAGAGAATTCCCTGCTAGCACCTTCTCTGTGCCTGGGAAGCAGAAGTGTTCACATTGCTTCGCAGAATCACTTTTGTGCAGAAAACAGTAACACTTGTTCAGAACGAAAGAAAGCACAGAGCCCCAGATTTTATGTTGTCCTGGAGAGCTTGCAGAGCACTGGGGAAAAGCAGGCAGAGAATTCCCTGCTAGCACCTTCTCTGTGCCTGTTTACATTGCTTCGCAGAATCACTTTTGTGCAGAAAACAGTAACACTTGTTCAGAACGAAAGAAAGCACAGAGCCCCAGATTTTATGTTGTCCTGGAGAGCTTGCAGAGCACTGGGGAAAAGCAGGCAGAGAATTCCCTGCTAGCACCTTCTCTGTGCCTGGGAAGCAGAAGTGTTCACATTGCTTCGCAGAATCGCTTTTGTGCAGAAAACACTAACACTTGTTCAGAACAAAAGAAAGCACAGTGCCCCAGATTTTATGTTGTCCTAGAGAGCTTGCAGAGCACTGGGGAAAGGCAGGCAGAGAATTCCCTGCTAGCACCTTCTCTGTGCCTGTTCCCATTGCTTGGCAGAATCGCTTTTGTGCAGAAAACAGTAACACTTGTTCAGAACGAAAGAAAGCACAGAGCCCCAGATTTTATGTTGTCCTGGAGAGCTTGCAGAGCAGTGGGGAAAGGCAGGCAGAGAATTCCCTGCTAGCACCTTCTCTGTGCCTGTTTACATTGCTTCGCAGCATCGCTTTTGTGCAGAAAACAGTAACACTTGTTCAGAACGGAAGAAAGCACAGAGCCCCAGATTTTATGTTGTCCTGGAGAGCTTGCAGAGCACTGGGGAAAAGCAGGCAGAGAATTCCCTGCTAGCACCTTCTCTGTGCCTGGGAAGCAGAAGTGTTCACATTGCTTCGCAGAATCGCTTTTGTGCAGAAAACAGTAACACTTGTTCAGATCGAAAGAAAGCACAGATCCCCAGATTTTATGTTGTCCTGGAGAGCTTGCAGAGCACTGGGGAAAGGCAGGCAGAGAATTCCCTGCTAGCACCTTCTCTGTGCCTGTTCACATTGCTTGGCAGAATCGCTTTTGTGCTGAAAAGAGTAACACTTGTTCAGAACGAAAGAAAGCACAGAGCCCCAGATTTTATGTTGTCCTGGAGAGCTTGCAGAGCACTGGGGAAAAGCAGGCAGAGAATTCCCTGCTAGCACCTTCTCTGTGCCTGGGAAGCAGAAGTGTTCACATTGCTTCGCAGAATCGCTTTTGTGCAGAAAACACTAACACTTGTTCAGAACGAAAGAAAGCACAGAGCCCCAGATTTTATGTTGTCCTGGAGAGCTTGCAGAGCACTGGGGAAAAGCAGGCAGAGAATTCCCTGCTAGCACCTTCTCTGTGCCTGGGAAGCAGAAGTGTTCACATTGCTTCGCAGAATCGCTTTGTGCAGAAAACACTAACACTTGTTCAGATCGAAAGAAAGCACAGAGCCCCAGATTTTATGTTGTCCTGGAGAGCTTGCAGAGCACTGGGGAAAGGCAGGCAGAGAATTCCCTGCTAGCACCTTCTCTGTGCCTGTTTACATTGCTTCGCAGCATCGCTTTTGTGCAGAAAACAGTAACACTTGTTCAGAACGAAAGAAAGCACAGAGCCCCATATTTTATGTTGTCCTGGAGAGCTTGCAGAGCACTGGGGAAAAGCAGGCAGAGAATTCCCTGCTAGCACCTTCTCTGTGCCTGGGAAGCAGAAGTGTTCACATTGCTTCGCAGAATCGCTTTTGTGCAGAAAACACTAACACTTGTTCAGAACGAAAGAAAGCACAGAGCCCCAGATTTTATGTTGTCCTGGAGAGCTTGCAGAGCACTGGGGAAAAGCAGGCAGAGAATTCCCTGCTAGCACCTTCTCTGTGCCTGGGAAGCAGAAGTGTTCACATTGCTTCGCAGAATCGCTTTTGTGCAGAAAACACTAACACTTGTTCAGATCGAAAGAAAGCACAGATCCCCAGATTTTATGTTTTCCTGGAGAGCTTGCAGAGCACTGGGGAAAGGCAGGCAGAGAATTCCCTGCTAGCACCTTCTCTGTGCCTGGGAAGCAGAAGTGTTCACATTGCTTCGCAGAATCACTTTTGTGCAGAAAACAGTAACACTTGTTCAGAACGAAAGAAAGCACAGAGCCCCAGATTTTATGTTGTCCTGGAGAGCTTGCAGAGCAGTGGGGAAAAGCAGGCAGAGAATTCCCTGCTAGCACCTTCTCTGTGCCTGTTTACATTGCTTCGCAGAATCGCTTTTGTGCAGAAAACAGTAACACTTGTTCAGAACGAAAGAAAGCACAGAGCCCCAGATTTTATGTTGTCCTGGAGAGCTTGCAGAGCACTGGGGAAAAGCAGGCAGAGAATTCCCTGCTAGCACCTTCTCTGTGCCTGGGAAGCAGAAGTGTTCACATTGCTTCGCAGAATCGCTTTTGTGCAGAAAACACTAACACTTGTTCAGAACAAAAGAAAGCACAGTGCCCCAGATTTTATGTTGTCCTAGAGAGCTTGCAGAGCACTGGGGAAAGGCAGGCAGAGAATTCCCTGCTAGCACCTTCTCTGTGCCTGTTCCCATTGCTTGGCAGAATCGCTTTTGTGCAGAAAACAGTAACACTTGTTCAGAACGAAAGAAAGCACAGAGCCCCAGATTTTATGTTGTCCTGGAGAGCTTGCAGAGCACTGGGGAAAGGCAGGCAGAGAATTCCCTGCTAGCACCTTCTCTGTGCCTGTTCACATTGCTTGGCAGAATCGCTTTTGTGCTGAAAAGAGTAACACTTGTTCAGAACGAAAGAAAGCACAGAGCCCCAGATTTTATGTTGTCCTGGAGAGCTTGCAGAGCACTGGGGAAAAGCAGGCAGAGAATTCCCTGCTAGCACCTTCTCTGTGCCTGGGAAGCAGAAGTGTTCACATTGCTTCGCAGAATCGCTTTTGTGCAGAAAACAGTAACACTTGTTCAGAACAAAAGAAAGCACAGAGCCCCAGATTTTATGTTGTCCTGGAGAGCTTGCAGAGCACTGGGGAAAAGCAGGCAGAGAATTCCCTGCTAGCACCTTCTCTGTGCCTGTTCACATTGCTTGGCAGAATCGCTTTTGTGCAGAAAACAGTAACACTTGTTCAGAACGAAAGAAAGCACAGAGCCCCAGATTTTATGTTGTCCTGGAGAGCTTGCAGAGCACTGGGGAAAAGCAGGCAGAGAATTCCCTGCTAGCACCTTCTCTGTGCCTGGGAAGCAGAAGTGTTCACATTGCTTCGCAGAATCGCTTTGTGCAGAAAACACTAACACTTGTTCAGATCGAAAGAAAGCACAGAGCCCCAGATTTTATGTTGTCCTGGAGAGCTTGCAGAGCACTGGGGAAAGGCAGGCAGAGAATTCCCTGCTAGCACCTTCTCTGTGCCTGTTTACATTGCTTCGCAGCATCGCTTTTGTGCAGAAAACAGTAACACTTGTTCAGATCGAAAGAAAGCACAGATCCCCAGATTTTATGTTTTCCTGGAGAGCTTGCAGAGCACTGGGGAAAGGCAGGCAGAGAATTCCCTGCTAGCACCTTCTCTGTGCCTGGGAAGCAGAAGTGTTCACATTGCTTCGCAGAATCACTTTTGTGCAGAAAACAGTAACACTTGTTCAGAACGAAAGAAAGCACAGAGCCCCAGATTTTATGTTGTCCTGGAGAGCTTGCAGAGCACTGGGGAAAGGCAGGCAGAGAATTCCCTGCTAGCACCTTCTCTGTGCCTGTTCACATTGCTTCGCAGCATCGCTTTTGTGCAGAAAACAGTAACACTTGTTCAGAACGAAAGAAAGCACAGAGCCCCAGATTTTATGTTGTCCTGGAGAGCTTGCAGAGCACTGGGGAAAAGCAGGCAGAGAAACCCTGCTAGCACCTTCTCTGTGCCTGTTTACATTGCTTCGCAGAATCGCTTTTGTGCAGAAAACAGTAACACTTGTTCAGAACGAAAGAAAGCACAGAGCCCCATATTTTATGTTGTCCTGGAGAGCTTGCAGAGCACTGGGGAAAAGCAGGCAGAGAATTCCCTGCTAGCACCTTCTCTGTGCCTGGGAAGCAGAAGTGTTCACATTGCTTCGCAGAATCGCTTTTGTGCAGAAAACACTAACACTTGTTCAGAACGAAAGAAAGCACAGATCCCCAGATTTTATGTTGTCCTAGAGAGCTTGCAGAGCACTGGGGAAAGGCAGGCAGAGAATTCCCTGCTAGCACCTTCTCTGTGCCTGTTCCCATTGCTTGGCAGAATCGCTTTTGTGCAGAAAACAGTAACACTTGTTCAGAACGAAAGAAAGCACAGAGCCCCAGATTTTATGTTGTCCTGGAGAGCTTGCAGAGCAGTGGGGAAAAGCAGGCAGAGAATTCCCTGCTAGCACCTTCTCTGTGCCTGGGAAGCAGAAGTGTTTACATTGCTTCGCAGAATCGCTTTTGTGCAGAAAACACTAACACTTGTTCAGAACGAAAGAAAGCACAGAGCCCCAGATTTTATGTTGTCCTGGAGAGCTTGCAGAGCACTGGGGAAAGGCAGGCAGAGAATTCCCTGCTAGCACCTTCTCTGTGCCTGTTCACATTGCTTGGCAGAATCGCTTTTGCGCAGAAAACAGTAACACTTGTTCAGAACGAAAGAAAGCACAGAGCCCCATATTTTATGTTTTCCTGGAGAGCTTGCAGAGCACTGGGGAAAGGCAGGCAGAGAATTCCCTGCTAGCACCTTCTCTGTGCCTGGGAAGCAGAAGTGTTCACATTGCTTCGCAGAATCACTTTTGTGCAGAAAACTGTAACACTTGTTCAGAACGAAAGAAAGCACAGAGCCCCAGATTTTATGTTGTCCTGGAGAGCTTGCAGAGCACTGGGGAAAAGCAGGCAGAGAATTCCCTGCTAGCACCTTCTCTGTGCCTGTTCACATTGCTTCTCAGAATCGCTTTTGTGCAGAAAACAGTAACACTTGTTCAGAACGAAAGAAAGCACAGAGCCCCATATTTTATGTTGTCCTGGAGAGCTTGCAGAGCACTGGGGAAAGGCAGGCAGAGAATTCCCTGCTAGCACCTTCTCTGTGCCTGGGAAGCAGAAGTGTTCACATTGCTTGGCAGAATCGCTTTTGTGCAGAAAACAGTAACACTTGTTCAGAACAAAAGAAAGCACAGAGCCCCAGATTTTATGTTGTCCTGGAGAGCTTGCAGAGCACTGGGGAAAGGCAGGCAGAGAATTCCCTGCTAGCACCTTCTCTGTGCCTGTTCACATTGCTTCTCAGAATCGCTTTTGTGCAGAAAACAGTAACACTTCTTCAGAACGAAAGAAAGCACAGAGCCCCAGATTTTATGTTGTCCTGGAGAGCTTGCAGAGCACTGGGGAAAGGCAGGCAGAGAATTCCCTGCTAGCACCTTCTCTGTGCCTGGGAAGCAGAAGTGTTCACATTGCTTCGCAGAATCGCTTTGTGCAGAAAACACTAACACTTGTTCAGATCGAAAGAAAGCACAGAGCCCCAGATTTTATGTTGTCCTGGAGAGCTTGCAGAGCACTGGGGAAAGGCAGGCAGAGAATTCCCTGCTAGCACCTTCTCTGTGCCTGTTCACATTGCTTGGCAGAATCGCTTTTGCGCAGAAAACAGTAACACTTGTTCAGAACGAAAGAAAGCACAGAGCCCCAGATTTTATGTTGTCCTGGAGAGCTTGCAGAGCACTGGGGAAAGGCAGGCAGAGAATTCCCTGCTAGCACCTTCTCTGTGCCTGTTCACATTGCTTCTCAGAATCGCTTTTGTGCAGAAAACAGTAACACTTCTTCAGAACGAAAGAAAGCACAGAGCCCCAGATTTTATGTTGTCCTGGAGAGCTTGCAGAGCACTGGGGAAAGGCAGGCAGAGAATTCCCTGCTAGCACCTTCTCTGTGCCTGGGAAGCAGAAGTGTTCACATTGCTTCGCAGAATCGCTTTGTGCAGAAAACACTAACACTTGTTCAGATCGAAAGAAAGCACAGAGCCCCAGATTTTATGTTGTCCTGGAGAGCTTGCAGAGCACTGGGGAAAGGCAGGCAGAGAATTCCCTGCTAGCACCTTCTCTGTGCCTGTTTACATTGCTTCGCAGCATCGCTTTTGTGCAGAAAACAGTAACACTTGTTCAGAACGAAAGAAAGCACAGAGCCCCAGATTTTATGTTGTCCTGGAGAGCTTGCAGAGCACTGGGGAAAAGCAGGCAGAGAATTCCCTGCTAGCACCTTCTCTGTGCCTGGGAAGCAGAAGTGTTCACATTGCTTCGCAGAATCGCTTTTGTGCAGAAAACACTAACACTTGTTCAGAACGAAAGAAAGCACAGAGCCCCAGATTTTATGTTGTCCTGGAGAGCTTGCAGAGCACTGGGGAAAAGCAGGCAGAGAATTCCCTGCTAGCACCTTCTCTGTGCCTGGGAAGCAGAAGTGTTCACATTGCTTCGCAGAATCGCTTTTGTGCAGAAAACACTAACACTTGTTCAGAACAAAAGAAAGCACAGTGCCCCAGATTTTATGTTGTCCTAGAGAGCTTGCAGAGCACTGGGGAAAGGCAGGCAGAGAATTCCCTGCTAGCACCTTCTCTGTGCCTGTTCCCATTGCTTGGCAGAATCGCTTTTGTGCAGAAAACAGTAACACTTGTTCAGAACGAAAGAAAGCACAGAGCCCCAGATTTTATGTTGTCCTGGAGAGCTTGCAGAGCAGTGGGGAAAGGCAGGCAGAGAATTCCCTGCTAGCACCTTCTCTGTGCCTGTTTACATTGCTTCGCAGCATCGCTTTTGTGCAGAAAACAGTAACACTTGTTCAGAACGGAAGAAAGCACAGAGCCCCAGATTTTATGTTGTCCTGGAGAGCTTGCAGAGCACTGGGGAAAAGCAGGCAGAGAATTCCCTGCTAGCACCTTCTCTGTGCCTGGGAAGCAGAAGTGTTCACATTGCTTCGCAGAATCGCTTTTGTGCAGAAAACAGTAACACTTGTTCAGATCGAAAGAAAGCACAGATCCCCAGATTTTATGTTGTCCTGGAGAGCTTGCAGAGCACTGGGGAAAGGCAGGCAGAGAATTCCCTGCTAGCACCTTCTCTGTGCCTGTTCACATTGCTTGGCAGAATCGCTTTTGTGCTGAAAAGAGTAACACTTGTTCAGAACGAAAGAAAGCACAGAGCCCCAGATTTTATGTTGTCCTGGAGAGCTTGCAGAGCACTGGGGAAAAGCAGGCAGAGAATTCCCTGCTAGCACCTTCTCTGTGCCTGGGAAGCAGAAGTGTTCACATTGCTTCGCAGAATCGCTTTTGTGCAGAAAACACTAACACTTGTTCAGAACGAAAGAAAGCACAGAGCCCCAGATTTTATGTTGTCCTGGAGAGCTTGCAGAGCACTGGGGAAAAGCAGGCAGAGAATTCCCTGCTAGCACCTTCTCTGTGCCTGGGAAGCAGAAGTGTTCACATTGCTTCGCAGAATCGCTTTGTGCAGAAAACACTAACACTTGTTCAGATCGAAAGAAAGCACAGAGCCCCAGATTTTATGTTGTCCTGGAGAGCTTGCAGAGCACTGGGGAAAGGCAGGCAGAGAATTCCCTGCTAGCACCTTCTCTGTGCCTGTTTACATTGCTTCGCAGCATCGCTTTTGTGCAGAAAACAGTAACACTTGTTCAGAACGAAAGAAAGCACAGAGCCCCATATTTTATGTTGTCCTGGAGAGCTTGCAGAGCACTGGGGAAAAGCAGGCAGAGAATTCCCTGCTAGCACCTTCTCTGTGCCTGGGAAGCAGAAGTGTTCACATTGCTTCGCAGAATCGCTTTTGTGCAGAAAACACTAACACTTGTTCAGAACGAAAGAAAGCACAGAGCCCCAGATTTTATGTTGTCCTGGAGAGCTTGCAGAGCACTGGGGAAAAGCAGGCAGAGAATTCCCTGCTAGCACCTTCTCTGTGCCTGGGAAGCAGAAGTGTTCACATTGCTTCGCAGAATCGCTTTTGTGCAGAAAACACTAACACTTGTTCAGATCGAAAGAAAGCACAGATCCCCAGATTTTATGTTTTCCTGGAGAGCTTGCAGAGCACTGGGGAAAGGCAGGCAGAGAATTCCCTGCTAGCACCTTCTCTGTGCCTGGGAAGCAGAAGTGTTCACATTGCTTCGCAGAATCACTTTTGTGCAGAAAACAGTAACACTTGTTCAGAACGAAAGAAAGCACAGAGCCCCAGATTTTATGTTGTCCTGGAGAGCTTGCAGAGCAGTGGGGAAAAGCAGGCAGAGAATTCCCTGCTAGCACCTTCTCTGTGCCTGTTTACATTGCTTCGCAGAATCGCTTTTGTGCAGAAAACAGTAACACTTGTTCAGAACGAAAGAAAGCACAGAGCCCCAGATTTTATGTTGTCCTGGAGAGCTTGCAGAGCACTGGGGAAAAGCAGGCAGAGAATTCCCTGCTAGCACCTTCTCTGTGCCTGGGAAGCAGAAGTGTTCACATTGCTTCGCAGAATCGCTTTTGTGCAGAAAACACTAACACTTGTTCAGAACAAAAGAAAGCACAGTGCCCCAGATTTTATGTTGTCCTAGAGAGCTTGCAGAGCACTGGGGAAAGGCAGGCAGAGAATTCCCTGCTAGCACCTTCTCTGTGCCTGTTCCCATTGCTTGGCAGAATCGCTTTTGTGCAGAAAACAGTAACACTTGTTCAGAACGAAAGAAAGCACAGAGCCCCAGATTTTATGTTGTCCTGGAGAGCTTGCAGAGCACTGGGGAAAGGCAGGCAGAGAATTCCCTGCTAGCACCTTCTCTGTGCCTGTTCACATTGCTTGGCAGAATCGCTTTTGTGCTGAAAAGAGTAACACTTGTTCAGAACGAAAGAAAGCACAGAGCCCCAGATTTTATGTTGTCCTGGAGAGCTTGCAGAGCACTGGGGAAAAGCAGGCAGAGAATTCCCTGCTAGCACCTTCTCTGTGCCTGGGAAGCAGAAGTGTTCACATTGCTTCGCAGAATCGCTTTTGTGCAGAAAACAGTAACACTTGTTCAGAACAAAAGAAAGCACAGAGCCCCAGATTTTATGTTGTCCTGGAGAGCTTGCAGAGCACTGGGGAAAAGCAGGCAGAGAATTCCCTGCTAGCACCTTCTCTGTGCCTGTTCACATTGCTTGGCAGAATCGCTTTTGTGCAGAAAACAGTAACACTTGTTCAGAACGAAAGAAAGCACAGAGCCCCAGATTTTATGTTGTCCTGGAGAGCTTGCAGAGCACTGGGGAAAAGCAGGCAGAGAATTCCCTGCTAGCACCTTCTCTGTGCCTGGGAAGCAGAAGTGTTCACATTGCTTCGCAGAATCGCTTTGTGCAGAAAACACTAACACTTGTTCAGATCGAAAGAAAGCACAGAGCCCCAGATTTTATGTTGTCCTGGAGAGCTTGCAGAGCACTGGGGAAAGGCAGGCAGAGAATTCCCTGCTAGCACCTTCTCTGTGCCTGTTTACATTGCTTCGCAGCATCGCTTTTGTGCAGAAAACAGTAACACTTGTTCAGATCGAAAGAAAGCACAGATCCCCAGATTTTATGTTTTCCTGGAGAGCTTGCAGAGCACTGGGGAAAGGCAGGCAGAGAATTCCCTGCTAGCACCTTCTCTGTGCCTGGGAAGCAGAAGTGTTCACATTGCTTCGCAGAATCACTTTTGTGCAGAAAACAGTAACACTTGTTCAGAACGAAAGAAAGCACAGAGCCCCAGATTTTATGTTGTCCTAGAGAGCTTGCAGAGCACTGGGGAAAGGCAGGCAGAGAATTCCCTGCTAGCACCTTCTCTGTGCCTGTTCACATTGCTTCGCAGCATCGCTTTTGTGCAGAAAACAGTAACACTTGTTCAGAACGAAAGAAAGCACAGAGCCCCAGATTTTATGTTGTCCTGGAGAGCTTGCAGAGCACTGGGGAAAAGCAGGCAGAGAAACCCTGCTAGCACCTTCTCTGTGCCTGTTTACATTGCTTCGCAGAATCGCTTTTGTGCAGAAAACAGTAACACTTGTTCAGAACGAAAGAAAGCACAGAGCCCCATATTTTATGTTGTCCTGGAGAGCTTGCAGAGCACTGGGGAAAAGCAGGCAGAGAATTCCCTGCTAGCACCTTCTCTGTGCCTGGGAAGCAGAAGTGTTCACATTGCTTCGCAGAATCGCTTTTGTGCAGAAAACACTAACACTTGTTCAGAACGAAAGAAAGCACAGATCCCCAGATTTTATGTTGTCCTAGAGAGCTTGCAGAGCACTGGGGAAAGGCAGGCAGAGAATTCCCTGCTAGCACCTTCTCTGTGCCTGTTCCCATTGCTTGGCAGAATCGCTTTTGTGCAGAAAACAGTATCACTTGTTCAGAACGAAAGAAAGCACAGAGCCCCAGATTTTATGTTGTCCTGGAGAGCTTGCAGAGCAGTGGGGAAAAGCAGGCAGAGAATTCCCTGCTAGCACCTTCTCTGTGCCTGGGAAGCAGAAGTGTTTACATTGCTTCGCAGAATCGCTTTTGTGCAGAAAACACTAACACTTGTTCAGAACGAAAGAAAGCACAGAGCCCCAGATTTTATGTTGTCCTGGAGAGCTTGCAGAGCACTGGGGAAAGGCAGGCAGAGAATTCCCTGCTAGCACCTTCTCTGTGCCTGTTCACATTGCTTGGCAGAATCGCTTTTGCACAGAAAACAGTAACACTTGTTCAGAACGAAAGAAAGCACAGAGCCCCATATTTTATGTTTTCCTGGAGAGCTTGCAGAGCACTGGGGAAAGGCAGGCAGAGAATTCCCTGCTAGCACCTTCTCTGTGCCTGGGAAGCAGAAGTGTTCACATTGCTTCGCAGAATCACTTTTGTGCAGAAAACTGTAACACTTGTTCAGAACGAAAGAAAGCACAGAGCCCCAGATTTTATGTTGTCCTGGAGAGCTTGCAGAGCACTGGGGAAAAGCAGGCAGAGAATTCCCTGCTAGCACCTTCTCTGTGCCTGTTCACATTGCTTCTCAGAATCGCTTTTGTGCAGAAAACAGTAACACTTGTTCAGAACGAAAGAAAGCACAGAGCCCCATATTTTATGTTGTCCTGGAGAGCTTGCAGAGCACTGGGGAAAGGCAGGCAGAGAATTCCCTGCTAGCACCTTCTCTGTGCCTGGGAAGCAGAAGTGTTCACATTGCTTGGCAGAATCGCTTTTGTGCAGAAAACAGTAACACTTGTTCAGAACAAAAGAAAGCACAGAGCCCCAGATTTTATGTTGTCCTGGAGAGCTTGCAGAGCACTGGGGAAAGGCAGGCAGAGAATTCCCTGCTAGCACCTTCTCTGTGCCTGTTCACATTGCTTCGCAGCATCGCTTTTGTGCAGAAAACAGTAACACTTGTTCAGAACGAAAGAAAGCACAGAGCCCCAGATTTTATGTTGTCCTGGAGAGCTTGCAGAGCACTGGGGAAAAGCAGGCAGAGAATTCCCTGCTAGCACCTTCTCTGTGCCTGGGAAGCAGAAGTGTTCACATTGCTTCGCAGAATCGCTTTTGTGCAGAAAACACTAACACTTGTTCAGATCGAAAGAAAGCACAGAGCCCCAGATTTTATGTTTTCCTGGAGAGCTTGCAGAGCACTGGGGAAAGGCAGGCAGAGAATTCCCTGCTAGCACCTTCTCTGTGCCTGGGAAGCAGAAGTGTTCACATTGCTTGGCAGAATCGCTTTTGTGCAGAAAACACTAACACATGTTCAGAACGAAAGAAAGCACAGATCCCCAGATTTTATGTTGTCCTAGAGAGCTTGCAGAGCAGTGGGGAAAGGCAGGCAGAGAATTCCCTGCTAGCACCTTCTCTGTGCCTGTTCACATTGCTTGGCAGAATCGCTTTTGTGCAGAAAACAGTAACACTTGTTCAGAACAAAAGAAAGCACAGATCCCCAGATTTTATGTTGTCCTAGAGAGCTTGCAGAGCACTGGGGAAAGGCAGGCAGAGAATTCCCTGCTAGCACCTTCTCTGTGCCTGTTCACATTGCTTGGCAGAATCGCTTTTGTGCAGAAAACACTAACACTTGTTCAGAACGAAAGAAAGCACAGAGCCCCAGATTTTATGTTGTCCTGGAGAGCTTGCAGAGCACTGGGGAAAGGCAGGCAGAGAATTCCCTGCTAGCACCTTCTCTGTGCCTGGGAAGCAGAAGTGTTCACATTGCTTCGCAGAATCGCTTTTGTGCAGAAAACAGTAACACTTGTTCAGAACAAAAGAAAGCACAGAGCCCCAGATTTTATGTTGTCCTGGAGAGCTTGCAGAGCACTGGGGAAAGGCAGGCAGAGAATTCCCTGCTAGCACCTTCTCTGTGCCTGTTTACATTGCTTCGCAGCATCGCTTTTGTGCAGAAAACACTAACACTTGTTCAGAACGAAAGAAAGCACAGAGCCCCAGATTTTATGTTGTCCTGGAGAGCTTGCAGAGCACTGGGGAAAAGCAGGCAGAGAATTCCCTGCTAGCACCTTCTCTGTGCCTGGGAAGCAGAAGTGTTCACATTGCTTCGCAGAATCGCTTTTGTGCAGAAAACACTAACACTTGTTCAGAACGAAAGAAAGCACAGAGCCCCAGATTTTATGTTGTCCTGGAGAGCTTGCAGAGCACTGGGGAAAAGCAGGCAGAGAATTCCCTGCTAGCACCTTCTCTGTGCCTGGGAAGCAGAAGTGTTCACATTGCTTCGCAGAATCGCTTTTGTGCAGAAAACACTAACACTTGTTCAGAACAAAAGAAAGCACAGAGCCCCAGATTTTATGTTGTCCTGGAGAGCTTGCAGAGCAGTGGGGAAAGGCAGGCAGAGAATTCCCTGCTAGCACCTTCTCTGTGCCTGTTTACATTGCTTCGCAGCATCGCTTTTGTGCAGAAAGCAGTAACACTTGTTCAGAACGAAAGAAAGCACAGAACCCCAGATTTTATGTTGTCCTGGAGAGCTTGCAGAGCACTGGGGAAAAGCAGGCAGAGAATTCCCTGCTAGCACCTTCTCTGTGCCTGGGAAGCAGAAGTGTTCACATTGCTTCGCAGAATCACTTTTGTGCAGAAAACAGTAACACTTGTTCAGAACGAAAGAAAGCACAGAGCCCCAGATTTTATGTTGTCCTGGAGAGCTTGCAGAGCACTGGGGAAAGGCAGGCAGAGAATTCCCTGCTAGCACCTTCTCTGTGCCTGTTCACATTGCTTCGCAGAATCGCTTTTGTGCTGAAAAGAGTAACACTTGTTCAGAACGAAAGAAAGCACAGAGCCCCAGATTTTATGTTGTCCTGGAGAGCTTGCAGAGCACTGGGGAAAAGCAGGCAGAGAATTCCCTGCTAGCACCTTCTCTGTGCCTGGGAAGCAGAAGTGTTCACATTGCTTCGCAGAATCGCTTTTGTGCAGAAAACACTAACACTTGTTCAGATCGAAAGAAAGCACAGATCCCCAGATTTTATGTTTTCCTGGAGAGCTTGCAGAGCACTGGGGAAAGGCAGGCAGAGAATTCCCTGCTAGCACCTTCTCTGTGCCTGGGAAGCAGAAGTGTTCACATTGCTTCGCAGAATCACTTTTGTGCAGAAAACAGTAACACTTGTTCAGAACGAAAGAAAGCACAGAGCCCCAGATTTTATGTTGTCCTGGAGAGCTTGCAGAGCACTGGGGAAAGGCAGGCAGAGAATTCCCTGCTAGCACCTTCTCTGTGCCTGGGAAGCAGAAGTGTTCACATTGCTTCGCAGAATCACTTTTGTGCAGAAAACAGTAACACTTGTTCAGAACGAAAGAAAGCACAGAGCCCCAGATTTTATGTTGTCCTGGAGAGCTTGCAGAGCACTGGGGAAAGGCAGGCAGAGAATTCCCTGCTAGCACCTTCTCTGTGCCTGTTCACATTGCTTGGCAGAATCGCTTTTGTGCAGAAAACAGTAACACTTGTTCAGAACGAAAGAAAGCACAGAGCCCCAGATTTTATGTTGTCCTGGAGAGCTTGCAGAGCACTGGGGAAAAGCAGGCAGAGAATTCCCTGCTAGCACCTTCTCTGTGCCTGGGAAGCAGAAGTGTTCACATTGCTTGGCAGAATCGCTTTTGTGCAGAAAACACTAACACTTGTTCAGAACGAAAGAAAGCACAGAGCCCCAGATTTTATGTTGTCCTGGAGAGCTTGCAGAGCACTGGGGAAAGGCAGGCAGAGAATTCCCTGCTAGCACCTTCTCTGTGCCTGTTCACATTGCTTGGCAGAATCGCTTTTGCGCAGAAAACAGTAACACTTGTTCAGAACGAAAGAAAGCACAGAGCCCCAGATTTTATGTTGTCCTGGAGAGCTTGCAGAGCACTGGGGAAAGGCAGGCAGAGAATTCCCTGCTAGCACCTTCTCTGTGCCTGTTCACATTGCTTCTCAGAATCGCTTTTGTGCAGAAAACAGTAACACTTGTTCAGAACGAAAGAAAGCACAGAGCCCCAGATTTTATGTTGTCCTGGAGAGCTTGCAGAGCACTGGGGAAAGGCAGGCAGAGAATTCCCTGCTAGCACCTTCTCTGTGCCTGGGAAGCAGAAGTGTTCACATTGCTTCGCAGAATCGCTTTTGTGCAGAAAACAGTAACACTTGTTCAGAACAAAAGAAAGCACAGAGCCCCAGATTTTATGTTGTCCTGGAGAGCTTGCAGAGCACTGGGGAAAGGCAGGCAGAGAATTCCCTGCTAGCACCTTCTCTGTGCCTGTTTACATTGCTTCGCAGCATCGCTTTTGTGCAGAAAACACTAACACTTGTTCAGAACGAAAGAAAGCACAGAGCCCCAGATTTTATGTTGTCCTGGAGAGCTTGCAGAGCACTGGGGAAAAGCAGGCAGAGAATTCCCTGCTAGCACCTTCTCTGTGCCTGGGAAGCAGAAGTGTTCACATTGCTTCGCAGAATCGCTTTTGTGCAGAAAACACTAACACTTGTTCAGAACGAAAGAAAGCACAGAGCCCCAGATTTTATGTTGTCCTGGAGAGCTTGCAGAGCACTGGGGAAAAGCAGGCAGAGAATTCCCTGCTAGCACCTTCTCTGTGCCTGGGAAGCAGAAGTGTTCACATTGCTTCGCAGAATCGCTTTTGTGCAGAAAACACTAACACTTGTTCAGATCGAAAGAAAGCACAGATCCCCAGATTTTATGTTTTCCTGGAGAGCTTGCAGAGCACTGGGGAAAGGCAGGCAGAGAATTCCCTGCTAGCACCTTCTCTGTGCCTGGGAAGCAGAAGTGTTCACATTGCTTCGCAGAATCACTTTTGTGCAGAAAACAGTAACACTTGTTCAGAACGAAAGAAAGCACAGAGCCCCAGATTTTATGTTGTCCTGGAGAGCTTGCAGAGCACTGGGGAAAAGCAGGCAGAGAATTCCCTGCTAGCACCTTCTCTGTGCCTGTTTACATTGCTTCGCAGAATCACTTTTGTGCAGAAAACAGTAACACTTGTTCAGAACGAAAGAAAGCACAGAGCCCCAGATTTTATGTTGTCCTGGAGAGCTTGCAGAGCACTGGGGAAAAGCAGGCAGAGAATTCCCTGCTAGCACCTTCTCTGTGCCTGGGAAGCAGAAGTGTTCACATTGCTTCGCAGAATCGCTTTTGTGCAGAAAACACTAACACTTGTTCAGAACAAAAGAAAGCACAGTGCCCCAGATTTTATGTTGTCCTAGAGAGCTTGCAGAGCACTGGGGAAAGGCAGGCAGAGAATTCCCTGCTAGCACCTTCTCTGTGCCTGTTCCCATTGCTTGGCAGAATCGCTTTTGTGCAGAAAACAGTAACACTTGTTCAGAACGAAAGAAAGCACAGAGCCCCAGATTTTATGTTGTCCTGGAGAGCTTGCAGAGCAGTGGGGAAAGGCAGGCAGAGAATTCCCTGCTAGCACCTTCTCTGTGCCTGTTTACATTGCTTCGCAGCATCGCTTTTGTGCAGAAAACAGTAACACTTGTTCAGAACGGAAGAAAGCACAGAACCCCAGATTTTATGTTGTCCTGGAGAGCTTGCAGAGCACTGGGGAAAAGCAGGCAGAGAATTCCCTGCTAGCACCTTCTCTGTGCCTGGGAAGCAGAAGTGTTCACATTGCTTCGCAGAATCGCTTTTGTGCAGAAAACAGTAACACTTGTTCAGATCGAAAGAAAGCACAGATCCCCAGATTTTATGTTGTCCTGGAGAGCTTGCAGAGCACTGGGGAAAGGCAGGCAGAGAATTCCCTGCTAGCACCTTCTCTGTGCCTGTTCACATTGCTTGGCAGAATCGCTTTTGTGCTGAAAAGAGTAACACTTGTTCAGAACGAAAGAAAGCACAGAGCCCCAGATTTTATGTTGTCCTGGAGAGCTTGCAGAGCACTGGGGAAAAGCAGGCAGAGAATTCCCTGCTAGCACCTTCTCTGTGCCTGGGAAGCAGAAGTGTTCACATTGCTTCGCAGAATCGCTTTTGTGCAGAAAACACTAACACTTGTTCAGAACGAAAGAAAGCACAGAGCCCCAGATTTTATGTTGTCCTGGAGAGCTTGCAGAGCACTGGGGAAAAGCAGGCAGAGAATTCCCTGCTAGCACCTTCTCTGTGCCTGGGAAGCAGAAGTGTTCACATTGCTTCGCAGAATCGCTTTGTGCAGAAAACACTAACACTTGTTCAGATCGAAAGAAAGCACAGAGCCCCAGATTTTATGTTGTCCTGGAGAGCTTGCAGAGCACTGGGGAAAGGCAGGCAGAGAATTCCCTGCTAGCACCTTCTCTGTGCCTGTTTACATTGCTTCGCAGCATCGCTTTTGTGCAGAAAACAGTAACACTTGTTCAGAACGAAAGAAAGCACAGAGCCCCATATTTTATGTTGTCCTGGAGAGCTTGCAGAGCACTGGGGAAAAGCAGGCAGAGAATTCCCTGCTAGCACCTTCTCTGTGCCTGGGAAGCAGAAGTGTTCACATTGCTTCGCAGAATCGCTTTTGTGCAGAAAACACTAACACTTGTTCAGAACGAAAGAAAGCACAGAGCCCCAGATTTTATGTTGTCCTGGAGAGCTTGCAGAGCACTGGGGAAAAGCAGGCAGAGAATTCCCTGCTAGCACCTTCTCTGTGCCTGGGAAGCAGAAGTGTTCACATTGCTTCGCAGAATCGCTTTTGTGCAGAAAACACTAACACTTGTTCAGATCGAAAGAAAGCACAGATCCCCAGATTTTATGTTTTCCTGGAGAGCTTGCAGAGCACTGGGGAAAGGCAGGCAGAGAATTCCCTGCTAGCACCTTCTCTGTGCCTGGGAAGCAGAAGTGTTCACATTGCTTCGCAGAATCACTTTTGTGCAGAAAACAGTAACACTTGTTCAGAACGAAAGAAAGCACAGAGCCCCAGATTTTATGTTGTCCTGGAGAGCTTGCAGAGCAGTGGGGAAAAGCAGGCAGAGAATTCCCTGCTAGCACCTTCTCTGTGCCTGTTTACATTGCTTTGCAGAATCGCTTTTGTGCAGAAAACAGTAACACTTGTTCAGAACGAAAGAAAGCACAGAGCCCCAGATTTTATGTTGTCCTGGAGAGCTTGCAGAGCACTGGGGAAAAGCAGGCAGAGAATTCCCTGCTAGCACCTTCTCTGTGCCTGGGAAGCAGAAGTGTTCACATTGCTTCGCAGAATCGCTTTTGTGCAGAAAACACTAACACTTGTTCAGAACAAAAGAAAGCACAGTGCCCCAGATTTTATGTTGTCCTAGAGAGCTTGCAGAGCACTGGGGAAAGGCAGGCAGAGAATTCCCTGCTAGCACCTTCTCTGTGCCTGTTCCCATTGCTTGGCAGAATCGCTTTTGTGCAGAAAACAGTAACACTTGTTCAGAACGAAAGAAAGCACAGAGCCCCAGATTTTATGTTGTCCTGGAGAGCTTGCAGAGCACTGGGGAAAGGCAGGCAGAGAATTCCCTGCTAGCACCTTCTCTGTGCCTGTTCACATTGCTTGGCAGAATCGCTTTTGTGCTGAAAAGAGTAACACTTGTTCAGAACGAAAGAAAGCACAGAGCCCCAGATTTTATGTTGTCCTGGAGAGCTTGCAGAGCACTGGGGAAAAGCAGGCAGAGAATTCCCTGCTAGCACCTTCTCTGTGCCTGGGAAGCAGAAGTGTTCACATTGCTTCGCAGAATCGCTTTTGTGCAGAAAACAGTAACACTTGTTCAGAACAAAAGAAAGCACAGAGCCCCAGATTTTATGTTGTCCTGGAGAGCTTGCAGAGCACTGGGGAAAAGCAGGCAGAGAATTCCCTGCTAGCACCTTCTCTGTGCCTGTTCACATTGCTTGGCAGAATCGCTTTTGTGCAGAAAACAGTAACACTTGTTCAGAACGAAAGAAAGCACAGAGCCCCAGATTTTATGTTGTCCTGGAGAGCTTGCAGAGCACTGGGGAAAAGCAGGCAGAGAATTCCCTGCTAGCACCTTCTCTGTGCCTGGGAAGCAGAAGTGTTCACATTGCTTCGCAGAATCGCTTTGTGCAGAAAACACTAACACTTGTTCAGATCGAAAGAAAGCACAGAGCCCCAGATTTTATGTTGTCCTGGAGAGCTTGCAGAGCAGTGGGGAAAGGCAGGCAGAGAATTCCCTGCTAGCACCTTCTCTGTGCCTGTTTACATTGCTTCGCAGCATCGCTTTTGTGCAGAAAACAGTAACACTTGTTCAGATCGAAAGAAAGCACAGATCCCCAGATTTTATGTTTTCCTGGAGAGCTTGCAGAGCACTGGGGAAAGGCAGGCAGAGAATTCCCTGCTAGCACCTTCTCTGTGCCTGGGAAGCAGAAGTGTTCACATTGCTTCGCAGAATCACTTTTGTGCAGAAAACAGTAACACTTGTTCAGAACGAAAGAAAGCACAGAGCCCCAGATTTTATGTTGTCCTGGAGAGCTTGCAGAGCACTGGGGAAAGGCAGGCAGAGAATTCCCTGCTAGCACCTTCTCTGTGCCTGTTCACATTGCTTCGCAGCATCGCTTTTGTGCAGAAAACAGTAACACTTGTTCAGAACGAAAGAAAGCACAGAGCCCCAGATTTTATGTTGTCCTGGAGAGCTTGCAGAGCACTGGGGAAAAGCAGGCAGAGAAACCCTGCTAGCACCTTCTCTGTGCCTGTTTATATTGCTTCGCAGAATCGCTTTTGTGCAGAAAACAGTAACACTTGTTCAGAACGAAAGAAAGCACAGAGCCCCATATTTTATGTTGTCCTGGAGAGCTTGCAGAGCACTGGGGAAAAGCAGGCAGAGAATTCCCTGCTAGCACCTTCTCTGTGCCTGGGAAGCAGAAGTGTTCACATTGCTTCGCAGAATCGCTTTTGTGCAGAAAACACTAACACTTGTTCAGAACGAAAGAAAGCACAGATCCCCAGATTTTATGTTGTCCTAGAGAGCTTGCAGAGCACTGGGGAAAGGCAGGCAGAGAATTCCCTGCTAGCACCTTCTCTGTGCCTGTTCCCATTGCTTGGCAGAATCGCTTTTGTGCAGAAAACAGTAACACTTGTTCAGAACGAAAGAAAGCACAGAGCCCCAGATTTTATGTTGTCCTGGAGAGCTTGCAGAGCAGTGGGGAAAAGCAGGCAGAGAATTCCCTGCTAGCACCTTCTCTGTGCCTGGGAAGCAGAAGTGTTTACATTGCTTCGCAGAATCGCTTTTGTGCAGAAAACACTAACACTTGTTCAGAACGAAAGAAAGCACAGAGCCCCAGATTTTATGTTGTCCTGGAGAGCTTGCAGAGCACTGGGGAAAGGCAGGCAGAGAATTCCCTGCTAGCACCTTCTCTGTGCCTGTTCACATTGCTTGGCAGAATCGCTTTTGCGCAGAAAACAGTAACACTTGTTCAGAACGAAAGAAAGCACAGAGCCCCATATTTTATGTTTTCCTGGAGAGCTTGCAGAGCACTGGGGAAAGGCAGGCAGAGAATTCCCTGCTAGCACCTTCTCTGTGCCTGGGAAGCAGAAGTGTTCACATTGCTTCGCAGAATCACTTTTGTGCAGAAAACTGTAACACTTGTTCAGAACGAAAGAAAGCACAGAGCCCCAGATTTTATGTTGTCCTGGAGAGCTTGCAGAGCACTGGGGAAAAGCAGGCAGAGAATTCCCTGCTAGCACCTTCTCTGTGCCTGTTCACATTGCTTCTCAGAATCGCTTTTGTGCAGAAAACAGTAACACTTGTTCAGAACGAAAGAAAGCACAGAGCCCCATATTTTATGTTGTCCTGGAGAGCTTGCAGAGCACTGGGGAAAGGCAGGCAGAGAATTCCCTGCTAGCACCTTCTCTGTGCCTGGGAAGCAGAAGTGTTCACATTGCTTGGCAGAATCGCTTTTGTGCAGAAAACAGTAACACTTGTTCAGAACGAAAGAAAGCACAGAGCCCCAGATTTTATGTTGTCCTGGAGAGCTTGCAGAGCACTGGGGAAAGGCAGGCAGAGAATTCCCTGCTAGCACCTTCTCTGTGCCTGTTCACATTGCTTCGCAGCATCGCTTTTGTGCAGAAAACAGTAACACTTGTTCAGAACGAAAGAAAGCACAGAGCCCCAGATTTTATGTTGTCCTGGAGAGCTTGCAGAGCACTGGGGAAAAGCAGGCAGAGAATTCCCTGCTAGCACCTTCTCTGTGCCTGGGAAGCAGAAGTGTTCACATTGCTTCGCAGAATCGCTTTTGTGCAGAAAACACTAACACTTGTTCAGATCGAAAGAAAGCACAGAGCCCCAGATTTTATGTTTTCCTGGAGAGCTTGCAGAGAACTGGGGAAAGGCAGGCAGAGAATTCCCTGCTAGCACCTTCTCTGTGCCTGGGAAGCAGAAGTGTTCACATTGCTTCGCAGAATCGCTTTTGTGCAGAAAACACTAACACTTGTTCAGAACGAAAGAAAGCACAGAGCCCCAGATTTTGTGTTGTCCTGGAGAGCTTGCAGAGCACTGGGGAAAAGCAGGCAGAGAAACCCTGCTAGCACCTTCTCTGTGCCTGTTTACATTGCTTCGCAGAATCGCTTTTGTGCAGAAAACAGTAACACTTGTTCAGAACGAAAGAAAGCACAGAGCCCAAGATTTTATGTTGTCCTGGAGAGCTTGCAGAGCACTGGGGAAAAGCAGGCAGAGAATTCCCTGCTAGCACCTTCTCTGTGCCTGGGAAGCAGAAGTGTTCACATTGCTTCGCAGAATCGCTTTTGTGCAGAAAACACTAACACATGTTCAGAACGAAAGAAAGCACAGATCCCCAGATTTTATGTTGTCCTAGAGAGCTTGCAGAGCAGTGGGGAAAGGCAGGCAGAGAATTCCCTGCTAGCACCTTCTCTGTGCCTGTTCACATTGCTTGGCAGAATCGCTTTTGTGCAGAAAACAGTAACACTTGTTCAGAACAAAAGAAAGCACAGATCCCCAGATTTTATGTTGTCCTAGAGAGCTTGCAGAGCACTGGGGAAAGGCAGGCAGAGAATTCCCTGCTAGCACCTTCTCTGTGCCTGGGAAGCAGAAGTGTTCACATTGCTTCGCAGAATCGCTTTTGTGCAGAAAACACTAACACTTGTTCAGAACAAAAGAAAGCACAGAGCCCCAGATTTTATGTTGTCCTGGAGAGCTTGCAGAGCACTGGGGAAAAGCAGGCAGAGAATTCCCTGCTAGCACCTTCTCTGTGCCTGGGAAGCAGAAGTGTTCACATTGCTTCGCAGAATCGCTTTTGTGCAGAAAACACTAACACTTGTTCAGAACAAAAGAAAGCACAGAGCCCCAGATTTTATGTTGTCCTGGAGAGCTTGCAGAGCACTGGGGAAAAGCAGGCAGAGAATTCCCTGCTAGCACCTTCTCTGTGCCTGTTCACATTGCTTGGCAGAATCGCTTTTGTGCAGAAAACAGTAACACTTGTTCAGAACGAAAGAAAGCACAGAGCCCCAGATTTTATGTTGTCCTGGAGAGCTTGCAGAGCACTGGGGAAAAGCAGGCAGAGAATTCCCTGCTAGCACCTTCTCTGTGCCTGGGAAGCAGAAGTGTTCACATTGCTTCGCAGAATCGCTTTTGTGCAGAAAACAGTAACACTTGTTCAGAACGAAAGAAAGCACAGAGCCCCAGATTTTATGTTGTCCTGGAGAGCTTGCAGAGCACTGGGGAAAGGCAGGCAGAGAATTCCCTGCTAGCACCTTCTCTGTGCCTGTTTACATTGCTTCGCAGCATCGCTTTTGTGCAGAAAACACTAACACTTGTTCAGAACGAAAGAAAGCACAGAGCCCCAGATTTTATGTTGTCCTGGAGAGCTTGCAGAGCACTGGGGAAAAGCAGGCAGAGAATTCCCTGCTAGCACCTTCTCTGTGCCTGGGAAGCAGAAGTGTTCACATTGCTTCGCAGAATCGCTTTTGTGCAGAAAACAGTAACACTTGTTCAGATCGAAAGAAAGCACAGATCCCCAGATTTTATGTTTTCCTGGAGAGCTTGCAGAGCACTGGGGAAAGGCAGGCAGAGAATTCCCTGCTAGCACCTTCTCTGTGCCTGGGAAGCAGAAGTGTTCACATTGCTTCGCAGAATCACTTTTGTGCAGAAAACAGTAACACTTGTTCAGAACGAAAGAAAGCACAGAGCCCCAGATTTTATGTTGTCCTGGAGAGCTTGCAGAGCACTGGGGAAAAGCAGGCAGAGAAACCCTGCTAGCACCTTCTCTGTGCCTGTTTACATTGCTTCGCAGAATCGCTTTTGTGCAGAAAACAGTAACACTTGTTCAGAACGAAAGAAAGCACAGAGCCCCATATTTTATGTTGTCCTGGAGAGCTTGCAGAGCACTGGGGAAAAGCAGGCAGAGAATTCCCTGCTAGCACCTTCTCTGTGCCTGGGAAGCAGAAGTGTTCACATTGCTTCGCAGAATCGCTTTTGTGCAGAAAACACTAACACTTGTTCAGAACAAAAGAAAGCACAGAGCCCCAGATTTTATGTTGTCCTGGAGAGCTTGCAGAGCAGTGGGGAAAGGCAGGCAGAGAATTCCCTGCTAGCACCTTCTCTGTGCCTGTTTACATTGCTTCGCAGCATCGCTTTTGTGCAGAAAACAGTAACACTTGTTCAGAACGAAAGAAAGCACAGAACCCCAGATTTTATGTTGTCCTGGAGAGCTTGCAGAGCACTGGGGAAAAGCAGGCAGAGAATTCCCTGCTAGCACCTTCTCTGTGCCTGGGAAGCAGAAGTGTTCACATTGCTTCGCAGAATCGCTTTTGTGCAGAAAACACTAACACTTGTTCAGAACGAAAGAAAGCACAGAGCCCCAGATTTTATGTTGTCCTGGAGAGCTTGCAGAGCACTGGGGAAAGGCAGGCAGAGAATTCCCTGCTAGCACCTTCTCTGTGCCTGTTCACATTGCTTCGCAGAATCGCTTTTGTGCTGAAAAGAGTAACACTTGTTCAGAACGAAAGAAAGCACAGAGCCCCAGATTTTATGTTGTCCTGGAGAGCTTGCAGAGCACTGGGGAAAAGCAGGCAGAGAATTCCCTGCTAGCACCTTCTCTGTGCCTGGGAAGCAGAAGTGTTCACATTGCTTCGCAGAATCGCTTTTGTGCAGAAAACACTAACACTTGTTCAGATCGAAAGAAAGCACAGATCCCCAGATTTTATGTTTTCCTGGAGAGCTTGCAGAGCACTGGGGAAAGGCAGGCAGAGAATTCCCTGCTAGCACCTTCTCTGTGCCTGGGAAGCAGAAGTGTTCACATTGCTTCGCAGAATCACTTTTGTGCAGAAAACAGTAACACTTGTTCAGAACGAAAGAAAGCACAGAGCCCCAGATTTTATGTTGTCCTGGAGAGCTTGCAGAGCACTGGGGAAAGGCAGGCAGAGAATTCCCTGCTAGCACCTTCTCTGTGCCTGGGAAGCAGAAGTGTTCACATTGCTTCGCAGAATCACTTTTGTGCAGAAAACAGTAACACTTGTTCAGAACGAAAGAAAGCACAGAGCCCCAGATTTTATGTTGTCCTGGAGAGCTTGCAGAGCACTGGGGAAAGGCAGGCAGAGAATTCCCTGCTAGCACCTTCTCTGTGCCTGTTCACATTGCTTGGCAGAATCGCTTTTGTGCAGAAAACAGTAACACTTGTTCAGAACGAAAGAAAGCACAGAGCCCCAGATTTTATGTTGTCCTGGAGAGCTTGCAGAGCACTGGGGAAAAGCAGGCAGAGAATTCCCTGCTAGCACCTTCTCTGTGCCTGGGAAGCAGAAGTGTTCACATTGCTTGGCAGAATCGCTTTTGTGCAGAAAACACTAACACTTGTTCAGAACGAAAGAAAGCACAGAGCCCCAGATTTTATGTTGTCCTGGAGAGCTTGCAGAGCACTGGGGAAAGGCAGGCAGAGAATTCCCTGCTAGCACCTTCTCTGTGCCTGTTCACATTGCTTGGCAGAATCGCTTTTGCGCAGAAAACAGTAACACTTGTTCAGAACGAAAGAAAGCACAGAGCCCCAGATTTTATGTTGTCCTGGAGAGCTTGCAGAGCACTGGGGAAAGGCAGGCAGAGAATTCCCTGCTAGCACCTTCTCTGTGCCTGTTCACATTGCTTCTCAGAATCGCTTTTGTGCAGAAAACAGTAACACTTCTTCAGAACGAAAGAAAGCACAGAGCCCCAGATTTTATGTTGTCCTGGAGAGCTTGCAGAGCACTGGGGAAAGGCAGGCAGAGAATTCCCTGCTAGCACCTTCTCTGTGCCTGGGAAGCAGAAGTGTTCACATTGCTTCGCAGAATCGCTTTTGTGCAGAAAACACTAACACTTGTTCAGAACAAAAGAAAGCACAGAGCCCCAGATTTTATGTTGTCCTGGAGAGCTTGCAGAGCACTGGGGAAAAGCAGGCAGAGAATTCCCTGCTAGCACCTTCTCTGTGCCTGTTCACATTGCTTGGCAGAATCGCTTTTGTGCAGAAAACAGTAACACTTGTTCAGAACGAAAGAAAGCACAGAACCCCAGATTTTATGTTGTCCTGGAGAGCTTGCAGAGCACTGGGGAAAAGCAGGCAGAGAATTCCCTGCTAGCACCTTCTCTGTGCCTGGGAAGCAGAAGTGTTCACATTGCTTCGCAGAATCGCTTTTGTGCATTAAACAGTAACACTTGTTCAGAACAAAAGAAAGCACAGAGCCCCAGATTTTATGTTGTCCTGGAGAGCTTGCAGAGCACTGGGGAAAAGCAGGCAGAGAATTCCCTGCTAGCACCTTCTCTGTGCCTGTTCACATTGCTTGGCAGAATCGCTTTTGTGCAGAAAACACTAACACTTGTTCAGAACGAAAGAAAGCACAGAGCCCCAGATTTTATGTTGTCCTGGAGAGCTTGCAGAGCACTGGGGAAAAGCAGGCAGAGAATTCCCTGCTAGCACCTTCTCTGTGCCTGGGAAGCAGAAGTGTTCACATTGCTTGGCAGAATCGCTTTTGTGCAGAAAACACTAACACTTGTTCAGAACGAAAGAAAGCACAGAGCCCCAGATTTTATGTTGTCCTGGAGAGCTTGCAGAGCACTGGGGAAAAGCAGGCAGAGAATTCCCTGCTAGCACCTTCTCTGTGCCTGGGAAGCAGAAGTGTTCACATTGCTTCGCAGAATCGCTTTTGTGCAGAAAACACTAACACTTGTTCAGATCGAAAGAAAGCACAGATCCCCAGATTTTATGTTTTCCTGGAGAGCTTGCAGAGCACTGGGGAAAGGCAGGCAGAGAATTCCCTGCTAGCACCTTCTCTGTGCCTGGGAAGCAGAAGTGTTCACATTGCTTCGCAGAATCACTTTTGTGCAGAAAACAGTAACACTTGTTCAGAACGAAAGAAAGCACAGAGCCCCAGATTTTATGTTGTCCTGGAGAGCTTGCAGAGCACTGGGGAAAAGCAGGCAGAGAATTCCCTGCTAGCACCTTCTCTGTGCCTGTTTACATTGCTTCGCAGAATCGCTTTTGTGCAGAAAACAGTAACACTTGTTCAGAACGAAAGAAAGCACAGAGCCCCAGATTTTATGTTGTCCTGGAGAGCTTGCAGAGCACTGGGGAAAAGCAGGCAGAGAATTCCCTGCTAGCACCTTCTCTGTGCCTGGGAAGCAGAAGTGTTCACATTGCTTGGCAGAATCGCTTTTGTGCAGAAAACACTAACACTTGTTCAGAACGAAAGAAAGCACAGAGCCCCAGATTTTATGTTGTCCTGGAGAGCTTGCAGAGCACTGGGGAAAAGCAGGCAGAGAATTCCCTGCTAGCACCTTCTCTGTGCCTGGGAAGCAGAAGTGTTCACATTGCTTCGCAGAATCGCTTTTGTGCAGAAAACACTAACACTTGTTCAGATCGAAAGAAAGCACAGATCCCCAGATTTTATGTTTTCCTGGAGAGCTTGCAGAGCACTGGGGAAAGGCAGGCAGAGAATTCCCTGCTAGCACCTTCTCTGTGCCTGGGAAGCAGAAGTGTTCACATTGCTTCGCAGAATCACTTTTGTGCAGAAAACAGTAACACTTGTTCAGAACGAAAGAAAGCACAGAGCCCCAGATTTTATGTTGTCCTGGAGAGCTTGCAGAGCACTGGGGAAAAGCAGGCAGAGAATTCCCTGCTAGCACCTTCTCTGTGCCTGTTTACATTGCTTCGCAGAATCGCTTTTGTGCAGAAAACAGTAACACTTGTTCAGAACGAAAGAAAGCACAGAGCCCCAGATTTTATGTTGTCCTGGAGAGCTTGCAGAGCACTGGGGAAAAGCAGGCAGAGAATTCCCTGCTAGCACCTTCTCTGTGCCTGGGAAGCAGAAGTGTTCACATTGCTTCGCAGAATCGCTTTTGTGCAGAAAACACTAACACTTGTTCAGAACAAAAGAAAGCACAGTGCCCCAGATTTTATGTTGTCCTAGAGAGCTTGCAGAGCACTGGGGAAAGGCAGGCAGAGAATTCCCTGCTAGCACCTTCTCTGTGCCTGTTCCCATTGCTTGGCAGAATCGCTTTTGTGCAGAAAACAGTAACACTTGTTCAGAACGAAAGAAAGCACAGAGCCCCAGATTTTATGTTGTCCTGGAGAGCTTGCAGAGCAGTGGGGAAAGGCAGGCAGAGAATTCCCTGCTAGCACCTTCTCTGTGCCTGTTTACATTGCTTCGCAGCATCGCTTTTGTGCAGAAAACAGTAACACTTGTTCAGAACGGAAGAAAGCACAGAACCCCAGATTTTATGTTGTCCTGGAGAGCTTGCAGAGCACTGGGGAAAAGCAGGCAGAGAATTCCCTGCTAGCACCTTCTCTGTGCCTGGGAAGCAGAAGTGTTCACATTGCTTCGCAGAATCGCTTTTGTGCAGAAAACACTAACACTTGTTCAGAACGAAAGAAAGCACAGAGCCCCAGATTTTATGTTGTCCTGGAGAGCTTGCAGAGCACTGGGGAAAGGCAGGCAGAGAATTCCCTGCTAGCACCTTCTCTGTGCCTGTTCACATTGCTTGGCAGAATCGCTTTTGTGCTGAAAAGAGTAACACTTGTTCAGAACGAAAGAAAGCACAGAGCCCCAGATTTTATGTTGTCCTGGAGAGCTTGCAGAGCACTGGGGAAAAGCAGGCAGAGAATTCCCTGCTAGCACCTTCTCTGTGCCTGGGAAGCAGAAGTGTTCACATTGCTTCGCAGAATCGCTTTTGTGCAGAAAACAGTAACACTTGTTCAGAACAAAAGAAAGGACAGAGCCCCAGATTTTATGTTGTCCTGGAGAGCTTGCAGAGCACTGGGGAAAGGCAGGCAGAGAATTCCCTGCTAGCACCTTCTCTGTGCCTGTTCACATTGCTTGGCAGAATCGCTTTTGTGCAGAAAACAGTAACACTTGTTCAGAACGAAAGAAAGCACAGAGCCCCAGATTTTATGTTGTCCTGGAGAGCTTGCAGAGCACTGGGGAAAAGCAGGCAGAGAATTCCCTGCTAGCACCTTCTCTGTGCCTGGGAAGCAGAAGTGTTCACATTGCTTCGCAGAATCGCTTTGTGCAGAAAACACTAACACTTGTTCAGATCGAAAGAAAGCACAGAGCCCCAGATTTTATGTTGTCCTGGAGAGCTTGCAGAGCACTGGGGAAAGGCAGGCAGAGAATTCCCTGCTAGCACCTTCTCTGTGCCTGTTTACATTGCTTCGCAGCATCGCTTTTGTGCAGAAAACAGTAACACTTGTTCAGATCGAAAGAAAGCACAGATCCCCAGATTTTATGTTTTCCTGGAGAGCTTGCAGAGCACTGGGGAAAGGCAGGCAGAGAATTCCCTGCTAGCACCTTCTCTGTGCCTGGGAAGCAGAAGTGTTCACATTGCTTCGCAGAATCACTTTTGTGCAGAAAACAGTAACACTTGTTCAGAACGAAAGAAAGCACAGAGCCCCAGATTTTATGTTGTCCTGGAGAGCTTGCAGAGCACTGGGGAAAAGCAGGCAGAGAATTCCCTGCTAGCACCTTCTCTGTGCCTGGGAAGCAGAAGTGTTCACATTGCTTCGCAGAATTGCTTTTGTGCAGAAAACAGTAACACTTGTTCAGATCGAAAGAAAGCACAGATCCCCAGATTTTATGTTTTCCTGGAGAGCTTGCAGAGCACTGGGGAAAGGCAGGCAGAGAATTCCCTGCTAGCACCTTCTCTGTGCCTGGGAAGCAGAAGTGTTCACATTGCTTCGCAGAATCGCTTTTGTGCAGAAAACAGTAACACTTGTTCAGAACGAAAGAAAGCACAGAGCCCCAGATTTTATGTTTTCCTGGAGAGCTTGCAGAGCACTGGGGAAAGGCAGGCAGAGAATTCCCTGCTAGCACCTTCTCTGTGCCTGTTCACATTGCTTGGCAGAATCGCTTTTGCGCAGAAAACAGTAACACTTGTTCAGAACGAAAGAAAGCACAGAGCCCCAGATTTTATGTTGTCCTGGAGAGCTTGCAGAGCACTGGGGAAAAGCAGGCAGAGAAACCCTGCTAGCACCTTCTCTGTGCCTGGGAAGCAGAAGTGTTCACATTGCTTCGCAGAATCACTTTTGTGCAGAAAACACTAACACTTGTTCAGAACGAAAGAAAGCACAGAGCCCCAGATTTTATGTTGTCCTGGAGAGCTTGCAGAGCACTGGGGAAAAGCAGGCAGAGAAACCCTGCTAGCACCTTCTCTGTGCCTGTTTACATTGCTTCGCAGAATCGCTTTTGTGCAGAAAACAGTAACACTTGTTCAGAACGAAAGAAAGCACAGAGCCCCATATTTTATGTTGTCCTGGAGAGCTTGCAGAGCACTGGGGAAAAGCAGGCAGAGAATTCCCTGCTAGCACCTTCTCTGTGCCTGGGAAGCAGAAGTGTTCACATTGCTTCGCAGAATCGCTTTTGTGCAGAAAACACTAACACTTGTTCAGAACGAAAGAAAGCACAGAGCCCCAGATTTTATGTTGTCCTGGAGAGCTTGCAGAGCAGTGGGGAAAGGCAGGCAGAGAATTCCCTGCTAGCACCTTCTCTGTGCCTGTTTACATTGCTTCGCAACATCGCTTTTGTGCAGAAAACAGTAACACTTGTTCAGAACGAAAGAAAGCACAGAGCCCCAGATTTTATGTTGTCCTGGAGAGCTTGCAGAGCAGTGGGGAAAGGCAGGCAGAGAATTCCCTGCTAGCACCTTCTCTGTGCCTGTTTACATTGCTTCGCAACATCGCTTTTGTGCAGAAAACAGTAACACTTGTTCAGAACGAAAGAAAGCACAGAGCCCCAGATTTTATGTTGTCCTGGAGAGCTTGCAGAGCACTGGGGAAAAGCAGGCAGAGAATTCCCTGCTAGCACCTTCTCTGTGCCTGGGAAGCAGAAGTGTTCACATTGCTTCGCAGAATCGCTTTTGTGCAGAAAACAGTAACACTTGTTCAGAACAAAAGAAAGCACAGAGCCCCAGATTTTATGTTGTCCTGGAGAGCTTGCAGAGCACTGGGGAAAAGCAGGCAGAGAATTCCCTGCTAGCACCTTCTCTGTGCCTGTTCACATTGCTTCGCAGAATTGCTTTTGTGCAGAAAACAGTAACACTTGTTCAGAACGAAAGAAAGCACAGAGCCCCAGATTTTATGTTGTCCTGGAGAGCTTGCAGAGCACTGGGGAAAAGCAGGCAGAGAATTCCCTGCTAGCACCTTCTCTGTGCCTGGGAAGCAGAAGTGTTCACATTGCTTCGCAGAATCGCTTTGTGCAGAAAACACTAACACTTGTTCAGATCGAAAGAAAGCACAGAGCCCCAGATTTTATGTTGTCCTGGAGAGCTTGCAGAGCACTGGGGAAAGGCAGGCAGAGAATTCCCTGCTAGCACCTTCTCTGTGCCTGTTTACATTGCTTCGCAGCATCGCTTTTGTGCAGAAAACAGTAACACTTGTTCAGAACGAAAGAAAGCACAGAGCCCCAGATTTTATGTTGTCCTGGAGAGCTTGCAGAGCACTGGGGAAAAGCAGGCAGAGAATTCCCTGCTAGCACCTTCTCTGTGCCTGGGAAGCAGAAGTGTTCACATTGCTTCGCAGAATCGCTTTTGTGCAGAAAACACTAACACTTGTTCAGAACGAAAGAAAGCACAGAGCCCCAGATTTTATGTTGTCCTGGAGAGCTTGCAGAGCACTGGGGAAAAGCAGGCAGAGAATTCCCTGCTAGCACCTTCTCTGTGCCTGGGAAGCAGAAGTGTTCACATTGCTTCGCAGAATCGCTTTTGTGCAGAAAACAGTAACACTTGTTCAGAACGAAAGAAAGCACAGATCCCCAGATTTTATGTTTTCCTGGAGAGCTTGCAGAGCACTGGGGAAAGGCAGGCAGAGAATTCCCTGCTAGCACCTTCTCTGTGCCTGGGAAGCAGAAGTGTTCACATTGCTTCGCAGAATCACTTTTGTGCAGAAAACAGTAACACTTGTTCAGAACGAAAGAAAGCACAGAGCCCCAGATTTTATGTTGTCCTGGAGAGCTTGCAGAGCACTGGGGAAAGGCAGGCAGAGAATTCCCTGCTAGCACCTTCTCTGTGCCTGTTCACATTGCTTGGCAGAATCGCTTTTGCGCAGAAAACAGTAACACTTGTTCAGAACGAAAGAAAGCACAGAGCCCCATATTTTATGTTGTCCTGGAGAGCTTGCAGAGCACTGGGGAAAAGCAGGCAGAGAATTCCCTGCTAGCACCTTCTCTGTGCCTGGGAAGCAGAAGTGTTCACATTGCTTCGCAGAATCGCTTTTGTGCAGAAAACACTAACACTTGTTCAGATCGAAAGAAAGCACAGATCCCCAGATTTTATGTTTTCCTGGAGAGCTTGCAGAGCACTGGGGAAAGGCAGGCAGAGAATTCCCTGCTAGCACCTTCTCTGTGCCTGTTCACATTGCTTCTCAGAATCGCTTTTGTGCAGAAAACAGTAACACTTGTTCAGAACGAAAGAAAGCACAGAGCCCCATATTTTATGTTGTCCTGGAGAGCTTGCAGAGCACTGGGGAAAGGCAGGCAGAGAATTCCCTGCTAGCACCTTCTCTGTGCCTGGGAAGCAGAAGTGTTCACATTGCTTCGCAGAATCGCTTTTGTGCAGAAAACAGTAACACTTGTTCAGAACAAAAGAAAGCACAGAGCCCCAGATTTTATGTTGTCCTGGAGAGCTTGCAGAGCACTGGGGAAAGGCAGGCAGAGAATTCCCTGCTAGCACCTTCTCTGTGCCTGTTCACATTGCTTCGCAGCATCGCTTTTGTGCAGAAAACAGTAACACTTGTTCAGAACGAAAGAAAGCACAGAGCCCCAGATTTTATGTTGTCCTGGAGAGCTTGCAGAGCACTGGGGAAAAGCAGGCAGAGAATTCCCTGCTAGCACCTTCTCTGTGCCTGGGAAGCAGAAGTGTTCACATTGCTTCGCAGAATCGCTTTTGTGCAGAAAACACTAACACTTGTTCAGATCGAAAGAAAGCACAGATCCCCAGATTTTATGTTTTCCTGGAGAGCTTGCAGAGCACTGGGGAAAGGCAGGCAGAGAATTCCCTGCTAGCACCTTCTCTGTGCCTGGGAAGCAGAAGTGTTCACATTGCTTCTCAGAATCGCTTTTGTGCAGAAAACAGTAACACTTGTTCAGAACGAAAGAAAGCACAGAGCCCCAGATTTTATGTTGTCCTGGAGAGCTTGCAGAGCACTGGGGAAAAGCAGGCAGAGAAACCCTGCTAGCACCTTCTCTGTGCCTGTTTACATTGCTTCGCAGAATCGCTTTTGTGCAGAAAACAGTAACACTTGTTCAGAACGAAAGAAAGCACAGAGCCCAAGATTTTATGTTGTCCTGGAGAGCTTGCAGAGCACTGGGGAAAAGCAGGCAGAGAATTCCCTGCTAGCACCTTCTCTGTGCCTGGGAAGCAGAAGTGTTCACATTGCTTCGCAGAATCGCTTTTGTGCAGAAAACAGTAACACTTGTTCAGAACGAAAGAAAGCACAGAGCCCCAGATTTTATGTTGTCCTAGAGAGCTTGCAGAGCACTGGGGAAAGGCAGGCAGAGAATTCCCTGCTAGCACCTTCTCTGTGCCTGTTCACATTGCTTGGCAGAATCGCTTTTGTGCAGAAAACACTAACACTTGTTCAGAACGAAAGAAAGCACAGAGCCCCAGATTTTATGTTGTCCTGGAGAGCTTGCAGAGCACTGGGGAAAGGCAGGCAGAGAATTCCCTGCTAGCACCTTCTCTGTGCCTGGGAAGCAGAAGTGTTCACATTGCTTCGCAGAATCACTTTTGTGCAGAAAACAGTAACACTTGTTCAGAACGAAAGAAAGCACAGAGCCCCAGATTTTATGTTGTCCTGGAGAGCTTGCAGAGCACTGGGGAAAAGCAGGCAGAGAATTCCCTGCTAGCACCTTCTCTGTGCCTGGGAAGCAGAAGTGTTCACATTGCTTCGCAGAATCGCTTTTGTGCAGAAAACACTAACACTTGTTCAGAACGAAAGAAAGCACAGAGCCCCAGATTTTATGTTGTCCTGGAGAGCTTGCAGAGCACTGGGGAAAGGCAGGCAGAGAATTCCCTGCTAGCACCTTCTCTGTGCCTGTTCCCATTGCTTGGCAGAATCGCTTTTGTGCAGAAAACAGTAACACTTGTTCAGAACGAAAGAAAGCACAGAGCCCCAGATTTATGTTGTCCTGGAGAGCTTGCAGAGCACTGGGGAAAGGCAGGCAGAGAATTCCCTGCTAGCACCTTCTCTGTGCCTGTTTACATTGCTTCGCAGCATCGCTTTTGTGCAGAAAACACTAACACTTGTTCAGAACGAAAGAAAGCACAGAGCCCCAGATTTTATGTTGTCCTGGAGAGCTTGCAGAGCACTGGGGAAAAGCAGGCAGAGAATTCCCTGCTAGCACCTTCTCTGTGCCTGGGAAGCAGAAGTGTTCACATTGCTTCGCAGAATCGCTTTTGTGCAGAAAACACTAACACTTGTTCAGAACGAAAGAAAGCACAGAGCCCCAGATTTTATGTTGTCCTGGAGAGCTTGCAGAGCACTGGGGAAAAGCAGGCAGAGAATTCCCTGCTAGCACCTTCTCTGTGCCTGGGAAGCAGAAGTGTTCACATTGCTTCGCAGAATCGCTTTTGTGCAGAAAACAGTAACACTTGTTCAGATCGAAAGAAAGCACAGATCCCCAGATTTTATGTTTTCCTGGAGAGCTTGCAGAGCACTGGGGAAAGGCAGGCAGAGAATTCCCTGCTAGCACCTTCTCTGTGCCTGGGAAGCAGAAGTGTTCACATTGCTTCGCAGAATCACTTTTGTGCAGAAAACAGTAACACTTGTTCAGAACGAAAGAAAGCACAGAGCCCCAGATTTTATGTTGTCCTGGAGAGCTTGCAGAGCACTTGGGAAAAGCAGGCAGAGAATTCCCTGCTAGCACCTTCTCTGTGCCTGGGAAGCAGAAGTGTTCACATTGCTTCGCAGAATCGCTTTTGTGCAGAAAACACTAACACTTGTTCAGAACAAAAGAAAGCACAGTGCCCCAGATTTTATGTTGTCCTAGAGAGCTTGCAGAGCACTGGGGAAAGGCAGGCAGAGAATTCCCTGCTAGCACCTTCTCTGTGCCTGTTCCCATTGCTTGGCAGAATCGCTTTTGTGCAGAAAACAGTAACACTTGTTCAGAACGAAAGAAAGCACAGAGCCCCAGATTTTATGTTGTCCTGGAGAGCTTGCAGAGCAGTGGGGAAAGGCAGGCAGAGAATTCCCTGCTAGCACCTTCTCTGTGCCTGTTTACATTGCTTCGCAGCATCGCTTTTGTGCAGAAAACAGTAACACTTGTTCAGAACGAAAGAAAGCACAGAACCCCAGATTTTATGTTGTCCTGGAGAGCTTGCAGAGCACTGGGGAAAAGCAGGCAGAGAATTCCCTGCTAGCACCTTCTCTGTGCCTGGGAAGCAGAAGTGTTCACATTGCTTCGCAGAATCGCTTTTGTGCAGAAAACACTAACACTTGTTCAGATCGAAAGAAAGCACAGATCCCCAGATTTTATGTTTTCCTGGAGAGCTTGCAGAGCACTGGGGAAAGGCAGGCAGAGAATTCCCTGCTAGCACCTTCTCTGTGCCTGGGAAGCAGAAGTGTTCACATTGCTTCTCAGAATCGCTTTTGTGCAGAAAACAGTAACACTTGTTCAGAACGAAAGAAAGCACAGAGCCCCAGATTTTATGTTGTCCTGGAGAGCTTGCAGAGCACTGGGGAAAAGCAGGCAGAGAAACCCTGCTAGCACCTTCTCTGTGCCTGTTTACATTGCTTCGCAGAATCGCTTTTGTGCAGAAAACAGTAACACTTGTTCAGAACGAAAGAAAGCACAGAGCCCAAGATTTTATGTTGTCCTGGAGAGCTTGCAGAGCACTGGGGAAAAGCAGGCAGAGAATTCCCTGCTAGCACCTTCTCTGTGCCTGGGAAGCAGAAGTGTTCACATTGCTTCGCAGAATCGCTTTTGTGCAGAAAACAGTAACACTTGTTCAGAACGAAAGAAAGCACAGAGCCCCAGATTTTATGTTGTCCTAGAGAGCTTGCAGAGCACTGGGGAAAGGCAGGCAGAGAATTCCCTGCTAGCACCTTCTCTGTGCCTGTTCACATTGCTTGGCAGAATCGCTTTTGTGCAGAAAACACTAACACTTGTTCAGAACGAAAGAAAGCACAGAGCCCCAGATTTTATGTTGTCCTGGAGAGCTTGCAGAGCACTGGGGAAAGGCAGGCAGAGAATTCCCTGCTAGCACCTTCTCTGTGCCTGGGAAGCAGAAGTGTTCACATTGCTTCGCAGAATCACTTTTGTGCAGAAAACAGTAACACTTGTTCAGAACGAAAGAAAGCACAGAGCCCCAGATTTTATGTTGTCCTGGAGAGCTTGCAGAGCACTGGGGAAAAGCAGGCAGAGAATTCCCTGCTAGCACCTTCTCTGTGCCTGGGAAGCAGAAGTGTTCACATTGCTTCGCAGAATCGCTTTTGTGCAGAAAACACTAACACTTGTTCAGAACGAAAGAAAGCACAGAGCCCCAGATTTTATGTTGTCCTGGAGAGCTTGCAGAGCACTGGGGAAAGGCAGGCAGAGAATTCCCTGCTAGCACCTTCTCTGTGCCTGTTCCCATTGCTTGGCAGAATCGCTTTTGTGCAGAAAACAGTAACACTTGTTCAGAACGAAAGAAAGCACAGAGCCCCAGATTTATGTTGTCCTGGAGAGCTTGCAGAGCACTGGGGAAAGGCAGGCAGAGAATTCCCTGCTAGCACCTTCTCTGTGCCTGTTTACATTGCTTCGCAGCAT
The DNA here is from genome assembly GCF_047716275.1 of Strix uralensis. NCBI lineage: Eukaryota > Metazoa > Chordata > Aves > Strigiformes > Strigidae > Strix > Strix uralensis. The sequence continues at coordinate 1,752,684 of NC_133993.1, forward strand.
CGCTTTTGTGCAGAAAACACTAACACTTGTTCAGAACGAAAGAAAGCACAGAGCCCCAGATTTTATGTTGTCCTGGAGAGCTTGCAGAGCACTGGGGAAAAGCAGGCAGAGAATTCCCTGCTAGCACCTTCTCTGTGCCTGGGAAGCAGAAGTGTTCACATTGCTTCGCAGAATCGCTTTTGTGCAGAAAACACTAACACTTGTTCAGAACGAAAGAAAGCACAGAGCCCCAGATTTTATGTTGTCCTGGAGAGCTTGCAGAGCACTGGGGAAAAGCAGGCAGAGAATTCCCTGCTAGCACCTTCTCTGTGCCTGGGAAGCAGAAGTGTTCACATTGCTTCGCAGAATTGCTTTTGTGCAGAAAACAGTAACACTTGTTCAGATCGAAAGAAAGCACAGATCCCCAGATTTTATGTTTTCCTGGAGAGCTTGCAGAGCACTGGGGAAAGGCAGGCAGAGAATTCCCTGCTAGCACCTTCTCTGTGCCTGGGAAGCAGAAGTGTTCACATTGCTTCGCAGAATCACTTTTGTGCAGAAAACAGTAACACTTGTTCAGAACGAAAGAAAGCACAGAGCCCCAGATTTTATGTTGTCCTGGAGAGCTTGCAGAGCACTTGGGAAAAGCAGGCAGAGAATTCCCTGCTAGCACCTTCTCTGTGCCTGGGAAGCAGAAGTGTTCACATTGCTTCGCAGAATCGCTTTTGTGCATTAAACAGTAACACTTGTTCAGAACAAAAGAAAGCACAGTGCCCCAGATTTTATGTTGTCCTAGAGAGCTTGCAGAGCACTGGGGAAAGGCAGGCAGAGAATTCCCTGCTAGCACCTTCTCTGTGCCTGTTCCCATTGCTTGGCAGAATCGCTTTTGTGCAGAAAACAGTAACACTTGTTCAGAACGAAAGAAAGCACAGAGCCCCAGATTTTATGTTGTCCTGGAGAGCTTGCAGAGCAGTGGGGAAAGGCAGGCAGAGAATTCCCTGCTAGCACCTTCTCTGTGCCTGTTTACATTGCTTCGCAGCATCGCTTTTGTGCAGAAAACAGTAACACTTGTTCAGAACGAAAGAAAGCACAGAACCCCAGATTTTATGTTGTCCTGGAGAGCTTGCAGAGCACTGGGGAAAAGCAGGCAGAGAATTCCCTGCTAGCACCTTCTCTGTGCCTGGGAAGCAGAAGTGTTCACATTGCTTCGCAGAATCGCTTTTGTGCAGAAAACACTAACACTTGTTCAGAATGAAAGAAAGCACAGAGCCCCAGATTTTATGTTGTCCTGGAGAGCTTGCAGAGCACTGGGGAAAGGCAGGCAGAGAATTCCCTGCTAGCACCTTCTCTGTGCCTGTTCACATTGCTTCGCAGAATCGCTTTTGTGCTGAAAAGAGTAACACTTGTTCAGAACGAAAGAAAGCACAGAGCCCCAGATTTTATGTTGTCCTGGAGAGCTTGCAGAGCACTGGGGAAAAGCAGGCAGAGAATTCCCTGCTAGCACCTTCTCTGTGCCTGGGAAGCAGAAGTGTTCACATTGCTTCGCAGAATCGCTTTTGTGCAGAAAACACTAACACTTGTTCAGATCGAAAGAAAGCACAGATCCCCAGATTTTATGTTTTCCTGGAGAGCTTGCAGAGCACTGGGGAAAGGCAGGCAGAGAATTCCCTGCTAGCACCTTCTCTGTGCCTGGGAAGCAGAAGTGTTCACATTGCTTCGCAGAATCACTTTTGTGCAGAAAACAGTAACACTTGTTCAGAACGAAAGAAAGCACAGAGCCCCAGATTTTATGTTGTCCTGGAGAGCTTGCAGAGCACTGGGGAAAGGCAGGCAGAGAATTACCTGCTAGCACCTTCTCTGTGCTTGTTCACATTGCTTCGCAGAATCGCTTTTGTGCTGAAAAGAGTAACACTTGTTCAGAACGAAAGAAAGCACAGAGCCCCAGATTTTATGTTGTCCTGGAGAGCTTGCAGAGCACTGGGGAAAAGCAGGCAGAGAATTCCCTGCTAGCACCTTCTCTGTGCCTGGGAAGCAGAAGTGTTCACATTGCTTCGCAGAATCGCTTTTGTGCAGAAAACACTAACACTTGTTCAGATCGAAAGAAAGCACAGATCCCCAGATTTTATGTTTTCCTGGAGAGCTTGCAGAGCACTGGGGAAAGGCAGGCAGAGAATTCCCTGCTAGCACCTTCTCTGTGCCTGGGAAGCAGAAGTGTTCACATTGCTTCGCAGAATCACTTTTGTGCAGAAAACAGTAACACTTGTTCAGAACGAAAGAAAGCACAGAGCCCCAGATTTTATGTTGTCCTGGAGAGCTTGCAGAGCACTGGGGAAAAGCAGGCAGAGAAACCCTGCTAGCACCTTCTCTGTGCCTGTTTACATTGCTTCGCAGAATCGCTTTTGTGCAGAAAACAGTAACACTTGTTCAGAACGAAAGAAAGCACAGAGCCCAAGATTTTATGTTGTCCTGGAGAGCTTGCAGAGCACTGGGGAAAAGCAGGCAGAGAATTCCCTGCTAGCACCTTCTCTGTGCCTGGGAAGCAGAAGTGTTCACATTGCTTCGCAGAATCGCTTTTGTGCAGAAAACACTAACACTTGTTCAGAACGAAAGAAAGCACAGATCCCCAGATTTTATGTTGTCCTAGAGAGCTTGCAGAGCACTGGGGAAAGGCAGGCAGAGAATTCCCTGCTAGCACCTTCTCTGTGCCTGTTCACATTGCTTGGCAGAATCGCTTTTGTGCAGAAAACACTAACACTTGTTCAGAACGAAAGAAAGCACAGAGCCCCAGATTTTATGTTGTCCTGGAGAGCTTGCAGAGCACTGGGGAAAGGCAGGCAGAGAATTCCCTGCTAGCACCTTCTCTGTGCCTGTTCACATTGCTTGGCAGAATCGCTTTTGTGCAGAAAACAGTAACACTTGTTCAGAACGAAAGAAAGCACAGAGCCCCAGATTTTATGTTGTCCTGGAGAGCTTGCAGAGCACTGGGGAAAAGCAGGCAGAGAATTCCCTGCTAGCACCTTCTCTGTGCCTGGGAAGCAGAAGTGTTCACATTGCTTGGCAGAATCGCTTTTGTGCAGAAAACAGTAACACTTGTTCAGAACGAAAGAAAGCACAGATCCCCAGATTTTATGTTGTCCTGGAGAGCTTGCAGAGCACTGGGGAAAGGCAGGCAGAGAATTCCCTGCTAGCACCTTCTCTGTGCCTGTTCACATTGCTTGGCAGAATCGCTTTTGCGCAGAAAACAGTAACACTTGTTCAGAACGAAAGAAAGCACAGAGCCCCAGATTTTATGTTGTCCTGGAGAGCTTGCAGAGCACTGGGGAAAGGCAGGCAGAGAATTCCCTGCTAGCACCTTCTCTGTGCCTGTTCACATTGCTTCTCAGAATCGCTTTTGTGCAGAAAACAGTAACACTTCTTCAGAACGAAAGAAAGCACAGAGCCCCAGATTTTATGTTGTCCTGGAGAGCTTGCAGAGCACTGGGGAAAGGCAGGCAGAGAATTCCCTGCTAGCACCTTCTCTGTGCCTGGGAAGCAGAAGTGTTCACATTGCTTCGCAGAATCGCTTTTGTGCAGAAAACACTAACACTTGTTCAGAACAAAAGAAAGCACAGAGCCCCAGATTTTATGTTGTCCTGGAGAGCTTGCAGAGCACTGGGGAAAAGCAGGCAGAGAATTCCCTGCTAGCACCTTCTCTGTGCCTGTTCACATTGCTTGGCAGAATCGCTTTTGTGCAGAAAACAGTAACACTTGTTCAGAACGAAAAAAAGCACAGAGCCCCAGATTTTATGTTGTCCTGGAGAGCTTGCAGAGCACTGGGGAAAAGCAGGCAGAGAATTCCCTGCTAGCACCTTCTCTGTGCCTGGGAAGCAGAAGTGTTCACATTGCTTCGCAGAATCGCTTTTGTGCAGAAAACACTAACACTTGTTCAGAACAAAAGAAAGCACAGAGCCCCAGATTTTATGTTGTCCTGGAGAGCTTGCAGAGCACTGGGGAAAGGCAGGCAGAGAATTACCTGCTAGCACCTTCTCTGTGCTTGTTCACATTGCTTCGCAGAATCGCTTTTGTGCTGAAAAGAGTAACACTTGTTCAGAACGAAAGAAAGCACAGAGCCCCAGATTTTATGTTGTCCTGGAGAGCTTGCAGAGCACTGGGGAAAAGCAGGCAGAGAATTCCCTGCTAGCACCTTCTCTGTGCCTGGGAAGCAGAAGTGTTCACATTGCTTCGCAGAATCGCTTTGTGCAGAAAACACTAACACTTGTTCAGAACGAAAGAAAGCACAGAGCCCCAGATTTTATGTTGTCCTGGAGAGCTTGCAGAGCACTGGGGAAAAGCAGGCAGAGAATTCCCTGCTAGCACCTTCTCTGTGCCTGGGAAGCAGAAGTGTTCACATTGCTTCGCAGAATCGCTTTTGTGCAGAAAACAGTAACACTTCTTCAGAACGAAAGAAAGCACAGAGCCCCAGATTTTATGTTGTCCTGGAGAGCTTGCAGAGCACTGGGGAAAGGCAGGCAGAGAATTCCCTGCTAGCACCTTCTCTGTGCCTGGGAAGCAGAAGTGTTCACATTGCTTCGCAGAATCGCTTTTGTGCAGAAAACACTAACACTTGTTCAGAACAAAAGAAAGCACAGAGCCCCAGATTTTATGTTGTCCTGGAGAGCTTGCAGAGCACTGGGGAAAAGCAGGCAGAGAATTCCCTGCTAGCACCTTCTCTGTGCCTGTTCACATTGCTTGGCAGAATCGCTTTTGTGCAGAAAACAGTAACACTTGTTCAGAACGAAAAAAAGCACAGAGCCCCAGATTTTATGTTGTCCTGGAGAGCTTGCAGAGCACTGGGGAAAAGCAGGCAGAGAATTCCCTGCTAGCACCTTCTCTGTGCCTGGGAAGCAGAAGTGTTCACATTGCTTGGCAGAATCGCTTTTGTGCAGAAAACAGTAACACTTGTTCAGAATGAAAGAAAGCACAGAGCCCCAGATTTTATGTTGTCCTGGAGAGCTTGCAGAGCACTGGGGAAAGGCAGGCAGAGAATTCCCTGCTAGCACCTTCTCTGTGCTTGTTCACATTGCTTCGCAGAATCGCTTTTGTGCTGAAAAGAGTAACACTTGTTCAGAACGAAAGAAAGCACAGAGCCCCAGATTTTATGTTGTCCTGGAGAGCTTGCAGAGCACTGGGGAAAAGCAGGCAGAGAATTCCCTGCTAGCACCTTCTCTGTGCCTGGGAAGCAGAAGTGTTCACATTGCTTCGCAGAATCGCTTTTGTGCAGAAAACACTAACACTTGTTCAGATCGAAAGAAAGCACAGATCCCCAGATTTTATGTTTTCCTGGAGAGCTTGCAGAGCACTGGGGAAAGGCAGGCAGAGAATTCCCTGCTAGCACCTTCTCTGTGCCTGGGAAGCAGAAGTGTTCACATTGCTTCGCAGAATCACTTTTGTGCAGAAAACAGTAACACTTGTTCAGAACGAAAGAAAGCACAGAGCCCCAGATTTTATGTTGTCCTGGAGAGCTTGCAGAGCACTGGGGAAAAGCAGGCAGAGAAACCCTGCTAGCACCTTCTCTGTGCCTGTTTACATTGCTTCGCAGAATCGCTTTTGTGCAGAAAACAGTAACACTTGTTCAGAACGAAATAAAGCACAGAGCCCAAGATTTTATGTTGTCCTGGAGAGCTTGCAGAGCACTGGGGAAAAGCAGGCAGAGAATTCCCTGCTAGCACCTTCTCTGTGCCTGGGAAGCAGAAGTGTTCACATTGCTTCGCAGAATCGCTTTTGTGCAGAAAACACTAACACTTGTTCAGAACGAAAGAAAGCACAGATCCCCAGATTTTATGTTGTCCTAGAGAGCTTGCAGAGCACTGGGGAAAGGCAGGCAGAGAATTCCCTGCTAGCACCTTCTCTGTGCCTGTTCACATTGCTTGGCAGAATCGCTTTTGTGCAGAAAACACTAACACTTGTTCAGAACGAAAGAAAGCACAGAGCCCCAGATTTTATGTTGTCCTGGAGAGCTTGCAGAGCACTGGGGAAAGGCAGGCAGAGAATTCCCTGCTAGCACCTTCTCTGTGCCTGTTCACATTGCTTGGCAGAATCGCTTTTGTGCAGAAAACAGTAACACTTGTTCAGAACGAAAGAAAGCACAGAGCCCCAGATTTTATGTTGTCCTGGAGAGCTTGCAGAGCACTGGGGAAAAGCAGGCAGAGAATTCCCTGCTAGCACCTTCTCTGTGCCTGGGAAGCAGAAGTGTTCACATTGCTTGGCAGAATCGCTTTTGTGCAGAAAACAGTAACACTTGTTCAGAACGAAAGAAAGCACAGAGCCCCAGATTTTATGTTGTCCTGGAGAGCTTGCAGAGCACTGGGGAAAGGCAGGCAGAGAATTCCCTGCTAGCACCTTCTCTGTGCCTGTTCACATTGCTTGGCAGAATCGCTTTTGCGCAGAAAACAGTAACACTTGTTCAGAACGAAAGAAAGCACAGAGCCCCAGATTTTATGTTGTCCTGGAGAGCTTGCAGAGCACTGGGGAAAGGCAGGCAGAGAATTCCCTGCTAGCACCTTCTCTGTGCCTGTTCACATTGCTTCTCAGAATCGCTTTTGTGCAGAAAACAGTAACACTTCTTCAGAACGAAAGAAAGCACAGAGCCCCAGATTTTATGTTGTCCTGGAGAGCTTGCAGAGCACTGGGGAAAGGCAGGCAGAGAATTCCCTGCTAGCACCTTCTCTGTGCCTGGGAAGCAGAAGTGTTCACATTGCTTCGCAGAATCGCTTTTGTGCAGAAAACACTAACACTTGTTCAGAACAAAAGAAAGCACAGAGCCCCAGATTTTATGTTGTCCTGGAGAGCTTGCAGAGCACTGGGGAAAAGCAGGCAGAGAATTCCCTGCTAGCACCTTCTCTGTGCCTGTTCACATTGCTTGGCAGAATCGCTTTTGTGCAGAAAACAGTAACACTTGTTCAGAACGAAAAAAAGCACAGAGCCCCAGATTTTATGTTGTCCTGGAGAGCTTGCAGAGCACTGGGGAAAAGCAGGCAGAGAATTCCCTGCTAGCACCTTCTCTGTGCCTGGGAAGCAGAAGTGTTCACATTGCTTCGCAGAATCGCTTTTGTGCATTAAACAGTAACACTTGTTCAGAACAAAAGAAAGCACAGAGCCCCAGATTTTATGTTGTCCTGGAGAGCTTGCAGAGCACTGGGGAAAAGCAGGCAGAGAATTCCCTGCTAGCACCTTCTCTGTGCCTGTTCACATTGCTTGGCAGAATCGCTTTTGTGCAGAAAACAGTAACACTTGTTCAGAACGAAAGAAAGCACAGAGCCCCAGATTTTATGTTGTCCTGGAGAGCTTGCAGAGCACTGGGGAAAAGCAGGCAGAGAATTCCCTGCTAGCACCTTCTCTGTGCCTGGGAAGCAGAAGTGTTCACATTGCTTCGCAGAATCGCTTTGTGCAGAAAACACTAACACTTGTTCAGAACGAAAGAAAGCACAGAGCCCCAGATTTTATGTTGTCCTGGAGAGCTTGCAGAGCACTGGGGAAAAGCAGGCAGAGAATTCCCTGCTAGCACCTTCTCTGTGCCTGGGAAGCAGAAGTGTTCACATTGCTTCGCAGAATCGCTTTTGTGCAGAAAACACTAACACTTGTTCAGAATGAAAGAAAGCACAGAGCCCCAGATTTTATGTTGTCCTGGAGAGCTTGCAGAGCACTGGGGAAAAGCAGGCAGAGAATTCCCTGCTAGCACCTTCTCTGTGCCTGGGAAGCAGAAGTGTTCACATTGCTTCGCAGAATCGCTTTTGTGCAGAAAACACTAACACTTGTTCAGATCGAAAGAAAGCACAGAGCCCCAGATTTTATGTTTTCCTGGAGAGCTTGCAGAGCACTGGGGAAAGGCAGGCAGAGAATTCCCTGCTAGCACCTTCTCTGTGCCTGGGAAGCAGAAGTGTTCACATTGCTTCGCAGAATCACTTTTGTGCAGAAAACAGTAACACTTGTTCAGAACGAAAGAAAGCACAGAGCCCCAGATTTTATGTTGTCCTGGAGAGCTTGCAGAGCACTGGGGAAAAGCAGGCAGAGAAACCCTGCTAGCACCTTCTCTGTGCCTGTTCCCATTGCTTGGCAGAATCGCTTTTGTGCAGAAAACAGTAACACTTGTTCAGAACGAAAGAAAGCACAGAGCCCCATATTTTATGTTGTCCTGGAGAGCTTGCAGAGCACTGGGGAAAAGCAGGCAGAGAATTCCCTGCTAGCACCTTCTCTGTGCCTGGGAAGCAGAAGTGTTCACATTGCTTCGCAGAATCACTTTTGTGCAGAAAACAGTAACACTTGTTCAGAACGAAAGAAAGCACAGAGCCCCAGATTTTATGTTGTCCTGGAGAGCTTGCAGAGCAGTGGGGAAAGGCAGGCAGAGAATTCCCTGCTAGCACCTTCTCTGAGCCTGTTTACATTGCTTCGCAGCATCGCTTTTGTGCAGAAAACAGTAACACTTGTTCAGAACGAAAGAAAGCACAGAACCCCAGATTTTATGTTGTCCTGGAGAGCTTGCAGAGCACTGGGGAAAAGCAGGCAGAGAATTCCCTGCTAGCACCTTCTCTGTGCCTGGGAAGCAGAAGTGTTCACATTGCTTCGCAGAATCGCTTTTGTGCAGAAAACACTAACACTTGTTCAGAACGAAAGAAAGCACAGAGCCCCAGATTTTATGTTGTCCTGGAGAGCTTGCAGAGCACTGGGGAAAGGCAGGCAGAGAATTCCCTGCTAGCACCTTCTCTGTGCCTGTTCACATTGCTTGGCAGAATCGCTTTTGTGCTGAAAAGAGTAACACTTGTTCAGAACGAAAGAAAGCACAGAGCCCCAGATTTTATGTTGTCCTGGAGAGCTTGCAGAGCACTGGGGAAAAGCAGGCAGAGAATTCCCTGCTAGCACCTTCTCTGTGCCTGTTCACATTGCTTGGCAGAATCGCTTTTGTGCAGAAAACAGTAACACTTGTTCAGAACGAAAGAAAGCACAGAGCCCCAGATTTTATGTTGTCCTGGAGAGCTTGCAGAGCACTGGGGAAAAGCAGGCAGAGAATTCCCTGCTAGCACCTTCTCTGTGCCTGGGAAGCAGAAGTGTTCACATTGCTTCGCAGAATCGCTTTGTGCAGAAAACACTAACACTTGTTCAGATCGAAAGAAAGCACAGAGCCCCAGATTTTATGTTGTCCTGGAGAGCTTGCAGAGCACTGGGGAAAGGCAGGCAGAGAATTCCCTGCTAGCACCTTCTCTGTGCCTGTTTACATTGCTTCGCAGCATCGCTTTTGTGCAGAAAACAGTAACACTTGTTCAGATCGAAAGAAAGCACAGATCCCCAGATTTTATGTTTTCCTGGAGAGCTTGCAGAGCACTGGGGAAAGGCAGGCAGAGAATTCCCTGCTAGCACCTTCTCTGTGCCTGGGAAGCAGAAGTGTTCACATTGCTTCGCAGAATCACTTTTGTGCAGAAAACAGTAACACTTGTTCAGAATGAAAGAAAGCACAGAGCCCCAGATTTTATGTTGTCCTGGAGAGCTTGCAGAGCACTGGGGAAAAGCAGGCAGAGAAACCCTGCTAGCACCTTCTCTGTGCCTGTTTACATTGCTTCGCAGAATCGCTTTTGTGCAGAAAACAGTAACACTTGTTCAGAACGAAAGAAAGCACAGAGCCCCATATTTTATGTTGTCCTGGAGAGCTTGCAGAGCACTGGGGAAAAGCAGGCAGAGAATTCCCTGCTAGCACCTTCTCTGTGCCTGGGAAGCAGAAGTGTTCACATTGCTTCGCAGAATCGCTTTTGTGCAGAAAACACTAACACTTGTTCAGAACGAAAGAAAGCACAGATCCCCAGATTTTATGTTGTCCTAGAGAGCTTGCAGAGCACTGGGGAAAGGCAGGCAGAGAATTCCCTGCTAGCACCTTCTCTGTGCCTGTTTACATTGCTTCGCAGCATCGCTTTTGTGCAGAAAACACTAACACTTGTTCAGAACGAAAGAAAGCACAGAGCCCCAGATTTTATGTTGTCCTGGAGAGCTTGCAGAGCACTGGGGAAAAGCAGGCAGAGAATTCCCTGCTAGCACCTTCTCTGTGCCTGGGAAGCAGAAGTGTTCACATTGCTTCGCAGAATCGCTTTTGTGCAGAAAACAGTAACACTTGTTCAGATCGAAAGAAAGCACAGATCCCCAGATTTTATGTTGTCCTGGAGAGCTTGCAGAGCACTGGGGAAAGGCAGGCAGAGAATTCCCTGCTAGCACCTTCTCTGTGCCTGGGAAGCAGAAGTGTTCACATTGCTTCGCAGAATCACTTTTGTGCAGAAAACAGTAACACTTGTTCAGAACGAAAGAAAGCACAGAGCCCCAGATTTTATGTTGTCCTGGAGAGCTTGCAGAGCACTGGGGAAAAGCAGGCAGAGAAACCCTGCTAGCACCTTCTCTGTGCCTGTTTACATTGCTTCGCAGAATCGCTTTTGTGCAGAAAACAGTAACACTTGTTCAGAACGAAAGAAAGCACAGAGCCCCAGATTTTATGTTGTCCTAGAGAACTTGCAGAGCACTGGGGAAAGGCAGGCAGAGAATTCCCTGCTAGCACCTTCTCTGTGCCTGTTCCCATTGCTTGGCAGAATCGCTTTTGTGCAGAAAACAGTAACACTTGTTCAGAACGAAAGAAAGCACAGAGCCCCAGATTTTATGTTGTCCTGGAGAGCTTGCAGAGCAGTGGGGAAAGGCAGGCAGAGAATTCCCTGCTAGCACCTTCTCTGTGCCTGTTTACATTGCTTCGCAGCATCTCTTTTGTGCAGAAAACAGTAACACTTGTTCAGAACGAAAGAAAGCACAGAGCCCCAGATTTTATGTTGTCCTGGAGAGCTTGCAGAGCAGTGGGGAAAGGCAGGCAGAGAATTCCCTGCTAGCACCTTCTCTGTGCCTGTTTACATTGCTTCGCAGCATCGCTTTTGTGCAGAAAACAGTAACACTTGTTCAGAACGAAAGAAAGCACAGAACCCCAGATTTTATGTTGTCCTGGAGAGCTTGCAGAGCACTGGGGAAAAGCAGGCAGAGAATTCCCTGCTAGCACCTTCTCTGTGCCTGGGAAGCAGAAGTGTTCACATTGCTTCGCAGAATCGCTTTTGTGCAGAAAACACTAACACTTGTTCAGAATGAAAGAAAGCACAGAGCCCCAGATTTTATGTTGTCCTGGAGAGCTTGCAGAGCACTGGGGAAAGGCAGGCAGAGAATTCCCTGCTAGCACCTTCTCTGTGCCTGTTCACATTGCTTCGCAGAATCGCTTTTGTGCTGAAAAGAGTAACACTTGTTCAGAACGAAAGAAAGCACAGAGCCCCAGATTTTATGTTGTCCTGGAGAGCTTGCAGAGCACTGGGGAAAAGCAGGCAGAGAATTCCCTGCTAGCACCTTCTCTGTGCCTGGGAAGCAGAAGTGTTCACATTGCTTCGCAGAATCGCTTTTGTGCAGAAAACACTAACACTTGTTCAGATCGAAAGAAAGCACAGATCCCCAGATTTTATGTTTTCCTGGAGAGCTTGCAGAGCACTGGGGAAAGGCAGGCAGAGAATTCCCTGCTAGCACCTTCTCTGTGCCTGGGAAGCAGAAGTGTTCACATTGCTTCGCAGAATCACTTTTGTGCAGAAAACAGTAACACTTGTTCAGAACGAAAGAAAGCACAGAGCCCCAGATTTTATGTTGTCCTGGAGAGCTTGCAGAGCACTGGGGAAAGGCAGGCAGAGAATTACCTGCTAGCACCTTCTCTGTGCTTGTTCACATTGCTTCGCAGAATCGCTTTTGTGCTGAAAAGAGTAACACTTGTTCAGAACGAAAGAAAGCACAGAGCCCCAGATTTTATGTTGTCCTGGAGAGCTTGCAGAGCACTGGGGAAAAGCAGGCAGAGAATTCCCTGCTAGCACCTTCTCTGTGCCTGGGAAGCAGAAGTGTTCACATTGCTTCGCAGAATCGCTTTTGTGCAGAAAACACTAACACTTGTTCAGATCGAAAGAAAGCACAGATCCCCAGATTTTATGTTTTCCTGGAGAGCTTGCAGAGCACTGGGGAAAGGCAGGCAGAGAATTCCCTGCTAGCACCTTCTCTGTGCCTGGGAAGCAGAAGTGTTCACATTGCTTCGCAGAATCACTTTTGTGCAGAAAACAGTAACACTTGTTCAGAACGAAAGAAAGCACAGAGCCCCAGATTTTATGTTGTCCTGGAGAGCTTGCAGAGCACTGGGGAAAAGCAGGCAGAGAAACCCTGCTAGCACCTTCTCTGTGCCTGTTTACATTGCTTCGCAGAATCGCTTTTGTGCAGAAAACAGTAACACTTGTTCAGAACGAAAGAAAGCACAGAGCCCAAGATTTTATGTTGTCCTGGAGAGCTTGCAGAGCACTGGGGAAAAGCAGGCAGAGAATTCCCTGCTAGCACCTTCTCTGTGCCTGGGAAGCAGAAGTGTTCACATTGCTTCGCAGAATCGCTTTTGTGCAGAAAACACTAACACTTGTTCAGAACGAAAGAAAGCACAGATCCCCAGATTTTATGTTGTCCTAGAGAGCTTGCAGAGCACTGGGGAAAGGCAGGCAGAGAATTCCCTGCTAGCACCTTCTCTGTGCCTGTTCACATTGCTTGGCAGAATCGCTTTTGTGCAGAAAACACTAACACTTGTTCAGAACGAAAGAAAGCACAGAGCCCCAGATTTTATGTTGTCCTGGAGAGCTTGCAGAGCACTGGGGAAAGGCAGGCAGAGAATTCCCTGCTAGCACCTTCTCTGTGCCTGTTCACATTGCTTGGCAGAATCGCTTTTGTGCAGAAAACAGTAACACTTGTTCAGAACGAAAGAAAGCACAGAGCCCCAGATTTTATGTTGTCCTGGAGAGCTTGCAGAGCACTGGGGAAAAGCAGGCAGAGAATTCCCTGCTAGCACCTTCTCTGTGCCTGGGAAGCAGAAGTGTTCACATTGCTTCGCAGAATCGCTTTTGTGCAGAAAACACTAACACTTGTTCAGAACAAAAGAAAGCACAGAGCCCCAGATTTTATGTTGTCCTGGAGAGCTTGCAGAGCACTGGGGAAAAGCAGGCAGAGAATTCCCTGCTAGCACCTTCTCTGTGCCTGTTCACATTGCTTGGCAGAATCGCTTTTGTGCAGAAAACAGTAACACTTGTTCAGAACGAAAAAAAGCACAGAGCCCCAGATTTTATGTTGTCCTGGAGAGCTTGCAGAGCACTGGGGAAAAGCAGGCAGAGAATTCCCTGCTAGCACCTTCTCTGTGCCTGGGAAGCAGAAGTGTTCACATTGCTTGGCAGAATCGCTTTTGTGCAGAAAACAGTAACACTTGTTCAGAATGAAAGAAAGCACAGAGCCCCAGATTTTATGTTGTCCTGGAGAGCTTGCAGAGCACTGGGGAAAGGCAGGCAGAGAATTCCCTGCTAGCACCTTCTCTGTGCTTGTTCACATTGCTTCGCAGAATCGCTTTTGTGCTGAAAAGAGTAACACTTGTTCAGAACGAAAGAAAGCACAGAGCCCCAGATTTTATGTTGTCCTGGAGAGCTTGCAGAGCACTGGGGAAAAGCAGGCAGAGAATTCCCTGCTAGCACCTTCTCTGTGCCTGGGAAGCAGAAGTGTTCACATTGCTTCGCAGAATCGCTTTTGTGCAGAAAACACTAACACTTGTTCAGATCGAAAGAAAGCACAGATCCCCAGATTTTATGTTTTCCTGGAGAGCTTGCAGAGCACTGGGGAAAGGCAGGCAGAGAATTCCCTGCTAGCACCTTCTCTGTGCCTGGGAAGCAGAAGTGTTCACATTGCTTCGCAGAATCACTTTTGTGCAGAAAACAGTAACACTTGTTCAGAACGAAAGAAAGCACAGAGCCCCAGATTTTATGTTGTCCTGGAGAGCTTGCAGAGCACTGGGGAAAAGCAGGCAGAGAAACCCTGCTAGCACCTTCTCTGTGCCTGTTTACATTGCTTCGCAGAATCGCTTTTGTGCAGAAAACAGTAACACTTGTTCAGAACGAAATAAAGCACAGAGCCCAAGATTTTATGTTGTCCTGGAGAGCTTGCAGAGCACTGGGGAAAAGCAGGCAGAGAATTCCCTGCTAGCACCTTCTCTGTGCCTGGGAAGCAGAAGTGTTCACATTGCTTCGCAGAATCGCTTTTGTGCAGAAAACACTAACACTTGTTCAGAACGAAAGAAAGCACAGATCCCCAGATTTTATGTTGTCCTAGAGAGCTTGCAGAGCACTGGGGAAAGGCAGGCAGAGAATTCCCTGCTAGCACCTTCTCTGTGCCTGTTCACATTGCTTGGCAGAATCGCTTTTGTGCAGAAAACACTAACACTTGTTCAGAACGAAAGAAAGCACAGAGCCCCAGATTTTATGTTGTCCTGGAGAGCTTGCAGAGCACTGGGGAAAGGCAGGCAGAGAATTCCCTGCTAGCACCTTCTCTGTGCCTGTTCACATTGCTTGGCAGAATCGCTTTTGTGCAGAAAACAGTAACACTTGTTCAGAACGAAAGAAAGCACAGAGCCCCAGATTTTATGTTGTCCTGGAGAGCTTGCAGAGCACTGGGGAAAAGCAGGCAGAGAATTCCCTGCTAGCACCTTCTCTGTGCCTGGGAAGCAGAAGTGTTCACATTGCTTGGCAGAATCGCTTTTGTGCAGAAAACAGTAACACTTGTTCAGAACGAAAGAAAGCACAGAGCCCCAGATTTTATGTTGTCCTGGAGAGCTTGCAGAGCACTGGGGAAAGGCAGGCAGAGAATTCCCTGCTAGCACCTTCTCTGTGCCTGTTCACATTGCTTGGCAGAATCGCTTTTGCGCAGAAAACAGTAACACTTGTTCAGAACGAAAGAAAGCACAGAGCCCCAGATTTTATGTTGTCCTGGAGAGCTTGCAGAGCACTGGGGAAAGGCAGGCAGAGAATTCCCTGCTAGCACCTTCTCTGTGCCTGTTCACATTGCTTCTCAGAATCGCTTTTGTGCAGAAAACAGTAACACTTCTTCAGAACGAAAGAAAGCACAGAGCCCCAGATTTTATGTTGTCCTGGAGAGCTTGCAGAGCACTGGGGAAAGGCAGGCAGAGAATTCCCTGCTAGCACCTTCTCTGTGCCTGGGAAGCAGAAGTGTTCACATTGCTTCGCAGAATCGCTTTTGTGCAGAAAACACTAACACTTGTTCAGAACAAAAGAAAGCACAGAGCCCCAGATTTTATGTTGTCCTGGAGAGCTTGCAGAGCACTGGGGAAAAGCAGGCAGAGAATTCCCTGCTAGCACCTTCTCTGTGCCTGTTCACATTGCTTGGCAGAATCGCTTTTGTGCAGAAAACAGTAACACTTGTTCAGAACGAAAAAAAGCACAGAGCCCCAGATTTTATGTTGTCCTGGAGAGCTTGCAGAGCACTGGGGAAAAGCAGGCAGAGAATTCCCTGCTAGCACCTTCTCTGTGCCTGGGAAGCAGAAGTGTTCACATTGCTTCGCAGAATCGCTTTTGTGCATTAAACAGTAACACTTGTTCAGAACAAAAGAAAGCACAGAGCCCCAGATTTTATGTTGTCCTGGAGAGCTTGCAGAGCACTGGGGAAAAGCAGGCAGAGAATTCCCTGCTAGCACCTTCTCTGTGCCTGTTCACATTGCTTGGCAGAATCGCTTTTGTGCAGAAAACAGTAACACTTGTTCAGAACGAAAGAAAGCACAGAGCCCCAGATTTTATGTTGTCCTGGAGAGCTTGCAGAGCACTGGGGAAAAGCAGGCAGAGAATTCCCTGCTAGCACCTTCTCTGTGCCTGGGAAGCAGAAGTGTTCACATTGCTTCGCAGAATCGCTTTGTGCAGAAAACACTAACACTTGTTCAGAACGAAAGAAAGCACAGAGCCCCAGATTTTATGTTGTCCTGGAGAGCTTGCAGAGCACTGGGGAAAAGCAGGCAGAGAATTCCCTGCTAGCACCTTCTCTGTGCCTGGGAAGCAGAAGTGTTCACATTGCTTCGCAGAATCGCTTTTGTGCAGAAAACACTAACACTTGTTCAGAATGAAAGAAAGCACAGAGCCCCAGATTTTATGTTGTCCTGGAGAGCTTGCAGAGCACTGGGGAAAAGCAGGCAGAGAATTCCCTGCTAGCACCTTCTCTGTGCCTGGGAAGCAGAAGTGTTCACATTGCTTCGCAGAATCGCTTTTGTGCAGAAAACACTAACACTTGTTCAGATCGAAAGAAAGCACAGAGCCCCAGATTTTATGTTTTCCTGGAGAGCTTGCAGAGCACTGGGGAAAGGCAGGCAGAGAATTCCCTGCTAGCACCTTCTCTGTGCCTGGGAAGCAGAAGTGTTCACATTGCTTCGCAGAATCACTTTTGTGCAGAAAACAGTAACACTTGTTCAGAACGAAAGAAAGCACAGAGCCCCAGATTTTATGTTGTCCTGGAGAGCTTGCAGAGCACTGGGGAAAAGCAGGCAGAGAAACCCTGCTAGCACCTTCTCTGTGCCTGTTCCCATTGCTTGGCAGAATCGCTTTTGTGCAGAAAACAGTAACACTTGTTCAGAACGAAAGAAAGCACAGAGCCCCATATTTTATGTTGTCCTGGAGAGCTTGCAGAGCACTGGGGAAAAGCAGGCAGAGAATTCCCTGCTAGCACCTTCTCTGTGCCTGGGAAGCAGAAGTGTTCACATTGCTTCGCAGAATCGCTTTTGTGCAGAAAACACTAACACTTGTTCAGAACAAAAGAAAGCACAGTGCCCCAGATTTTATGTTGTCCTAGAGAGCTTGCAGAGCACTGGGGAAAGGCAGGCAGAGAATTCCCTGCTAGCACCTTCTCTGTGCCTGTTCCCATTGCTTGGCAGAATCGCTTTTGTGCAGAAAACAGTAACACTTGTTCAGAACGAAAGAAAGCACAGAACCCCAGATTTTATGTTGTCCTGGAGAGCTTGCAGAGCACTGGGGAAAAGCAGGCAGAGAATTCCCTGCTAGCACCTTCTCTGTGCCTGGGAAGCAGAAGTGTTCACATTGCTTCGCAGAATCGCTTTTGTGCAGAAAACACTAACACTTGTTCAGAACGAAAGAAAGCACAGAGCCCCAGATTTTATGTTGTCCTGGAGAGCTTGCAGAGCACTGGGGAAAGGCAGGCAGAGAATTCCCTGCTAGCACCTTCTCTGTGCCTGTTCACATTGCTTGGCAGAATCGCTTTTGTGCTGAAAAGAGTAACACTTGTTCAGAACGAAAGAAAGCACAGAGCCCCAGATTTTATGTTGTCCTGGAGAGCTTGCAGAGCACTGGGGAAAAGCAGGCAGAGAATTCCCTGCTAGCACCTTCTCTGTGCCTGTTCACATTGCTTGGCAGAATCGCTTTTGTGCAGAAAACAGTAACACTTGTTCAGAACGAAAGAAAGCACAGAGCCCCAGATTTTATGTTGTCCTGGAGAGCTTGCAGAGCACTGGGGAAAAGCAGGCAGAGAATTCCCTGCTAGCACCTTCTCTGTGCCTGGGAAGCAGAAGTGTTCACATTGCTTCGCAGAATCGCTTTGTGCAGAAAACACTAACACTTGTTCAGATCGAAAGAAAGCACAGAGCCCCAGATTTTATGTTGTCCTGGAGAGCTTGCAGAGCACTGGGGAAAGGCAGGCAGAGAATTCCCTGCTAGCACCTTCTCTGTGCCTGTTTACATTGCTTCGCAGCATCGCTTTTGTGCAGAAAACAGTAACACTTGTTCAGATCGAAAGAAAGCACAGATCCCCAGATTTTATGTTTTCCTGGAGAGCTTGCAGAGCACTGGGGAAAGGCAGGCAGAGAATTCCCTGCTAGCACCTTCTCTGTGCCTGGGAAGCAGAAGTGTTCACATTGCTTCGCAGAATCACTTTTGTGCAGAAAACAGTAACACTTGTTCAGAATGAAAGAAAGGAAAGAGCCCCAGATTTTATGTTGTCCTGGAGAGCTTGCAGAGCACTGGGGAAAAGCAGGCAGAGAAACCCTGCTAGCACCTTCTCTGTGCCTGTTTACATTGCTTCGCAGAATCGCTTTTGTGCAGAAAACAGTAACACTTGTTCAGAACGAAAGAAAGCACAGAGCCCCATATTTTATGTTGTCCTGGAGAGCTTGCAGAGCACTGGGGAAAAGCAGGCAGAGAATTCCCTGCTAGCACCTTCTCTGTGCCTGGGAAGCAGAAGTGTTCACATTGCTTCGCAGAATCGCTTTTGTGCAGAAAACACTAACACTTGTTCAGAACGAAAGAAAGCACAGATCCCCAGATTTTATGTTGTCCTAGAGAGCTTGCAGAGCACTGGGGAAAGGCAGGCAGAGAATTCCCTGCTAGCACCTTCTCTGTGCCTGTTTACATTGCTTCGCAGCATCGCTTTTGTGCAGAAAACACTAACACTTGTTCAGAACGAAAGAAAGCACAGAGCCCCAGATTTTATGTTGTCCTGGAGAGCTTGCAGAGCACTGGGGAAAAGCAGGCAGAGAATTCCCTGCTAGCACCTTCTCTGTGCCTGGGAAGCAGAAGTGTTCACATTGCTTCGCAGAATCGCTTTTGTGCAGAAAACAGTAACACTTGTTCAGATCGAAAGAAAGCACAGATCCCCAGATTTTATGTTGTCCTGGAGAGCTTGCAGAGCACTGGGGAAAGGCAGGCAGAGAATTCCCTGCTAGCACCTTCTCTGTGCCTGGGAAGCAGAAGTGTTCACATTGCTTCGCAGAATCACTTTTGTGCAGAAAACAGTAACACTTGTTCAGAACGAAAGAAAGCACAGAGCCCCAGATTTTATGTTGTCCTGGAGAGCTTGCAGAGCACTGGGGAAAAGCAGGCAGAGAAACCCTGCTAGCACCTTCTCTGTGCCTGTTTACATTGCTTCGCAGAATCGCTTTTGTGCAGAAAACAGTAACACTTGTTCAGAACGAAAGAAAGCACAGAGCCCCAGATTTTATGTTGTCCTAGAGAACTTGCAGAGCACTGGGGAAAGGCAGGCAGAGAATTCCCTGCTAGCACCTTCTCTGTGCCTGTTCCCATTGCTTGGCAGAATCGCTTTTGTGCAGAAAACAGTAACACTTGTTCAGAACGAAAGAAAGCACAGAGCCCCAGATTTTATGTTGTCCTGGAGAGCTTGCAGAGCAGTGGGGAAAGGCAGGCAGAGAATTCCCTGCTAGCACCTTCTCTGTGCCTGTTTACATTGCTTCGCAGCATCTCTTTTGTGCAGAAAACAGTAACACTTGTTCAGAACGAAAGAAAGCACAGAACCCCAGATTTTATGTTGTCCTGGAGAGCTTGCAGAGCACTGGGGAAAAGCAGGCAGAGAATTCCCTGCTAGCACCTTCTCTGTGCCTGGGAAGCAGAAGTGTTCACATTGCTTCGCAGAATCGCTTTTGTGCAGAAAACACTAACACTTGTTCAGAACGAAAGAAAGCACAGAGCCCCAGATTTTATGTTGTCCTGGAGAGCTTGCAGAGCACTGGGGAAAGGCAGGCAGAGAATTCCCTGCTAGCACCTTCTCTGTGCCTGTTCACATTGCTTCGCAGAATCGCTTTTGTGCTGAAAAGAGTAACACTTGTTCAGAACGAAAGAAAGCACAGAGCCCCAGATTTTATGTTGTCCTGGAGAGCTTGCAGAGCACTGGGGAAAAGCAGGCAGAGAATTCCCTGCTAGCACCTTCTCTGTGCCTGGGAAGCAGAAGTGTTCACATTGCTTCGCAGAATCGCTTTTGTGCAGAAAACACTAACACTTGTTCAGATCGAAAGAAAGCACAGAGCCCCAGATTTTATGTTTTCCTGGAGAGCTTGCAGAGCACTGGGGAAAGGCAGGCAGAGAATTCCCTGCTAGCACCTTCTCTGTGCCTGGGAAGCAGAAGTGTTCACATTGCTTCGCAGAATCACTTTTGTGCAGAAAACAGTAACACTTGTTCAGAACGAAAGAAAGCACAGAGCCCCAGATTTTATGTTGTCCTGGAGAGCTTGCAGAGCACTGGGGAAAAGCAGGCAGAGAAACCCTGCTAGCACCTTCTCTGTGCCTGTTTACATTGCTTCGCAGAATCGCTTTTGTGCAGAAAACAGTAACACTTGTTCAGAACGAAAGAAAGCACAGAGCCCAAGATTTTATGTTGTCCTGGAGAGCTTGCAGAGCACTGGGGAAAGGCAGGCAGAGAATTCCCTGCTAGCACCTTCTCTGTGCCTGGGAAGCAGAAGTGTTCACATTGCTTCGCAGAATCGCTTTTGTGCAGAAAACACTAACACTTGTTCAGAACGAAAGAAAGCACAGATCCCCAGATTTTATGTTGTCCTAGAGAGCTTGCAGAGCACTGGGGAAAGGCAGGCAGAGAATTCCCTGCTAGCACCTTCTCTGTGCCTGTTCCCATTGCTTCGCAGAATCGCTTTTGTGCAGAAAACACTAACACTTGTTCAGAACGAAAGAAAGCACAGAGCCCCAGATTTTATGTTGTCCTGGAGAGCTTGCAGAGCACTGGGGAAAGGCAGGCAGAGAATTCCCTGCTAGCACCTTCTCTGTGCCTGGGAAGCAGAAGTGTTCACATTGCTTCGCAGAATCACTTTTGTGCAGAAAACAGTAACACTTGTTCAGAACGAAAGAAAGCACAGAGCCCCAGATTTTATGTTGTCCTGGAGAGCTTGCAGAGCACTGGGGAAAGGCAGGCAGAGAATTCCCTGCTAGCACCTTCTCTGTGCCTGTTCACATTGCTTGGCAGAATCGCTTTTGTGCAGAAAACAGTAACACTTGTTCAGAACGAAAGAAAGCACAGAGCCCCAGATTTTATGTTGTCCTGGAGAGCTTGCAGAGCACTGGGGAAAAGCAGGCAGAGAATTCCCTGCTAGCACCTTCTCTGTGCCTGGGAAGCAGAAGTGTTCACATTGCTTCGCAGAATCGCTTTTGTGCAGAAAACACTAACACTTGTTCAGAACGAAAGAAAGCACAGAGCCCCAGATTTTATGTTGTCCTGGAGAGCTTGCAGAGCACTGGGGAAAGGCAGGCAGAGAATTCCCTGCTAGCACCTTCTCTGTGCCTGTTCACATTGCTTGGCAGAATCGCTTTTGCGCAGAAAACAGTAACACTTGTTCAGAACGAAAGAAAGCACAGAGCCCCAGATTTTATGTTGTCCTGGAGAGCTTGCAGAGCACTGGGGAAAGGCAGGCAGAGAATTCCCTGCTAGCACCTTCTCTGTGCCTGTTCACATTGCTTCTCAGAATCGCTTTTGTGCAGAAAACAGTAACACTTCTTCAGAACGAAAGAAAGCACAGAGCCCCAGATTTTATGTTGTCCTGGAGAGCTTGCAGAGCACTGGGGAAAGGCAGGCAGAGAATTCCCTGCTAGCACCTTCTCTGTGCCTGGGAAGCAGAAGTGTTCACATTGCTTCGCAGAATCGCTTTTGTGCAGAAAACAGTAACACTTGTTCAGAACGAAAGAAAGCACAGATCCCCAGATTTTATGTTGTCCTGGAGAGCTTGCAGAGCACTGGGGAAAAGCAGGCAGAGAATTCCCTGCTAGCACCTTCTCTGTGCCTGTTCACATTGCTTGGCAGAATCGCTTTTGTGCAGAAAACAGTAACACTTGTTCAGAACGAAAGAAAGCACAGAGCCCCAGATTTTATGTTGTCCTGGAGAGCTTGCAGAGCACTGGGGAAAAGCAGGCAGAGAATTCCCTGCTAGCACCTTCTCTGTGCCTGGGAAGCAGAAGTGTTCACATTGCTTCGCAGAATCGCTTTGTGCAGAAAACACTAACACTTGTTCAGATCGAAAGAAAGCACAGAGCCCCAGATTTTATGTTGTCCTGGAGAGCTTGCAGAGCACTGGGGAAAGGCAGGCAGAGAATTCCCTGCTAGCACCTTCTCTGTGCCTGTTTACATTGCTTCGCAGCATCGCTTTTGTGCAGAAAACAGTAACACTTGTTCAGAACGAAAGAAAGCACAGAGCCCCAGATTTTATGTTGTCCTGGAGAGCTTGCAGAGCACTGGGGAAAAGCAGGCAGAGAATTCCCTGCTAGCACCTTCTCTGTGCCTGGGAAGCAGAAGTGTTCACATTGCTTCGCAGAATCGCTTTTGTGCAGAAAACACTAACACTTGTTCAGAACGAAAGAAAGCACAGAGCCCCAGATTTTATGTTGTCCTGGAGAGCTTGCAGAGCACTGGGGAAAAGCAGGCAGAGAATTCCCTGCTAGCACCTTCTCTGTGCCTGGGAAGCAGAAGTGTTCACATTGCTTCGCAGAATCGCTTTTGTGCAGAAAACACTAACACTTGTTCAGATCGAAAGAAAGCACAGATCCCCAGATTTTATGTTTTCCTGGAGAGCTTGCAGAGCACTGGGGAAAGGCAGGCAGAGAATTCCCTGCTAGCACCTTCTCTGTGCCTGGGAAGCAGAAGTGTTCACATTGCTTCGCAGAATCGCTTTTGTGCAGAAAACAGTAACACTTGTTCAGAACGAAAGAAAGCACAGAGCCCCAGATTTTATGTTGTCCTGGAGAGCTTGCAGAGCACTGGGGAAAAGCAGGCAGAGAAACCCTGCTAGCACCTTCTCTGTGCCTGTTTACATTGCTTCGCAGAATCGCTTTTGTGCAGAAAACAGTAACACTTGTTCAGAACGAAAGAAAGCACAGAGCCCCATATTTTATGTTGTCCTGGAGAGCTTGCAGAGCACTGGGGAAAAGCAGGCAGAGAATTCCCTGCTAGCACCTTCTCTGTGCCTGGGAAGCAGAAGTGTTCACATTGCTTCGCAGAATCGCTTTTGTGCAGAAAACACTAACACTTGTTCAGAACAAAAGAAAGCACAGTGCCCCAGATTTTATGTTGTCCTAGAGAGCTTGCAGAGCACTGGGGAAAGGCAGGCAGAGAATTCCCTGCTAGCACCTTCTCTGTGCCTGTTCCCATTGCTTGGCAGAATCGCTTTTGTGCAGAAAACAGTAACACTTGTTCAGAACGAAAGAAAGCACAGAGCCCCAGATTTTATGTTGTCCTGGAGAGCTTGCAGAGCAGTGGGGAAAGGCAGGCAGAGAATTCCCTGCTAGCACCTTCTCTGTGCCTGTTTACATTGCTTCGCAGCATCGCTTTTGTGCAGAAAACAGTAACACTTGTTCAGAACGAAAGAAAGCACAGAACCCCAGATTTTATGTTGTCCTGGAGAGCTTGCAGAGCACTGGGTAAAAGCAGGCAGAGAATTCCCTGCTAGCACCTTCTCTGTGCCTGGGAAGCAGAAGTGTTCACATTGCTTCGCAGAATCGCTTTTGTGCAGAAAACAGTAACACTTGTTCAGAACGAAAGAAAGCACAGAGCCCCAGATTTTATGTTGTCCTGGAGAGCTTGCAGAGCACTGGGGAAAGGCAGGCAGAGAATTCCCTGCTAGCACCTTCTCTGTGCCTGTTCACATTGCTTCTCAGAATCGCTTTTGTGCAGAAAACAGTAACACTTCTTCAGAACGAAAGAAAGCACAGAGCCCCAGATTTTATGTTGTCCTGGAGAGCTTGCAGAGCACTGGGGAAAGGCAGGCAGAGAATTCCCTGCTAGCACCTTCTCTGTGCCTGGGAAGCAGAAGTGTTCACATTGCTTCGCAGAATCGCTTTTGTGCAGAAAACAGTAACACTTGTTCAGAACGAAAGAAAGCACAGATCCCCAGATTTTATGTTGTCCTGGAGAGCTTGCAGAGCACTGGGGAAAAGCAGGCAGAGAATTCCCTGCTAGCACCTTCTCTGTGCCTGTTCACATTGCTTGGCAGAATCGCTTTTGTGCAGAAAACAGTAACACTTGTTCAGAACGAAAGAA
Source organism: Strix uralensis (assembly GCF_047716275.1). Lineage (NCBI taxonomy): Eukaryota > Metazoa > Chordata > Aves > Strigiformes > Strigidae > Strix > Strix uralensis. The sequence goes on from NC_133993.1 coordinate 1,776,360, forward strand.
AGCACAGAGCCCCAGATTTTATGTTGTCCTGGAGAGCTTGCAGAGCACTGGGGAAAAGCAGGCAGAGAATTCCCTGCTAGCACCTTCTCTGTGCCTGGGAAGCAGAAGTGTTCACATTGCTTCGCAGAATCGCTTTGTGCAGAAAACACTAACACTTGTTCAGATCGAAAGAAAGCACAGAGCCCCAGATTTTATGTTGTCCTGGAGAGCTTGCAGAGCACTGGGGAAAGGCAGGCAGAGAATTCCCTGCTAGCACCTTCTCTGTGCCTGTTTACATTGCTTCGCAGCATCGCTTTTGTGCAGAAAACAGTAACACTTGTTCAGAACGAAAGAAAGCACAGAGCCCCAGATTTTATGTTGTCCTGGAGAGCTTGCAGAGCACTGGGGAAAAGCAGGCAGAGAATTCCCTGCTAGCACCTTCTCTGTGCCTGGGAAGCAGAAGTGTTCACATTGCTTCGCAGAATCGCTTTTGTGCAGAAAACACTAACACTTGTTCAGAACGAAAGAAAGCACAGAGCCCCAGATTTTATGTTGTCCTGGAGAGCTTGCAGAGCACTGGGGAAAAGCAGGCAGAGAATTCCCTGCTAGCACCTTCTCTGTGCCTGGGAAGCAGAAGTGTTCACATTGCTTCGCAGAATCGCTTTTGTGCAGAAAACACTAACACTTGTTCAGATCGAAAGAAAGCACAGATCCCCAGATTTTATGTTTTCCTGGAGAGCTTGCAGAGCACTGGGGAAAGGCAGGCAGAGAATTCCCTGCTAGCACCTTCTCTGTGCCTGGGAAGCAGAAGTGTTCACATTGCTTCGCAGAATCGCTTTTGTGCAGAAAACAGTAACACTTGTTCAGAACGAAAGAAAGCACAGAGCCCCAGATTTTATGTTGTCCTGGAGAGCTTGCAGAGCACTGGGGAAAAGCAGGCAGAGAAACCCTGCTAGCACCTTCTCTGTGCCTGTTTACATTGCTTCGCAGAATCGCTTTTGTGCAGAAAACAGTAACACTTGTTCAGAACGAAAGAAAGCACAGAGCCCCATATTTTATGTTGTCCTGGAGAGCTTGCAGAGCACTGGGGAAAAGCAGGCAGAGAATTCCCTGCTAGCACCTTCTCTGTGCCTGGGAAGCAGAAGTGTTCACATTGCTTCGCAGAATCGCTTTTGTGCAGAAAACACTAACACTTGTTCAGAACAAAAGAAAGCACAGTGCCCCAGATTTTATGTTGTCCTAGAGAGCTTGCAGAGCACTGGGGAAAGGCAGGCAGAGAATTCCCTGCTAGCACCTTCTCTGTGCCTGTTCCCATTGCTTGGCAGAATCGCTTTTGTGCAGAAAACAGTAACACTTGTTCAGAACGAAAGAAAGCACAGAGCCCCAGATTTTATGTTGTCCTGGAGAGCTTGCAGAGCAGTGGGGAAAGGCAGGCAGAGAATTCCCTGCTAGCACCTTCTCTGTGCCTGTTTACATTGCTTCGCAGCATCGCTTTTGTGCAGAAAACAGTAACACTTGTTCAGAACGAAAGAAAGCACAGAACCCCAGATTTTATGTTGTCCTGGAGAGCTTGCAGAGCACTGGGTAAAAGCAGGCAGAGAATTCCCTGCTAGCACCTTCTCTGTGCCTGGGAAGCAGAAGTGTTCACATTGCTTCGCAGAATCGCTTTTGTGCAGAAAACAGTGACACTTGTTCAGAACGAAAGAAAGCACAGAGCCCCAGATTTTATGTTGTCCTGGAGAGCTTGCAGAGCACTGGGGAAAGGCAGGCAGAGAATTCCCTGCTAGCACCTTCTCTGTGCCTGTTCACATTGCTTGGCAGAATCGCTTTTGTGCTGAAAAGAGTAACACTTGTTCAGAACGAAAGAAAGCACAGAGCCCCAGATTTTATGTTGTCCTGGAGAGCTTGCAGAGCACTGGGGAAAAGCAGGCAGAGAATTCCCTGCTAGCACCTTCTCTGTGCCTGGGAAGCAGAAGTGTTCACATTGCTTCGCAGAATCGCTTTTGTGCAGAAAACAGTAACACTTGTTCAGAACAAAAGAAAGCACAGAGCCCCAGATTTTATGTTGTCCTGGAGAGCTTGCAGAGCACTGGGGAAAAGCAGGCAGAGAATTCCCTGCTAGCACCTTCTCTGTGCCTGTTCACATTGCTTGGCAGAATCGCTTTTGTGCAGAAAACAGTAACACTTGTTCAGAACGAAAGAAAGCACAGAGCCCCAGATTTTATGTTGTCCTGGAGAGCTTGCAGAGCACTGGGGAAAAGCAGGCAGAGAATTCCCTGCTAGCACCTTCTCTGTGCCTGGGAAGCAGAAGTGTTCACATTGCTTCGCAGAATCGCTTTTGTGCAGAAAACACTAACACTTGTTCAGATCGAAAGAAAGCACAGAGCCCCAGATTTTATGTTTTCCTGGAGAGCTTGCAGAGCACTGGGGAAAAGCAGGCAGAGAAACCCTGCTAGCACCTTCTCTGTGCCTGTTTACATTGCTTCGCAGAATCGCTTTTGTGCAGAAAACAGTAACACTTGTTCAGAACGAAAGAAAGCACAGAGCCCCAGATTTTATGTTGTCCTGGAGAGCTTGCAGAGCACTGGGGAAAAGCAGGCAGAGAATTCCCTGCTAGCACCTTCTCTGTGCCTGGGAAGCAGAAGTGTTCACATTGCTTCGCAGAATCGCTTTTGTGCAGAAAACACTAACACTTGTTCAGAACGAAAGAAAGCACAGATCCCCAGATTTTATGTTGTCCTAGAGAGCTTGCAGAGCACTGGGGAAAGGCAGGCAGAGAATTCCCTGCTAGCACCTTCTCTGTGCCTGTTCCCATTGCTTGGCAGAATCGCTTTTGTGCAGAAAACAGTAACACTTGTTCAGAACGAAAGAAAGCACAGAGCCCCAGATTTTATGTTGTCCTGGAGAGCTTGCAGAGCAGTGGGGAAAGGCAGGCAGAGAATTCCCTGCTAGCACCTTCTCTGTGCCTGTTTACATTGCTTCGCAGCATCGCTTTTGTGCAGAAAACAGTAACACTTGTTCAGAACGAAAGAAAGCACAGAGCCCCAGATTTTATGTTGTCCTGGAGAGCTTGCAGAGCACTGGGGAAAAGCAGGCAGAGAATTCCCTGCTAGCACCTTCTCTGTGCCTGGGAAGCAGAAGTGTTCACATTGCTTCGCAGAATCGCTTTTGTGCAGAAAACACTAACACTTGTTCAGAACGAAAGAAAGCACAGAGCCCCAGATTTTATGTTGTCCTGGAGAGCTTGCAGAGCACTGGGGAAAGGCAGGCAGAGAATTCCCTGCTAGCACCTTCTCTGTGCCTGTTCACATTGCTTGGCAGAATCGCTTTTGCGCAGAAAACAGTAACACTTGTTCAGAACGAAAGAAAGCACAGAGCCCCAGATTTTATGTTGTCCTGGAGAGCTTGCAGAGCACTGGGGAAAAGCAGGCAGAGAATTCCCTGCTAGCACCTTCTCTGTGCCTGGGAAGCAGAAGTGTTCACATTGCTTCGCAGAATCGCTTTTGTGCAGAAAACACTAACACTTGTTCAGATCGAAAGAAAGCACAGAGCCCCAGATTTTATGTTTTCCTGGAGAGCTTGCAGAGCACTGGGGAAAAGCAGGCAGAGAAACCCTGCTAGCACCTTCTCTGTGCCTGTTTACATTGCTTCGCAGAATCGCTTTTGTGCAGAAAACAGTAACACTTGTTCAGAACGAAAGAAAGCACAGAGCCCCAGATTTTATGTTGTCCTGGAGAGCTTGCAGAGCACTGGGGAAAAGCAGGCAGAGAATTCCCTGCTAGCACCTTCTCTGTGCCTGGGAAGCAGAAGTGTTCACATTGCTTCGCAGAATCGCTTTTGTGCAGAAAACACTAACACTTGTTCAGAACGAAAGAAAGCACAGATCCCCAGATTTTATGTTGTCCTAGAGAGCTTGCAGAGCACTGGGGAAAGGCAGGCAGAGAATTCCCTGCTAGCACCTTCTCTGTGCCTGTTCCCATTGCTTGGCAGAATCGCTTTTGTGCAGAAAACAGTAACACTTGTTCAGAACGAAAGAAAGCACAGAGCCCCAGATTTTATGTTGTCCTGGAGAGCTTGCAGAGCAGTGGGGAAAGGCAGGCAGAGAATTCCCTGCTAGCACCTTCTCTGTGCCTGTTTACATTGCTTCGCAGCATCGCTTTTGTGCAGAAAACAGTAACACTTGTTCAGAACGAAAGAAAGCACAGAGCCCCAGATTTTATGTTGTCCTGGAGAGCTTGCAGAGCACTGGGGAAAAGCAGGCAGAGAATTCCCTGCTAGCACCTTCTCTGTGCCTGGGAAGCAGAAGTGTTCACATTGCTTCGCAGAATCGCTTTTGTGCAGAAAACACTAACACTTGTTCAGAACGAAAGAAAGCACAGAGCCCCAGATTTTATGTTGTCCTGGAGAGCTTGCAGAGCACTGGGGAAAGGCAGGCAGAGAATTCCCTGCTAGCACCTTCTCTGTGCCTGTTCACATTGCTTGGCAGAATCGCTTTTGCGCAGAAAACAGTAACACTTGTTCAGAACGAAAGAAAGCACAGAGCCCCAGATTTTATGTTGTCCTGGAGAGCTTGCAGAGCACTGGGGAAAAGCAGGCAGAGAATTCCCTGCTAGCACCTTCTCTGTGCCTGGGAAGCAGAAGTGTTCACATTGCTTCGCAGAATCGCTTTTGTGCAGAAAACAGTAACACTTGTTCAGAACGAAAGAAAGCACAGAGCCCCAGATTTTATGTTGTCCTGGAGAGCTTGCAGAGCACTGGGGAAAGGCAGGCAGAGAATTCCCTGCTAGCACCTTCTCTGTGCCTGGGAAGCAGAAGTGTTCACATTGCTTCGCAGAATCACTTTTGTGCAGAAAACAGTAACACTTGTTCAGAACGAAAGAAAGCACAGAGCCCCAGATTTTATGTTGTCCTGGAGAGCTTGCAGAGCACTGGGGAAAAGCAGGCAGAGAATTCCCTGCTAGCACCTTCTCTGTGCCTGGGAAGCAGAAGTGTTCACATTGCTTCGCAGAATCGCTTTTGTGCAGAAAACACTAACACTTGTTCAGATCGAAAGAAAGCACAGAGCCCCAGATTTTATGTTGTCCTGGAGAGCTTGCAGAGCACTGGGGAAAGGCAGGCAGAGAATTCCCTGCTAGCACCTTCTCTGTGCCTGGGAAGCAGAAGTGTTCACATTGCTTCGCAGAATCGCTTTTGTGCAGAAAACACTAACACTTGTTCAGAACAAAAGAAAGCACAGTGCCCCAGATTTTATGTTGTCCTGGAGAGGTTGCAGAGCAGTGGGGAAAGGCAGGCAGAGAATTCCCTGCTAGCACCTTCTCTGTGCCTGTTTACATTGCTTCGCAGCATCGCTTTTGTGCAGAAAACACTAACACTTGTTCAGAACGAAAGAAAGCACAGAGCCCCAGATTTTATGTTGTCCTGGAGAGCTTGCAGAGCACTGGGGAAAAGCAGGCAGAGAATTCCCTGCTAGCACCTTCTCTGTGCCTGTTCACATTGCTTGGCAGAATCGCTTTTGTGCAGAAAACACTAACACTTGTTCAGAACGAAAGAAAGCACAGAGCCCCATATTTTATGTTGTCCTGGAGAGCTTGCAGAGCACTGGGGAAAAGCAGGCAGAAAATTCCCTGCTAGCACCTTCTCTGTGCCTGGGAAGCAGAAGTGTTCACATTGCTTCGCAGAATCGCTTTTGTGCAGAAAACACTAACACTTGTTCAGAACGAAAGAAAGCACAGAGCCCCAGATTTTATGTTGTCCTAGAGAGCTTGCAGAGCACTGGGGAAAGGCAGGCAGAGAATTCCCTGCTAGCACCTTCTCTGTGCCTGTTCCCATTGCTTGGCAGAATCGCTTTTGTGCAGAAAACAGTAACACTTGTTCAGAACGAAAGAAAGCACAGAGCCCCAGATTTTATGTTGTCCTGGAGAGCTTGCAGAGCAGTGGGGAAAGGCAGGCAGAGAATTCCCTGCTAGCACCTTCTCTGTGCCTGTTTACATTGCTTCGCAGCATCGCTTTTGTGCAGAAAACAGTAACACTTGTTCAGAACGAAATAAAGCACAGAGCCCCATATTTTATGTTGTCCTGGAGAGCTTGCAGAGCACTGGGGAAAAGCAGGCAGAGAATTCCCTGCTAGCACCTTCTCTGTGCCTGGGAAGCAGAAGTGTTCACATTGCTTCGCAGAATCGCTTTTGTGCAGAAAACACTAACACTTGTTCAGAACGAAAGAAAGCACAGATCCCCAGATTTTATGTTGTCCTAGAGAGCTTGCAGAGCACTGGGGAAAGGCAGGCAGAGAATTCCCTGCTAGCACCTTCTCTGTGCCTGTTCCCATTGCTTGGCAGAATCGCTTTTGTGCAGAAAACAGTAACACTTGTTCAGAACGAAAGAAAGCACAGAGCCCCAGATTTTATGTTGTCCTGGAGAGCTTGCAGAGCACTGGGGAAAGGCAGGCAGAGAATTCCCTGCTAGCACCTTCTCTGTGCCTGGGAAGCAGAAGTGTTCACATTGCTTCGCAGAATCACTTTTGTGCAGAAAACAGTAACACTTGTTCAGAACGAAAGAAAGCACAGAGCCCCAGATTTTATGTTGTCCTGGAGAGCTTGCAGAGCACTGGGGAAAAGCAGGCAGAGAATTCCCTGCTAGCACCTTCTCTGTGCCTGGGAAGCAGAAGTGTTCACATTGCTTCGCAGAATCGCTTTTGTGCAGAAAACACTAACACTTGTTCAGATCGAAAGAAAGCACAGAGCCCCAGATTTTATGTTGTCCTGGAGAGCTTGCAGAGCACTGGGGAAAGGCAGGCAGAGAATTCCCTGCTAGCACCTTCTCTGTGCCTGGGAAGCAGAAGTGTTCACATTGCTTCGCAGAATCGCTTTTGTGCAGAAAACACTAACACTTGTTCAGAACAAAAGAAAGCACAGTGCCCCAGATTTTATGTTGTCCTGGAGAGGTTGCAGAGCAGTGGGGAAAGGCAGGCAGAGAATTCCCTGCTAGCACCTTCTCTGTGCCTGTTTACATTGCTTCGCAGCATCGCTTTTGTGCAGAAAACACTAACACTTGTTCAGAACGAAAGAAAGCACAGAGCCCCAGATTTTATGTTGTCCTGGAGAGCTTGCAGAGCACTGGGGAAAAGCAGGCAGAGAATTCCCTGCTAGCACCTTCTCTGTGCCTGTTCACATTGCTTGGCAGAATCGCTTTTGTGCAGAAAACACTAACACTTGTTCAGAACGAAAGAAAGCACAGAGCCCCATATTTTATGTTGTCCTGGAGAGCTTGCAGAGCACTGGGGAAAAGCAGGCAGAAAATTCCCTGCTAGCACCTTCTCTGTGCCTGGGAAGCAGAAGTGTTCACATTGCTTCGCAGAATCGCTTTTGTGCAGAAAACACTAACACTTGTTCAGAACGAAAGAAAGCACAGAGCCCCAGATTTTATGTTGTCCTAGAGAGCTTGCAGAGCACTGGGGAAAGGCAGGCAGAGAATTCCCTGCTAGCACCTTCTCTGTGCCTGTTCCCATTGCTTGGCAGAATCGCTTTTGTGCAGAAAACAGTAACACTTGTTCAGAACGAAAGAAAGCACAGAGCCCCAGATTTTATGTTGTCCTGGAGAGCTTGCAGAGCAGTGGGGAAAGGCAGGCAGAGAATTCCCTGCTAGCACCTTCTCTGTGCCTGTTTACATTGCTTCGCAGCATCGCTTTTGTGCAGAAAACAGTAACACTTGTTCAGAACGAAATAAAGCACAGAGCCCCATATTTTATGTTGTCCTGGAGAGCTTGCAGAGCACTGGGGAAAAGCAGGCAGAGAATTCCCTGCTAGCACCTTCTCTGTGCCTGGGAAGCAGAAGTGTTCACATTGCTTCGCAGAATCGCTTTTGTGCAGAAAACACTAACACTTGTTCAGAACGAAAGAAAGCACAGATCCCCAGATTTTATGTTGTCCTAGAGAGCTTGCAGAGCACTGGGGAAAGGCAGGCAGAGAATTCCCTGCTAGCACCTTCTCTGTGCCTGTTCCCATTGCTTGGCAGAATCGCTTTTGTGCAGAAAACAGTAACACTTGTTCAGAACGAAAGAAAGCACAGAGCCCCAGATTTTATGTTGTCCTGGAGAGCTTGCAGAGCACTGGGGAAAGGCAGGCAGAGAATTCCCTGCTAGCACCTTCTCTGTGCCTGTTTACATTGCTTCGCAGCATCGCTTTTGTGCAGAAAACACTAACACTTGTTCAGAACGAAAGAAAGCACAGAGCCCCAGATTTTATGTTGTCCTGGAGAGCTTGCAGAGCACTGGGGAAAAGCAGGCAGAGAATTCCCTGCTAGCACCTTCTCTGTGCCTGGGAAGCAGAAGTGTTCACATTGCTTGGCAGAATCGCTTTTGTGCAGAAAACACTAACACTTGTTCAGAACGAAAGAAAGCACAGAGCCCCAGATTTTATGTTGTCCTGGAGAGCTTGCAGAGCACTGGGGAAAGGCAGGCAGAGAATTCCCTGCTAGCACCTTCTCTGTGCCTGTTCACATTGCTTGGCAGAATCGCTTTTGCGCAGAAAACAGTAACACTTGTTCAGAACGAAAGAAAGCACAGAGCCCCAGATTTTATGTTGTCCTGGAGAGCTTGCAGAGCACTGGGGAAAAGTAGGCAGAGAATTCCCTGCTAGCACCTTCTCTGTGCCTGGGAAGCAGAAGTGTTCACATTGCTTCGCAGAATCGCTTTTGTGCAGAAAACAGTAACACTTGTTCAGAACGAAAGAAAGCACAGAGCCCCATATTTTATGTTGTCCTGGAGAGCTTGCAGAGCACTGGGGAAAAGCAGGCAGAGAATTCCCTGCTAGCACCTTCTCTGTGCCTGGGAAGCAGAAGTGTTCACATTGCTTCGCAGAATCGCTTTTGTGCAGAAAACACTAACACTTGTTCAGATCGAAAGAAAGCACAGAGCTCCAGATTTTATGTTTTCCTGGAGAGCTTGCAGAGCACTGGGGAAAGGCAGGCAGAGAATTCCCTGCTAGCACCTTCTCTGTGCCTGGGAAGCAGAAGTGTTCACATTGCTTCGCAGAATCACTTTTGTGCAGAAAACAGTAACACTTGTTCAGAACGAAAGAAAGCACAGAGCCCCAGATTTTATGTTGTCCTGGAGAGCTTGCAGAGCACTGGGGAAAAGCAGGCAGAGAATTCCCTGCTAGCACCTTCTCTGTGCCTGGGAAGCAGAAGTGTTCACATTGCTTCGCAGAATCGCTTTTGTGCAGAAAACACTAACACTTGTTCAGAACGAAAGAAAGCACAGATCCCCAGATTGTATGTTGTCCTAGAGAGCTTGCAGAGCACTGGGGAAAGGCAGGCAGAGAATTCCCTGCTAGCACCTTCTCTGTGCCTGTTTACATTGCTTCGCAGCATCGCTTTTGTGCAGAAAACAGTAACACTTGTTCAGAACGAAAGAAAGCACAGAGCCCCAGATTTTATGTTGTCCTGGAGAGCTTGCAGAGCACTGGGGAAAAGCAGGCAGAGAATTCCCTGCTAGCACCTTCTCTGTGCCTGGGAAGCAGAAGTGTTCACATTGCTTCGCAGAATCACTTTTGTGCAGAAAACAGTAACACTTGTTCAGAACGAAAGAAAGCACAGAGCCCCAGATTTTATGTTGTCCTGGAGAGCTTGCAGAGCACTGGGGAAAAGCAGGCAGAGAAACCCTGCTAGCACCTTCTCTGTGCCTGTTTACATTGCTTCGCAGAATCGCTTTTGTGCAGAAAACAGTAACACTTGTTCAGAACGAAAGAAAGCACAGAGCCCCATATTTTATGTTGTCCTGGAGAGCTTGCAGAGCACTGGGGAAAAGCAGGCAGAGAATTCCCTGCTAGCACCTTCTCTGTGCCTGGGAAGCAGAAGTGTTCACATTGCTTCGCAGAATCGCTTTTGTGCAGAAAACACTAACACTTGTTCAGATCGAAAGAAAGCACAGAGCCCCAGATTTTATGTTGTCCTGGAGAGCTTGCAGAGCACTGGGGAAAGGCAGGCAGAGAATTCCCTGCTAGCACCTTCTCTGTGCCTGTTCCCATTGCTTGGCAGAATCGCTTTTGTGCAGAAAACAGTAACACTTGTTCAGAACGAAAGAAAGCACAGAGCCCCAGATTTTATGTTGTCCTGGATAGCTTGCAGAGCAGTGGGGAAAGGCAGGCAGAGAATTCCCTGCTAGCACCTTCTCTGTGCCTGTTTACATTGCTTCGCAGCATCGCTTTTGTGCAGAAAACAGTAACACTTGTTCAGAACGAAAGAAAGCACAGAACCCCAGATTTTATGTTGTCCTGGAGAGCTTGCAGAGCACTGGGGAAAAGCAGGCAGAGAATTCCCTGCTAGCACCTTCTCTGTGCCTGGGAAGCAGAAGTGTTCACATTGCTTCGCAGAATCGCTTTTGTGCAGAAAACACTAACACTTGTTCAGAACGAAAGAAAGCACAGAGCCCCAGATTTTATGTTGTCCTGGAGAGCTTGCAGAGCACTGGGGAAAGGCAGGCAGAGAATTCCCTGCTAGCACCTTCTCTGTGCCTGTTCACATTGCTTCGCAGAATCGCTTTTGTGCTGAAAAGAGTAACACTTGTTCAGAACGAAAGAAAGCACAGAGCCCCAGATTTTATGTTGTCCTGGAGAGCTTGCAGAGCACTGGGGAAAAGCAGGCAGAGAATTCCCTGCTAGCACCTTCTCTGTGCCTGGGAAGCAGAAGTGTTCACATTGCTTCGCAGAATCGCTTTTGTGCAGAAAACACTAACACTTGTTCAGATCGAAAGAAAGCACAGAGCCCCAGATTTTATGTTTTCCTGGAGAGCTTGCAGAGCACTGGGGAAAGGCAGGCAGAGAATTCCCTGCTAGCACCTTCTCTGTGCCTGGGAAGCAGAAGTGTTCACATTGCTTCGCAGAATCACTTTTGTGCAGAAAACAGTAACACTTGTTCAGAACGAAAGAAAGCACAGAGCCCCAGATTTTATGTTGTCCTGGAGAGCTTGCAGAGCACTGGGGAAAAGCAGGCAGAGAAACCCTGCTAGCACCTTCTCTGTGCCTGTTTACATTGCTTCGCAGAATCGCTTTTGTGCAGAAAACAGTAACACTTGTTCAGAACGAAAGAAAGCACAGAGCCCAAGATTTTATGTTGTCCTGGAGAGCTTGCAGAGCACTGGGGAAAGGCAGGCAGAGAATTCCCTGCTAGCACCTTCTCTGTGCCTGGGAAGCAGAAGTGTTCACATTGCTTCGCAGAATCGCTTTTGTGCAGAAAACACTAACACTTGTTCAGAACGAAAGAAAGCACAGATCCCCAGATTTTATGTTGTCCTAGAGAGCTTGCAGAGCACTGGGGAAAGGCAGGCAGAGAATTCCCTGCTAGCACCTTCTCTGTGCCTGTTCACATTGCTTGGCAGAATCGCTTTTGTGCAGAAAACAGTAACACTTGTTCAGAACGAAAGAAAGCACAGAGCCCCAGATTTTATGTTGTCCTGGAGAGCTTGCAGAGCACTGGGGAAAAGCAGGCAGAGAATTCCCTGCTAGCACCTTCTCTGTGCCTGGGAAGCAGAAGTGTTCACATTGCTTCGCAGAATCGCTTTTGTGCAGAAAACACTAACACTTGTTCAGAACGAAAGAAAGCACAGAGCCCCAGATTTTATGTTGTCCTGGAGAGCTTGCAGAGCACTGGGGAAAGGCAGGCAGAGAATTCCCTGCTAGCACCTTCTCTGTGCCTGTTCACATTGCTTGGCAGAATCGCTTTTGCGCAGAAAACAGTAACACTTGTTCAGAACGAAAGAAAGCACAGAGCCCCAGATTTTATGTTGTCCTGGAGAGCTTGCAGAGCACTGGGGAAAGGCAGGCAGAGAATTCCCTGCTAGCACCTTCTCTGTGCCTGTTCACATTGCTTCTCAGAATCGCTTTTGTGCAGAAAACAGTAACACTTCTTCAGAACGAAAGAAAGCACAGAGCCCCAGATTTTATGTTGTCCTGGAGAGCTTGCAGAGCACTGGGGAAAGGCAGGCAGAGAATTCCCTGCTAGCACCTTCTCTGTGCCTGGGAAGCAGAAGTGTTCACATTGCTTCGCAGAATCGCTTTTGTGCAGAAAACACTAACACTTGTTCAGAACAAAAGAAAGCACAGAGCCCCAGATTTTATGTTGTCCTGGAGAGCTTGCAGAGCACTGGGGAAAAGCAGGCAGAGAATTCCCTGCTAGCACCTTCTCTGTGCCTGGGAAGCAGAAGTGTTCACATTGCTTCGCAGAATCGCTTTTGTGCATTAAACAGTAACACTTGTTCAGAACAAAAGAAAGCACAGAGCCCCAGATTTTATGTTGTCCTGGAGAGCTTGCAGAGCACTGGGGAAAAGCAGGCAGAGAATTCCCTGCTAGCACCTTCTCTGTGCCTGTTCACATTGCTTGGCAGAATCGCTTTTGTGCAGAAAACAGTAACACTTGTTCAGAACGAAAGAAAGCACAGAGCCCCAGATTTTATGTTGTCCTGGAGAGCTTGCAGAGCACTGGGGAAAAGCAGGCAGAGAATTCCCTGCTAGCACCTTCTCTGTGCCTGGGAAGCAGAAGTGTTCACATTGCTTCGCAGAATCGCTTTGTGCAGAAAACACTAACACTTGTTCAGATCGAAAGAAAGCACAGAGCCCCAGATTTTATGTTGTCCTGGAGAGCTTGCAGAGCACTGGGGAAAGGCAGGCAGAGAATTCCCTGCTAGCACCTTCTCTGTGCCTGTTTACATTGCTTCGCAGCATCGCTTTTGTGCAGAAAACAGTAACACTTGTTCAGAACGAAAGAAAGCACAGAGCCCCAGATTTTATGTTGTCCTGGAGAGCTTGCAGAGCACTGGGGAAAAGCAGGCAGAGAATTCCCTGCTAGCACCTTCTCTGTGCCTGGGAAGCAGAAGTGTTCACATTGCTTCGCAGAATCGCTTTTGTGCAGAAAACACTAACACTTGTTCAGAACGAAAGAAAGCACAGAGCCCCAGATTTTATGTTGTCCTGGAGAGCTTGCAGAGCACTGGGGAAAAGCAGGCAGAGAATTCCCTGCTAGCACCTTCTCTGTGCCTGGGAAGCAGAAGTGTTCACATTGCTTCGCAGAATCGCTTTTGTGCAGAAAACACTAACACTTGTTCAGATCGAAAGAAAGCACAGATCCCCAGATTTTATGTTTTCCTGGAGAGCTTGCAGAGCACTGGGGAAAGGCAGGCAGAGAATTCCCTGCTAGCACCTTCTCTGTGCCTGGGAAGCAGAAGTGTTCACATTGCTTCGCAGAATCACTTTTGTGCAGAAAACAGTAACACTTGTTCAGAACGAAAGAAAGCACAGAGCCCCAGATTTTATGTTGTCCTGGAGAGCTTGCAGAGCACTGGGGAAAAGCAGGCAGAGAAACCCTGCTAGCACCTTCTCTGTGCCTGTTTACATTGCTTCGCAGAATCGCTTTTGTGCAGAAAACAGTAACACTTGTTCAGAACGAAAGAAAGCACAGAGCCCCATATTTTATGTTGTCCTGGAGAGCTTGCAGAGCACTGGGGAAAAGCAGGCAGAGAATTCCCTGCTAGCACCTTCTCTGAGCCTGGGAAGCAGAAGTGTTCACATTGCTTCGCAGAATCGCTTTTGTGCAGAAAACACTAACACTTGTTCAGAACAAAAGAAAGCACAGTGCCCCAGATTTTATGTTGTCCTAGAGAGCTTGCAGAGCACTGGGGAAAGGCAGGCAGAGAATTCCCTGCTAGCACCTTCTCTGTGCCTGTTCCCATTGCTTGGCAGAATCGCTTTTGTGCAGAAAACAGTAACACTTGTTCAGAACGAAAGAAAGCACAGAGCCCCAGATTTTATGTTGTCCTGGAGAGCTTGCAGAGCACTGGGGAAAAGCAGGCAGAGAATTCCCTGCTAGCACCTTCTCTGTGCCTGGGAAGCAGAAGTGTTCACATTGCTTCGCAGAATCGCTTTTGTGCAGAAAACACTAACACTTGTTCAGAACAAAAGAAAGCACAGAGCCCCAGATTTTATGTTGTCCTGGAGAGCTTGCAGAGCACTGGGGAAAGGCAGGCAGAGAATTCCCTGCTAGCACCTTCTCTGTGCCTGGGAAGCAGAAGTGTTCACATTGCTTCGCAGAATCACTTTTGTGCAGAAAACAGTAACACTTGTTCAGAACGAAAGAAAGCACAGAGCCCCAGATTTTATGTTGTCCTGGAGAGCTTGCAGAGCACTGGGGAAAAGCAGGCAGAGAATTCCCTGCTAGCACCTTCTCTGTGCCTGGGAAGCAGAAGTGTTCACATTGCTTCGCAGAATCGCTTTTGTGCAGAAAACACTAACACTTGTTCAGATCGAAAGAAAGCACAGAGCCCCAGATTTTATGTTGTCCTGGAGAGCTTGCAGAGCACTGGGGAAAAGCAGGCAGAGAATTCCCTGCTAGCACCTTCTCTGTGCCTGGGAAGCAGAAGTGTTCACATTGCTTCGCAGAATCGCTTTTGTGCAGAAAACACTAACACTTGTTCAGAACAAAAGAAAGCACAGAGCCCCAGATTTTATGTTGTCCTGGAGAGCTTGCAGAGCACTGGGGAAAGGCAGGCAGAGAATTCCCTGCTAGCACCTTCTCTGTGCCTGGGAAGCAGAAGTGTTCACATTGCTTGGCAGAATCGCTTTTGCGCAGAAAACAGTAACACTTGTTCAGAACGAAAGAAAGCACAGAGCCCCAGATTTTATGTTGTCCTGGAGAGCTTGCAGAGCACTGGGGAAAAGCAGGCAGAGAATTCCCTGCTAGCACCTTCTCTGTGCCTGGGAAGCAGAAGTGTTCACATTGCTTCGCAGAATCGCTTTTGTGCAGAAAACACTAACACTTGTTCAGAACAAAAGAAAGCACAGAGCCCCAGATTTTATGTTGTCCTGGAGAGCTTGCAGAGCACTGGGGAAAGGCAGGCAGAGAATTCCCTGCTAGCACCTTCTCTGTGCCTGGGAAGCAGAAGTGTTCACATTGCTTCGCAGAATCACTTTTGTGCAGAAAACAGTAACACTTGTTCAGAACGAAAGAAAGCACAGAGCCCCAGATTTTATGTTGTCCTGGAGAGCTTGCAGAGCACTGGGGAAAAGCAGGCAGAGAATTCCCTGCTAGCACCTTCTCTGTGCCTGGGAAGCAGAAGTGTTCACATTGCTTCGCAGAATCGCTTTTGTGCAGAAAACACTAACACTTGTTCAGATCGAAAGAAAGCACAGAGCCCCAGATTTTATGTTGTCCTGGAGAGCTTGCAGAGCACTGGGGAAAGGCAGGCAGAGAATTCCCTGCTAGCACCTTCTCTGTGCCTGGGAAGCAGAAGTGTTCACATTGCTTCGCAGAATCGCTTTTGTGCAGAAAACACTAACACTTGTTCAGAACAAAAGAAAGCACAGTGCCCCAGATTTTATGTTGTCCTGGAGAGGTTGCAGAGCAGTGGGGAAAGGCAGGCAGAGAATTCCCTGCTAGCACCTTCTCTGTGCCTGTTTACATTGCTTCGCAGCATCGCTTTTGTGCAGAAAACACTAACACTTGTTCAGAACGAAAGAAAGCACAGAGCCCCAGATTTTATGTTGTCCTGGAGAGCTTGCAGAGCACTGGGGAAAAGCAGGCAGAGAATTCCCTGCTAGCACCTTCTCTGTGCCTGTTCACATTGCTTGGCAGAATCGCTTTTGTGCAGAAAACACTAACACTTGTTCAGAACGAAAGAAAGCACAGAGCCCCATATTTTATGTTGTCCTGGAGAGCTTGCAGAGCACTGGGGAAAAGCAGGCAGAGAATTCCCTGCTAGCACCTTCTCTGTGCCTGGGAAGCAGAAGTGTTCACATTGCTTCGCAGAATCGCTTTTGTGCAGAAAACACTAACACTTGTTCAGAACGAAAGAAAGCACAGAGCCCCAGATTTTATGTTGTCCTAGAGAGCTTGCAGAGCACTGGGGAAAGGCAGGCAGAGAATTCCCTGCTAGCACCTTCTCTGTGCCTGTTCCCATTGCTTGGCAGAATCGCTTTTGTGCAGAAAACAGTAACACTTGTTCAGAACGAAAGAAAGCACAGAGCCCCAGATTTTATGTTGTCCTGGAGAGCTTGCAGAGCAGTGGGGAAAGGCAGGCAGAGAATTCCCTGCTAGCACCTTCTCTGTGCCTGTTTACATTGCTTCGCAGCATCGCTTTTGTGCAGAAAACAGTAACACTTGTTCAGAACGAAATAAAGCACAGAGCCCCATATTTTATGTTGTCCTGGAGAGCTTGCAGAGCACTGGGGAAAAGCAGGCAGAGAATTCCCTGCTAGCACCTTCTCTGTGCCTGGGAAGCAGAAGTGTTCACATTGCTTCGCAGAATCGCTTTTGTGCAGAAAACACTAACACTTGTTCAGAACGAAAGAAAGCACAGATCCCCAGATTTTATGTTGTCCTAGAGAGCTTGCAGAGCACTGGGGAAAGGCAGGCAGAGAATTCCCTGCTAGCACCTTCTCTGTGCCTGTTCCCATTGCTTGGCAGAATCGCTTTTGTGCAGAAAACAGTAACACTTGTTCAGAACGAAAGAAAGCACAGAGCCCCAGATTTTATGTTGTCCTGGAGAGCTTGCAGAGCACTGGGGAAAGGCAGGCAGAGAATTCCCTGCTAGCACCTTCTCTGTGCCTGTTTACATTGCTTCGCAGCATCGCTTTTGTGCAGAAAACAGTAACACTTGTTCAGAATGAAAGAAAGCACAGAGCCCCAGATTTTATGTTGTCCTGGAGAGCTTGCAGAGCACTGGGGAAAAGCAGGCAGAGAATTCCCTGCTAGCACCTTCTCTGTGCCTGGGAAGCAGAAGTGTTCACATTGCTTGGCAGAATCGCTTTTGTGCAGAAAACAGTAACACTTGTTCAGAACGAAAGAAAGCACAGAGCCCCAGATTTTATGTTGTCCTGGAGAGCTTGCAGAGCACTGGGGAAAGGCAGGCAGAGAATTCCCTGCTAGCACCTTCTCTGTGCCTGTTCACATTGCTTGGCAGAATCGCTTTTGCGCAGAAAACAGTAACACTTGTTCAGAACGAAAGAAAGCACAGAGCCCCAGATTTTATGTTGTCCTGGAGAGCTTGCAGAGCACTGGGGAAAAGTAGGCAGAGAATTCCCTGCTAGCACCTTCTCTGTGCCTGGGAAGCAGAAGTGTTCACATTGCTTCGCAGAATCGCTTTTGTGCAGAAAACAGTAACACTTGTTCAGAACGAAAGAAAGCACAGAGCCCCATATTTTATGTTGTCCTGGAGAGCTTGCAGAGCACTGGGGAAAAGCAGGCAGAGAATTCCCTGCTAGCACCTTCTCTGTGCCTGGGAAGCAGAAGTGTTCACATTGCTTCGCAGAATCGCTTTTGTGCAGAAAACACTAACACTTGTTCAGATCGAAAGAAAGCACAGAGCTCCAGATTTTATGTTTTCCTGGAGAGCTTGCAGAGCACTGGGGAAAGGCAGGCAGAGAATTCCCTGCTAGCACCTTCTCTGTGCCTGGGAAGCAGAAGTGTTCACATTGCTTCGCAGAATCACTTTTGTGCAGAAAACAGTAACACTTGTTCAGAACGAAAGAAAGCACAGAGCCCCAGATTTTATGTTGTCCTGGAGAGCTTGCAGAGCACTGGGGAAAAGCAGGCAGAGAATTCCCTGCTAGCACCTTCTCTGTGCCTGGGAAGCAGAAGTGTTCACATTGCTTCGCAGAATCGCTTTTGTGCAGAAAACACTAACACTTGTTCAGATCGAAAGAAAGCACAGAGCCCCAGATTTTATGTTGTCCTGGAGAGCTTGCAGAGCACTGGGGAAAGGCAGGCAGAGAATTCCCTGCTAGCACCTTCTCTGTGCCTGTTTACATTGCTTCGCAGCATCGCTTTTGTGCAGAAAACACTAACACTTGTTCAGAACGAAAGAAAGCACAGAGCCCCAGATTTTATGTTGTCCTGGAGAGCTTGCAGAGCACTGGGGAAAAGCAGGCAGAGAATTCCCTGCTAGCACCTTCTCTGTGCCTGGGAAGCAGAAGTGTTCACATTGCTTCGCAGAATCGCTTTTGTGCAGAAAACACTAACACTTGTTCAGAACGAAAGAAAGCACAGAGCCCCAGATTTTATGTTGTCCTGGAGAGCTTGCAGAGCACTGGGGAAAAGCAGGCAGAGAATTCCCTGCTAGCACCTTCTCTGTGCCTGTTCACATTGCTTGGCAGAATCGCTTTTGTGCAGAAAACACTAACACTTGTTCAGAACGAAAGAAAGCACAGAGCCCCAGATTTTATGTTGTCCTGGAGAGCTTGCAGAGCACTGGGGAAAAGCAGGCAGAGAATTCCCTGCTAGCACCTTCTCTGTGCCTGGGAAGCAGAAGTGTTCACATTGCTTCGCAGAATCGCTTTTGTGCAGAAAACACTAACACTTGTTCAGAACAAAAGAAAGCACAGAGCCCCAGATTTTATGTTGTCCTGGAGAGCTTGCAGAGCACTGGGGAAAAGCAGGCAGAGAATTCCCTGCTAGCACCTTCTCTGTGCCTGGGAAGCAGAAGTGTTCACATTGCTTCGCAGAATCGCTTTTGTGCAGAAAACACTAACACTTGTTCAGATCGAAAGAAAGCACAGATCCCCAGATTTTATCTTTTCCTGGAGAGCTTGCAGAGCACTGGGGAAAGGCAGGCAGAGAATTCCCTGCTAGCACCTTCTCTGTGCCTGGGAAGCAGAAGTGTTCACATTGCTTCGCAGAATCACTTTTGTGCAGAAAACAGTAACACTTGTTCAGAACGAAAGAAAGCACAGAGCCCCAGATTTTATGTTGTCCTGGAGAGCTTGCAGAGCACTGGGGAAAAGCAGGCAGAGAATTCCCTGCTAGCACCTTCTCTGTGCCTGGGAAGCAGAAGTGTTCACATTGCTTCACAGAATCGCTTTTGTGCAGAAAACACTAACACTTGTTCAGATCGAAAGAAAGCACAGTGCCCCAGATTTTATGTTGTCCTGGAGAGGTTGCAGAGCAGTGGGGAAAGGCAGGCAGAGAATTCCCTGCTAGCACCTTCTCTGTGCCTGTTTACATTGCTTCGCAGCATCGCTTTTGTGCAGAAAACACTAACACTTGTTCAGAACGAAAGAAAGCACAGTGCCCCAGATTTTATGTTATCCTGGAGAGCTTGCAGAGCACTGGGGAAAAGCAGGCAGAGAATTCCCTGCTAGCACCTTCTCTGTGCCTGGGAAGCAGAAGTGTTCACATTGCTTCGCAGAATCGCTTTTGTGCAGAAAACAGTAACACTTGTTCAGAACGAAAGAAAGCACAGAGCCCCAGATTTTATGTTGTCCTGGAGAGCTTGCAGAGCACTGGGGAAAGGCAGGCAGAGAATTCCCTGCTAGCACCTTCTCTGTGCCTGGGAAGCAGAAGTGTTCACATTGCTTCGCAGAATCGCTTTTGTGCAGAAAACACTAACACTTGTTCAGATCGAAAGAAAGCACAGAGCTCCACATTTTATGTTTTGCTGGAGAGCTTGCAGAGCACTGGGGAAAGGCAGGCAGAGAATTCCCTGCTAGCACCTTCTCTGTGCCTGGGAAGCAGAAGTGTTCACATTGCTTCGCAGAATCACTTTTGTGCAGAAAACAGTAACACTTGTTCAGAACGAAAGAAAGCACAGAGCCCCAGATTTTATGTTGTCCTGGAGAGCTTGCAGAGCACTGGGGAAAAGCAGGCAGAGAATTCCCTGCTAGCACCTTCTCTGTGCCTGGGAAGCAGAAGTGTTCACATTGCTTCGCAGAATCGCTTTTGTGCAGAAAACACTAACACTTGTTCAGATCGAAAGAAAGCACAGAGCCCCAGATTTTATGTTGTCCTGGAGAGCTTGCAGAGCACTGGGGAAAAGCAGGCAGAGAATTCCCTGCTAGCACCTTCTCTGTGCCTGGGAAGCAGAAGTGTTCACATTGCTTCGCAGAATCGCTTTGTGCAGAAAACACTAACACTTGTTCAGATCGAAAGAAAGCACAGAGCCCCAGATTTTATGTTGTCCTGGAGAGCTTGCAGAGCACTGGGGAAAGGCAGGCAGAGAATTCCCTGCTAGCACCTTCTCTGTGCCTGTTTACATTGCTTCGCAGCATCGCTTTTGTGCAGAAAACAGTAACACTTGTTCAGAACGAAAGAAAGCACAGAGCCCCAGATTTTATGTTGTCCTGGAGAGCTTGCAGAGCACTGGGGAAAAGCAGGCAGAGAATTCCCTGCTAGCACCTTCTCTGTGCCTGGGAAGCAGAAGTGTTCACATTGCTTCGCAGAATCGCTTTTGTGCAGAAAACACTAACACTTGTTCAGAACGAAAGAAAGCACAGAGCCCCAGATTTTATGTTGTCCTGGAGAGCTTGCAGAGCACTGGGGAAAAGCAGGCAGAGAATTCCCTGCTAGCACCTTCTCTGTGCCTGGGAAGCAGAAGTGTTCACATTGCTTCGCAGAATCGCTTTTGTGCAGAAAACACTAACACTTGTTCAGATCGAAAGAAAGCACAGATCCCCAGATTTTATGTTTTCCTGGAGAGCTTGCAGAGCACTGGGGAAAGGCAGGCAGAGAATTCCCTGCTAGCACCTTCTCTGTGCCTGGGAAGCAGCAGTGTTCACATTGCTTGGCAGAATCGCTTTTGTGCAGAAAACACTAACACTTGTTCAGAACAAAAGAAAGCACAGTGCCCCAGATTTTATGTTGTCCTGGAGAGGTTGCAGAGCAGTGGGGAAAGGCAGGCAGAGAATTCCCTGCTAGCACCTTCTCTGTGCCTGTTTACATTGCTTCGCAGCATCGCTTTTGTGCAGAAAACACTAACACTTGTTCAGAACGAAAGAAAGCACAGAGCCCCAGATTTTATGTTGTCCTGGAGAGCTTGCAGAGCACTGGGGAAAAGCAGGCAGAGAATTCCCTGCTAGCACCTTCTCTGTGCCTGGGAAGCAGAAGTGTTCACATTGCTTCGCAGAATCGCTTTTGTGCAGAAAACACTAACACTTGTTCAGAACAAAAGAAAGCACAGTGCCCCAGATTTTATGTTGTCCTAGAGAGCTTGCAGAGCACTGGGGAAAGGCAGGCAGAGAATTCCCTGCTAGCACCTTCTCTGTGCCTGTTCCCATTGCTTGGCAGAATCGCTTTTGTGCAGAAAACAGTAACACTTGTTCAGAACGAAAGAAAGCACAGAGCCCCAGATTTTATGTTGTCCTGGAGAGCTTGCAGAGCACTGGGGAAAAGCAGGCAGAGAATTCCCTGCTAGCACCTTCTCTGTGCCTGGGAAGCAGAAGTGTTCACATTGCTTCGCAGAATCGCTTTTGTGCAGAAAACACTAACACTTGTTCAGAACAAAAGAAAGCACAGAGCCCCAGATTTTATGTTGTCCTGGAGAGCTTGCAGAGCACTGGGGAAAGGCAGGCAGAGAATTCCCTGCTAGCACCTTCTCTGTGCCTGGGAAGCAGAAGTGTTCACATTGCTTCGCAGAATCACTTTTGTGCAGAAAACAGTAACACTTGTTCAGAACGAAAGAAAGCACAGAGCCCCAGATTTTATGTTGTCCTGGAGAGCTTGCAGAGCACTGGGGAAAAGCAGGCAGAGAATTCCCTGCTAGCACCTTCTCTGTGCCTGGGAAGCAGAAGTGTTCACATTGCTTCGCAGAATCGCTTTTGTGCAGAAAACACTAACACTTGTTCAGATCGAAAGAAAGCACAGAGCCCCAGATTTTATGTTGTCCTGGAGAGCTTGCAGAGCACTGGGGAAAAGCAGGCAGAGAATTCCCTGCTAGCACCTTCTCTGTGCCTGGGAAGCAGAAGTGTTCACATTGCTTCGCAGAATCGCTTTTGTGCAGAAAACACTAACACTTGTTCAGAACAAAAGAAAGCACAGAGCCCCAGATTTTATGTTGTCCTGGAGAGCTTGCAGAGCACTGGGGAAAGGCAGGCAGAGAATTCCCTGCTAGCACCTTCTCTGTGCCTGGGAAGCAGAAGTGTTCACATTGCTTGGCAGAATCGCTTTTGCGCAGAAAACAGTAACACTTGTTCAGAACGAAAGAAAGCACAGAGCCCCAGATTTTATGTTGTCCTGGAGAGCTTGCAGAGCACTGGGGAAAAGCAGGCAGAGAATTCCCTGCTAGCACCTTCTCTGTGCCTGGGAAGCAGAAGTGTTCACATTGCTTCGCAGAATCGCTTTTGTGCAGAAAACACTAACACTTGTTCAGAACAAAAGAAAGCACAGAGCCCCAGATTTTATGTTGTCCTGGAGAGCTTGCAGAGCACTGGGGAAAGGCAGGCAGAGAATTCCCTGCTAGCACCTTCTCTGTGCCTGGGAAGCAGAAGTGTTCACATTGCTTCGCAGAATCACTTTTGTGCAGAAAACAGTAACACTTGTTCAGAACGAAAGAAAGCACAGAGCCCCAGATTTTATGTTGTCCTGGAGAGCTTGCAGAGCACTGGGGAAAAGCAGGCAGAGAATTCCCTGCTAGCACCTTCTCTGTGCCTGGGAAGCAGAAGTGTTCACATTGCTTCGCAGAATCGCTTTTGTGCAGAAAACACTAACACTTGTTCAGATCGAAAGAAAGCACAGAGCCCCAGATTTTATGTTGTCCTGGAGAGCTTGCAGAGCACTGGGGAAAGGCAGGCAGAGAATTCCCTGCTAGCACCTTCTCTGTGCCTGGGAAGCAGAAGTGTTCACATTGCTTCGCAGAATCGCTTTTGTGCAGAAAACACTAACACTTGTTCAGAACAAAAGAAAGCACAGTGCCCCAGATTTTATGTTGTCCTGGAGAGGTTGCAGAGCAGTGGGGAAAGGCAGGCAGAGAATTCCCTGCTAGCACCTTCTCTGTGCCTGTTTACATTGCTTCGCAGCATCGCTTTTGTGCAGAAAACACTAACACTTGTTCAGAACGAAAGAAAGCACAGAGCCCCAGATTTTATGTTGTCCTGGAGAGCTTGCAGAGCACTGGGGAAAAGCAGGCAGAGAATTCCCTGCTAGCACCTTCTCTGTGCCTGTTCACATTGCTTGGCAGAATCGCTTTTGTGCAGAAAACACTAACACTTGTTCAGAACGAAAGAAAGCACAGAGCCCCAGATTTTATGTTGTCCTAGAGAGCTTGCAGAGCACTGGGGAAAGGCAGGCAGAGAATTCCCTGCTAGCACCTTCTCTGTGCCTGTTCCCATTGCTTGGCAGAATCGCTTTTGTGCAGAAAACAGTAACACTTGTTCAGAACGAAAGAAAGCACAGAGCCCCAGATTTTATGTTGTCCTGGAGAGCTTGCAGAGCAGTGGGGAAAGGCAGGCAGAGAATTCCCTGCTAGCACCTTCTCTGTGCCTGTTTACATTGCTTCGCAGCATCGCTTTTGTGCAGAAAACAGTAACACTTGTTCAGAACGAAATAAAGCACAGAGCCCCATATTTTATGTTGTCCTGGAGAGCTTGCAGAGCACTGGGGAAAAGCAGGCAGAGAATTCCCTGCTAGCACCTTCTCTGTGCCTGGGAAGCAGAAGTGTTCACATTGCTTCGCAGAATCGCTTTTGTGCAGAAAACACTAACACTTGTTCAGAACGAAAGAAAGCACAGATCCCCAGATTTTATGTTGTCCTAGAGAGCTTGCAGAGCACTGGGGAAAGGCAGGCAGAGAATTCCCTGCTAGCACCTTCTCTGTGCCTGTTCCCATTGCTTGGCAGAATCGCTTTTGTGCAGAAAACAGTAACACTTGTTCAGAACGAAAGAAAGCACAGAGCCCCAGATTTTATGTTGTCCTGGAGAGCTTGCAGAGCACTGGGGAAAGGCAGGCAGAGAATTCCCTGC
This sequence comes from Strix uralensis, assembly GCF_047716275.1. Taxonomy (NCBI): domain Eukaryota; kingdom Metazoa; phylum Chordata; class Aves; order Strigiformes; family Strigidae; genus Strix; species Strix uralensis. Next base: position 1,800,047 of record NC_133993.1, read on the forward strand.
TAGCACCTTCTCTGTGCCTGTTTACATTGCTTCGCAGCATCGCTTTTGTGCAGAAAACAGTAACACTTGTTCAGAATGAAAGAAAGCACAGAGCCCCAGATTTTATGTTGTCCTGGAGAGCTTGCAGAGCACTGGGGAAAAGCAGGCAGAGAATTCCCTGCTAGCACCTTCTCTGTGCCTGGGAAGCAGAAGTGTTCACATTGCTTGGCAGAATCGCTTTTGTGCAGAAAACAGTAACACTTGTTCAGAACGAAAGAAAGCACAGAGCCCCAGATTTTATGTTGTCCTGGAGAGCTTGCAGAGCACTGGGGAAAGGCAGGCAGAGAATTCCCTGCTAGCACCTTCTCTGTGCCTGTTCACATTGCTTGGCAGAATCGCTTTTGCGCAGAAAACAGTAACACTTGTTCAGAACGAAAGAAAGCACAGAGCCCCAGATTTTATGTTGTCCTGGAGAGCTTGCAGAGCACTGGGGAAAAGTAGGCAGAGAATTCCCTGCTAGCACCTTCTCTGTGCCTGGGAAGCAGAAGTGTTCACATTGCTTCGCAGAATCGCTTTTGTGCAGAAAACAGTAACACTTGTTCAGAACGAAAGAAAGCACAGAGCCCCATATTTTATGTTGTCCTGGAGAGCTTGCAGAGCACTGGGGAAAAGCAGGCAGAGAATTCCCTGCTAGCACCTTCTCTGTGCCTGGGAAGCAGAAGTGTTCACATTGCTTCGCAGAATCGCTTTTGTGCAGAAAACACTAACACTTGTTCAGATCGAAAGAAAGCACAGAGCTCCAGATTTTATGTTTTCCTGGAGAGCTTGCAGAGCACTGGGGAAAGGCAGGCAGAGAATTCCCTGCTAGCACCTTCTCTGTGCCTGGGAAGCAGAAGTGTTCACATTGCTTCGCAGAATCACTTTTGTGCAGAAAACAGTAACACTTGTTCAGAACGAAAGAAAGCACAGAGCCCCAGATTTTATGTTGTCCTGGAGAGCTTGCAGAGCACTGGGGAAAAGCAGGCAGAGAATTCCCTGCTAGCACCTTCTCTGTGCCTGGGAAGCAGAAGTGTTCACATTGCTTCGCAGAATCGCTTTTGTGCAGAAAACACTAACACTTGTTCAGATCGAAAGAAAGCACAGAGCCCCAGATTTTATGTTGTCCTGGAGAGCTTGCAGAGCACTGGGGAAAGGCAGGCAGAGAATTCCCTGCTAGCACCTTCTCTGTGCCTGTTTACATTGCTTCGCAGCATCGCTTTTGTGCAGAAAACACTAACACTTGTTCAGAACGAAAGAAAGCACAGAGCCCCAGATTTTATGTTGTCCTGGAGAGCTTGCAGAGCACTGGGGAAAAGCAGGCAGAGAATTCCCTGCTAGCACCTTCTCTGTGCCTGTTCACATTGCTTGGCAGAATCGCTTTTGTGCAGAAAACACTAACACTTGTTCAGAACGAAAGAAAGCACAGAGCCCCAGATTTTATGTTGTCCTAGAGAGCTTGCAGAGCACTGGGGAAAGGCAGGCAGAGAATTCCCTGCTAGCACCTTCTCTGTGCCTGTTCCCATTGCTTGGCAGAATCGCTTTTGTGCAGAAAACAGTAACACTTGTTCAGAACGAAAGAAAGCACAGAGCCCCAGATTTTATGTTGTCCTGGAGAGCTTGCAGAGCAGTGGGGAAAGGCAGGCAGAGAATTCCCTGCTAGCACCTTCTCTGTGCCTGTTTACATTGCTTCGCAGCATCGCTTTTGTGCAGAAAACAGTAACACTTGTTCAGAACGAAATAAAGCACAGAGCCCCATATTTTATGTTGTCCTGGAGAGCTTGCAGAGCACTGGGGAAAAGCAGGCAGAGAATTCCCTGCTAGCACCTTCTCTGTGCCTGGGAAGCAGAAGTGTTCACATTGCTTCGCAGAATCGCTTTTGTGCAGAAAACACTAACACTTGTTCAGAACGAAAGAAAGCACAGATCCCCAGATTTTATGTTGTCCTAGAGAGCTTGCAGAGCACTGGGGAAAGGCAGGCAGAGAATTCCCTGCTAGCACCTTCTCTGTGCCTGTTCCCATTGCTTGGCAGAATCGCTTTTGTGCAGAAAACAGTAACACTTGTTCAGAACGAAAGAAAGCACAGAGCCCCAGATTTTATGTTGTCCTGGAGAGCTTGCAGAGCACTGGGGAAAGGCAGGCAGAGAATTCCCTGCTAGCACCTTCTCTGTGCCTGTTTACATTGCTTCGCAGCATCGCTTTTGTGCAGAAAACAGTAACACTTGTTCAGAATGAAAGAAAGCACAGAGCCCCAGATTTTATGTTGTCCTGGAGAGCTTGCAGAGCACTGGGGAAAAGCAGGCAGAGAATTCCCTGCTAGCACCTTCTCTGTGCCTGGGAAGCAGAAGTGTTCACATTGCTTGGCAGAATCGCTTTTGTGCAGAAAACAGTAACACTTGTTCAGAACGAAAGAAAGCACAGAGCCCCAGATTTTATGTTGTCCTGGAGAGCTTGCAGAGCACTGGGGAAAGGCAGGCAGAGAATTCCCTGCTAGCACCTTCTCTGTGCCTGTTCACATTGCTTGGCAGAATCGCTTTTGCGCAGAAAACAGTAACACTTGTTCAGAACGAAAGAAAGCACAGAGCCCCAGATTTTATGTTGTCCTGGAGAGCTTGCAGAGCACTGGGGAAAAGTAGGCAGAGAATTCCCTGCTAGCACCTTCTCTGTGCCTGGGAAGCAGAAGTGTTCACATTGCTTCGCAGAATCGCTTTTGTGCAGAAAACAGTAACACTTGTTCAGAACGAAAGAAAGCACAGAGCCCCATATTTTATGTTGTCCTGGAGAGCTTGCAGAGCACTGGGGAAAAGCAGGCAGAGAATTCCCTGCTAGCACCTTCTCTGTGCCTGGGAAGCAGAAGTGTTCACATTGCTTCGCAGAATCGCTTTTGTGCAGAAAACACTAACACTTGTTCAGATCGAAAGAAAGCACAGAGCTCCAGATTTTATGTTTTCCTGGAGAGCTTGCAGAGCACTGGGGAAAGGCAGGCAGAGAATTCCCTGCTAGCACCTTCTCTGTGCCTGGGAAGCAGAAGTGTTCACATTGCTTCGCAGAATCACTTTTGTGCAGAAAACAGTAACACTTGTTCAGAACGAAAGAAAGCACAGAGCCCCAGATTTTATGTTGTCCTGGAGAGCTTGCAGAGCACTGGGGAAAAGCAGGCAGAGAATTCCCTGCTAGCACCTTCTCTGTGCCTGGGAAGCAGAAGTGTTCACATTGCTTCGCAGAATCGCTTTTGTGCAGAAAACACTAACACTTGTTCAGATCGAAAGAAAGCACAGAGCCCCAGATTTTATGTTGTCCTGGAGAGCTTGCAGAGCACTGGGGAAAGGCAGGCAGAGAATTCCCTGCTAGCACCTTCTCTGTGCCTGTTTACATTGCTTCGCAGCATCGCTTTTGTGCAGAAAACACTAACACTTGTTCAGAACGAAAGAAAGCACAGAGCCCCAGATTTTATGTTGTCCTGGAGAGCTTGCAGAGCACTGGGGAAAAGCAGGCAGAGAATTCCCTGCTAGCACCTTCTCTGTGCCTGGGAAGCAGAAGTGTTCACATTGCTTCGCAGAATCGCTTTTGTGCAGAAAACACTAACACTTGTTCAGAACGAAAGAAAGCACAGAGCCCCAGATTTTATGTTGTCCTGGAGAGCTTGCAGAGCACTGGGGAAAAGCAGGCAGAGAATTCCCTGCTAGCACCTTCTCTGTGCCTGTTCACATTGCTTGGCAGAATCGCTTTTGTGCAGAAAACACTAACACTTGTTCAGAACGAAAGAAAGCACAGAGCCCCAGATTTTATGTTGTCCTGGAGAGCTTGCAGAGCACTGGGGAAAAGCAGGCAGAGAATTCCCTGCTAGCACCTTCTCTGTGCCTGGGAAGCAGAAGTGTTCACATTGCTTCGCAGAATCGCTTTTGTGCAGAAAACACTAACACTTGTTCAGAACAAAAGAAAGCACAGAGCCCCAGATTTTATGTTGTCCTGGAGAGCTTGCAGAGCACTGGGGAAAAGCAGGCAGAGAATTCCCTGCTAGCACCTTCTCTGTGCCTGGGAAGCAGAAGTGTTCACATTGCTTCGCAGAATCGCTTTTGTGCAGAAAACACTAACACTTGTTCAGATCGAAAGAAAGCACAGATCCCCAGATTTTATCTTTTCCTGGAGAGCTTGCAGAGCACTGGGGAAAGGCAGGCAGAGAATTCCCTGCTAGCACCTTCTCTGTGCCTGGGAAGCAGAAGTGTTCACATTGCTTCGCAGAATCACTTTTGTGCAGAAAACAGTAACACTTGTTCAGAACGAAAGAAAGCACAGAGCCCCAGATTTTATGTTGTCCTGGAGAGCTTGCAGAGCACTGGGGAAAAGCAGGCAGAGAATTCCCTGCTAGCACCTTCTCTGTGCCTGGGAAGCAGAAGTGTTCACATTGCTTCACAGAATCGCTTTTGTGCAGAAAACACTAACACTTGTTCAGATCGAAAGAAAGCACAGTGCCCCAGATTTTATGTTGTCCTGGAGAGCTTGCAGAGCACTGGGGAAAGGCAGGCAGAGAATTCCCTGCTAGCACCTTCTCTGTGCCTGGGAAGCAGAAGTGTTCACATTGCTTCGCAGAATCGCTTTTGTGCAGAAAACACTAACACTTGTTCAGAACAAAAGAAAGCACAGTGCCCCAGATTTTATGTTGTCCTGGAGAGGTTGCAGAGCAGTGGGGAAAGGCAGGCAGAGAATTCCCTGCTAGCACCTTCTCTGTGCCTGTTTACATTGCTTCGCAGCATCGCTTTTGTGCAGAAAACACTAACACTTGTTCAGAACGAAAGAAAGCACAGTGCCCCAGATTTTATGTTATCCTGGAGAGCTTGCAGAGCACTGGGGAAAAGCAGGCAGAGAATTCCCTGCTAGCACCTTCTCTGTGCCTGGGAAGCAGAAGTGTTCACATTGCTTCGCAGAATCGCTTTTGTGCAGAAAACAGTAACACTTGTTCAGAACGAAAGAAAGCACAGAGCCCCAGATTTTATGTTGTCCTGGAGAGCTTGCAGAGCACTGGGGAAAGGCAGGCAGAGAATTCCCTGCTAGCACCTTCTCTGTGCCTGGGAAGCAGAAGTGTTCACATTGCTTCGCAGAATCGCTTTTGTGCAGAAAACACTAACACTTGTTCAGATCGAAAGAAAGCACAGAGCTCCACATTTTATGTTTTGCTGGAGAGCTTGCAGAGCACTGGGGAAAGGCAGGCAGAGAATTCCCTGCTAGCACCTTCTCTGTGCCTGGGAAGCAGAAGTGTTCACATTGCTTCGCAGAATCACTTTTGTGCAGAAAACAGTAACACTTGTTCAGAACGAAAGAAAGCACAGAGCCCCAGATTTTATGTTGTCCTGGAGAGCTTGCAGAGCACTGGGGAAAAGCAGGCAGAGAATTCCCTGCTAGCACCTTCTCTGTGCCTGGGAAGCAGAAGTGTTCACATTGCTTCGCAGAATCGCTTTTGTGCAGAAAACACTAACACTTGTTCAGATCGAAAGAAAGCACAGAGCCCCAGATTTTATGTTGTCCTGGAGAGCTTGCAGAGCACTGGGGAAAGGCAGGCAGAGAATTCCCTGCTAGCACCTTCTCTGTGCCTGGGAAGCAGAAGTGTTCACATTGCTTCGCAGAATCGCTTTTGTGCAGAAAACAGTAACACTTGTTCAGAACAAAAGAAAGCACAGTGCCCCAGATTTTATGTTGTCCTGGAGAGGTTGCAGAGCAGTGGGGAAAGGCAGGCAGAGAATTCCCTGCTAGCACCTTCTCTGTGCCTGTTTACATTGCTTCGCAGCATCGCTTTTGTGCAGAAAACACTAACACTTGTTCAGAACGAAAGAAAGCACAGAGCCCCAGATTTTATGTTGTCCTGGAGAGCTTGCAGAGCACTGGGGAAAAGCAGGCAGAGAATTCCCTGCTAGCACCTTCTCTGTGCCTGGGAAGCAGAAGTGTTCACATTGCTTCGCAGAATCGCTTTTGTGCAGAAAACACTAACACTTGTTCAGAACGAAAGAAAGCACAGAGCCCCAGATTTTATGTTGTCCTGGAGAGCTTGCAGAGCACTGGGGAAAAGCAGGCAGAGAATTCCCTGCTAGCACCTTCTCTGTGCCTGTTCACATTGCTTGGCAGAATCGCTTTTGTGCAGAAAACAGTAACACTTGTTCAGAACGAAAGAAAGCACAGAGCCCCATATTTTATGTTGTCCTGGAGAGCTTGCAGAGCACTGGGGAAAAGCAGGCAGAGAATTCCCTGCTAGCACCTTCTCTGTGCCTGGGAAGCAGAAGTGTTCACATTGCTTCGCAGAATCGCTTTTGTGCAGAAAACACTAACACTTGTTCAGAACAAAAGAAAGCACAATGCCCCAGATTTTATGTTGTCCTAGAGAGCTTGCAGAGCACTGGGGAAAGGCAGGCAGAGAATTCCCTGCTAGCACATTCTCTGTGCCTGTTCCCATTGCTTGGCACAATCGCTTTTGTGCAGAAAACAGTAACACTTGTTCAGAACGAAAGAAAGCACAGAGCCCCAGATTTTATGTTGTCCTGGAGAGCTTGCAGAGCACTGGGGAAAAGCAGGCAGAGAATTCCCTGCTAGCACCTTCTCTGTGCCTGGGAAGCAGAAGTGTTCACATTGCTTCGCAGAATCGCTTTTGTGCAGAAAACACTAACACTTGTTCAGATCGAAAGAAAGCACAGATCCCCAGATTTTATCTTTTCCTGGAGAGCTTGCAGAGCACTGGGGAAAGGCAGGCAGAGAATTCCCTGCTAGCACCTTCTCTGTGCCTGGGAAGCAGAAGTGTTCACATTGCTTCGCAGAATCACTTTTGTGCAGAAAACAGTAACACTTGTTCAGAACGAAAGAAAGCACAGAGCCCCAGATTTTATGTTGTCCTGGAGAGCTTGCAGAGCACTGGGGAAAAGCAGGCAGAGAATTCCCTGCTAGCACCTTCTCTGTGCCTGGGAAGCAGAAGTGTTCACATTGCTTCGCAGAATCGCTTTTGTGCAGAAAACACTAACACTTGTTCAGATCGAAAGAAAGCACAGTGCCCCAGATTTTATGTTGTCCTGGAGAGCTTGCAGAGCACTGGGGAAAGGCAGGCAGAGAATTCCCTGCTAGCACCTTCTCTGTGCCTGGGAAGCAGAAGTGTTCACATTGCTTCGCAGAATCGCTTTTGTGCAGAAAACACTAACACTTGTTCAGAACAAAAGAAAGCACAGTGCCCCAGATTTTATGTTGTCCTGGAGAGGTTGCAGAGCAGTGGGGAAAGGCAGGCAGAGAATTCCCTGCTAGCACCTTCTCTGTGCCTGTTTACATTGCTTCGCAGCATCGCTTTTGTGCAGAAAACACTAACACTTGTTCAGAACGAAAGAAAGCACAGTGCCCCAGATTTTATGTTATCCTGGAGAGCTTGCAGAGCACTGGGGAAAAGCAGGCAGAGAATTCCCTGCTAGCACCTTCTCTGTGCCTGGGAAGCAGAAGTGTTCACATTGCTTCGCAGAATCGCTTTTGTGCAGAAAACAGTAACACTTGTTCAGAACGAAAGAAAGCACAGAGCCCCAGATTTTATGTTGTCCTGGAGAGCTTGCAGAGCACTGGGGAAAGGCAGGCAGAGAATTCCCTGCTAGCACCTTCTCTGTGCCTGTTCACATTGCTTCTCAGAATCGCTTTTGTGCAGAAAACAGTAACACTTCTTCAGAACGAAAGAAAGCACAGAGCCCCAGATTTATGTTGTCCTGGAGAGCTTGCAGAGCACTGGGGAAAGGCAGGCAGAGAATTCCCTGCTAGCACCTTCTCTGTGCCTGGGAAGCAGAAGTGTTCACATTGCTTCGCAGAATCGCTTTTGTGCAGAAAACAGTAACACTTGTTCAGAACAAAAGAAAGCACAGAGCCCCAGATTTTATGTTGTCCTGGAGAGCTTGCAGAGCACTGGGGAAAAGCAGGCAGAGAATTCCCTGCTAGCACCTTCTCTGTGCCTGGGAAGCAGAAGTGTTCACATTGCTTCGCAGAATCGCTTTTGTGCAGAAAACAGTAACACTTGTTCAGAACGAAAGAAAGCACAGAGCCCCAGATTTTATGTTGTCCTGGAGAGCTTGCAGAGCACTGGGGAAAGGCAGGCAGAGAATTCCCTGCTAGCACCTTCTCTGTGCCTGTTCACATTGCTTCTCAGAATCGCTTTTGTGCAGAAAACAGTAACACTTCTTCAGAACGAAAGAAAGCACAGAGCCCCAGATTTATGTTGTCCTGGAGAGCTTGCAGAGCACTGGGGAAAGGCAGGCAGAGAATTCCCTGCTAGCACCTTCTCTGTGCCTGGGAAGCAGAAGTGTTCACATTGCTTCGCAGAATCGCTTTTGTGCAGAAAACAGTAACACTTGTTCAGAACAAAAGAAAGCACAGAGCCCCAGATTTTATGTTGTCCTGGAGAGCTTGCAGAGCACTGGGGAAAAGCAGGCAGAGAATTCCCTGCTAGCACCTTCTCTGTGACTGTTCACATTGCTTGGCAGAATCGCTTTTGTGCAGAAAACAGTAACACTTGTTCAGAACGAAAGAAAGCACAGAGCCCCAGATTTTATGTTGTCCTGGAGAGCTTGCAGAGCACTGGGGAAAAGCAGGCAGAGAATTCCCTGCTAGCACCTTCTCTGTGCCTGGGAAGCAGAAGTGTTCACATTGCTTCGCAGAATCGCTTTTGTGCAGAAAACAGTAACACTTGTTCAGAACAAAAGAAAGCACAGAGCCCCAGATTTTATGTTGTCCTGGAGAGCTTGCAGAGCACTGGGGAAAAGCAGGCAGAGAATTCCCTGCTAGCACCTTCTCTGTGCCTGTTCACATTGCTTCGCAGAATCGCTTTTGTGCAGAAAACAGTAACACTTGTTCAGAACGAAAGAAAGCACAGAGCCCCAGATTTTATGTTGTCCTGGAGAGCTTGCAGAGCACTGGGGAAAAGCAGGCAGAGAATTCCCTGCTAGCACCTTCTCTGTGCCTGGGAAGCAGAAGTGTTCACATTGCTTCGCAGAATCGCTTTTGTGCAGAAAACACTAACACTTGTTCAGAACAAAAGAAAGCACAGAGCCCCAGATTTTATGTTGTCCTGGAGAGCTTGCAGAGCACTGGGGAAAAGCAGGCAGAGAATTCCCTGCTAGCACCTTCTCTGTGCCTGGGAAGCAGAAGTGTTCACATTGCTTCGCAGAATCGCTTTTGTGCAGAAAACACTAACACTTGTTCAGAACGAAAGAAAGCACAGAGCCCCAGATTTTATGTTGTCCTGGAGAGCTTGCAGAGCACTGGGGAAAAGCAGGCAGAGAATTCCCTGCTAGCACCTTCTCTGTGCCTGTTCACATTGCTTGGCAGAATCGCTTTTGTGCAGAAAACAGTAACACTTGTTCAGAACGAAAGAAAGCACAGAGCCCCAGATTTTATGTTGTCCTGGAGAGCTTGCAGAGCACTGGGGAAAAGCAGGCAGAGAATTCCCTGCTAGCACCTTCTCTGTGCCTGGGAAGCAGAAGTGTTCACATTGCTTCGCAGAATCGCTTTTGTGCAGAAAACAGTAACACTTGTTCAGAACAAAAGAAAGCACAGTCCCCCAGATTTTATGTTGTCCTGGAGAGGTTGCAGAGCAGTGGGGAAAGGCAGGCAGAGAATTCCCTGCTAGCACCTTCTCTGTGCCTGTTTACATTGCTTCGCAGCGTCGCTTTTGTGCAGAAAACAGTAACACTTGTTCAGAACGAAAGAAAGCACAGAGCCCCAGATTTTATGTTGTCCTGGAGAGCTTGCAGAGCACTGGGGAAAAGCAGGCAGAGAATTCCCTGCTAGCACCTTCTCTGTGCCTGGGAAGCAGAAGTGTTCACATTGCTTCGCAGAATCGCTTTTGTGCAGAAAACACTAACACTTGTTCAGAACGAAAGAAAGCACAGAGCCCCAGATTTTATGTTGTCCTGGAGAGCTTGCAGAGCACTGGGGAAAAGCAGGCAGAGAATTCCCTGCTAGCACCTTCTCTGTGCCTGTTCACATTGCTTGGCAGAATCGCTTTTGTGCAGAAAACAGTAACACTTGTTCAGAACGAAAGAAAGCACAGAGCCCCATATTTTATGTTGTCCTGGAGAGCTTGCAGAGCACTGGGGAAAAGCAGGCAGAGAATTCCCTGCTAGCACCTTCTCTGTGCCTGTTTACATTGCTTCGCAGCATCGCTTTTGTGCAGAAAACAGTAACACTTGTTCAGAACGAAAGAAAGCACAGAGCCCCAGATTTTATGTTGTCCTGGAGAGCTTGCAGAGCACTGGGGAAAGGCAGGCAGAGAATTCCCTGCTAGCACCTTCTCTGTGCCTGTTCACATTGCTTGGCAGAATCGCTTTTGCGCAGAAAACAGTAACACTTGTTCAGAACGAAAGAAAGCACAGAGCCCCAGATTTTATGTTGTCCTGGAGAGCTCCCAGAGCACTGGGGAAAAGCAGGCAGAGAATTCCCTGCTAGCACCTTCTCTGTGCCTGGGAAGCAGAAGTGTTCACATTGCTTCGCAGAATCGCTTTTGTGCAGAAAACAGTAACACTTGTTCAGAACGAAAGAAAGCACAGAGCCCCAGATTTTATGTTGTCCTGGAGAGCTTGCAGAGCACTGGGGAAAAGCAGGCAGAGAATTCCCTGCTAGCACCTTCTCTGTGCCTGGGAAGCAGAAGTGTTCACATTGCTTCGCAGAATCGCTTTTGTGCAGAAAACAGTAACACTTGTTCAGAACGAAAGAAAGCACAGAGCCCCAGATTTTATGTTGTCCTGGAGAGCTTGCAGAGCACTGGGGAAAGGCAGGCAGAGAATTCCCTGCTAGCACCTTCTCTGTGCCTGGGAAGCAGAAGTGTTCACATTGCTTCGCAGAATCACTTTTGTGCAGAAAACAGTAACACTTGTTCAGAACGAAAGAAAGCACAGAGCCCCAGATTTTATGTTGTCCTGGAGAGCTTGCAGAGCACTGGGGAAAAGCAGGCAGAGAATTCCCTGCTAGCACCTTCTCTGTGCCTGGGAAGCAGAAGTGTTCACATTGCTTCGCAGAATCGCTTTTGTGCAGAAAACACTAACACTTGTTCAGATCGAAAGAAAGCACAGTGCCCCAGATTTTATGTTGTCCTGGAGAGCTTGCAGAGCACTGGGGAAAGGCAGGCAGAGAATTCCCTGCTAGCACCTTCTCTGTGCCTGGGAAGCAGAAGTGTTCACATTGCTTCGCAGAATCGCTTTTGTGCAGAAAACACTAACACTTGTTCAGAACAAAAGAAAGCACAGTGCCCCAGATTTTATGTTGTCCTGGAGAGGTTGCAGAGCAGTGGGGAAAGGCAGGCAGAGAATTCCCTGCTAGCACCTTCTCTGTGCCTGTTTACATTGCTTCGCAGCATCGCTTTTGTGCAGAAAACACTAACACTTGTTCAGAACGAAAGAAAGCACAGAGCCCCATATTTTATGTTGTCCTGGAGAGCTTGCAGAGCACTGGGGAAAAGCAGGCAGAGAATTCCCTGCTAGCACCTTCTCTGTGCCTGGGAAGCAGAAGTGTTCACATTGCTTCGCAGAATCGCTTTTGTGCAGAAAACAGTAACACTTGTTCAGAACGAAAGAAAGCACAGAGCCCCAGATTTTATGTTGTCCTGGAGAGCTTGCAGAGCACTGGGGAAAGGCAGGCAGAGAATTCCCTGCTAGCACCTTCTCTGTGCCTGTTCACATTGCTTCTCAGAATCGCTTTTGTGCAGAAAACAGTAACACTTCTTCAGAACGAAAGAAAGCACAGAGCCCCAGATTTATGTTGTCCTGGAGAGCTTGCAGAGCACTGGGGAAAGGCAGGCAGAGAATTCCCTGCTAGCACCTTCTCTGTGCCTGGGAAGCAGAAGTGTTCACATTGCTTCGCAGAATCGCTTTTGTGCAGAAAACAGTAACACTTGTTCAGAACAAAAGAAAGCACAGAGCCCCAGATTTTATGTTGTCCTGGAGAGCTTGCAGAGCACTGGGGAAAAGCAGGCAGAGAATTCCCTGCTAGCACCTTCTCTGTGCCTGGGAAGCAGAAGTGTTCACATTGCTTCGCAGAATCGCTTTTGTGCAGAAAACAGTAACACTTGTTCAGAACGAAAGAAAGCACAGAGCCCCAGATTTTATGTTGTCCTGGAGAGCTTGCAGAGCACTGGGGAAAGGCAGGCAGAGAATTCCCTGCTAGCACCTTCTCTGTGCCTGTTCACATTGCTTCTCAGAATCGCTTTTGTGCAGAAAACAGTAACACTTCTTCAGAACGAAAGAAAGCACAGAGCCCCAGATTTATGTTGTCCTGGAGAGCTTGCAGAGCACTGGGGAAAGGCAGGCAGAGAATTCCCTGCTAGCACCTTCTCTGTGCCTGGGAAGCAGAAGTGTTCACATTGCTTCGCAGAATCGCTTTTGTGCAGAAAACAGTAACACTTGTTCAGAACAAAAGAAAGCACAGAGCCCCAGATTTTATGTTGTCCTGGAGAGCTTGCAGAGCACTGGGGAAAAGCAGGCAGAGAATTCCCTGCTAGCACCTTCTCTGTGACTGTTCACATTGCTTGGCAGAATCGCTTTTGTGCAGAAAACAGTAACACTTGTTCAGAACGAAAGAAAGCACAGAGCCCCAGATTTTATGTTGTCCTGGAGAGCTTGCAGAGCACTGGGGAAAAGCAGGCAGAGAATTCCCTGCTAGCACCTTCTCTGTGCCTGGGAAGCAGAAGTGTTCACATTGCTTCGCAGAATCGCTTTTGTGCAGAAAACAGTAACACTTGTTCAGAACAAAAGAAAGCACAGAGCCCCAGATTTTATGTTGTCCTGGAGAGCTTGCAGAGCACTGGGGAAAAGCAGGCAGAGAATTCCCTGCTAGCACCTTCTCTGTGCCTGTTCACATTGCTTCGCAGAATCGCTTTTGTGCAGAAAACAGTAACACTTGTTCAGAACGAAAGAAAGCACAGAGCCCCAGATTTTATGTTGTCCTGGAGAGCTTGCAGAGCACTGGGGAAAAGCAGGCAGAGAATTCCCTGCTAGCACCTTCTCTGTGCCTGGGAAGCAGAAGTGTTCACATTGCTTCGCAGAATCGCTTTTGTGCAGAAAACAGTAACACTTGTTCAGAACGAAAGAAAGCACAGAGCCCCAGATTTTATGTTGTCCTGGAGAGCTTGCAGAGCACTGGGGAAAGGCAGGCAGAGAATTCCCTGCTAGCACCTTCTCTGTGCCTGTTCACATTGCTTCTCAGAATCGCTTTTGTGCAGAAAACAGTAACACTTCTTCAGAACGAAAGAAAGCACAGAGCCCCAGATTTATGTTGTCCTGGAGAGCTTGCAGAGCACTGGGGAAAGGCAGGCAGAGAATTCCCTGCTAGCACCTTCTCTGTGCCTGGGAAGCAGAAGTGTTCACATTGCTTCGCAGAATCGCTTTTGTGCAGAAAACAGTAACACTTGTTCAGAACAAAAGAAAGCACAGAGCCCCAGATTTTATGTTGTCCTGGAGAGCTTGCAGAGCACTGGGGAAAAGCAGGCAGAGAATTCCCTGCTAGCACCTTCTCTGTGCCTGGGAAGCAGAAGTGTTCACATTGCTTCGCAGAATCGCTTTTGTGCAGAAAACAGTAACACTTGTTCAGAACGAAAGAAAGCACAGAGCCCCAGATTTTATGTTGTCCTGGAGAGCTTGCAGAGCACTGGGGAAAGGCAGGCAGAGAATTCCCTGCTAGCACCTTCTCTGTGCCTGTTCACATTGCTTCTCAGAATCGCTTTTGTGCAGAAAACAGTAACACTTCTTCAGAACGAAAGAAAGCACAGAGCCCCAGATTTATGTTGTCCTGGAGAGCTTGCAGAGCACTGGGGAAAGGCAGGCAGAGAATTCCCTGCTAGCACCTTCTCTGTGCCTGGGAAGCAGAAGTGTTCACATTGCTTCGCAGAATCGCTTTTGTGCAGAAAACAGTAACACTTGTTCAGAACAAAAGAAAGCACAGAGCCCCAGATTTTATGTTGTCCTGGAGAGCTTGCAGAGCACTGGGGAAAAGCAGGCAGAGAATTCCCTGCTAGCACCTTCTCTGTGCCTGTTCACATTGCTTGGCAGAATCGCTTTTGTGCAGAAAACAGTAACACTTGTTCAGAACGAAAGAAAGCACAGAGCCCCAGATTTTATGTTGTCCTGGAGAGCTTGCAGAGCACTGGGGAAAAGCAGGCAGAGAATTCCCTGCTAGCACCTTCTCTGTGCCTGGGAAGCAGAAGTGTTCACATTGCTTCGCAGAATCGCTTTTGTGCAGAAAACAGTAACACTTGTTCAGAACAAAAGAAAGCACAGAGCCCCAGATTTTATGTTGTCCTGGAGAGCTTGCAGAGCACTGGGGAAAAGCAGGCAGAGAATTCCCTGCTAGCACCTTCTCTGTGCCTGTTCACATTGCTTCGCAGAATCGCTTTTGTGCAGAAAACAGTAACACTTGTTCAGAACGAAAGAAAGCACAGAGCCCCAGATTTTATGTTGTCCTGGAGAGCTTGCAGAGCACTGGGGAAAAGCAGGCAGAGAATTCCCTGCTAGCACCTTCTCTGTGCCTGGGAAGCAGAAGTGTTCACATTGCTTCGCAGAATCGCTTTTGTGCAGAAAACACTAACACTTGTTCAGAACAAAAGAAAGCACAGAGCCCCAGATTTTATGTTGTCCTGGAGAGCTTGCAGAGCACTGGGGAAAAGCAGGCAGAGAATTCCCTGCTAGCACCTTCTCTGTGCCTGGGAAGCAGAAGTGTTCACATTGCTTCGCAGAATCGCTTTTGTGCAGAAAACACTAACACTTGTTCAGAACGAAAGAAAGCACAGAGCCCCAGATTTTATGTTGTCCTGGAGAGCTTGCAGAGCACTGGGGAAAAGCAGGCAGAGAATTCCCTGCTAGCACCTTCTCTGTGCCTGTTCACATTGCTTGGCAGAATCGCTTTTGTGCAGAAAACAGTAACACTTGTTCAGAACGAAAGAAAGCACAGAGCCCCAGATTTTATGTTGTCCTGGAGAGCTTGCAGAGCACTGGGGAAAAGCAGGCAGAGAATTCCCTGCTAGCACCTTCTCTGTGCCTGGGAAGCAGAAGTGTTCACATTGCTTCGCAGAATCGCTTTTGTGCAGAAAACACTAACACTTGTTCAGAACAAAAGAAAGCACAGTCCCCCAGATTTTATGTTGTCCTGGAGAGGTTGCAGAGCAGTGGGGAAAGGCAGGCAGAGAATTCCCTGCTAGCACCTTCTCTGTGCCTGTTTACATTGCTTCGCAGCGTCGCTTTTGTGCAGAAAACACTAACACTTGTTCAGAACGAAAGAAAGCACAGAGCCCCAGATTTTATGTTGTCCTGGAGAGCTTGCAGAGCACTGGGGAAAAGCAGGCAGAGAATTCCCTGCTAGCACCTTCTCTGTGCCTGGGAAGCAGAAGTGTTCACATTGCTTCGCAGAATCGCTTTTGTGCAGAAAACACTAACACTTGTTCAGAACGAAAGAAAGCACAGAGCCCCAGATTTTATGTTGTCCTGGAGAGCTTGCAGAGCACTGGGGAAAAGCAGGCAGAGAATTCCCTGCTAGCACCTTCTCTGTGCCTGTTCACATTGCTTGGCAGAATCGCTTTTGTGCAGAAAACAGTAACACTTGTTCAGAACGAAAGAAAGCACAGAGCCCCATATTTTATGTTGTCCTGGAGAGCTTGCAGAGCACTGGGGAAAAGCAGGCAGAGAATTCCCTGCTAGCACCTTCTCTGTGCCTGGGAAGCAGAAGTGTTCACATTGCTTCGCAGAATCGCTTTTGTGCAGAAAACACTAACACTTGTTCAGAACAAAAGAAAGCACAGTGCCCCAGATTTTATGTTGTCCTAGAGAGCTTGCAGAGCACTGGGGAAAGGCAGGCAGAGAATTCCCTGCTAGCACATTCTCTGTGCCTGTTCCCATTGCTTGGCAGAATCGCTTTTGTGCAGAAAACAGTAACACTTGTTCAGAACGAAAGAAAGCACAGAGCCCCAGATTTTATGTTGTCCTGGAGAGCTTGCAGAGCACTGGGGAAAAGCAGGCAGAGAATTCCCTGCTAGCACCTTCTCTGTGCCTGGGAAGCAGAAGTGTTCACATTGCTTCGCAGAATCGCTTTTGTGCAGAAAACACTAACACTTGTTCAGAACAAAAGAAAGCACAGAGCCCCAGATTTTATGTTGTCCTGGAGAGCTTGCAGAGCACTGGGGAAAAGCAGGCAGAGAATTCCCTGCTAGCACCTTCTCTGTGCCTGGGAAGCAGAAGTGTTCACATTGCTTCGCAGAATCGCTTTTGTGCAGAAAACACTAACACTTGTTCAGATCGAAAGAAAGCACAGATCCCCAGATTTTATCTTTTCCTGGAGAGCTTGCAGAGCACTGGGGAAAGGCAGGCAGAGAATTCCCTGCTAGCACCTTCTCTGTGCCTGGGAAGCAGAAGTGTTCACATTGCTTCGCAGAATCACTTTTGTGCAGAAAACAGTAACACTTGTTCAGAACGAAAGAAAGCACAGAGCCCCAGATTTTATGTTGTCCTGGAGAGCTTGCAGAGCACTGGGGAAAAGCAGGCAGAGAATTCCCTGCTAGCACCTTCTCTGTGCCTGGGAAGCAGAAGTGTTCACATTGCTTCGCAGAATCGCTTTTGTGCAGAAAACACTAACACTTGTTCAGATCGAAAGAAAGCACAGTGCCCCAGATTTTATGTTGTCCTGGAGAGCTTGCAGAGCACTGGGGAAAGGCAGGCAGAGAATTCCCTGCTAGCACCTTCTCTGTGCCTGGGAAGCAGAAGTGTTCACATTGCTTCGCAGAATCGCTTTTGTGCAGAAAACACTAACACTTGTTCAGAACAAAAGAAAGCACAGTGCCCCAGATTTTATGTTGTCCTGGAGAGGTTGCAGAGCAGTGGGGAAAGGCAGGCAGAGAATTCCCTGCTAGCACCTTCTCTGTGCCTGTTTACATTGCTTCGCAGCATCGCTTTTGTGCAGAAAACACTAACACTTGTTCAGAACGAAAGAAAGCACAGTGCCCCAGATTTTATGTTATCCTGGAGAGCTTGCAGAGCACTGGGGAAAAGCAGGCAGAGAATTCCCTGCTAGCACCTTCTCTGTGCCTGGGAAGCAGAAGTGTTCACATTGCTTCGCAGAATCGCTTTTGTGCAGAAAACAGTAACACTTGTTCAGAACGAAAGAAAGCACAGAGCCCCAGATTTTATGTTGTCCTGGAGAGCTTGCAGAGCACTGGGGAAAGGCAGGCAGAGAATTCCCTGCTAGCACCTTCTCTGTGCCTGTTCACATTGCTTCTCAGAATCGCTTTTGTGCAGAAAACAGTAACACTTCTTCAGAACGAAAGAAAGCACAGAGCCCCAGATTTATGTTGTCCTGGAGAGCTTGCAGAGCACTGGGGAAAGGCAGGCAGAGAATTCCCTGCTAGCACCTTCTCTGTGCCTGGGAAGCAGAAGTGTTCACATTGCTTCGCAGAATCGCTTTTGTGCAGAAAACAGTAACACTTGTTCAGAACAAAAGAAAGCACAGAGCCCCAGATTTTATGTTGTCCTGGAGAGCTTGCAGAGCACTGGGGAAAAGCAGGCAGAGAATTCCCTGCTAGCACCTTCTCTGTGCCTGGGAAGCAGAAGTGTTCACATTGCTTCGCAGAATCGCTTTTGTGCAGAAAACAGTAACACTTGTTCAGAACGAAAGAAAGCACAGAGCCCCAGATTTTATGTTGTCCTGGAGAGCTTGCAGAGCACTGGGGAAAGGCAGGCAGAGAATTCCCTGCTAGCACCTTCTCTGTGCCTGTTCACATTGCTTCTCAGAATCGCTTTTGTGCAGAAAACAGTAACACTTCTTCAGAACGAAAGAAAGCACAGAGCCCCAGATTTATGTTGTCCTGGAGAGCTTGCAGAGCACTGGGGAAAAGCAGGCAGAGAATTCCCTGCTAGCACCTTCTCTGTGCCTGGGAAGCAGAAGTGTTCACATTGCTTCGCAGAATCGCTTTTGTGCAGAAAACAGTAACACTTGTTCAGAACAAAAGAAAGCACAGTGCCCCAGATTTTATGTTGTCCTGGAGAGCTTGCAGAGCACTGGGGAAAAGCAGGCAGAGAATTCCCTGCTAGCACCTTCTCTGTGACTGTTCACATTGCTTGGCAGAATCGCTTTTGTGCAGAAAACAGTAACACTTGTTCAGAACGAAAGAAAGCACAGAGCCCCAGATTTTATGTTGTCCTGGAGAGCTTGCAGAGCACTGGGGAAAAGCAGGCAGAGAATTCCCTGCTAGCACCTTCTCTGTGCCTGGGAAGCAGAAGTGTTCACATTGCTTCGCAGAATCGCTTTTGTGCAGAAAACAGTAACACTTGTTCAGAACAAAAGAAAGCACAGAGCCCCATATTTTATGTTGTCCTGGAGAGCTTGCAGAGCACTGGGGAAAAGCAGGCAGAGAATTCCCTGCTAGCACCTTCTCTGTGCCTGTTCACATTGCTTCGCAGAATCGCTTTTGTGCAGAAAACAGTAACACTTGTTCAGAACGAAAGAAAGCACAGAGCCCCAGATTTTATGTTGTCCTGGAGAGCTTGCAGAGCACTGGGGAAAAGCAGGCAGAGAATTCCCTGCTAGCACCTTCTCTGTGCCTGGGAAGCAGAAGTGTTCACATTGCTTCGCAGAATCGCTTTTGTGCAGAAAACACTAACACTTGTTCAGAACAAAAGAAAGCACAGAGCCCCAGATTTTATGTTGTCCTGGAGAGCTTGCAGAGCACTGGGGAAAAGCAGGCAGAGAATTCCCTGCTAGCACCTTCTCTGTGCCTGGGAAGCAGAAGTGTTCACATTGCTTCGCAGAATCGCTTTTGTGCAGAAAACACTAACACTTGTTCAGAACGAAAGAAAGCACAGAGCCCCAGATTTTATGTTGTCCTGGAGAGCTTGCAGAGCACTGGGGAAAAGCAGGCAGAGAATTCCCTGCTAGCACCTTCTCTGTGCCTGTTCACATTGCTTGGCAGAATCGCTTTTGTGCAGAAAACAGTAACACTTGTTCAGAACGAAAGAAAGCACAGAGCCCCAGATTTTATGTTGTCCTGGAGAGCTTGCAGAGCACTGGGGAAAAGCAGGCAGAGAATTCCCTGCTAGCACCTTCTCTGTGCCTGGGAAGCAGAAGTGTTCACATTGCTTCGCAGAATCGCTTTTGTGCAGAAAACACTAACACTTGTTCAGAACAAAAGAAAGCACAGTCCCCCAGATTTTATGTTGTCCTGGAGAGCTTGCAGAGCAGTGGGGAAAGGCAGGCAGAGAATTCCCTGCTAGCACCTTCTCTGTGCCTGTTTACATTGCTTCGCAGCATCGCTTTTGTGCAGAAAACACTAACACTTGTTCAGAACGAAAGAAAGCACAGAGCCCCAGATTTTATGTTGTCCTGGAGAGCTTGCAGAGCACTGGGGAAAAGCAGGCAGAGAATTCCCTGCTAGCACCTTCTCTGTGCCTGGGAAGCAGAAGTGTTCACATTGCTTCGCAGAATCGCTTTTGTGCAGAAAACACTAACACTTGTTCAGAACGAAAGAAAGCACAGAGCCCCAGATTTTATGTTGTCCTGGAGAGCTTGCAGAGCACTGGGGAAAAGCAGGCAGAGAATTCCCTGCTAGCACCTTCTCTGTGCCTGTTCACATTGCTTGGCAGAATCGCTTTTGTGCAGAAAACAGTAACACTTGTTCAGAACGAAAGAAAGCACAGAGCCCCATATTTTATGTTGTCCTGGAGAGCTTGCAGAGCACTGGGGAAAAGCAGGCAGAGAATTCCCTGCTAGCACCTTCTCTGTGCCTGGGAAGCAGAAGTGTTCACATTGCTTCGCAGAATCGCTTTTGTGCAGAAAACACTAACACTTGTTCAGAACAAAAGAAAGCACAGTGCCCCAGATTTTATGTTGTCCTAGAGAGCTTGCAGAGCACTGGGGAAAGGCAGGCAGAGAATTCCCTGCTAGCACATTCTCTGTGCCTGTTCCCATTGCTTGGCAGAATCGCTTTTGTGCAGAAAACAGTAACACTTGTTCAGAACGAAAGAAAGCACAGAGCCCCAGATTTTATGTTGTCCTGGAGAGCTTGCAGAGCACTGGGGAAAAGCAGGCAGAGAATTCCCTGCTAGCACCTTCTCTGTGCCTGGGAAGCAGAAGTGTTCACATTGCTTCGCAGAATCGCTTTTGTGCAGAAAACACTAACACTTGTTCAGAACAAAAGAAAGCACAGAGCCCCAGATTTTATGTTGTCCTGGAGAGCTTGCAGAGCACTGGGGAAAAGCAGGCAGAGAATTCCCTGCTAGCACCTTCTCTGTGCCTGGGAAGCAGAAGTGTTCACATTGCTTCGCAGAATCGCTTTTGTGCAGAAAACACTAACACTTGTTCAGATCGAAAGAAAGCACAGATCCCCAGATTTTATCTTTTCCTGTAGAGCTTGCAGAGCACTGGGGAAAGGCAGGCAGAGAATTCCCTGCTAGCACCTTCTCTGTGCCTGGGAAGCAGAAGTGTTCACATTGCTTCGCAGAATCACTTTTGTGCAGAAAACAGTAACACTTGTTCAGAACGAAAGAAAGCACAGAGCCCCAGATTTTATGTTGTCCTGGAGAGCTTGCAGAGCACTGGGGAAAAGCAGGCAGAGAATTCCCTGCTAGCACCTTCTCTGTGCCTGGGAAGCAGAAGTGTTCACATTGCTTCGCAGAATCGCTTTTGTGCAGAAAACACTAACACTTGTTCAGATCGAAAGAAAGCACAGTGCCCCAGATTTTATGTTGTCCTGGAGAGCTTGCAGAGCACTGGGGAAAGGCAGGCAGAGAATTCCCTGCTAGCACCTTCTCTGTGCCTGGGAAGCAGAAGTGTTCACATTGCTTCGCAGAATCGCTTTTGTGCAGAAAACACTAACACTTGTTCAGAACAAAAGAAAGCACAGTGCCCCAGATTTTATGTTGTCCTGGAGAGGTTGCAGAGCAGTGGGGAAAGGCAGGCAGAGAATTCCCTGCTAGCACCTTCTCTGTGCCTGTTTACATTGCTTCGCAGCATCGCTTTTGTGCAGAAAACACTAACACTTGTTCAGAACGAAAGAAAGCACAGTGCCCCAGATTTTATGTTATCCTGGAGAGCTTGCAGAGCACTGGGGAAAAGCAGGCAGAGAATTCCCTGCTAGCACCTTCTCTGTGCCTGTTCACATTGCTTCTCAGAATCGCTTTTGTGCAGAAAACAGTAACACTTGTTCAGAACGAAAGAAAGCACAGAGCCCCAGATTTATGTTGTCCTGGAGAGCTTGCAGAGCACTGGGGAAAGGCAGGCAGAGAATTCCCTGCTAGCACCTTCTCTGTGCCTGGGAAGCAGAAGTGTTCACATTGCTTCGCAGAATCGCTTTTGTGCAGAAAACAGTAACACTTGTTCAGAACAAAAGAAAGCACAGAGCCCCAGATTTTATGTTGTCCTGGAGAGCTTGCAGAGCACTGGGGAAAAGCAGGCAGAGAATTCCCTGCTAGCACCTTCTCTGTGCCTGGGAAGCAGAAGTGTTCACATTGCTTCGCAGAATCGCTTTTGTGCAGAAAACAGTAACACTTGTTCAGAACGAAAGAAAGCACAGAGCCCCAGATTTTATGTTGTCCTGGAGAGCTTGCAGAGCACTGGGGAAAGGCAGGCAGAGAATTCCCTGCTAGCACCTTCTCTGTGCCTGTTCACATTGCTTCTCAGAATCGCTTTTGTGCAGAAAACAGTAACACTTCTTCAGAACGAAAGAAAGCACAGAGCCCCAGATTTATGTTGTCCTGGAGAGCTTGCAGAGCACTGGGGAAAGGCAGGCAGAGAATTCCCTGCTAGCACCTTCTCTGTGCCTGGGAAGCAGAAGTGTTCACATTGCTTCGCAGAATCGCTTTTGTGCAGAAAACAGTAACACTTGTTCAGAACAAAAGAAAGCACAGAGCCCCAGATTTTATGTTGTCCTAGAGAGCTTGCAGAGCACTGGGGAAAAGCAGGCAGAGAATTCCCTGCTAGCACCTTCTCTGTGACTGTTCACATTGCTTGGCAGAATCGCTTTTGTGCAGAAAACAGTAACACTTGTTCAGAACGAAAGAAAGCACAGAGCCCCAGATTTTATGTTGTCCTGGAGAGCTTGCAGAGCACTGGGGAAAAGCAGGCAGAGAATTCCCTGCTAGCACCTTCTCTGTGCCTGGGAAGCAGAAGTGTTCACATTGCTTCGCAGAATCGCTTTTGTGCAGAAAACAGTAACACTTGTTCAGAACAAAAGAAAGCACAGAGCCCCAGATTTTATGTTGTCCTGGAGAGCTTGCAGAGCACTGGGGAAAAGCAGGCAGAGAATTCCCTGCTAGCACCTTCTCTGTGCCTGTTCACATTGCTTGGCAGAATCGCTTTTGTGCAGAAAACAGTAACACTTGTTCAGAACGAAAGAAAGCACAGAGCCCCAGATTTTATGTTGTCCTGGAGAGCTTGCAGAGCACTGGGGAAAGGCAGGCAGAGAATTCCCTGCTAGCACCTTCTCTGTGCCTGGGAAGCAGAAGTGTTCACATTGCTTCGCAGAATCGCTTTTGTGCAGAAAACACTAACACTTGTTCAGAACAAAAGAAAGCACAGAGCCCCCGATTTTATGTTGTCCTGGAGAGCTTGCAGAGCACTGGGGAAAAGCAGGCAGAGAATTCCCTGCTAGCACCTTCTCTGTGCCTGGGAAGCAGAAGTGTTCACATTGCTTCGCAGAATCGCTTTTGTGCAGAAAACAGTAACACTTGTTCAGAACAAAAGAAAGCACAGAGCCCCAGATTTTATGTTGTCCTGGAGAGCTTGCAGAGCACTGGGGAAAAGCAGGCAGAGAATTCCCTGCTAGCACCTTCTCTGTGCCTGTTCACATTGCTTCGCAGAATCGCTTTTGTGCAGAAAACACTAACACTTGTTCAGAACGAAAGAAAGCACAGAGCCCCAGATTTTATGTTGTCCTGGAGAGCTTGCAGAGCACTGGGGAAAAGCAGGCAGAGAATTCCCTGCTAGCACCTTCTCTGTGCCTGGGAAGCAGAAGTGTTCACATTGCTTCGCAGAATCGCTTTGTGCAGAAAACACTAACACTTGTTCAGATCGAAAGAAAGCACAGAGCCCCAGATTTTATGTTGTCCTGGAGAGCTTGCAGAGCACTGGGGAAAGGCAGGCAGAGAATTCCCTGCTAGCACCTTCTCTGTGCCTGTTTACATTGCTTCGCAGCATCGCTTTTGTGCAGAAAACAGTAACACTTGTTCAGAACGAAAGAAAGCACAGAGCCCCAGATTTTATGTTGTCCTGGAGAGCTTGCAGAGCACTGGGGAAAAGCAGGCAGAGAATTCCCTGCTAGCACCTTCTCTGTGCCTGGGAAGCAGAAGTGTTCACATTGCTTCGCAGAATCGCTTTTGTGCAGAAAACACTAACACTTGTTCAGAACGAAAGAAAGCACAGAGCCCCAGATTTTATGTTGTCCTGGAGAGCTTGCAGAGCACTGGGGAAAAGCAGGCAGAGAATTCCCTGCTAGCACCTTCTCTGTGCCTGGGAAGCAGAAGTGTTCACATTGCTTCGCAGAATCGCTTTTGTGCAGAAAACACTAACACTTGTTCAGATCGAAAGAAAGCACAGATCCCCAGATTTTATGTTTTCCTGGAGAGCTTGCAGAGCACTGGGGAAAGGCAGGCAGAGAATTCCCTGCTAGCACCTTCTCTGTGCCTGGGAAGCAGAAGTGTTCACATTGCTTCGCAGAATCACTTTTGTGCAGAAAACAGTAACACTTGTTCAGAACGAAAGAAAGCACAGAGCCCCAGATTTTATGTTGTCCTGGAGAGCTTGCAGAGCACTGGGGAAAAGCAGGCAGAGAAACCCTGCTAGCACCTTCTCTGTGCCTGTTTACATTGCTTCGCAGAATCGCTTTTGTGCAGAAAACAGTAACACTTGTTCAGAACGAAAGAAAGCACAGAGCCCCATATTTTATGTTGTCCTGGAGAGCTTGCAGAGCACTGGGGAAAAGCAGGCAGAGAATTCCCTGCTAGCACCTTCTCTGTGCCTGGGAAGCAGAAGTGTTCACATTGCTTCGCAGAATCGCTTTTGTGCAGAAAACACTAACACTTGTTCAGAACAAAAGAAAGCACAGTGCCCCAGATTTTATGTTGTCCTAGAGAGCTTGCAGAGCACTGGGGAAAGGCAGGCAGAGAATTCCCTGCTAGCACCTTCTCTGTGCCTGTTCCCATTGCTTGGCAGAATCGCTTTTGTGCAGAAAACAGTAACACTTGTTCAGAACGAAAGAAAGCACAGAGCCCCAGATTTTATGTTGTCCTGGAGAGCTTGCAGAGCACTGGGGAAAGGCAGGCAGAGAATTCCCTGCTAGCACCTTCTCTGTGCCTGTTTACATTGCTTCGCAGCATCGCTTTTGTGCAGAAAACAGTAACACTTGTTCAGAACGAAAGAAAGCACAGAACCCCAGATTTTATGTTGTCCTGGAGAGCTTGCAGAGCACTGGGGAAAAGCAGGCAGAGAATTCCCTGCTAGCACCTTCTCTGTGCCTGGGAAGCAGAAGTGTTCACATTGCTTCGCAGAATCGCTTTTGTGCAGAAAACACTAACACTTGTTCAGAACGAAAGAAAGCACAGAGCCCCAGATTTTATGTTGTCCTGGAGAGCTTGCAGAGCACTGGGGAAAGGCAGGCAGAGAATTCCCTGCTAGCACCTTCTCTGTGCCTGGGAAGCAGAAGTGTTCACATTGCTTCGCAGAATCACTTTTGTGCAGAAAACAGTAACACTTGTTCAGAACGAAAGAAAGCACAGAGCCCCAGATTTTATGTTGTCCTGGAGAGCTTGCAGAGCACTGGGGAAAAGCAGGCAGAGAAACCCTGCTAGCACCTTCTCTGTGCCTGTTTACATTGCTTCGCAGAATCGCTTTTGTGCAGAAAACAGTAACACTTGTTCAGAACGAAAGAAAGCACAGAGCCCAAGATTTTATGTTGTCCTGGAGAGCTTGCAGAGCACTGGGGAAAAGCAGGCAGAGAATTCCCTGCTAGCACCTTCTCTGTGCCTGGGAAGCAGAAGTGTTCACATTGCTTCGCAGAATCACTTTTGTGCAGAAAACACTAACACTTGTTCAGAACGAAAGAAAGCACAGATCCCCAGATTTTATGTTGTCCTAGAGAGCTTGCAGAGCACTGGGGAAAGGCAGGCAGAGAATTCCCTGCTAGCACCTTCTCTGTGCCTGTTCACATTGCTTGGCAGAATCGCTTTTGTGCAGAAAACAGTAACACTTGTTCAGAACGAAAGAAAGCACAGAGCCCCAGATTTTATGTTGTCCTGGAGAGCTTGCAGAGCACTGGGGAAAAGCAGGCAGAGAATTCCCTGCTAGCACCTTCTCTGTGCCTGGGAAGCAGAAGTGTTCACATTGCTTCGCAGAATCGCTTTTGTGCAGAAAACACTAACACTTGTTCAGAACGAAAGAAAGCACAGAGCCCCAGATTTTATGTTGTCCTGGAGAGCTTGCAGAGCACTGGGGAAAAGCAGGCAGAGAATTCCCTGCTAGCACCTTCTCTGTGCCTGTTCACATTGCTTGGCAGAATCGCTTTTGTGCAGAAAACAGTAACACTTGTTCAGAACGAAAGAAAGCACAGAGCCCCAGATTTTATGTTGTCCTGGAGAGCTTGCAGAGCACTGGGGAAAAGCAGGCAGAGAATTCCCTGCTAGCACCTTCTCTGTGCCTGGGAAGCAGAAGTGTTCACATTGCTTCGCAGAATCGCTTTGTGCAGAAAACACTAACACTTGTTCAGATCGAAAGAAAGCACAGAGCCCCAGATTTTATGTTGTCCTGGAGAGCTTGCAGAGCACTGGGGAAAGGCAGGCAGAGAATTCCCTGCTAGCACCTTCTCTGTGCCTGTTTACATTGCTTCGCAGCATCGCTTTTGTGCAGAAAACAGTAACACTTGTTCAGAACGAAAGAAAGCACAGAGCCCCAGATTTTATGTTGTCCTGGAGAGCTTGCAGAGCACTGGGGAAAAGCAGGCAGAGAATTCCCTGCTAGCACCTTCTCTGTGCCTGGGAAGCAGAAGTGTTCACATTGCTTCGCAGAATCGCTTTTGTGCAGAAAACACTAACACTTGTTCAGAACGAAAGAAAGCACAGAGCCCCAGATTTTATGTTGTCCTGGAGAGCTTGCAGAGCACTGGGGAAAAGCAGGCAGAGAATTCCCTGCTAGCACCTTCTCTGTGCCTGGGAAGCAGAAGTGTTCACATTGCTTCGCAGAATCGCTTTTGTGCAGAAAACACTAACACTTGTTCAGATCGAAAGAAAGCACAGATCCCCAGATTTTATGTTTTCCTGGAGAGCTTGCAGAGCACTGGGGAAAGGCAGGCAGAGAATTCCCTGCTAGCACCTTCTCTGTGCCTGGGAAGCAGAAGTGTTCACATTGCTTCGCAGAATCACTTTTGTGCAGAAAACAGTAACACTTGTTCAGAACGAAAGAAAGCACAGAGCCCCAGATTTTATGTTGTCCTGGAGAGCTTGCAGAGCACTGGGGAAAGGCAGGCAGAGAAACCCTGCTAGCACCTTCTCTGTGCCGGTTTACATTGCTTCGCAGAATCGCTTTTGTGCAGAAAACAGTAACACTTGTTCAGAACGAAAGAAAGCACAGAGCCCCAGATTTATGTTGTCCTGGAGAGCTTGCAGAGCACTGGGGAAAGGCAGGCAGAGAATTCCCTGCTAGCACCTTCTCTGTGCCTGGGAAGCAGAAGTGTTCACATTGCTTCGCAGAATCGCTTTTGTGCAGAAAACAGTAACACTTGTTCAGAACAAAAGAAAGCACAGAGCCCCAGATTTTATGTTGTCCTGGAGAGCTTGCAGAGCACTGGGGAAAAGCAGGCAGAGAATTCCCTGCTAGCACCTTCTCTGTGCCTGGGAAGCAGAAGTGTTCACATTGCTTCGCAGAATCGCTTTTGTGCAGAAAACAGTAACACTTGTTCAGAACGAAAGAAAGCACAGAGCCCCAGATTTTATGTTGTCCTGGAGAGCTTGCAGAGCACTGGGGAAAGGCAGGCAGAGAATTCCCTGCTAGCACCTTCTCTGTGCCTGTTCACATTGCTTCTCAGAATCGCTTTTGTGCAGAAAACAGTAACACTTCTTCAGAACGAAAGAAAGCACAGAGCCCCAGATTTATGTTGTCCTGGAGAGCTTGCAGAGCACTGGGGAAAGGCAGGCAGAGAATTCCCTGCTAGCACCTTCTCTGTGCCTGGGAAGCAGAAGTGTTCACATTGCTTCGCAGAATCGCTTTTGTGCAGAAAACAGTAACACTTGTTCAGAACAAAAGAAAGCACAGAGCCCCAGATTTTATGTTGTCCTAGAGAGCTTGCAGAGCACTGGGGAAAAGCAGGCAGAGAATTCCCTGCTAGCACCTTCTCTGTGACTGTTCACATTGCTTGGCAGAATCGCTTTTGTGCAGAAAACAGTAACACTTGTTCAGAACGAAAGAAAGCACAGAGCCCCAGATTTTATGTTGTCCTGGAGAGCTTGCAGAGCACTGGGGAAAAGCAGGCAGAGAATTCCCTGCTAGCACCTTCTCTGTGCCTGGGAAGCAGAAGTGTTCACATTGCTTCGCAGAATCGCTTTTGTGCAGAAAACAGTAACACTTGTTCAGAACAAAAGAAAGCACAGAGCCCCAGATTTTATGTTGTCCTGGAGAGCTTGCAGAGCACTGGGGAAAAGCAGGCAGAGAATTCCCTGCTAGCACCTTCTCTGTGCCTGTTCCCATTGCTTCGCAGAATCGCTTTTGTGCAGAAAACACTAACACTTGTTCAGAACGAAAGAAAGCACAGAGCCCCAGATTTTATGTTGTCCTGGAGAGCTTGCAGAGCACTGGGGAAAAGCAGGCAGAGAATTCCCTGCTAGCACCTTCTCTGTGCCTGGGAAGCAGAAGTGTTCACATTGCTTCGCAGAATCGCTTTGTGCAGAAAACACTAACACTTGTTCAGATCGAAAGAAAGCACAGAGCCCCAGATTTTATGTTGTCCTGGAGAGCTTGCAGAGCACTGGGGAAAGGCAGGCAGAGAATTCCCTGCTAGCACCTTCTCTGTGCCTGTTTACATTGCTTCGCAGCATCGCTTTTGTGCAGAAAACAGTAACACTTGTTCAGAACGAAAGAAAGCACAGAGCCCCAGATTTTATGTTGTCCTGGAGAGCTTGCAGAGCACTGGGGAAAAGCAGGCAGAGAATTCCCTGCTAGCACCTTCTCTGTGCCTGGGAAGCAGAAGTGTTCACATTGCTTCGCAGAATCGCTTTTGTGCAGAAAACACTAACACTTGTTCAGAACGAAAGAAAGCACAGAGCCCCAGATTTTATGTTGTCCTGGAGAGCTTGCAGAGCACTGGGGAAAAGCAGGCAGAGAATTCCCTGCTAGCACCTTCTCTGTGCCTGGGAAGCAGAAGTGTTCACATTGCTTCGCAGAATCGCTTTTGTGCAGAAAACACTAACACTTGTTCAGATCGAAAGAAAGCACAAATCCCCAGATTTTATGTTTTCCTGGAGAGCTTGCAGAGCACTGGGGAAAGGCAGGCAGAGAATTCCCTGCTAGCACCTTCTCTGTGCCTGGGAAGCAGAAGTGTTCACATTGCTTCGCAGAATCACTTTTGTGCAGAAAACAGTAACACTTGTTCAGAACGAAAGAAAGCACAGAGCCCCAGATTTTATGTTGTCCTGGAGAGCTTGCAGAGCACTGGGGAAAAGCAGGCAGAGAAACCCTGCTAGCACCTTCTCTGTGCCTGTTTACATTGCTTCGCAGAATCGCTTTTGTGCAGAAAACAGTAACACTTGTTCAGAACGAAAGAAAGCACAGAGCCCCATATTTTATGTTGTCCTGGAGAGCTTGCAGAGCACTGGGGAAAAGCAGGCAGAGAATTCCCTGCTAGCACCTTCTCTGTGCCTGGGAAGCAGAAGTGTTCACATTGCTTCGCAGAATCGCTTTTGTGCAGAAAACACTAACACTTGTTCAGAACAAAAGAAAGCACAGTGCCCCAGATTTTATGTTGTCCTAGAGAGCTTGCAGAGCACTGGGGAAAGGCAGGCAGAGAATTCCCTGCTAGCACCTTCTCTGTGCCTGTTCCCATTGCTTGGCAGAATCGCTTTTGTGCAGAAAACAGTAACACTTGTTCAGAACGAAAGAAAGCACAGAGCCCCAGATTTTATGTTGTCCTGGAGAGCTTGCAGAGCACTGGGGAAAGGCAGGCAGAGAATTCCCTGCTAGCACCTTCTCTGTGCCTGTTTACATTGCTTCGCAGCATCGCTTTTGTGCAGAAAACAGTAACACTTGTTCAGAACGAAAGAAAGCACAGAACCCCAGATTTTATGTTGTCCTGGAGAGCTTGCAGAGCACTGGGGAAAAGCAGGCAGAGAAACCCTGCTAGCACCTTCTCTGTGCCTGTTTACATTGCTTCGCAGAATCGCTTTTGTGCAGAAAACAGTAACACTTGTTCAGAACGAAAGAAAGCACAGAGCCCCATATTTTATGTTGTCCTGGAGAGCTTGCAGAGCACTGGGGAAAAGCAGGCAGAGAATTCCCTGCTAGCACCTTCTCTGTGCCTGGGAAGCAGAAGTGTTCACATTGCTTCGCAGAATCGCTTTTGTGCAGAAAACACTAACACTTGTTCAGAACGAAAGAAAGCACAGATCCCCAGATTTTATGTTGTCCTAGAGAGCTTGCAGAGCACTGGGGAAAGGCAGGCAGAGAATTCCCTGCTAGCACCTTCTCTGTGCCTGTTCCCATTGCTTGGCAGAATCGCTTTTGTGCAGAAAACAGTAACACTTGTTCAGAACGAAAGAAAGCACAGAGCCCCAGATTTTATGTTGTCCTGGAGAGCTTGCAGAGCAGTGGGGAAAGGCAGGCAGAGAATTCCCTGCTAGCACCTTCTCTGTGCCTGTTTACATTGCTTCGCAGCATCGCTTTTGTGCAGAAAACAGTAACACTTGTTCAGATCGAAAGAAAGCACAGAGCCCCAGATTTTATGTTGTCCTGGAGAGCTTGCAGAGCACTGGGGAAAAGCAGGCAGAGAATTCCCTGCTAGCACCTTCTCTGTGCCTGGGAAGCAGAAGTGTTCACATTGCTTCGCAGAATCGCTTTTGTGCAGAAAACAGTAACACTTGTTCAGAACGAAAGAAAGCACAGAGCCCCAGATTTTATGTTGTCCTGGAGAGCTTGCAGAGCACTGGGGAAAGGCAGGCAGAGAATTCCCTGCTAGCACCTTCTCTGTGCCTGGGAAGCAGAAGTGTTCACATTGCTTCGCAGAATCACTTTTGTGCAGAAAACAGTAACACTTGTTCAGAATGAAAGAAAGCACAGAGCCCCAGATTTTATGTTGTCCTGGAGAGCTTGCAGAGCACTGGGGAAAAGCAGGCAGAGAATTCCCTGCTAGCACCTTCTCTGTGCCTGGGAAGCAGAAGTGTTCACATTGCTTCGCAGAATCGCTTTTGTGCAGAAAACACTAACACTTGTTCAGATCGAAAGAAAGCACAGATCCCCAGATTTTATGTTTTCCTGGAGAGCTTGCAGAGCACTGGGGAAAGGCAGGCAGAGAATTCCCTGCTAGCACCTTCTCTGTGCCTGGGAAGCAGAAGTGTTCACATTGCTTCGCAGAATCACTTTTGTGCAGAAAACAGTAACACTTGTTCAGAACGAAAGAAAGCACAGAGCCCCAGATTTTATGTTGTCCTGGAGAGCTTGCAGAGCACTGGGGAAAAGCAGGCAGAGAATTCCCTGCTAGCACCTTCTCTGTGCCTGGGAAGCAGAAGTGTTCACATTGCTTCGCAGAATCGCTTTTGTGCAGAAAACACTAACACTTGTTCAGATCGAAAGAAAGCACAGAGCCCCAGATTTTATGTTGTCCTGGAGAGCTTGCAGAGCACTGGGGAAAGGCAGGCAGAGAATTCCCTGCTAGCACCTTCTCTGTGCCTGGGAAGCAGAAGTGTTCACATTGCTTCGCAGAATCGCTTTTGTGCAGAAAACACTAACACTTGTTCAGAACAAAAGAAAGCACAGTGCCTCAGATTTTATGTTGTCCTGGAGAGGTTGCAGAGCAGTGGGGAAAGGCAGGCAGAGAATTCCCTGCTAGCACCTTCTCTGTGCCTGTTTACATTGCTTCGCAGCATCGCTTTTGTGCAGAAAACACTAACACTTGTTCAGAACGAAAGAAAGCACAGAGCCCCAGATTTTATGTTGTCCTGGAGAGCTTGCAGAGCACTGGGGAAAAGCAGGCAGAGAATTCCCTGCTAGCACCTTCTCTGTGCCTGTTCACATTGCTTGGCAGAATCGCTTTTGTGCAGAAAACAGTAACACTTGTTCAGAACGAAAGAAAGCACAGAGCCCCAGATTTTATGTTGTCCTGGAGAGCTTGCAGAGCACTGGGGAAAAGCAGGCAGAGAATTCCCTGCTAGCACCTTCTCTGTGCCTGGGAAGCAGAAGTGTTCACATTGCTTGGCAGAATCGCTTTTGTGCAGAAAACACTAACACTTGTTCAGAACGAAAGAAAGCACAGAGCCCCAGATTTTATGTTGTCCTGGAGAGCTTGCAGAGCACTGGGGAAAGGCAGGCAGAGAATTCCCTGCTAGCACCTTCTCTGTGCCTGTTTACATTGCTTCGCAGCATCGCTTTTGTGCAGAAAACAGTAACACTTGTTCAGAACGAAAGAAAGCACAGAGCCCCATATTTTATGTTGTCCTGGAGAGCTTGCAGAGCACTGGGGAAAAGCAGGCAGAGAATTCCCTGCTAGCACCTTCTCTGTGCCTGGGAAGCAGAAGTGTTCACATTGCTTCTCAGAATCGCTTTTGTGCAGAAAACACTAACACTTGTTCAGAACGAAAGAAAGCACAGATCCCCAGATTTTATGTTGTCCTAGAGAGCTTGCAGAGCACTGGGGAAAGGCAGGCAGAGAATTCCCTGCTAGCACCTTCTCTGTGCCTGTTCCCATTGCTTGGCAGAATCGCTTTTGTGCAGAAAACAGTAACACTTGTTCAGAACGAAAGAAAGCACAGAGCCCCAGATTTTATGTTGTCCTGGAGAGCTTGCAGAGCACTGGGGAAAAGCAGGCAGAGAATTCCCTGCTAGCACCTTCTCTGTGCCTGGGAAGCAGAAGTGTTCACATTGCTTCGCAGAATCGCTTTTGTGCAGAAAACAGTAACACTTGTTCAGAACGAAAGAAAGCACAGAGCCCCAGATTTTATGTTGTCCTGGAGAGCTTGCAGAGCACTGGGGAAAAGCAGGCAGAGAATTCCCTGCTAGCACCTTCTCTGTGCCTGGGAAGCAGAAGTGTTCACATTGCTTCGCAGAATCGCTTTTGTGCAGAAAACAGTAACACTTGTTCAGAACGAAAGAAAGCACAGAGCCCCAGATTTTATGTTGTCCTGGAGAGCTTGCAGAGCACTGGGGAAAGGCAGGCAGAGAATTCCCTGCTAGCACCTTCTCTGTGCCTGGGAAGCAGAAGTGTTCACATTGCTTCGCAGAATCACTTTTGTGCAGAAAACAGTAACACTTGTTCAGAACGAAAGAAAGCACAGAGCCCCAGATTTTATGTTGTCCTGGAGAGCTTGCAGAGCACTGGGGAAAAGCAGGCAGAGAATTCCCTGCTAGCACCTTCTCTGTGCCTGGGAAGCAGAAGTGTTCACATTGCTTCGCAGAATCGCTTTTGTGCAGAAAACACTAACACTTGTTCAGATCGAAAGAAAGCACAGTGCCCCAGATTTTATGTTGTCCTGGAGAGCTTGCAGAGCACTGGGGAAAGGCAGGCAGAGAATTCCCTGCTAGCACCTTCTCTGTGCCTGGGAAGCAGAAGTGTTCACATTGCTTCGCAGAATCGCTTTTGTGCAGAAAACACTAACACTTGTTCAGAACAAAAGAAAGCACAGTGCCCCAGATTTTATGTTGTCCTGGAGAGGTTGCAGAGCAGTGGGGAAAGGCAGGCAGAGAATTCCCTGCTAGCACCTTCTCTGTGCCTGTTTACATTGCTTCGCAGCATCGCTTTTGTGCAGAAAACACTAACACTTGTTCAGAACGAAAGAAAGCACAGAGCCCCAGATTTTATGTTGTCCTGGAGAGCTTGCAGAGCACTGGGGAAAAGCAGGCAGAGAATTCCCTGCTAGCACCTTCTCTGTGCCTGGGAAGCAGAAGTGTTCACATTGCTTCGCAGAATCGCTTTTGTGCAGAAAACACTAACACTTGTTCAGAACGAAAGAAAGCACAGAGCCCCAGATTTTATGTTGTCCTGGAGAGCTTGCAGAGCACTGGGGAAAAGCAGGCAGAGAATTCCCTGCTAGCACCTTCTCTGTGCCTGTTCACATTGCTTGGCAGAATCGCTTTTGCGCAGAAAACAGTAACACTTGTTCAGAACGAAAGAAAGCACAGAGCCCCAGATTTTATGTTGTCCTGGAGAGCTTGCAGAGCACTGGGGAAAAGCAGGCAGAGAATTCCCTGCTAGCACCTTCTCTGTGCCTGGGAAGCAGAAGTGTTCACATTGCTTCGCAGCATCGCTTTTGTGCAGAAAACAGTAACACTTGTTCAGAACGAAAGAAAGCACAGAGCCCCAGATTTTATGTTGTCCTGGAGAGCTTGCAGAGCACTGGGGAAAGGCAGGCAGAGAATTCCCTGCTAGCACCTTCTCTGTGCCTGGGAAGCAGAAGTGTTCACATTGCTTCGCAGAATCACTTTTGTGCAGAAAACAGTAACACTTGTTCAGAACGAAAGAAAGCACAGAGCCCCAGATTTTATGTTGTCCTGGAGAGCTTGCAGAGCACTGGGGAAAAGCAGGCAGAGAATTCCCTGCTAGCACCTTCTCTGTGCCTGGGAAGCAGAAGTGTTCACATTGCTTCGCAGAATCGCTTTTGTGCAGAAAACACTAACACTTGTTCAGATCGAAAGAAAGCACAGTGCCCCAGATTTTATGTTGTCCTGGAGAGCTTGCAGAGCACTGGGGAAAGGCAGGCAGAGAATTCCCTGCTAGCACCTTCTCTGTGCCTGGGAAACAGAAGTGTTCACATTGCTTCGCAGAATCGCTTTTGTGCAGAAAACACTAACACTTGTTCAGAACAAAAGAAAGCACAGAGCCCCAGATTTTATGTTGTCCTGGAGAGCTTGCAGAGCAGTGGGGAAAGGCAGGCAGAGAATTCCCTGCTAGCACCTTCTCTGTGCCTGGGAAGCAGAAGTGTTCACATTGCTTCGCAGAATCGCTTTTGTGCAGAAAACAGTAACACTTGTTCAGAACGAAAGAAAGCACAGATCCCCAGATTTTATGTTGTCCTAGAGAGCTTGCAGAGCACTGGGGAAAGGCAGGCAGAGAATTCCCTGCTAGCACCTTCTCTGTGCCTGTTCACATTGCTTGGCAGAATCGCTTTTGTGCAGAAAACAGTAACACTTGTTCAGAACGAAAGAAAGCACAGAGCCCCAGATTTTATGTTGTCCTGGAGAGCTTGCAGAGCACTGGGGAAAAGCAGGCAGAGAATTCCCTGCTAGCACCTTCTCTGTGCCTGGGAAGCAGAAGTGTTCACATTGCTTCGCAGAATCGCTTTTGTGCAGAAAACACTAACACTTGTTCAGAACGAAAGAAAGCACAGAGCCCCAGATTTTATGTTGTCCTGGAGAGCTTGCAGAGCACTGGGGAAAGGCAGGCAGAGAATTCCCTGCTAGCACCTTCTCTGTGCCTGTTCACATTGCTTCTCAGAATCGCTTTTGTGCAGAAAACAGTAACACTTGTTCAGAACGAAAGAAAGCACAGAGCCCCAGATTTTATGTTGTCCTGGAGAGCTTGCAGAGCACTGGGGAAAGGCAGGCAGAGAATTCCCTGCTAGCACCTTCTCTGTGCCTGGGAAGCAGAAGTGTTCACATTGCTTCGCAGAATCGCTTTTGTGCAGAAAACACTAACACTTGTTCAGAACAAAAGAAAGCACAGAGCCCCAGATTTTATGTTGTCCTGGAGAGCTTGCAGAGCACTGGGGAAAAGCAGGCAGAGAATTCCCTGCTAGCACCTTCTCTGTGCCTGTTCACATTGCTTGGCAGAATCGCTTTTGTGCAGAAAACAGTAACACTTGTTCAGAACGAAAGAAAGCACAGAGCCCCAGATTTTATGTTGTCCTGGAGAGCTTGCAGAGCACTGGGGAAAAGCAGGCAGAGAATTCCCTGCTAGCACCTTCTCTGTGCCTGGGAAGCAGAAGTGTTCACATTGCTTCGCAGAATCGCTTTTGTGCATTAAACAGTAACACTTGTTCAGAACAAAAGAAAGCACAGAGCCCCAGATTTTATGTTGTCCTGGAGAGCTTGCAGAGCACTGGGGAAAAGCAGGCAGAGAATTCCCTGCTAGCACCTTCTCTGTGCCTGTTCACATTGCTTGGCAGAATCGCTTTTGTGCAGAAAACAGTAACACTTGTTCAGAACGAAAGAAAGCACAGAGCCCCAGATTTTATGTTGTCCTGGAGAGCTTGCAGAGCACTGGGGAAAAGCAGGCAGAGAATTCCCTGCTAGCACCTTCTCTGTGCCTGGGAAGCAGAAGTGTTCACATTGCTTCGCAGAATCGCTTTTGCGCAGAAAACACTAACACTTGTTCAGATCGAAAGAAAGCACAGATCCCCAGATTTTATGTTTTCCTGGAGAGCTTGCAGAGCACTGGGGAAAGGCAGGCAGAGAATTCCCTGCTAGCACCTTCTCTGTGCCTGGGAAGCAGAAGTGTTCACATTGCTTCGCAGAATCACTTTTGTGCAGAAAACAGTAACACTTGTTCAGAACGAAAGAAAGCACAGAGCCCCAGATTTTATGTTGTCCTGGAGAGCTTGCAGAGCACTGGGGAAAAGCAGGCAGAGAAACCCTGCTAGCACCTTCTCTGTGCCTGTTTACATTGCTTCGCAGAATCGCTTTTGTGCAGAAAACAGTAACACTTGTTCAGAACGAAAGAAAGCACAGAGCCCCATATTTTATGTTGTCCTGGAGAGCTTGCAGAGCACTGGGGAAAAGCAGGCAGAGAATTCCCTGCTAGCACCTTCTCTGTGCCTGGGAAGCAGAAGTGTTCACATTGCTTCGCAGAATCGCTTTTGTGCAGAAAACACTAACACTTGTTCAGAACGAAAGAAAGCACAGATCCCCAGATTTTATGTTGTCCTAGAGAGCTTGCAGAGCACTGGGGAAAGGCAGGCAGAGAATTCCCTGCTAGCACCTTCTCTGTGCCTGTTCCCATTGCTTGGCAGAATCGCTTTTGTGCAGAAAACAGTAACACTTGTTCAGAACGAAAGAAAGCACAGAGCCCCAGATTTTATGTTGTCCTGGAGAGCTTGCAGAGCAGTGGGGAAAGGCAGGCAGAGAATTCCCTGCTAGCACCTTCTCTGTGCCTGTTTACATTGCTTCGCAGCATCGCTTTTGTGCAGAAAACAGTAACACTTGTTCAGATCGAAAGAAAGCACAGAGCCCCAGATTTTATGTTGTCCTGGAGAGCTTGCAGAGCACTGGGGAAAAGCAGGCAGAGAATTCCCTGCTAGCACCTTCTCTGTGCCTGGGAAGCAGAAGTGTTCACATTGCTTCGCAGAATCGCTTTTGTGCAGAAAACAGTAACACTTGTTCAGAACGAAAGAAAGCACAGAGCCCCAGATTTTATGTTGTCCTGGAGAGCTTGCAGAGCACTGGGGAAAGGCAGGCAGAGAATTCCCTGCTAGCACCTTCTCTGTGCCTGGGAAGCAGAAGTGTTCACATTGCTTCGCAGAATCACTTTTGTGCAGAAAACAGTAACACTTGTTCAGAATGAAAGAAAGCACAGAGCCCCAGATTTTATGTTGTCCTGGAGAGCTTGCAGAGCACTGGGGAAAAGCAGGCAGAGAATTCCCTGCTAGCACCTTCTCTGTGCCTGGGAAGCAGAAGTGTTCACATTGCTTCGCAGAATCGCTTTTGTGCAGAAAACACTAACACTTGTTCAGATCGAAAGAAAGCACAGATCCCCAGATTTTATGTTTTCCTGGAGAGCTTGCAGAGCACTGGGGAAAGGCAGGCAGAGAATTCCCTGCTAGCACCTTCTCTGTGCCTGGGAAGCAGAAGTGTTCACATTGCTTCGCAGAATCACTTTTGTGCAGAAAACAGTAACACTTGTTCAGAACGAAAGAAAGCACAGAGCCCCAGATTTTATGTTGTCCTGGAGAGCTTGCAGAGCACTGGGGAAAAGCAGGCAGAGAATTCCCTGCTAGCACCTTCTCTGTGCCTGGGAAGCAGAAGTGTTCACATTGCTTCGCAGAATCGCTTTTGTGCAGAAAACACTAACACTTGTTCAGATCGAAAGAAAGCACAGAGCCCCAGATTTTATGTTGTCCTGGAGAGCTTGCAGAGCACTGGGGAAAGGCAGGCAGAGAATTCCCTGCTAGCACCTTCTCTGTGCCTGGGAAGCAGAAGTGTTCACATTGCTTCGCAGAATCGCTTTTGTGCAGAAAACACTAACACTTGTTCAGAACAAAAGAAAGCACAGTGCCCCAGATTTTATGTTGTCCTGGAGAGGTTGCAGAGCAGTGGGGAAAGGCAGGCAGAGAATTCCCTGCTAGCACCTTCTCTGTGCCTGTTTACATTGCTTCGCAGCATCGCTTTTGTGCAGAAAACACTAACACTTGTTCAGAACGAAAGAAAGCACAGAGCCCCAGATTTTATGTTGTCCTGGAGAGCTTGCAGAGCACTGGGGAAAAGCAGGCAGAGAATTCCCTGCTAGCACCTTCTCTGTGCCTGTTCACATTGCTTGGCAGAATCGCTTTTGTGCAGAAAACACTAACACTTGTTCAGAACGAAAGAAAGCACAGAGCCCCATATTTTATGTTGTCCTGGAGAGCTTGCAGAGCACTGGGGAAAAGCAGGCAGAGAATTCCCTGCTAGCACCTTCTCTGTGCCTGGGAAGCAGAAGTGTTCACATTGCTTCGCAGAATCGCTTTTGTGCAGAAAACACTAACACTTGTTCAGAACGAAAGAAAGCACAGATCCCCAGATTTTATGTTGTCCTAGAGAGCTTGCAGAGCACTGGGGAAAGGCAGGCAGAGAATTCCCTGCTAGCACCTTCTCTGTGCCTGTTCCCATTGCTTGGCAGAATCGCTTTTGTGCAGAAAACAGTAACACTTGTTCAGAACGAAAGAAAGCACAGAGCCCCAGATTTTATGTTGTCCTGGAGAGCTTGCAGAGCACTGGGGAAAAGCAGGCAGAGAATTCCCTGCTAGCACCTTCTCTGTGCCTGTTTACATTGCTTCGCAGCATCGCTTTTGTGCAGAAAACAGTAACACTTGTTCAGAACGAAAGAAAGCACAGAGCCCCAGATTTTATGTTGTCCTGGAGAGCTTGCAGAGCACTGGGGAAAGGCAGGCAGAGAATTCCCTGCTAGCACCTTCTCTGTGCCTGTTCACATTGCTTGGCAGAATCGCTTTTGCGCAGAAAACAGTAACACTTGTTCAGAACGAAAGAAAGCACAGAGCCCCAGATTTTATGTTGTCCTGGAGAGCTTGCAGAGCACTGGGGAAAAGCAGGCAGAGAATTCCCTGCTAGCACCTTCTCTGTGCCTGGGAAGCAGAAGTGTTCACATTGCTTCGCAGAATCGCTTTTGTGCAGAAAACAGTAACACTTGTTCAGAACGAAAGAAAGCACAGAGCCCCAGATTTTATGTTGTCCTGGAGAGCTTGCAGAGCACTGGGGAAAAGCAGGCAGAGAATTCCCTGCTAGCACCTTCTCTGTGCCTGGGAAGCAGAAGTGTTCACATTGCTTCGCAGAATCGCTTTTGTGCAGAAAACAGTAACACTTGTTCAGAACGAAAGAAAGCACAGAGCCCCAGATTTTATGTTGTCCTGGAGAGCTTGCAGAGCACTGGGGAAAGGCAGGCAGAGAATTCCCTGCTAGCACCTTCTCTGTGCCTGGGAAGCAGAAGTGTTCACATTGCTTCGCAGAATCACTTTTGTGCAGAAAACAGTAACACTTGTTCAGAACGAAAGAAAGCACAGAGCCCCAGATTTTATGTTGTCCTGGAGAGCTTGCAGAGCACTGGGGAAAAGCAGGCAGAGAATTCCCTGCTAGCACCTTCTCTGTGCCTGGGAAGCAGAAGTGTTCACATTGCTTCGCAGAATCGCTTTTGTGCAGAAAACACTAACACTTGTTCAGATCGAAAGAAAGCACAGTGCCCCAGATTTTATGTTGTCCTGGAGAGCTTGCAGAGCACTGGGGAAAGGCAGGCAGAGAATTCCCTGCTAGCACCTTCTCTGTGCCTGGGAAGCAGAAGTGTTCACATTGCTTCGCAGAATCGCTTTTGTGCAGAAAACACTAACACTTGTTCAGAACAAAAGAAAGCACAGTGCCCCAGATTTTATGTTGTCCTGGAGAGGTTGCAGAGCAGTGGGGAAAGGCAGGCAGAGAATTCCCTGCTAGCACCTTCTCTGTGCCTGTTTACATTGCTTCGCAGCATCGCTTTTGTGCAGAAAACACTAACACTTGTTCAGAACGAAAGAAAGCACAGAGCCCCAGATTTTATGTTGTCCTGGAGAGCTTGCAGAGCACTGGGGAAAAGCAGGCAGAGAATTCCCTGCTAGCACCTTCTCTGTGCCTGGGAAGCAGAAGTGTTCACATTGCTTCGCAGAATCGCTTTTGTGCAGAAAACACTAACACTTGTTCAGAACGAAAGAAAGCACAGAGCCCCAGATTTTATGTTGTCCTGGAGAGCTTGCAGAGCACTGGGGAAAAGCAGGCAGAGAATTCCCTGCTAGCACCTTCTCTGTGCCTGTTCACATTGCTTGGCAGAATCGCTTTTGCGCAGAAAACAGTAACACTTGTTCAGAACGAAAGAAAGCACAGAGCCCCAGATTTTATGTTGTCCTGGAGAGCTTGCAGAGCACTGGGGAAAAGCAGGCAGAGAATTCCCTGCTAGCACCTTCTCTGTGCCTGGGAAGCAGAAGTGTTCACATTGCTTCGCAGCATCGCTTTTGTGCAGAAAACAGTAACACTTGTTCAGAACGAAAGAAAGCACAGAGCCCCAGATTTTATGTTGTCCTGGAGAGCTTGCAGAGCACTGGGGAAAGGCAGGCAGAGAATTCCCTGCTAGCACCTTCTCTGTGCCTGGGAAGCAGAAGTGTTCACATTGCTTCGCAGAATCACTTTTGTGCAGAAAACAGTAACACTTGTTCAGAACGAAAGAAAGCACAGAGCCCCAGATTTTATGTTGTCCTGGAGAGCTTGCAGAGCACTGGGGAAAAGCAGGCAGAGAATTCCCTGCTAGCACCTTCTCTGTGCCTGGGAAGCAGAAGTGTTCACATTGCTTCGCAGAATCGCTTTTGTGCAGAAAACACTAACACTTGTTCAGATCGAAAGAAAGCACAGTGCCCCAGATTTTATGTTGTCCTGGAGAGCTTGCAGAGCACTGGGGAAAGGCAGGCAGAGAATTCCCTGCTAGCACCTTCTCTGTGCCTGGGAAACAGAAGTGTTCACATTGCTTCGCAGAATCGCTTTTGTGCAGAAAACACTAACACTTGTTCAGAACAAAAGAAAGCACAGAGCCCCAGATTTTATGTTGTCCTGGAGAGCTTGCAGAGCACTGGGGAAAAGCAGGCAGAGAATTCCCTGCTAGCACCTTCTCTGTGCCTGGGAAGCAGAAGTGTTCACATTGCTTCGCAGAATCGCTTTTGTGCAGAAAACACTAACACTTGTTCAGAACGAAAGAAAGCACAGAGCCCCAGATTTTATGTTGTCCTGGAGAGCTTGCAGAGCACTGGGGAAAAGCAGGCAGAGAATTCCCTGCTAGCACCTTCTCTGTGCCTGTTCACATTGCTTGGCAGAATCGCTTTTGTGCAGAAAACAGTAACACTTGTTCAGAACGAAAGAAAGCACAGAGCCCCAGATTTTATGTTGTCCTGGAGAGCTTGCAGAGCACTGGGGAAAAGCAGGCAGAGAATTCCCTGCTAGCACCTTCTCTGTGCCTGGGAAGCAGAAGTGTTCACATTGCTTCGCAGAATCGCTTTTGTGCAGAAAACACTAACACTTGTTCAGAACGAAAGAAAGCACAGAGCCCCAGATTTTATGTTGTCCTGGAGAGCTTGCAGAGCACTGGGGAAAAGCAGGCAGAGAATTCCCTGCTAGCACCTTCTCTGTGCCTGTTCACATTGCTTGGCAGAATCGCTTTTGCGCAGAAAACAGTAACACTTGTTCAGAACGAAAGAAAGCACAGAGCCCCAGATTTTATGTTGTCCTGGAGAGCTTGCAGAGCACTGGGGAAAAGCAGGCAGAGAATTCCCTGCTAGCACCTTCTCTGTGCCTGGGAAGCAGAAGTGTTCACATTGCTTCGCAGAATCGCTTTTGTGCAGAAAACACTAACACTTGTTCAGAACGAAAGAAAGCACAGAGCCCCAGATTTTATGTTGTCCTGGAGAGCTTGCAGAGCACTGGGGAAAGGCAGGCAGAGAATTCCCTGCTAGCACCTTCTCTGTGCCTGGGAAGCAGAAGTGTTCACATTGCTTCGCAGAATCACTTTTGTGCAGAAAACAGTAACACTTGTTCAGAACGAAAGAAAGCACAGAGCCCCAGATTTTATGTTGTCCTGGAGAGCTTGCAGAGCACTGGGGAAAAGCAGGCAGAGAATTCCCTGCTAGCACCTTCTCTGTGCCTGGGAAGCAGAAGTGTTCACATTGCTTCGCAGAATCGCTTTTGTGCAGAAAACACTAACACTTGTTCAGATCGAAAGAAAGCACAGTGCCCCAGATTTTATGTTGTCCTGGAGAGCTTGCAGAGCACTGGGGAAAGGCAGGCAGAGAATTCCCTGCTAGCACCTTCTCTGTGCCTGGGAAGCAGAAGTGTTCACATTGCTTCGCAGAATCGCTTTTGTGCAGAAAACACTAACACTTGTTCAGAACAAAAGAAAGCACAGTGCCCCAGATTTTATGTTGTCCTGGAGAGGTTGCAGAGCAGTGGGGAAAGGCAGGCAGAGAATTCCCTGCTAGCACCTTCTCTGTGCCTGTTTACATTGCTTCGCAGCATCGCTTTTGTGCAGAAAACACTAACACTTGTTCAGAACGAAAGAAAGCACAGAGCCCCAGATTTTATGTTGTCCTGGAGAGCTTGCAGAGCACTGGGGAAAAGCAGGCAGAGAATTCCCTGCTAGCACCTTCTCTGTGCCTGGGAAGCAGAAGTGTTCACATTGCTTCGCAGAATCGCTTTTGTGCAGAAAACACTAACACTTGTTCAGAACGAAAGAAAGCACAGAGCCCCAGATTTTATGTTGTCCTGGAGAGCTTGCAGAGCACTGGGGAAAGGCAGGCAGAGAATTCCCTGCTAGCACCTTCTCTGTGCCTGTTCACATTGCTTGGCAGAATCGCTTTTGCGCAGAAAACAGTAACACTTGTTCAGAACGAAAGAAAGCACAGAGCCCCAGATTTTATGTTGTCCTGGAGAGCTTGCAGAGCACTGGGGAAAAGCAGGCAGAGAATTCCCTGCTAGCACCTTCTCTGTGCCTGGGAAGCAGAAGTGTTCACATTGCTTCGCAGAATCGCTTTTGCGCAGAAAACAGTAACACTTGTTCAGAACGAAAGAAAGCACAGATCCCCAGATTTTATGTTGTCCTGGAGAGCTTGCAGAGCACTGGGGAAAGGCAGGCAGAGAATTCCCTGCTAGCACCTTCTCTGTGCCTGGGAAGCAGAAGTGTTCACATTGCTTCGCAGAATCGCTTTTGTGCAGAAAACAGTAACACTTGTTCAGAACAAAAGAAAGCACAGATCCCCAGATTTTATGTTGTCCTGGAGAGCTTGCAGAGCACTGGGGAAAGGCAGGCAGAGAATTCCCTGCTAGCACCTTCTCTGTGCCTGGGAAGCAGAAGTGTTCACATTGCTTCGCAGAATCGCTTTTGTGCAGAAAACAGTAACACTTGTTCAGAACAAAAGAAAGCACAGAGCCCCAGATTTTATGTTGTCCTGGAGAGCTTGCAGAGCACTGGGGAAAGGCAGGCAGAGAATTCCCTGCTAGCACCTTCTCTGTGCCTGGGAAGCAGAAGTGTTCACATTGCTTCGCAGAATCGCTTTTGTGCAGAAAACACTAACACTTGTTCAGAACAAAAGAAAGCACAGTGCCCCAGATTTTATGTTGTCCTGGAGAGCTTGCAGAGCACTGGGGAAAAGCAGGCAGAGAATTCCCTGCTAGCACCTTCTCTGTGCCTGTTTACATTGCTTCGCAGAATCGCTTTTGTGCAGAAAACAGTAACACTTGTTCAGAACGAAAGAAAGCACAGAGCCCCATATTTTATGTTGTCCTGGAGAGCTTGCAGAGCACTGGGGAAAATCAGGCAGAGAATTCCCTGCTAGCACCTTCTCTGTGCCTGGGAAGCAGAAGTGTTCACATTGCTTCGCAGAATCGCTTTTGTGCAGAAAACACTAACACTTGTTCAGAACGAAAGAAAGCA
The DNA here is from genome assembly GCF_047716275.1 of Strix uralensis. Taxonomy (NCBI): domain Eukaryota; kingdom Metazoa; phylum Chordata; class Aves; order Strigiformes; family Strigidae; genus Strix; species Strix uralensis. The sequence goes on from NC_133993.1 coordinate 1,843,410, forward strand.
CAGAGCCCCAGATTTTATGTTGTCCTGGAGAGCTTGCAGAGCACTGGGGAAAGGCAGGCAGAGAATTCCCTGCTAGCACCTTCTCTGTGCCTGTTCACATTGCTTGGCAGAATCGCTTTTGCGCAGAAAACAGTAACACTTGTTCAGAACGAAAGAAAGCACAGAGCCCCAGATTTTATGTTGTCCTGGAGAGCTTGCAGAGCACTGGGGAAAGGCAGGCAGAGAATTCCCTGCTAGCACCTTCTCTGTGCCTGTTCACATTGCTTCTCAGAATCGCTTTTGTGCAGAAAACAGTAACACTTCTTCAGAACGAAAGAAAGCACAGAGCCCCAGATTTTATGTTGTCCTGGAGAGCTTGCAGAGCACTGGGGAAAGGCAGGCAGAGAATTCCCTGCTAGCACCTTCTCTGTGCCTGGGAAGCAGAAGTGTTCACATTGCTTCGCAGAATCGCTTTTGTGCAGAAAACAGTAACACTTGTTCAGAACAAAAGAAAGCACAGAGCCCCAGATTTTATGTTGTCCTGGAGAGCTTGCAGAGCACTGGGGAAAGGCAGGCAGAGAATTCCCTGCTAGCACCTTCTCTGTGCCTGGGAAGCAGAAGTGTTCACATTGCTTCGCAGAATCGCTTTTGTGCAGAAAACACTAACACTTGTTCAGAACAAAAGAAAGCACAGATCCCCAGATTTTATGTTGTCCTAGAGAGCTTGCAGAGCACTGGGGAAAGGCAGGCAGAGAATTCCCTGCTAGCACCTTCTCTGTGCCTGTTCCCATTGCTTGGCAGAATCGCTTTTGTGCAGAAAACAGTAACACTTGTTCAGAACGAAAGAAAGCACAGAGCCCCAGATTTTATGTTGTCCTGGAGAGCTTGCAGAGCAGTGGGGAAAGGCAGGCAGAGAATTCCCTGCTAGCACCTTCTCTGTGCCTGGGAAGCAGAAGTGTTCACATTGCTTCGCAGAATCGCTTTTGTGCAGAAAACACTAACACTTGTTCAGAACGAAAGAAAGCACAGAGCCCCAGATTTTATGTTGTCCTGGAGAGCTTGCAGAGCACTGGGGAAAGGCAGGCAGAGAATTCCCTGCTAGCACCTTCTCTGTGCCTGTTCACATTGCTTGGCAGAATCGCTTTTGCGCAGAAAACAGTAACACTTGTTCAGAACGAAAGAAAGCACAGAGCCCCAGATTTTATGTTGTCCTGGAGAGCTTGCAGAGCACTGGGGAAAGGCAGGCAGAGAATTCCCTGCTAGCACCTTCTCTGTGCCTGTTCACATTGCTTCTCAGAATCGCTTTTGTGCAGAAAACACTAACACTTGTTCAGAACGAAAGAAAGCACAGAGCCCCAGATTTTATGTTGTCCTGGAGAGCTTGCAGAGCACTGGGGAAAGGCAGGCAGAGAATTCCCTGCTAGCACCTTCTCTGTGCCTGGGAAGCAGAAGTGTTCACATTGCTTCGCAGAATCGCTTTTGTGCAGAAAACACTAACACTTGTTCAGAACAAAAGAAAGCACAGAGCCCCAGATTTTATGTTGTCCTGGAGAGCTTGCAGAGCACTGGGGAAAAGCAGGCAGAGAATTCCCTGCTAGCACCTTCTCTGTGCCTGTTCACATTTCTTGGCAGAATCGCTTTTGTGCAGAAAACAGTAAAACTTGTTCAGAACGAAAGAAAGCACAGAGCCCCAGATTTTATGTTGTCCTGGAGAGCTTGCAGAGCACTGGGGAAAAGCAGGCAGAGAATTCCCTGCTAGCACCTTCTCTGTGCCTGGGAAGCAGAAGTGTTCACATTGCTTCGCAGAATCGCTTTTGTGCATTAAACAGTAACACTTGTTCAGAACAAAAGAAAGCACAGAGCCCCAGATTTTATGTTGTCCTGGAGAGCTTGCAGAGCACTGGGGAAAAGCAGGCAGAGAATTCCCTGCTAGCACCTTCTCTGTGCCTGGGAAGCAGAAGTGTTCACATTGCTTCGCAGAATCGCTTTTGTGCAGAAAACACTAACACTTGTTCAGAACGAAAGAAAGCACAGAGCCCCAGATTTTATGTTGTCCTGGAGAGCTTGCAGAGCACTGGGGAAAGGCAGGCAGAGAATTCCCTGCTAGCACCTTCTCTGTGCCTGTTCACATTGCTTGGCAGAATCGCTTTTGCGCAGAAAACAGTAACACTTGTTCAGAACGAAAGAAAGCACAGAGCCCCAGATTTTATGTTGTCCTGGAGAGCTTGCAGAGCACTGGGGAAAGGCAGGCAGAGAATTCCCTGCTAGCACCTTCTCTGTGCCTGTTCACATTGCTTCTCAGAATCGCTTTTGTGCAGAAAACAGTAACACTTGTTCAGAACGAAAGAAAGCACAGAGCCCCAGATTTTATGTTGTCCTGGAGAGCTTGCAGAGCACTGGGGAAAGGCAGGCAGAGAATTCCCTGCTAGCACCTTCTCTGTGCCTGGGAAGCAGAAGTGTTCACATTGCTTCGCAGAATCACTTTTGTGCAGAAAACAGTAACACTTGTTCAGAATGAAAGAAAGCACAGAGCCCCAGATTTTATGTTGTCCTGGAGAGCTTGCAGAGCACTGGGGAAAAGCAGGCAGAGAATTCCCTGCTAGCACCTTCTCTGTGCCTGGGAAGCAGAAGTGTTCACATTGCTTCGCAGAATCGCTTTTGTGCAGAAAACACTAACACTTGTTCAGATCGAAAGAAAGCACAGAGCCCCAGATTTTATGTTGTCCTGGAGAGCTTGCAGAGCACTGGGGAAAGGCAGGCAGAGAATTCCCTGCTAGCACCTTCTCTGTGCCTGGGAAGCAGAAGTGTTCACATTGCTTCGCAGAATCACTTTTGTGCAGAAAACAGTAACACTTGTTCAGAACGAAAGAAAGCACAGAGCCCCAGATTTTATGTTGTCCTGGAGAGCTTGCAGAGCACTGGGGAAAAGCAGGCAGAGAATTCCCTGCTAGCACCTTCTCTGTGCCTGGGAAGCAGAAGTGTTCACATTGCTTCGCAGAATCGCTTTTGTGCAGAAAACACTAACACTTGTTCAGATCGAAAGAAAGCACAGAGCCCCAGATTTTATGTTGTCCTGGAGAGCTTGCAGAGCACTGGGGAAAGGCAGGCAGAGAATTCCCTGCTAGCACCTTCTCTGTGCCTGGGAAGCAGAAGTGTTCACATTGCTTCGCAGAATCGCTTTTGTGCAGAAAACACTAACACTTGTTCAGAACAAAAGAAAGCACAGTGCCCCAGATTTTATGTTGTCCTGGAGAGGTTGCAGAGCAGTGGGGAAAGGCAGGCAGAGAATTCCCTGCTAGCACCTTCTCTGTGCCTGTTTACATTGCTTCGCAGCATCGCTTTTGTGCAGAAAACACTAACACTTGTTCAGAACGAAAGAAAGCACAGAGCCCCAGATTTTATGTTGTCCTGGAGAGCTTGCAGAGCACTGGGGAAAAGCAGGCAGAGAATTCCCTGCTAGCACCTTCTCTGTGCCTGTTTACATTGCTTGGCAGCATCGCTTTTGTGCAGAAAACAGTAACACTTGTTCAGAACGAAAGAAAGCACAGAGCCCCATATTTTATGTTGTCCTGGAGAGCTTGCAGAGCACTGGGGAAAAGCAGGCAGAGAATTCCCTGCTAGCACCTTCTCTGTGCCTGGGAAGCAGAAGTGTTCACATTGCTTCGCAGAATCGCTTTTGTGCAGAAAACACTAACACTTGTTCAGAACGAAAGAAAGCACAGAGCCCCAGATTTTATGTTGTCCTAGAGAGCTTGCAGAGCACTGGGGAAAGGCAGGCAGAGAATTCCCTGCTAGCACCTTCTCTGTGCCTGTTCCCATTGCTTGGCAGAATCGCTTTTGTGCAGAAAACAGTAACACTTGTTCAGAACGAAAGAAAGCACAGAGCCCCAGATTTTATGTTGTCCTGGAGAGCTTGCAGAGCAGTGGGGAAAGGCAGGCAGAGAATTCCCTGCTAGCACCTTCTCTGTGCCTGTTTACATTGCTTCGCAGCATCGCTTTTGTGCAGAAAACAGTAACACTTGTTCAGAACGAAAGAAAGCACAGAGCCCCAGATTTTATGTTGTCCTGGAGAGATTGCAGAGCACTGGGGAAAAGCAGGCAGAGAATTCCCTGCTAGCACCTTCTCTGTGCCTGGGAAGCAGAAGTGTTCACATTGCTTCGCAGAATCGCTTTTGTGCAGAAAACACTAACACTTGTTCAGAACGAAAGAAAGCACAGATCCCCAGATTTTATGTTGTCCTAGAGAGCTTGCAGAGCACTGGGGAAAGGCAGGCAGAGAATTCCCTGCTAGCACCTTCTCTGTGCCTGTTCCCATTGCTTGGCAGAATCGCTTTTGTGCAGAAAACAGTAACACTTGTTCAGAACGAAAGAAAGCACAGAGCCCCAGATTTTATGTTGTCCTGGAGAGCTTGCAGAGCACTGGGGAAAGGCAGGCAGAGAATTCCCTGCTAGCACCTTCTCTGTGCCTGGGAAGCAGAAGTGTTCACATTGCTTCGCAGAATCACTTTTGTGCAGAAAACAGTAACACTTGTTCAGAACGAAAGAAAGCACAGAGCCCCAGATTTTATGTTGTCCTGGAGAGCTTGCAGAGCACTGGGGAAAAGCAGGCAGAGAATTCCCTGCTAGCACCTTCTCTGTGCCTGGGAAGCAGAAGTGTTCACATTGCTTCGCAGAATCGCTTTTGTGCAGAAAACACTAACACTTGTTCAGATCGAAAGAAAGCACAGAGCCCCAGATTTTATGTTGTCCTGGAGAGCTTGCAGAGCACTGGGGAAAGGCAGGCAGAGAATTCCCTGCTAGCACCTTCTCTGTGCCTGGGAAGCAGAAGTGTTCACATTGCTTCGCAGAATCGCTTTTGTGCAGAAAACACTAACACTTGTTCAGAACAAAAGAAAGCACAGTGCCCCAGATTTTATGTTGTCCTGGAGAGGTTGCAGAGCAGTGGGGAAAGGCAGGCAGAGAATTCCCTGCTAGCACCTTCTCTGTGCCTGTTTACATTGCTTCGCAGCATCGCTTTTGTGCAGAAAACACTAACACTTGTTCAGAACGAAAGAAAGCACAGAGCCCCAGATTTTATGTTGTCCTGGAGAGCTTGCAGAGCACTGGGGAAAAGCAGGCAGAGAATTCCCTGCTAGCACCTTCTCTGTGCCTGTTTACATTGCTTGGCAGCATCGCTTTTGTGCAGAAAACAGTAACACTTGTTCAGAACGAAAGAAAGCACAGAGCCCCATATTTTATGTTGTCCTGGAGAGCTTGCAGAGCACTGGGGAAAAGCAGGCAGAGAATTCCCTGCTAGCACCTTCTCTGTGCCTGGGAAGCAGAAGTGTTCACATTGCTTCGCAGAATCGCTTTTGTGCAGAAAACACTAACACTTGTTCAGAACGAAAGAAAGCACAGAGCCCCAGATTTTATGTTGTCCTAGAGAGCTTGCAGAGCACTGGGGAAAGGCAGGCAGAGAATTCCCTGCTAGCACCTTCTCTGTGCCTGTTCCCATTGCTTGGCAGAATCGCTTTTGTGCAGAAAACAGTAACACTTGTTCAGAACGAAAGAAAGCACAGAGCCCCAGATTTTATGTTGTCCTGGAGAGCTTGCAGAGCAGTGGGGAAAGGCAGGCAGAGAATTCCCTGCTAGCACCTTCTCTGTGCCTGTTTACATTGCTTCGCAGCATCGCTTTTGTGCAGAAAACAGTAACACTTGTTCAGAACGAAAGAAAGCACAGAGCCCCAGATTTTATGTTGTCCTGGAGAGCTTGCAGAGCACTGGGGAAAAGCAGGCAGAGAATTCCCTGCTAGCACCTTCTCTGTGCCTGGGAAGCAGAAGTGTTCACATTGCTTCGCAGAATCGCTTTTGTGCAGAAAACACTAACACTTGTTCAGAACGAAAGAAAGCACAAATCCCCAGATTTTATGTTGTCCTAGAGAGCTTGCAGAGCACTGGGGAAAGGCAGGCAGAGAATTCCCTGCTAGCACCTTCTCTGTGCCTGTTCCCATTGCTTGGCAGAATCGCTTTTGTGCAGAAAACAGTAACACTTGTTCAGAACGAAAGAAAGCACAGAGCCCCAGATTTTATGTTGTCCTGGAGAGCTTGCAGAGCACTGGGGAAAGGCAGGCAGAGAATTCCCTGCTAGCACCTTCTCTGTGCCTGTTTACATTGCTTCGCAGCATCGCTTTTGTGCAGAAAACAGTAACACTTGTTCAGAACGAAAGAAAGCACAGAGCCCCATATTTTATGTTGTCCTGGAGAGCTTGCAGAGCACTGGGGAAAAGCAGGCAGAGAATTCCCTGCTAGCACCTTCTCTGTGCCTGGGAAGCAGAAGTGTTCACATTGCTTCGCAGAATCGCTTTTGTGCAGAAAACACTAACACTTGTTCAGAACGAAAGAAAGCACAGATCCCCAGATTTTATGTTGTCCTGGAGAGGTTGCAGAGCACTGGGGAAAGGCAGGCAGAGAATTCCCTGCTAGCACCTTCTCTGTGCCTGTTCCCATTGCTTGGCAGAATCGCTTTTGTGCAGAAAACAGTAACACTTGTTCAGAACGAAAGAAAGCACAGAGCCCCAGATTTTATGTTGTCCTGGAGAGCTTGCAGAGCACTGGGGAAAAGCAGGCAGAGAATTCCCTGCTAGCACCTTCTCTGTGCCTGGGAAGCAGAAGTGTTCACATTGCTTCGCAGAATCGCTTTTGTGCAGAAAACACTAACACTTGTTCAGAACGAAAGAAAGCACAGAGCCCCAGATTTTATGTTGTCCTGGAGAGCTTGCAGAGCACTGGGGAAAGGCAGGCAGAGAATTCCCTGCTAGCACCTTCTCTGTGCCTGGGAAGCAGAAGTGTTCACATTGCTTCGCAGAATCGCTTTTGTGCAGAAAACACTAACACTTGTTCAGAACAAAAGAAAGCACAGAGCCCCAGATTTTATGTTGTCCTGGAGAGCTTGCAGAGCACTGGGGAAAAGCAGGCAGAGAATTCCCTGCTAGCACCTTCTCTGTGCCTGTTCACATTTCTTGGCAGAATCGCTTTTGTGCAGAAAACAGTAAAACTTGTTCAGAACGAAAGAAAGCACAGAGCCCCAGATTTTATGTTGTCCTGGAGAGCTTGCAGAGCACTGGGGAAAAGCAGGCAGAGAATTCCCTGCTAGCACCTTCTCTGTGCCTGGGAAGCAGAAGTGTTCACATTGCTTCGCAGAATCGCTTTTGTGCATTAAACAGTAACACTTGTTCAGAACAAAAGAAAGCACAGAGCCCCAGATTTTATGTTGTCCTGGAGAGCTTGCAGAGCACTGGGGAAAAGCAGGCAGAGAATTCCCTGCTAGCACCTTCTCTGTGCCTGGGAAGCAGAAGTGTTCACATTGCTTCGCAGAATCGCTTTTGTGCAGAAAACACTAACACTTGTTCAGAACGAAAGAAAGCACAGAGCCCCAGATTTTATGTTGTCCTGGAGAGCTTGCAGAGCACTGGGGAAAGGCAGGCAGAGAATTCCCTGCTAGCACCTTCTCTGTGCCTGTTCACATTGCTTGGCAGAATCGCTTTTGCGCAGAAAACAGTAACACTTGTTCAGAACGAAAGAAAGCACAGAGCCCCAGATTTTATGTTGTCCTGGAGAGCTTGCAGAGCACTGGGGAAAGGCAGGCAGAGAATTCCCTGCTAGCACCTTCTCTGTGCCTGTTCACATTGCTTCTCAGAATCGCTTTTGTGCAGAAAACAGTAACACTTGTTCAGAACGAAAGAAAGCACAGAGCCCCAGATTTTATGTTGTCCTGGAGAGCTTGCAGAGCACTGGGGAAAGGCAGGCAGAGAATTCCCTGCTAGCACCTTCTCTGTGCCTGGGAAGCAGAAGTGTTCACATTGCTTCGCAGAATCACTTTTGTGCAGAAAACAGTAACACTTGTTCAGAATGAAAGAAAGCACAGAGCCCCAGATTTTATGTTGTCCTGGAGAGCTTGCAGAGCACTGGGGAAAAGCAGGCAGAGAATTCCCTGCTAGCACCTTCTCTGTGCCTGGGAAGCAGAAGTGTTCACATTGCTTCGCAGAATCGCTTTTGTGCAGAAAACACTAACACTTGTTCAGATCGAAAGAAAGCACAGAGCCCCAGATTTTATGTTGTCCTGGAGAGCTTGCAGAGCACTGGGGAAAGGCAGGCAGAGAATTCCCTGCTAGCACCTTCTCTGTGCCTGGGAAGCAGAAGTGTTCACATTGCTTCGCAGAATCACTTTTGTGCAGAAAACAGTAACACTTGTTCAGAACGAAAGAAAGCACAGAGCCCCAGATTTTATGTTGTCCTGGAGAGCTTGCAGAGCACTGGGGAAAAGCAGGCAGAGAATTCCCTGCTAGCACCTTCTCTGTGCCTGGGAAGCAGAAGTGTTCACATTGCTTCGCAGAATCGCTTTTGTGCAGAAAACACTAACACTTGTTCAGATCGAAAGAAAGCACAGAGCCCCAGATTTTATGTTGTCCTGGAGAGCTTGCAGAGCACTGGGGAAAGGCAGGCAGAGAATTCCCTGCTAGCACCTTCTCTGTGCCTGGGAAGCAGAAGTGTTCACATTGCTTCGCAGAATCGCTTTTGTGCAGAAAACACTAACACTTGTTCAGAACAAAAGAAAGCACAGTGCCCCAGATTTTATGTTGTCCTGGAGAGGTTGCAGAGCAGTGGGGAAAGGCAGGCAGAGAATTCCCTGCTAGCACCTTCTCTGTGCCTGTTTACATTGCTTCGCAGCATCGCTTTTGTGCAGAAAACACTAACACTTGTTCAGAACGAAAGAAAGCACAGAGCCCCAGATTTTATGTTGTCCTGGAGAGCTTGCAGAGCACTGGGGAAAAGCAGGCAGAGAATTCCCTGCTAGCACCTTCTCTGTGCCTGTTTACATTGCTTGGCAGCATCGCTTTTGTGCAGAAAACAGTAACACTTGTTCAGAACGAAAGAAAGCACAGAGCCCCATATTTTATGTTGTCCTGGAGAGCTTGCAGAGCACTGGGGAAAAGCAGGCAGAGAATTCCCTGCTAGCACCTTCTCTGTGCCTGGGAAGCAGAAGTGTTCACATTGCTTCGCAGAATCGCTTTTGTGCAGAAAACACTAACACTTGTTCAGAACGAAAGAAAGCACAGAGCCCCAGATTTTATGTTGTCCTAGAGAGCTTGCAGAGCACTGGGGAAAGGCAGGCAGAGAATTCCCTGCTAGCACCTTCTCTGTGCCTGTTCCCATTGCTTGGCAGAATCGCTTTTGTGCAGAAAACAGTAACACTTGTTCAGAACGAAAGAAAGCACAGAGCCCCAGATTTTATGTTGTCCTGGAGAGCTTGCAGAGCAGTGGGGAAAGGCAGGCAGAGAATTCCCTGCTAGCACCTTCTCTGTGCCTGTTTACATTGCTTCGCAGCATCGCTTTTGTGCAGAAAACAGTAACACTTGTTCAGAACGAAAGAAAGCACAGAGCCCCAGATTTTATGTTGTCCTGGAGAGATTGCAGAGCACTGGGGAAAAGCAGGCAGAGAATTCCCTGCTAGCACCTTCTCTGTGCCTGGGAAGCAGAAGTGTTCACATTGCTTCGCAGAATCGCTTTTGTGCAGAAAACACTAACACTTGTTCAGAACGAAAGAAAGCACAGATCCCCAGATTTTATGTTGTCCTAGAGAGCTTGCAGAGCACTGGGGAAAGGCAGGCAGAGAATTCCCTGCTAGCACCTTCTCTGTGCCTGTTCCCATTGCTTGGCAGAATCGCTTTTGTGCAGAAAACAGTAACACTTGTTCAGAACGAAAGAAAGCACAGAGCCCCAGATTTTATGTTGTCCTGGAGAGCTTGCAGAGCACTGGGGAAAGGCAGGCAGAGAATTCCCTGCTAGCACCTTCTCTGTGCCTGGGAAGCAGAAGTGTTCACATTGCTTCGCAGAATCACTTTTGTGCAGAAAACAGTAACACTTGTTCAGAACGAAAGAAAGCACAGAGCCCCAGATTTTATGTTGTCCTGGAGAGCTTGCAGAGCACTGGGGAAAAGCAGGCAGAGAATTCCCTGCTAGCACCTTCTCTGTGCCTGGGAAGCAGAAGTGTTCACATTGCTTCGCAGAATCGCTTTTGTGCAGAAAACACTAACACTTGTTCAGATCGAAAGAAAGCACAGAGCCCCAGATTTTATGTTGTCCTGGAGAGCTTGCAGAGCACTGGGGAAAGGCAGGCAGAGAATTCCCTGCTAGCACCTTCTCTGTGCCTGGGAAGCAGAAGTGTTCACATTGCTTCGCAGAATCGCTTTTGTGCAGAAAACACTAACACTTGTTCAGAACAAAAGAAAGCACAGTGCCCCAGATTTTATGTTGTCCTGGAGAGGTTGCAGAGCAGTGGGGAAAGGCAGGCAGAGAATTCCCTGCTAGCACCTTCTCTGTGCCTGTTTACATTGCTTCGCAGCATCGCTTTTGTGCAGAAAACACTAACACTTGTTCAGAACGAAAGAAAGCACAGAGCCCCAGATTTTATGTTGTCCTGGAGAGCTTGCAGAGCACTGGGGAAAAGCAGGCAGAGAATTCCCTGCTAGCACCTTCTCTGTGCCTGTTTACATTGCTTGGCAGCATCGCTTTTGTGCAGAAAACAGTAACACTTGTTCAGAACGAAAGAAAGCACAGAGCCCCATATTTTATGTTGTCCTGGAGAGCTTGCAGAGCACTGGGGAAAAGCAGGCAGAGAATTCCCTGCTAGCACCTTCTCTGTGCCTGGGAAGCAGAAGTGTTCACATTGCTTCGCAGAATCGCTTTTGTGCAGAAAACACTAACACTTGTTCAGAACGAAAGAAAGCACAGAGCCCCAGATTTTATGTTGTCCTAGAGAGCTTGCAGAGCACTGGGGAAAGGCAGGCAGAGAATTCCCTGCTAGCACCTTCTCTGTGCCTGTTCCCATTGCTTGGCAGAATCGCTTTTGTGCAGAAAACAGTAACACTTGTTCAGAACGAAAGAAAGCACAGAGCCCCAGATTTTATGTTGTCCTGGAGAGCTTGCAGAGCAGTGGGGAAAGGCAGGCAGAGAATTCCCTGCTAGCACCTTCTCTGTGCCTGTTTACATTGCTTCGCAGCATCGCTTTTGTGCAGAAAACAGTAACACTTGTTCAGAACGAAAGAAAGCACAGAGCCCCAGATTTTATGTTGTCCTGGAGAGCTTGCAGAGCACTGGGGAAAAGCAGGCAGAGAATTCCCTGCTAGCACCTTCTCTGTGCCTGGGAAGCAGAAGTGTTCACATTGCTTCGCAGAATCGCTTTTGTGCAGAAAACACTAACACTTGTTCAGAACGAAAGAAAGCACAAATCCCCAGATTTTATGTTGTCCTAGAGAGCTTGCAGAGCACTGGGGAAAGGCAGGCAGAGAATTCCCTGCTAGCACCTTCTCTGTGCCTGTTCCCATTGCTTGGCAGAATCGCTTTTGTGCAGAAAACAGTAACACTTGTTCAGAACGAAAGAAAGCACAGAGCCCCAGATTTTATGTTGTCCTGGAGAGCTTGCAGAGCACTGGGGAAAGGCAGGCAGAGAATTCCCTGCTAGCACCTTCTCTGTGCCTGTTTACATTGCTTCGCAGCATCGCTTTTGTGCAGAAAACAGTAACACTTGTTCAGAACGAAAGAAAGCACAGAGCCCCATATTTTATGTTGTCCTGGAGAGCTTGCAGAGCACTGGGGAAAAGCAGGCAGAGAATTCCCTGCTAGCACCTTCTCTGTGCCTGGGAAGCAGAAGTGTTCACATTGCTTCGCAGAATCGCTTTTGTGCAGAAAACACTAACACTTGTTCAGAACGAAAGAAAGCACAGATCCCCAGATTTTATGTTGTCCTGGAGAGGTTGCAGAGCACTGGGGAAAGGCAGGCAGAGAATTCCCTGCTAGCACCTTCTCTGTGCCTGTTCCCATTGCTTGGCAGAATCGCTTTTGTGCAGAAAACAGTAACACTTGTTCAGAACGAAAGAAAGCACAGAGCCCCAGATTTTATGTTGTCCTGGAGAGCTTGCAGAGCACTGGGGAAAAGCAGGCAGAGAATTCCCTGCTAGCACCTTCTCTGTGCCTGGGAAGCAGAAGTGTTCACATTGCTTCGCAGAATCGCTTTTGTGCAGAAAACACTAACACTTGTTCAGAACGAAAGAAAGCACAGAGCCCCAGATTTTATGTTGTCCTGGAGAGCTTGCAGAGCACTGGGGAAAGGCAGGCAGAGAATTCCCTGCTAGCACCTTCTCTGTGCCTGTTCACATTGCTTGGCAGAATCGCTTTTGTGCAGAAAACAGTAACACTTGTTCAGAACGAAAGAAAGCACAGAGCCCCAGATTTTATGTTGTCCTGGAGAGCTTGCAGAGCACTGGGGAAAAGCAGGCAGAGAATTCCCTGCTAGCACCTTCTCTGTGCCTTGGAAGCAGAAGTGTTCACATTGCTTCGCAGAATCGCTTTTGTGCAGAAAACACTAACACTTGTTCAGATCGAAAGAAAGCACAGATCCCCAGATTTTATGTTTTCCTGGAGAGCTTGCAGAGCACTGGGGAAAGGCAGGCAGAGAATTCCCTGCTAGCACCTTCTCTGTGCCTGGGAAGCAGAAGTGTTCACATTGCTTCGCAGAATCACTTTTGTGCAGAAAACAGTAACACTTGTTCAGAACGAAAGAAAGCACAGAGCCCCAGATTTTATGTTGTCCTGGAGAGCTTGCAGAGCACTGGGGAAAAGCAGGCAGAGAAACCCTGCTAGCACCTTCTCTGTGCCTGTTTACATTGCTTCGCAGAATCGCTTTTGTGCAGAAAACAGTAACACTTGTTCAGAACGAAAGAAAGCACAGAGCCCCATATTTTATGTTGTCCTGGAGAGCTTGCAGAGCACTGGGGAAAAGCAGGCAGAGAATTCCCTGCTAGCACCTTCTCTGTGCCTGGGAAGCAGAAGTGTTCACATTGCTTCGCAGAATCGCTTTTGTGCAGAAAACACTAACACTTGTTCAGAACGAAAGAAAGCACAGATCCCCAGATTTTATGTTGTCCTAGAGAGCTTGCAGAGCACTGGGGAAAGGCAGGCAGAGAATTCCCTGCTAGCACCTTCTCTGTGCCTGTTCCCATTGCTTGGCAGAATCGCTTTTGTGCAGAAAACAGTAACACTTGTTCAGAACGAAAGAAAGCACAGAGCCCCAGATTTTATGTTGTCCTGGAGAGCTTGCAGAGCAGTGGGGAAAGGCAGGCAGAGAATTCCCTGCTAGCACCTTCTCTGTGCCTGTTTACATTGCTTCGCAGCATCGCTTTTGTGCAGAAAACAGTAACACTTGTTCAGAACGAAAGAAAGCACAGAGCCCCAGATTTTATGTTGTCCTGGAGAGCTTGCAGAGCACTGGGGAAAAGCAGGCAGAGAATTCCCTGCTAGCACCTTCTCTGTGCCTGGGAAGCAGAAGTGTTCACATTGCTTCGCAGAATCGCATTTGTGCAGAAAACACTAACACTTGTTCAGAACGAAAGAAAGCACAGAGCCCCAGATTTTATGTTGTCCTGGAGAGCTTGCAGAGCACTGGGGAAAGGCAGGCAGAGAATTCCCTGCTAGCACCTTCTCTGTGCCTGTTCACATTGCTTGGCAGAATCGCTTTTGCGCAGAAAACAGTAACACTTGTTCAGAACGAAAGAAAGCACAGAGCCCCAGATTTTATGTTGTCCTGGAGAGCTTGCAGAGCACTGGGGAAAAGCAGGCAGAGAATTCCCTGCTAGCACCTTCTCTGTGCCTGGGAAGCAGAAGTGTTCACATTGCTTCGCAGAATCACTTTTGTGCAGAAAACAGTAACACTTGTTCAGAATGAAAGAAAGCACAGAGCCCCAGATTTTATGTTGTCCTGGAGAGCTTGCAGAGCACTGGGGAAAAGCAGGCAGAGAATTCCCTGCTAGCACCTTCTCTGTGCCTGGGAAGCAGAAGTGTTCACATTGCTTCGCAGAATCGCTTTTGTGCAGAAAACACTAACACTTGTTCAGATCGAAAGAAAGCACAGATCCCCAGATTTTATGTTTTCCTGGAGAGCTTGCAGAGCACTGGGGAAAGGCAGGCAGAGAATTCCCTGCTAGCACCTTCTCTGTGCCTGGGAAGCAGAAGTGTTCACATTGCTTCGCAGAATCACTTTTGTGCAGAAAACAGTAACACTTGTTCAGAACGAAAGAAAGCACAGAGCCCCAGATTTTATGTTGTCCTGGAGAGCTTGCAGAGCACTGGGGAAAAGCAGGCAGAGAATTCCCTGCTAGCACCTTCTCTGTGCCTGGGAAGCAGAAGTGTTCACATTGCTTCGCAGAATCGCTTTTGTGCAGAAAACACTAACACTTGTTCAGATCGAAAGAAAGCACAGAGCCCCAGATTTTATGTTGTCCTGGAGAGCTTGCAGAGCACTGGGGAAAGGCAGGCAGAGAATTCCCTGCTAGCACCTTCTCTGTGCCTGGGAAGCAGAAGTGTTCACATTGCTTGGCAGAATCGCTTTTGTGCAGAAAACACTAACACTTGTTCAGAACGAAAGAAAGCACAGAGCCCCAGATTTTATGTTGTCCTGGAGAGCTTGCAGAGCACTGGGGAAAGGCAGGCAGAGAATTCCCTGCTAGCACCTTCTCTGTGCCTGTTCACATTGCTTGGCAGAATCGCTTTTGTGCAGAAAACAGTAACACTTGTTCAGAACGAAAGAAAGCACAGAGCCCCATATTTTATGTTGTCCTGGAGAGCTTGCAGAGCACTGGGGAAAAGCAGGCAGAGAATTCCCTGCTAGCACCTTCTCTGTGCCTGGGAAGCAGAAGTGTTCACATTGCTTCGCAGAATCGCTTTTGTGCAGAAAACACTAACACTTGTTCAGAACGAAAGAAAGCACAGAGCCCCAGATTTTATGTTGTCCTAGAGAGCTTGCAGAGCACTGGGGAAAGGCAGGCAGAGAATTCCCTGCTAGCACCTTCTCTGTGCCTGTTCCCATTGCTTGGCAGAATCGCTTTTGTGCAGAAAACAGTAACACTTGTTCAGAACGAAAGAAAGCACAGAGCCCCATATTTTATGTTGTCCTGGAGAGCTTGCAGAGCAGTGGGGAAAGGCAGGCAGAGAATTCCCTGCTAGCACCTTCTCTGTGCCTGTTTACATTGCTTCGCAGCATCGCTTTTGTGCAGAAAACAGTAACACTTGTTCAGAACGAAAGAAAGCACAGAGCCCCATATTTTATGTTGTCCTGGAGAGCTTGCAGAGCACTGGGGAAAAGCAGGCAGAGAATTCCCTGCTAGCACCTTCTCTGTGCCTGGGAAGCAGAAGTGTTCACATTGCTTCGCAGAATCGCTTTTGTGCAGAAAACACTAACACTTGTTCAGAACGAAAGAAAGCACAGATCCCCAGATTTTATCTTTTCCTGGAGAGCTTGCAGAGCACTGGGGAAAGGCAGGCAGAGAATTCCCTGCTAGCACCTTCTCTGTGCCTGTTCCCATTGCTTGGCAGAATCGCTTTTGTGCAGAAAACAGTAACACTTGTTCAGAACGAAAGAAAGCACAGAGCCCCAGATTTTATGTTGTCCTGGAGAGCTTGCAGAGCACTGGGGAAAGGCAGGCAGAGAATTCCCTGCTAGCACCTTCTCTGTGCCTGTTTACATTGCTTCGCAGCATCGCTTTTGTGCAGAAAACAGTAACACTTGTTCAGAACGAAAGAAAGCACAGAGCCCCATATTTTATGTTGTCCTGGAGAGCTTGCAGAGCACTGGGGAAAAGCAGGCAGAGAATTCCCTGCTAGCACCTTCTCTGTGCCTGGGAAGCAGAAGTGTTCACATTGCTTCGCAGAATCGCTTTTGTGCAGAAAACACTAACACTTGTTCAGATCGAAAGAAAGCACAGAGCCCCAGATTTTATGTTGTCCTGGAGAGCTTGCAGAGCACTGGGGAACGGCAGGCAGAGAATTCCCTGCTAGCACCTTCTCTGTGCCTGGGAAGCAGAAGTGTTCACATTGCTTCGCAGAATCGCTTTTGTGCAGAAAACACTAACACTTGTTCAGAACAAAAGAAAGCACAGTGCCCCAGATTTTATGTTGTCCTGGAGAGGTTGCAGAGCAGTGGGGAAAGGCAGGCAGAGAATTCCCTGCTAGCACCTTCTCTGTGCCTGTTTACATTGCTTCGCAGCATCGCTTTTGTGCAGAAAACACTAACACTTGTTCAGAACGAAAGAAAGCACAGAGCCCCAGATTTTATGTTGTCCTGGAGAGCTTGCAGAGCACTGGGGAAAGGCAGGCAGAGAATTCCCTGCTAGCACCTTCTCTGTGCCTGTTCACATTGCTTGGCAGAATCGCTTTTGTGCAGAAAACAGTAACACTTGTTCAGAACGAAAGAAAGCACAGAGCCCCATATTTTATGTTGTCCTGGAGAGCTTGCAGAGCACTGGGGAAAAGCAGGCAGAGAATTCCCTGCTAGCACCTTCTCTGTGCCTGGGAAGCAGAAGTGTTCACATTGCTTCGCAGAATCACTTTTGTGCAGAAAACAGTAACACTTGTTCAGAACGAAAGAAAGCACAGAGCCCCAGATTTTATGTTGTCCTGGAGAGCTTGCAGAGCACTGGGGAAAGGCAGGCAGAGAATTCCCTGCTAGCACCTTCTCTGTGCCTGTTTACATTGCTTCGCAGCATCGCTTTTGTGCAGAAAACAGTAACACTTGTTCAGAACGAAAGAAAGCACAGAGCCCCAGATTTTATGTTGTCCTGGAGAGCTTGCAGAGCACTGGGGAAAAGCAGGCAGAGAATTCCCTGCTAGCACCTTCTCTGTGCCTGGGAAGCAGAAGTGTTCACATTGCTTCGCAGAATCGCTTTTGTGCAGAAAACACTAACACTTGTTCAGAACGAAAGAAAGCACAGAGCCCCAGATTTTATGTTGTCCTGGAGAGCTTGCAGAGCACTGGGGAAAGGCAGGCAGAGAATTCCCTGCTAGCACCTTCTCTGTGCCTGTTCACATTGCTTGGCAGAATCGCTTTTGCGCAGAAAACAGTAACACTTGTTCAGAACGAAAGAAAGCACAGAGCCCCAGATTTTATGTTGTCCTGGAGAGCTTGCAGAGCACTGGGGAAAAGCAGGCAGAGAATTCCCTGCTAGCACCTTCTCTGTGCCTGGGAAGCAGAAGTGTTCACATTGCTTCGCAGAATCGCTTTTGTGCAGAAAACAGTAACACTTGTTCAGAACGAAAGAAAGCACAGAGCCCCAGATTTTATGTTGTCCTGGAGAGCTTGCAGAGCACTGGGGAAAAGCAGGCAGAGAATTCCCTGCTAGCACCTTCTCTGTGCCTGGGAAGCAGAAGTGTTCACATTGCTTCGCAGAATCGCTTTTGTGCAGAAAACACTAACACTTGTTCAGATCGAAAGAAAGCACAGAGCTCCAGATTTTATGTTTTCCTGGAGAGCTTGCAGAGCACTGGGGAAAGGCAGGCAGAGAATTCCCTGCTAGCACCTTCTCTGTGCCTGGGAAGCAGAAGTGTTCACATTGCTTCGCAGAATCACTTTTGTGCAGAAAACAGTAACACTTGTTCAGAACGAAAGAAAGCACAGAGCCCCAGATTTTATGTTGTCCTGGAGAGCTTGCAGAGCACTGGGGAAAAGCAGGCAGAGAATTCCCTGCTAGCACCTTCTCTGTGCCTGGGAAGCAGAAGTGTTCACATTGCTTCGCAGAATCGCTTTTGTGCAGAAAACACTAACACTTGTTCAGATCGAAAGAAAGCACAGAGCCCCAGATTTTATGTTGTCCTGGAGAGCTTGCAGAGCACTGGGGAAAGGCAGGCAGAGAATTCCCTGCTAGCACCTTCTCTGTGCCTGGGAAGCAGAAGTGTTCACATTGCTTCGCAGAATCGCTTTTGTGCAGAAAACACTAACACTTGTTCAGAACAAAAGAAAGCACAGTGCCCCAGATTTTATGTTGTCCTGGAGAGGTTGCAGAGCAGTGGGGAAAGGCAGGCAGAGAATTCCCTGCTAGCACCTTCTCTGTGCCTGTTTACATTGCTTCGCAGCATCGCTTTTGTGCAGAAAACACTAACACTTGTTCAGAACGAAAGAAAGCACAGAGCCCCAGATTTTATGTTGTCCTGGAGAGCTTGCAGAGCACTGGGGAAAAGCAGGCAGAGAATTCCCTGCTAGCACCTTCTCTGTGCCTGGGAAGCAGAAGTGTTCACATTGCTTCGCAGAATCGCTTTTGTGCAGAAAACACTAACACTTGTTCAGAACGAAAGAAAGCACAGAGCCCCAGATTTTATGTTGTCCTGGAGAGCTTGCAGAGCACTGGGGAAAAGCAGGCAGAGAATTCCCTGCTAGCACCTTCTCTGTGCCTGTTCACATTGCTTGGCAGAATCGCTTTTGTGCAGAAAACAGTAACACTTGTTCAGAACGAAAGAAAGCACAGAGCCCCAGATTTTATGTTGTCCTGGAGAGCTTGCAGAGCACTGGGGAAAAGCAGGCAGAGAATTCCCTGCTAGCACCTTCTCTGTGCCTGGGAAGCAGAAGTGTTCACATTGCTTCGCAGAATCGCTTTTGTGCAGAAAACACTAACACTTGTTCAGAACAAAAGAAAGCACAGTGCCCCAGATTTTATGTTGTCCTGGAGAGCTTGCAGAGCACTGGGGAAAAGCAGGCAGAGAATTCCCTGCTAGCACCTTCTCTGTGCCTGTTCCCATTGCTTGGCAGAATCGCTTTTGTGCAGAAAACAGTAACACTTGTTCAGAACGAAAGAAAGCACAGAGCCCCAGATTTTATGTTTTCATGGAGAGCTTGCAGAGCAGTGGGGAAAGGCAGGCAGAGAATTCCCTGCTAGCACCTTCTCTGTGCCTGTTTACATTGCTTCGCAGCATCGCTTTTGTGCAGAAAACAGTAACACTTGTTCAGAACGAAAGAAAGCACAGAGCCCCAGATTTTATGTTGTCCTGGAGAGCTTGCAGAGCACTGGGGAAAGGCAGGCAGAGAATTCCCTGCTAGCACCTTCTCTGTGCCTGTTCACATTGCTTGGCAGAATCGCTTTTGCGCAGAAAACAGTAACACTTGTTCAGAACGAAAGAAAGCACAGAGCCCCAGATTTTATGTTTTCCTGGAGAGCTTGCAGAGCACTGGGGAAAGGCAGGCAGAGAATTCCCTGCTAGCACCTTCTCTGTGCCTGGGAAGCAGAAGTGTTCACATTGCTTCGCAGAATCACTTTTGTGCAGAAAACAGTAACACTTGTTCAGAACGAAAGAAAGCACAGAGCCCCAGATTTTATGTTGTCCTGGAGAGCTTGCAGAGCACTGGGGAAAAGCAGGCAGAGAATTCCCTGCTAGCACCTTCTCTGTGCCTGGGAAGCAGAAGTGTTCACATTGCTTCGCAGAATCGCTTTTGTGCAGAAAACACTAACACTTGTTCAGATCGAAAGAAAGCACAGAGCCCCAGATTTTATGTTGTCCTGGAGAGCTTGCAGAGCACTGGGGAAAAGCAGGCAGAGAATTCCCTGCTAGCACCTTCTCTGTGCCTGGGAAGCAGAAGTGTTCACATTGCTTCGCAGAATCGCATTTGTGCAGAAAACACTAACACTTGTTCAGAACAAAAGAAAGCACAGTGCCCCAGATTTTATGTTGTCCTGGAGAGGTTGCAGAGCAGTGGGGAAAGGCAGGCAGAGAATTCCCTGCTAGCACCTTCTCTGTGCCTGTTTACATTGCTTCGCAGCATCGCTTTTGTGCAGAAAACACTAACACTTGTTCAGAACGAAAGAAAGCACAGAGCCCCAGATTTTATGTTGTCCTGGAGAGCTTGCAGAGCACTGGGGAAAAGCAGGCAGAGAATTCCCTGCTAGCACCTTCTCTGTGCCTGGGAAGCAGAAGTGTTCACATTGCTTCGCAGAATCGCTTTTGTGCAGAAAACACTAACACTTGTTCAGAACGAAAGAAAGCACAGAGCCCCAGATTTTATGTTGTCCTGGAGAGCTTGCAGAGCACTGGGGAAAAGCAGGCAGAGAATTCCCTGCTAGCACCTTCTCTGTGCCTGTTCACATTGCTTGGCAGAATCGCTTTTGTGCAGAAAACAGTAACACTTGTTCAGAACGAAAGAAAGCACAGAGCCCCAGATTTTATGTTGTCCTGGAGAGCTTGCAGAGCACTGGGGAAAAGCAGGCAGAGAATTCCCTGCTAGCACCTTCTCTGTGCCTGGGAAGCAGAAGTGTTCACATTGCTTCGCAGAATCGCTTTTGTGCAGAAAACACTAACACTTGTTCAGAACAAAAGAAAGCACAGTGCCCCAGATTTTATGTTGTCCTGGAGAGCTTGCAGAGCACTGGGGAAAAGCAGGCAGAGAATTCCCTGCTAGCACCTTCTCTGTGCCTGTTCCCATTGCTTGGCAGAATCGCTTTTGTGCAGAAAACAGTAACACTTGTTCAGAACGAAAGAAAGCACAGAGCCCCAGATTTTATGTTGTCCTGGAGAGCTTGCAGAGCAGTGGGGAAAGGCAGGCAGAGAATTCCCTGCTAGCACCTTCTCTGTGCCTGTTTACATTGCTTCGCAGCATCGCTTTTGTGCAGAAAACAGTAACACTTGTTCAGAACGAAAGAAAGCACAGAGCCCCAGATTTTATGTTGTCCTGGAGAGCTTGCAGAGCACTGGGGAAAGGCAGGCAGAGAATTCCCTGCTAGCACCTTCTCTGTGCCTGTTCACATTGCTTGGCAGAATCGCTTTTGCGCAGAAAACAGTAACACTTGTTCAGAACGAAAGAAAGCACAGAGCCCCAGATTTTATGTTGTCCTGGAGAGCTTGCAGAGCACTGGGGAAAAGCAGGCAGAGAATTCCCTGCTAGCACCTTCTCTGTGCCTGGGAAGCAGAAGTGTTCACATTGCTTCGCAGAATCGCTTTTGTGCAGAAAACAGTAACACTTGTTCAGAACGAAAGAAAGCACAGAGCCCCAGATTTTATGTTGTCCTGGAGAGCTTGCAGAGCACTGGGGAAAGGCAGGCAGAGAATTCCCTGCTAGCACCTTCTCTGTGCCTGGGAAGCAGAAGTGTTCACATTGCTTCGCAGAATCACTTTTGTGCAGAAAACAGTAACACTTGTTCAGAACGAAAGAAAGCACAGAGCCCCAGATTTTATGTTGTCCTGGAGAGCTTGCAGAGCACTGGGGAAAAGCAGGCAGAGAATTCCCTGCTAGCACCTTCTCTGTGCCTGGGAAGCAGAAGTGTTCACATTGCTTCGCAGAATCGCTTTTGTGCAGAAAACAGTAACACTTGTTCAGATCGAAAGAAAGCACAGTGCCCCAGATTTTATGTTGTCCTGGAGAGCTTGCAGAGCACTGGGGAAAGGCAGGCAGAGAATTCCCTGCTAGCACCTTCTCTGTGCCTGGGAAGCAGAAGTGTTCACATTGCTTCGCAGAATCGCTTTTGTGCAGAAAACACTAACACTTGTTCAGAACAAAAGAAAGCACAGTGCCCCAGATTTTATGTTGTCCTGGAGAGCTTGCAGAGCAGTGGGGAAAAGCAGGCAGAGAATTCCCTGCTAGCACCTTCTCTGTGCCTGGGAAGCAGAAGTGTTCACATTGCTTCGCAGAATCGCTTTTGTGCAGAAAACACTAACACTTGTTCAGAACAAAAGAAAGCACAGTGCCCCAGATTTTATGTTGTCCTGGAGAGGTTGCAGAGCAGTGGGGAAAGGCAGGCAGAGAATTCCCTGCTAGCACCTTCTCTGTGCCTGTTTACATTGCTTCGCAGCATCGCTTTTGTGCAGAAAACACTAACACTTGTTCAGAACGAAAGAAAGCACAGAGCCCCAGATTTTATGTTGTCCTGGAGAGCTTGCAGAGCACTGGGGAAAAGCAGGCAGAGAATTCCCTGCTAGCACCTTCTCTGTGCCTGTTCACATTGCTTGGCAGAATCGCTTTTGTGCAGAAAACAGTAACACTTGTTCAGAACGAAAGAAAGCACAGAGCCCCATATTTTATGTTGTCCTGGAGAGCTTGCAGAGCACTGGGGAAAAGCAGGCAGAGAATTCCCTGCTAGCACCTTCTCTGTGCCTGGGAAGCAGAAGTGTTCACATTGCTTCGCAGAATCGCTTTTGTGCAGAAAACACTAACACTTGTTCAGAACGAAAGAAAGCACAGAGCCCCAGATTTTATGTTGTCCTAGAGAGCTTGCAGAGCACTGGGGAAAGGCAGGCAGAGAATTCCCTGCTAGCACCTTCTCTGTGCCTGTTCACATTGCTTGGCAGAATCGCTTTTGTGCAGAAAACAGTAACACTTGTTCAGAACGAAAGAAAGCACAGAGCCCCATATTTTATGTTGTCCTGGAGAGCTTGCAGAGCAGTGGGGAAAGGCAGGCAGAGAATTCCCTGCTAGCACCTTCTCTGTGCCTGTTTACATTGCTTCGCAGCATCGCTTTTGTGCAGAAAACAGTAACACTTGTTCAGAACGAAAGAAAGCACAGAGCCCCATATTTTATGTTGTCCTGGAGAGCTTGCAGAGCACTGGGGAAAAGCAGGCAGAGAATTCCCTGCTAGCACCTTCTCTGTGCCTGGGAAGCAGAAGTGTTCACATTGCTTCGCAGAATCGCTTTTGTGCAGAAAACACTAACACTTGTTCAGAACGAAAGAAAGCACAGATCCCCAGATTTTATGTTGTCCTAGAGAGCTTGCAGAGCACTGGGGAAAGGCAGGCAGAGAATTCCCTGCTAGCACCTTCTCTGTGCCTGTTCCCATTGCTTGGCAGAATCGCTTTTGTGCAGAAAACAGTAACACTTGTTCAGAACGAAAGAAAGCACAGAGCCCCAGATTTTATGTTGTCCTGGAGAGCTTGCAGAGCACTGGGGAAAGGCAGGCAGAGAATTCCCTGCTAGCACCTTCTCTGTGCCTGTTCACATTGCTTGGCAGAATCGCTTTTGCGCAGAAAACAGTAACACTTGTTCAGAACGAAAGAAAGCACAGAGCCCCAGATTTTATGTTGTCCTGGAGAGCTTGCAGAGCACTGGGGAAAAGCAGGCAGAGAATTCCCTGCTAGCACCTTCTCTGTGCCTGGGAAGCAGAAGTGTTCACATTGCTTCGCAGAATCGCTTTTGTGCAGAAAACACTAACACTTGTTCAGATCGAAAGAAAGCACAGAGCTCCAGATTTTATGTTTTCCTGGAGAGCTTGCAGAGCACTGGGGAAAGGCAGGCAGAGAATTCCCTGCTAGCACCTTCTCTGTGCCTGGGAAGCAGAAGTGTTCACATTGCTTCGCAGAATCACTTTTGTGCAGAAAACAGTAACACTTGTTCAGAACGAAAGAAAGCACAGAGCCCCAGATTTTATGTTGTCCTGGAGAGCTTGCAGAGCACTGGGGAAAAGCAGGCAGAGAATTCCCTGCTAGCACCTTCTCTGTGCCTGGGAAGCAGAAGTGTTCACATTGCTTCGCAGAATCGCTTTTGTGCAGAAAACACTAACACTTGTTCAGATCGAAAGAAAGCACAGAGCCCCAGATTTTATGTTGTCCTGGAGAGCTTGCAGAGCACTGGGGAAAGGCAGGCAGAGAATTCCCTGCTAGCACCTTCTCTGTGCCTGGGAAGCAGAAGTGTTCACATTGCTTCGCAGAATCGCTTTTGTGCAGAAAACACTAACACTTGTTCAGAACAAAAGAAAGCACAGTGCCCCAGATTTTATGTTGTCCTGGAGAGGTTGCAGAGCAGTGGGGAAAGGCAGGCAGAGAATTCCCTGCTAGCACCTTCTCTGTGCCTGTTTACATTGCTTGGCAGAATCGCTTTTGTGCAGAAAACACTAACACTTGTTCAGAACGAAAGAAAGCACAGAGCCCCAGATTTTATGTTGTCCTGGAGAGCTTGCAGAGCACTGGGGAAAAGCAGGCAGAGAATTCCCTGCTAGCACCTTCTCTGTGCCTGTTCACATTGCTTGGCAGAATCGCTTTTGTGCAGAAAACAGTAACACTTGTTCAGAACGAAAGAAAGCACAGAGCCCCAGATTTTATGTTGTCCTGGAGAGCTTGCAGAGCACTGGGGAAAAGCAGGCAGAGAATTCCCTGCTAGCACCTTCTCTGTGCCTGGGAAGCAGAAGTGTTCACATTGCTTCGCAGAATCGCTTTTGTGCAGAAAACACTAACACTTGTTCAGAACAAAAGAAAGCACAGTGCCCCAGATTTTATGTTGTCCTAGAGAGCTTGCTGAGCACTGGGGAAAGGCAGGCAGAGAATTCCCTGCTAGCACCTTCTCTGTGCCTGTTCCCATTGCTTGGCAGAATCGCTTTTGTGCAGAAAACAGTAACACTTGTTCAGAACGAAAGAAAGCACAGAGCCCCAGATTTTATGTTGTCCTGGAGAGCTTGCAGAGCACTGGGGAAAGGCAGGCAGAGAATTCCCTGCTAGCACCTTCTCTGTGCCTGTTTACATTGCTTCGCAGCATCGCTTTTGTGCAGAAAACAGTAACACTTGTTCAGAACGAAAGAAAGCACAGAGCCCCAGATTTTATGTTGTCCTGGAGAGCTTGCAGAGCACTGGGGAAAGGCAGGCAGAGAATTCCCTGCTAGCACCTTCTCTGTGCCTGTTCACATTGCTTCGCAGAATCGCTTTTGCGCAGAAAACAGTAACACTTGTTCAGAACGAAAGAAAGCACAGAGCCCCAGATTTTATGTTGTCCTGGAGAGCTTGCAGAGCACTGGGGAAAAGCAGGCAGAGAATTCCCTGCTAGCACCTTCTCTGTGCCTGGGAAGCAGAAGTGTTCACATTGCTTCGCAGAATCGCTTTTGTGCAGAAAACACTAACACTTGTTCAGAACGAAAGAAAGCACAGATCCCCAGATTTTATGTTGTCCTAGAGAGCTTGCAGAGCACTGGGGAAAAGCAGGCAGAGAATTCCCTGCTAGCACCTTCTCTGTGCCTGTTCCCATTGCTTGGCAGAATCGCTTTTGTGCAGAAAACAGTAACACTTGTTCAGAATGAAAGAAAGCACAGAGCCCCAGATTTTATGTTGTCCTGGAGAGCTTGCAGAGCAGTGGGGAAAGGCAGGCAGAGAATTCCCTGCTAGCACCTTCTCTGTGCCTGTTTACATTGCTTCGCAGCATCGCTTTTGTGCAGAAAACACTAACACTTGTTCAGAACGAAAGAAAGCACAGAGCCCCAGATTTTATGTTGTCCTGGAGAGCTTGCAGAGCACTGGGGAAAAGCAGGCAGAGAATTCCCTGCTAGCACCTTCTCTGTGCCTGGGAAGCAGAAGTGTTCACATTGCTTCGCAGAATCGCTTTTGTGCAGAAAACAGTAACACTTGTTCAGAACGAAAGAAAGCACAGAGCCCCAGATTTTATGTTGTCCTGGAGAGCTTGCAGAGCACTGGGGAAAAGCAGGCAGAGAATTCCCTGCTAGCACCTTCTCTGTGCCTGGGAAGCAGAAGTGTTCACATTGCTTCGCAGAATCGCTTTTGTGCAGAAAACACTAACACTTGTTCAGAACAAAAGAAAGCACAGTGCCCCAGATTTTATGTTGTCCTAGAGAGCTTGCTGAGCACTGGGGAAAGGCAGGCAGAGAATTCCCTGCTAGCACCTTCTCTGTGCCTGTTCCCATTGCTTGGCAGAATCGCTTTTGTGCAGAAAACAGTAACACTTGTTCAGAACGAAAGAAAGCACAGAGCCCCAGATTTTATGTTGTCCTGGAGAGCTTGCAGAGCAGTGGGGAAAGGCAGGCAGAGAATTCCCTGCTAGCACCTTCTCTGTGCCTGTTTACATTGCTTCGCAGCATCGCTTTTGTGCAGAAAACAGTAACACTTGTTCAGAACGAAAGAAAGCACAGAGCCCCAGATTTTATGTTGTCCTGGAGAGCTTGCAGAGCACTGGGGAAAGGCAGGCAGAGAATTCCCTGCTAGCACCTTCTCTGTGCCTGTTCACATTGCTTCGCAGAATCGCTTTTGCGCAGAAAAGAGTAACACTTGTTCAGAACGAAAGAAAGCACAGAGCCCCAGATTTTATGTTGTCCTGGAGAGCTTGCAGAGCACTGGGGAAAAGCAGGCAGAGAATTCCCTGCTAGCACCTTCTCTGTGCCTGGGAAGCAGAAGTGTTCACATTGCTTCGCAGAATCGCTTTTGTGCAGAAAAGAGTAACACTTGTTCAGAACGAAAGAAAGCACAGAGCCCCAGATTTTATGTTGTCCTGGAGAGCTTGCAGAGCACTGGGGAAAGGCAGGCAGAGAATTCCCTGCTAGCACCTTCTCTGTGCCTGTTCACATTGCTTGGCAGAATCGCTTTTGCGCAGAAAACAGTAACACTTGTTCAGAACGAAAGAAAGCACAGATCCCCAGATTTTATGTTGTCCTGGAGAGCTTGCAGAGCACTGGGGAAAAGCAGGCAGAGAATTCCCTGCTAGCACCTTCTCTGTGCCTGGGAAGCAGAAGTGTTCACATTGCTTGGCAGAATCGCTTTTGTGCAGAAAACAGTAACACTTGTTCAGAACGAAAGAAAGCACAGAGCCCCAGATTTTATGTTGTCCTGGAGAGCTTGCAGAGCACTGGGGAAAAGCAGGCAGAGAATTCCCTGCTAGCACCTTCTCTGTGCCTGGGAAGCAGAAGTGTTCACATTGCTTCGCAGAATCGCTTTTGTGCAGAAAACACTAACACTTGTTCAGATCGAAAGAAAGCACAGTGCCCCAGATTTTATGTTGTCCTGGAGAGCTTGCAGAGCACTGGGGAAAGGCAGGCAGAGAATTCCCTGCTAGCACCTTCTCTGTGCCTGGGAAGCAGAAGTGTTCACATTGCTTCGCAGAATCGCTTTTGTGCAGAAAACACTAACACTTGTTCAGAACAAAAGAAAGCACAGTGCCCCAGATTTTATGTTGTCCTGGAGAGCTTGCAGAGCAGTGGGGAAAGGCAGGCAGAGAATTCCCTGCTAGCACCTTCTCTGTGCCTGTTTACATTGCTTCGCAGCATCGCTTTTGTGCAGAAAACACTAACACTTGTTCAGAACGAAAGAAAGCACAGAGCCCCAGATTTTATGTTGTCCTGGAGAGCTTGCAGAGCACTGGGGAAAAGCAGGCAGAGAATTCCCTGCTAGCACCTTCTCTGTGCCTGGGAAGCAGAAGTGTTCACATTGCTTCGCAGAATCGCTTTTGTGCAGAAAACACTAACACTTGTTCAGAACAAAAGAAAGCACAGTGCCCCAGATTTTATGTTGTCCTGGAGAGGTTGCAGAGCAGTGGGGAAAGGCAGGCAGAGAATTCCCTGCTAGCACCTTCTCTGTGCCTGTTTACATTGCTTCGCAGCATCGCTTTTGTGCAGAAAACACTAACACTTGTTCAGAACGAAAGAAAGCACAGAGCCCCAGATTTTATGTTGTCCTGGAGAGCTTGCAGAGCACTGGGGAAAAGCAGGCAGAGAATTCCCTGCTAGCACCTTCTCTGTGCCTGTTCACATTGCTTGGCAGAATCGCTTTTGTGCAGAAAACAGTAACACTTGTTCAGAACGAAAGAAAGCACAGAGCCCCATATTTTATGTTGTCCTGGAGAGCTTGCAGAGCACTGGGGAAAAGCAGGCAGAGAATTCCCTGCTAGCACCTTCTCTGTGCCTGGGAAGCAGAAGTGTTCACATTGCTTCGCAGAATCGCTTTTGTGCAGAAAACACTAACACTTGTTCAGAACGAAAGAAAGCACAGAGCCCCAGATTTTATGTTGTCCTAGAGAGCTTGCAGAGCACTGGGGAAAGGCAGGCAGAGAATTCCCTGCTAGCACCTTCTCTGTGCCTGTTCCCATTGCTTGGCAGAATCGCTTTTGTGCAGAAAACAGTAACACTTGTTCAGAACGAAAGAAAGCACAGAGCCCCATATTTTATGTTGTCCTGGAGAGCTTGCAGAGCAGTGGGGAAAGGCAGGCAGAGAATTCCCTGCTAGCACCTTCTCTGTGCCTGTTTACATTGCTTCGCAGCATCGCTTTTGTGCAGAAAACAGTAACACTTGTTCAGAACGAAAGAAAGCACAGAGCCCCATATTTTATGTTGTCCTGGAGAGCTTGCAGAGCACTGGGGAAAAGCAGGCAGAGAATTCCCTGCTAGCACCTTCTCTGTGCCTGGGAAGCAGAAGTGTTCACATTGCTTCGCAGAATCACTTTTGTGCAGAAAACACTAACACTTGTTCAGAACGAAAGAAAGCACAGATCCCCAGATTTTATGTTGTCCTAGAGAGCTTGCAGAGCACTGGGGAAAGGCAGGCAGAGAATTCCCTGCTAGCACCTTCTCTGTGCCTGTTCCCATTGCTTGGCAGAATCGCTTTTGTGCAGAAAACAGTAACACTTGTTCAGAACGAAAGAAAGCACAGAGCCCCAGATTTTATGTTGTCCTGGAGAGCTTGCAGAGCACTGGGGAAAGGCAGGCAGAGAATTCCCTGCTAGCACCTTCTCTGTGCCTGTTCACATTGCTTGGCAGAATCGCTTTTGCGCAGAAAACAGTAACACTTGTTCAGAACGAAAGAAAGCACAGAGCCCCAGATTTTATGTTGTCCTGGAGAGCTTGCAGAGCACTGGGGAAAAGCAGGCAGAGAATTCCCTGCTAGCACCTTCTCTGTGCCTGGGAAGCAGAAGTGTTCACATTGCTTCGCAGAATCGCTTTTGTGCAGAAAACAGTAACACTTGTTCAGAACGAAAGAAAGCACAGAGCCCCAGATTTTATGTTGTCCTGGAGAGCTTGCAGAGCACTGGGGAAAAGCAGGCAGAGAATTCCCTGCTAGCACCTTCTCTGTGCCTGGGAAGCAGAAGTGTTCACATTGCTTCGCAGAATCGCTTTTGTGCAGAAAACACTAACACTTGTTCAGATCGAAAGAAAGCACAGAGCTCCAGATTTTATGTTTTCCTGGAGAGCTTGCAGAGCACTGGGGAAAGGCAGGCAGAGAATTCCCTGCTAGCACCTTCTCTGTGCCTGGGAAGCAGAAGTGTTCACATTGCTTCGCAGAATCACTTTTGTGCAGAAAACAGTAACACTTGTTCAGAACGAAAGAAAGCACAGAGCCCCAGATTTTATGTTGTCCTGGAGAGCTTGCAGAGCACTGGGGAAAAGCAGGCAGAGAATTCCCTGCTAGCACCTTCTCTGTGCCTGGGAAGCAGAAGTGTTCACATTGCTTCGCAGAATCGCTTTTGTGCAGAAAACACTAACACTTGTTCAGATCGAAAGAAAGCACAGAGCCCCAGATTTTATGTTGTCCTGGAGAGCTTGCAGAGCACTGGGGAAAGGCAGGCAGAGAATTCCCTGCTAGCACCTTCTCTGTGCCTGGGAAGCAGAAGTGTTCACATTGCTTCGCAGAATCGCTTTTGTGCAGAAAACACTAACACTTGTTCAGAACAAAAGAAAGCACAGTGCCCCAGATTTTATGTTGTCCTGGAGAGGTTGCAGAGCAGTGGGGAAAGGCAGGCAGAGAATTCCCTGCTAGCACCTTCTCTGTGCCTGTTTACATTGCTTCGCAGCATCGCTTTTGTGCAGAAAACACTAACACTTGTTCAGAACGAAGAAAGCACAGAGCCCCAGATTTTATGTTGTCCTGGAGAGCTTGCAGAGCACTGGGGAAAAGCAGGCAGAGAATTCCCTGCTAGCACCTTCTCTGTGCCTGGGAAGCAGAAGTGTTCACATTGCTTCGCAGAATCGCTTTTGTGCAGAAAACACTAACACTTGTTCAGAACGAAAGAAAGCACAGAGCCCCAGATTTTATGTTGTCCTGGAGAGCTTGCAGAGCACTGGGGAAAAGCAGGCAGAGAATTCCCTGCTAGCACCTTCTCTGTGCCTGTTCACATTGCTTGGCAGAATCGCTTTTGTGCAGAAAACAGTAACACTTGTTCAGAACGAAAGAAAGCACAGAGCCCCAGATTTTATGTTGTCCTGGAGAGCTTGCAGAGCACTGGGGAAAAGCAGGCAGAGAATTCCCTGCTAGCACCTTCTCTGTGCCTGGGAAGCAGAAGTGTTCACATTGCTTCGCAGAATCGCTTTTGTGCAGAAAACACTAACACTTGTTCAGAACAAAAGAAAGCACAGTGCCCCAGATTTTATGTTGTCCTAGAGAGCTTGCTGAGCACTGGGGAAAGGCAGGCAGAGAATTCCCTGCTAGCACCTTCTCTGTGCCTGTTCCCATTGCTTGGCAGAATCGCTTTTGTGCAGAAAACAGTAACACTTGTTCAGAACGAAAGAAAGCACAGAGCCCCAGATTTTATGTTGTCCTGGAGAGCTTGCAGAGCAGTGGGGAAAGGCAGGCAGAGAATTCCCTGCTAGCACCTTCTCTGTGCCTGTTTACATTGCTTCGCAGCATCGCTTTTGTGCAGAAAACAGTAACACTTGTTCAGAACGAAAGAAAGCACAGAGCCCCAGATTTTATGTTGTCCTGGAGAGCTTGCAGAGCACTGGGGAAAGGCAGGCAGAGAATTCCCTGCTAGCACCTTCTCTGTGCCTGTTCACATTGCTTCGCAGAATCGCTTTTGCGCAGAAAACAGTAACACTTGTTCAGAACGAAAGAAAGCACAGAGCCCCAGATTTTATGTTGTCCTGGAGAGCTTGCAGAGCACTGGGGAAAAGCAGGCAGAGAATTCCCTGCTAGCACCTTCTCTGTGCCTGGGAAGCAGAAGTGTTCACATTGCTTCGCAGAATCGCTTTTGTGCAGAAAACACTAACACTTGTTCAGAACGAAAGAAAGCACAGATCCCCAGATTTTATGTTGTCCTAGAGAGCTTGCAGAGCACTGGGGAAAAGCAGGCAGAGAATTCCCTGCTAGCACCTTCTCTGTGCCTGTTCCCATTGCTTGGCAGAATCGCTTTTGTGCAGAAAACAGTAACACTTGTTCAGAATGAAAGAAAGCACAGAGCCCCAGATTTTATGTTGTCCTGGAGAGCTTGCAGAGCAGTGGGGAAAGGCAGGCAGAGAATTCCCTGCTAGCACCTTCTCTGTGCCTGTTTACATTGCTTCGCAGCATCGCTTTTGTGCAGAAAACACTAACACTTGTTCAGAACGAAAGAAAGCACAGAGCCCCAGATTTTATGTTGTCCTGGAGAGCTTGCAGAGCACTGGGGAAAAGCAGGCAGAGAATTCCCTGCTAGCACCTTCTCTGTGCCTGGGAAGCAGAAGTGTTCACATTGCTTCGCAGAATCGCTTTTGTGCAGAAAACAGTAACACTTGTTCAGAACGAAAGAAAGCACAGAGCCCCAGATTTTATGTTGTCCTGGAGAGCTTGCAGAGCACTGGGGAAAAGCAGGCAGAGAATTCCCTGCTAGCACCTTCTCTGTGCCTGGGAAGCAGAAGTGTTCACATTGCTTCGCAGAATCGCTTTTGTGCAGAAAACACTAACACTTGTTCAGAACAAAAGAAAGCACAGTGCCCCAGATTTTATGTTGTCCTAGAGAGCTTGCTGAGCACTGGGGAAAGGCAGGCAGAGAATTCCCTGCTAGCACCTTCTCTGTGCCTGTTCCCATTGCTTGGCAGAATCGCTTTTGTGCAGAAAACAGTAACACTTGTTCAGAACGAAAGAAAGCACAGAGCCCCAGATTTTATGTTGTCCTGGAGAGCTTGCAGAGCAGTGGGGAAAGGCAGGCAGAGAATTCCCTGCTAGCACCTTCTCTGTGCCTGTTTACATTGCTTCGCAGCATCGCTTTTGTGCAGAAAACAGTAACACTTGTTCAGAACGAAAGAAAGCACAGAGCCCCAGATTTTATGTTGTCCTGGAGAGCTTGCAGAGCACTGGGGAAAGGCAGGCAGAGAATTCCCTGCTAGCACCTTCTCTGTGCCTGTTCACATTGCTTCGCAGAATCGCTTTTGCGCAGAAAAGAGTAACACTTGTTCAGAACGAAAGAAAGCACAGAGCCCCAGATTTTATGTTGTCCTGGAGAGCTTGCAGAGCACTGGGGAAAAGCAGGCAGAGAATTCCCTGCTAGCACCTTCTCTGTGCCTGGGAAGCAGAAGTGTTCACATTGCTTCGCAGAATCGCTTTTGTGCAGAAAACAGTAACACTTGTTCAGAACGAAAGAAAGCACAGAGCCCCAGATTTTATGTTGTCCTGGAGAGCTTGCAGAGCACTGGGGAAAGGCAGGCAGAGAATTCCCTGCTAGCACCTTCTCTGTGCCTGTTCACATTGCTTGGCAGAATCGCTTTTGCGCAGAAAACAGTAACACTTGTTCAGAACGAAAGAAAGCACAGATCCCCAGATTTTATGTTGTCCTGGAGAGCTTGCAGAGCACTGGGGAAAAGCAGGCAGAGAATTCCCTGCTAGCACCTTCTCTGTGCCTGGGAAGCAGAAGTGTTCACATTGCTTCGCAGAATCGCTTTTGTGCAGAAAACACTAACACTTGTTCAGAACGAAAGAAAGCACAGAGCCCCAGATTTTATGTTGTCCTGGAGAGCTTGCAGAGCACTGGGGAAAAGCAGGCAGAGAATTCCCTGCTAGCACCTTCTCTGTGCCTGGGAAGCAGAAGTGTTCACATTGCTTCGCAGAATCGCTTTTGTGCAGAAAACACTAACACTTGTTCAGATCGAAAGAAAGCACAGTGCCCCAGATTTTATGTTGTCCTGGAGAGCTTGCAGAGCACTGGGGAAAGGCAGGCAGAGAATTCCCTGCTAGCACCTTCTCTGTGCCTGGGAAGCAGAAGTGTTCACATTGCTTCGCAGAATCGCTTTTGTGCAGAAAACACTAACACTTGTTCAGAACAAAAGAAAGCACAGTGCCCCAGATTTTATGTTGTCCTGGAGAGCTTGCAGAGCAGTGGGGAAAGGCAGGCAGAGAATTCCCTGCTAGCACCTTCTCTGTGCCTGTTTACATTGCTTCGCAGCATCGCTTTTGTGCAGAAAACACTAACACTTGTTCAGAACGAAAGAAAGCACAGAGCCCCAGATTTTATGTTGTCCTGGAGAGCTTGCAGAGCACTGGGGAAAAGCAGGCAGAGAATTCCCTGCTAGCACCTTCTCTGTGCCTGGGAAGCAGAAGTGTTCACATTGCTTCGCAGAATCGCTTTTGTGCAGAAAACACTAACACTTGTTCAGAACGAAAGAAAGCACAGAGCCCCAGATTTTATGTTGTCCTGGAGAGCTTGCAGAGCACTGGGGAAAAGCAGGCAGAGAATTCCCTGCTAGCACCTTCTCTGTGCCTGTTCACATTGCTTGGCAGAATCGCTTTTGTGCAGAAAACAGTAACACTTGTTCAGAACGAAAGAAAGCACAGAGCCCCATATTTTATGTTGTCCTTGAGAGCTTGCAGAGCACTGGGGAAAAGCAGGCAGAGAATTCCCTGCTAGCACCTTCTCTGTGCCTGGGAAGCAGAAGTGTTCACATTGCTTCGCAGAATCGCTTTTGTGCAGAAAACACTAACACTTGTTCAGAACAAAAGAAAGCACAGTGCCCCAGATTTTATGTTGTCCTAGAGAGCTTGCTGAGCACTGGGGAAAGGCAGGCAGAGAATTCCCTGCTAGCACCTTCTCTGTGCCTGTTCCCATTGCTTGGCAGAATCGCTTTTGTGCAGAAAACAGTAACACTTGTTCAGAACGAAAGAAAGCACAGAGCCCCAGATTTTATGTTGTCCTGGAGAGCTTGCAGAGCAGTGGGGAAAGGCAGGCAGAGAATTCCCTGCTAGCACCTTCTCTGTGCCTGTTTACATTGCTTCGCAGCATCGCTTTTGTGCAGAAAACAGTAACACTTGTTCAGAACGAAAGAAAGCACAGAGCCCCAGATTTTATGTTGTCCTGGAGAGCTTGCAGAGCACTGGGGAAAGGCAGGCAGAGAATTCCCTGCTAGCACCTTCTCTGTGCCTGTTCACATTGCTTCGCAGAATCGCTTTTGCGCAGAAAAGAGTAACACTTGTTCAGAACGAAAGAAAGCACAGAGCCCCAGATTTTATGTTGTCCTGGAGAGCTTGCAGAGCACTGGGGAAAAGCAGGCAGAGAATTCCCTGCTAGCACCTTCTCTGTGCCTGGGAAGCAGAAGTGTTCACATTGCTTCGCAGAATCGCTTTTGTGCAGAAAACAGTAACACTTGTTCAGAACGAAAGAAAGCACAGAGCCCCAGATTTTATGTCGTCCTGGAGAGCTTGCAGAGCACTGGGGAAAGGCAGGCAGAGAATTCCCTGCTAGCACCTTCTCTGTGCCTGTTCACATTGCTTGGCAGAATCGCTTTTGCGCAGAAAACAGTAACACTTGTTCAGAACGAAAGAAAGCACAGATCCCCAGATTTTATGTTGTCCTGGAGAGCTTGCAGAGCACTGGGGAAAAGCAGGCAGAGAATTCCCTGCTAGCACCTTCTCTGTGCCTGGGAAGCAGAAGTGTTCACATTGCTTCGCAGAATCGCTTTTGTGCAGAAAACACTAACACTTGTTCAGAACGAAAGAAAGCACAGAGCCCCAGATTTTATGTTGTCCTGGAGAGCTTGCAGAGCACTGGGGAAAAGCAGGCAGAGAATTCCCTGCTAGCACCTTCTCTGTGCCTGGGAAGCAGAAGTGTTCACATTGCTTCGCAGAATCGCTTTTGTGCAGAAAACACTAACACTTGTTCAGATCGAAAGAAAGCACAGTGCCCCAGATTTTATGTTGTCCTGGAGAGCTTGCAGAGCACTGGGGAAAGGCAGGCAGAGAATTCCCTGCTAGCACCTTCTCTGTGCCTGGGAAGCAGAAGTGTTCACATTGCTTCGCAGAATCGCTTTTGTGCAGAAAACACTAACACTTGTTCAGAACAAAAGAAAGCACAGTGCCCCAGATTTTATGTTGTCCTGGAGAGCTTGCAGAGCAGTGGGGAAAGGCAGGCAGAGAATTCCCTGCTAGCACCTTCTCTGTGCCTGTTTACATTGCTTCGCAGCATCGCTTTTGTGCAGAAAACACTAACACTTGTTCAGAACGAAAGAAAGCACAGAGCCCCAGATTTTATGTTGTCCTGGAGAGCTTGCAGAGCACTGGGGAAAAGCAGGCAGAGAATTCCCTGCTAGCACCTTCTCTGTGCCTGGGAAGCAGAAGTGTTCACATTGCTTCGCAGAATCGCTTTTGTGCAGAAAACACTAACACTTGTTCAGAACGAAAGAAAGCACAGAGCCCCAGATTTTATGTTGTCCTGGAGAGCTTGCAGAGCACTGGGGAAAAGCAGGCAGAGAATTCCCTGCTAGCACCTTCTCTGTGCCTGTTCCCATTGCTTCGCAGAATCGCTTTTGTGCAGAAAACAGTAACACTTGTTCAGAACGAAAGAAAGCACAGAGCCCCATATTTTATGTTGTCCTTGAGAGCTTGCAGAGCACTGGGGAAAAGCAGGCAGAGAATTCCCTGCTAGCACCTTCTCTGTGCCTGGGAAGCAGAAGTGTTCACATTGCTTCGCAGAATCGCTTTTGTGCAGAAAACACTAACACTTGTTCAGAACAAAAGAAAGCACAGTGCCCCAGATTTTATGTTGCCCTAGAGAGCTTGCAGAGCACTGGGGAAAGGCAGGCAGAGAATTCCCTGCTAGCACCTTCTCTGTGCCTGTTCCCATTGCTTGGCAGAATCGCTTTTGTGCAGAAAACAGTAACACTTGTTCAGAACGAAAGAAAGCACAGAGCCCCAGATTTTATGTTGTCCTGGAGAGCTTGCAGAGCAGTGGGGAAAGGCAGGCAGAGAATTCCCTGCTAGCACCTTCTCTGTGCCTGTTTACATTGCTTCGCAGCATCGCTTTTGTGCAGAAAACAGTAACACTTGTTCAGAACGAAAGAAAGCACAGAGCCCCAGATTTTATGTTGTCCTGGAGAGCTTGCAGAGCACTGGGGAAAAGCAGGCAGAGAATTCCCTGCTAGCACCTTCTCTGTGCCTGGGAAGCAGAAGTGTTCACATTGCTTCGCAGAATCGCTTTTGCGCAGAAAACAGTAACACTTGTTCAGAACGAAAGAAAGCACAGATCCCCAGATTTTATGTTGTCCTGGAGAGCTTGCAGAGCACTGGGGAAAGGCAGGCAGAGAATTCCCTGCTAGCACCTTCTCTGTGCCTGGGAAGCAGAAGTGTTCACATTGCTTCGCAGAATCGCTTTTGTGCAGAAAACAGTAACACTTGTTCAGAACAAAAGAAAGCACAGAGCCCCAGATTTTATGTTGTCCTGGAGAGCTTGCAGAGCACTGGGGAAAATCAGGCAGAGAATTCCCTGCTAGCACCTTCTCTGTGCCTGGGAAGCAGAAGTGTTCACATTGCTTCGCAGAATCGCTTTTGTGCAGAAAACACTAACACTTGTTCAGAACGAAAGAAAGCACAGATCCCCAGATTTTATGTTGTCCTAGAGAGCTTGCAGAGCACTGGGGAAAGGCAGGCAGAGAATTCCCTGCTAGCACCTTCTCTGTGCCTGTTCCCATTGCTTGGCAGAATCGCTTTTGTGCAGAAAACAGTAACACTTGTTCAGAACGAAAGAAAGCACAGAGCCCCAGATTTTATGTTGTCCTGGAGAGCTTGCAGAGCAGTGGGGAAAGGCAGGCAGAGAATTCCCTGCTAGCACCTTCTCTGTGCCTGTTTACATTGCTTCGCAGAATCGCTTTTGTGCAGAAAACAGTAACACTTGTTCAGAACGAAAGAAAGCACAGAGCCCCATATTTTATGCTGTCCTGGAGAGCTTGCAGAGCACTGGGGAAAAGCAGGCAGAGAATTCCCTGCTAGCACCTTCTCTGTGCCTGGGAAGCAGAAGGGTTCACATTGCTTCGCAGAATCGCTTTTGTGCAGAAAACACTAACACTTGTTCAGAACGAAAGAAAGCACAGATCCCCAGATTTTATGTTGTCCTAGAGAGCTTGCAGAGCACTGGGGAAAGGCAGGCAGAGAATTCCCTGCTAGCACCTTCTCTGTGCCTGTTCCCATTGCTTGGCAGAATCGCTTTTGTGCAGAAAACAGTAACACTTGTTCAGAATGAAAGAAAGCACAGAGCCCCAGATTTTATGTTGTCCTGGAGAGCTTGCAGAGCAGTGGGGAAAGGCAGGCAGAGAATTCCCTGCTAGCACCTTCTCTGTGCCTGTTTACATTGCTTCGCAGCATCGCTTTTGTGCAGAAAACAGTAACACTTGTTCAGAACGAAAGAAAGCACAGAGCCCCAGATTTTATGTTGTCCTGGAG
The DNA here is from genome assembly GCF_047716275.1 of Strix uralensis. NCBI lineage: Eukaryota > Metazoa > Chordata > Aves > Strigiformes > Strigidae > Strix > Strix uralensis. The sequence continues at coordinate 1,880,314 of NC_133993.1, forward strand.
AGCTTGCAGAGCACTGGGGAAAAGCAGGCAGAGAATTCCCTGCTAGCACCTTCTCTGTGCCTGGGAAGCAGAAGTGTTCACATTGCTTCGCAGAATCGCTTTTGTGCAGAAAACAGTAACACTTGTTCAGAACGAAAGAAAGCACAGAGCCCCAGATTTTATGTTGTCCTGGAGAGCTTGCAGAGCACTGGGGAAAAGCAGGCAGAGAATTCCCTGCTAGCACCTTCTCTGTGCCTGGGAAGCAGAAGTGTTCACATTGCTTCGCAGAATCGCTTTTGTGCAGAAAACACTAACACTTGTTCAGAACGAAAGAAAGCACAGAGCCCCAGATTTTATGTTGTCCTGGAGAGCTTGCAGAGCACTGGGGAAAAGCAGGCAGAGAATTCCCTGCTAGCACCTTCTCTGTGCCTGTTCACATTGCTTGGCAGAATCGCTTTTGTGCAGAAAACAGTAACACTTGTTCAGATCGAAAGAAAGCACAGAGCCCCATATTTTATGTTGTCCTGGAGAGCTTGCAGAGCACTGGGGAAAAGCAGGCAGAGAATTCCCTGCTAGCACCTTCTCTGTGCCTGGGAAGCAGAAGTGTTCACATTGCTTCGCAGAATCGCTTTTGTGCAGAAAACACTAACACTTGTTCAGAACAAAAGAAAGCACAGTGCCCCAGATTTTATGTTGTCCTAGAGAGCTTGCAGAGCACTGGGGAAAAGCAGGCAGAGAATTCCCTGCTAGCACCTTCTCTGTGCCTGTTCCCATTGCTTGGCAGAATCGCTTTTGTGCAGAAAACAGTAACACTTGTTCAGAACGAAAGAAAGCACAGAGCCCCAGATTTTATGTTGTCCTGGAGAGCTTGCAGAGCAGTGGGGAAAGGCAGGCAGAGAATTCCCTGCTAGCACCTTCTCTGTGCCTGTTTACATTGCTTCGCAGCATCGCTTTTGTGCAGAAAACAGTAACACTTGTTCAGAACGAAAGAAAGCACAGAGCTCCAGATTTTATGTTGTCCTGGAGAGCTTGCAGAGCACTGGGGAAAAGCAGGCAGAGAATTCCCTGCTAGCACCTTCTCTGTGCCTGGGAAGCAGAAGTGTTCACATTGCTTCGCAGAATCGCTTTTCTGCAGAAAACAGTAACACTTGTTCAGAACGAAAGAAAGCACAGAGCCCCAGATTTTATGTTGTCCTGGAGAGCTTGCAGAGCACTGGGGAAAGGCAGGCAGAGAATTCCCTGCTAGCACCTTCTCTGTGCCTGTTCACATTGCTTGGCAGAATCGCTTTTGCGCAGAAAACAGTAACACTTGTTCAGAACGAAAGAAAGCACAGAGCCCCAGATTTTATGTTGTCCTGGAGAGCTTGCAGAGCACTGGGGAAAAGCAGGCAGAGAATTCCCTGCTAGCACCTTCTCTGTGCCTGGGAAGCAGAAGTGTTCACATTGCTTCGCAGAATCGCTTTTGTGCAGAAAACAGTAACACTTGTTCAGAACGAAAGAAAGCACAGAGCCCCAGATTTTATGTTGTCCTGGAGAGCTTGCAGAGCACTGGGGAAAAGCAGGCAGAGAATTCCCTGCTAGCACCTTCTCTGTGCCTGGGAAGCAGAAGTGTTCACATTGCTTCGCAGAATCGCTTTTGTGCAGAAAACACTAACACTTGTTCAGATCGAAAGAAAGCACAGATCCCCAGATTTTATGTTTTCCTGGAGAGCTTGCAGAGCACTGGGGAAAGGCAGGCAGAGAATTCCCTGCTAGCACCTTCTCTGTGCCTGGGAAGCAGAAGTGTTCACATTGCTTCGCAGAATCACTTTTGTGCAGAAAACAGTAACACTTGTTCAGAACGAAAGAAAGCACAGAGCCCCAGATTTTATGTTGTCCTGGAGAGCTTGCAGAGCACTGGGGAAAAGCAGGCAGAGAATTCCCTGCTAGCACCTTCTCTGTGCCTGGGAAGCAGCAGTGTTCACATTGCTTGGCAGAATCGCTTTTGTGCAGAAAACACTAACACTTGTTCAGAACAAAAGAAAGCACAGAGCCCCAGATTTTATGTTGTCCTGGAGAGCTTGCAGAGCACTGGGGAAAGGCAGGCAGAGAATTCCCTGCTAGCACCTTCTCTGTGCCTGTTCACATTGCTTCTCAGAATCGCTTTTGTGCAGAAAACAGTAACACTTGTTCAGAACGAAAGAAAGCACAGAGCCCCAGATTTTATGTTGTCCTGGAGAGCTTGCAGAGCACTGGGGAAAAGCAGGCAGAGAATTCCCTGCTAGCACCTTCTCTGTGCCTGGGAAGCAGAAGTGTTCACATTGCTTCGCAGAATCGCTTTTGTGCAGAAAACACTAACACTTGTTCAGAACAAAAGAAAGCACAGTGCCCCAGATTTTATGTTGTCCTAGAGAGCTTGCAGAGCACTGGGGAAAGGCAGGCAGAGAATTCCCTGCTAGCACCTTCTCTGTGCCTGTTCCCATTGCTTGGCAGAATCGCTTTTGTGCAGAAAACAGTAACACTTGTTCAGAACGAAAGAAAGCACAGAGCCCCAGATTTTATGTTGTCCTGGAGAGCTTGCAGAGCAGTGGGGAAAGGCAGGCAGAGAATTCCCTGCTAGCACCTTCTCTGTGCCTGTTTACATTGCTTCGCAGCATCGCTTTTGTGCAGAAAACAGTAACACTTGTTCAGAACGAAAGAAAGCACAGAGCCCCATATTTTATGTTGTCCTGGAGAGCTTGCAGAGCACTGGGGAAAAGCAGGCAGAGAATTCCCTGCTAGCACCTTCTCTGTGCCTGGGAAGCAGAAGTGTTCACATTGCTTCGCAGAATCGCTTTTGTGCAGAAAACACTAACACTTGTTCAGAACGAAAGAAAGCACAGATCCCCAGATTTTATGTTGTCCTAGAGAGCTTGCAGAGCACTGGGGAAAGGCAGGCAGAGAATTCCCTGCTAGCACCTTCTCTGTGCCTGTTCCCATTGCTTGGCAGAATCGCTTTTGTGCAGAAAACAGTAACACTTGTTCAGAACGAAAGAAAGCACAGAGCCCCAGATTTTATGTTGTCCTGGAGAGCTTGCAGAGCAGTGGGGAAAGGCAGGCAGAGAATTCCCTGCTAGCACCTTCTCTGTGCCTGTTTACATTGCTTCGCAGCATCGCTTTTGTGCAGAAAACAGTAACACTTGTTCAGAACGAAAGAAAGCACAGAGCCCCAGATTTTATGTTGTCCTGGAGAGCTTGCAGAGCACTGGGGAAAAGCAGGCAGAGAATTCCCTGCTAGCACCTTCTCTGTGCCTGGGAAGCAGAAGTGTTCACATTGCTTCGCAGAATCGCTTTTGTGCAGAAAACACTAACACTTGTTCAGAACGAAAGAAAGCACAGATCCCCAGATTTTATGTTGTCCTAGAGAGCTTGCAGAGCACTGGGGAAAGGCAGGCAGAGAATTCCCTGCTAGCACCTTCTCTGTGCCTGTTCCCATTGCTTGGCAGAATCGCTTTTGTGCAGAAAACAGTAACACTTGTTCAGAACGAAAGAAAGCACAGAGCCCCAGATTTTATGTTGTCCTGGAGAGCTTGCAGAGCAGTGGGGAAAGGCAGGCAGAGAATTCCCTGCTAGCACCTTCTCTGTGCCTGTTTACATTGCTTCGCAGCATCGCTTTTGTGCAGAAAACAGTAACACTTGTTCAGAACGAAAGAAAGCACAGAGCCCCAGATTTTATGTTGTCCTGGAGAGCTTGCAGAGCACTGGGGAAAAGCAGGCAGAGAATTCCCTGCTAGCACCTTCTCTGTGCCTGGGAAGCAGAAGTGTTCACATTGCTTCGCAGAATCGCTTTTGTGCAGAAAACACTAACACTTGTTCAGAACGAAAGAAAGCACAGAGCCCCAGATTTTATGTTGTCCTGGAGAGCTTGCAGAGCACTGGGGAAAGGCAGGCAGAGAATTCCCTGCTAGCACCTTCTCTGTGCCTGTTCACATTGCTTGGCAGAATCGCTTTTGCGCAGAAAACAGTAACACTTGTTCAGAACGAAAGAAAGCACAGAGCCCCAGATTTTATGTTGTCCTGGAGAGCTTGCAGAGCACTGGGGAAAAGCAGGCAGAGAATTCCCTGCTAGCACCTTCTCTGTGCCTGGGAAGCAGAAGTGTTCACATTGCTTGGCAGAATCGCTTTTGTGCAGAAAACAGTAACACTTGTTCAGAACGAAAGAAAGCACAGAGCCCCAGATTTTATGTTGTCCTGGAGAGCTTGCAGAGCACTGGGGAAAAGCAGGCAGAGAATTCCCTGCTAGCACCTTCTCTGTGCCTGGGAAGCAGAAGTGTTCACATTGCTTCGCAGAATCGCTTTTGTGCAGAAAACACTAACACTTGTTCAGATCGAAAGAAAGCACAGATCCCCAGATTTTATGTTTTCCTGGAGAGCTTGCAGAGCACTGGGGAAAGGCAGGCAGAGAATTCCCTGCTAGCACCTTCTCTGTGCCTGGGAAGCAGAAGTGTTCACATTGCTTCGCAGAATCACTTTTGTGCAGAAAACAGTAACACTTGTTCAGAACGAAAGAAAGCACAGAGCTCCAGATTTTATGTTGTCCTGGAGAGCTTGCAGAGCACTGGGGAAAAGCAGGCAGAGAATTCCCTGCTAGCACCTTCTCTGTGCCTGGGAAGCAGAAGTGTTCACATTGCTTCGCAGAATCGCTTTTCTGCAGAAAACAGTAACACTTGTTCAGAACGAAAGAAAGCACAGAGCCCCAGATTTTATGTTGTCCTGGAGAGCTTGCAGAGCACTGGGGAAAGGCAGGCAGAGAATTCCCTGCTAGCACCTTCTCTGTGCCTGTTCACATTGCTTGGCAGAATCGCTTTTGCGCAGAAAACAGTAACACTTGTTCAGAACGAAAGAAAGCACAGAGCCCCAGATTTTATGTTGTCCTGGAGAGCTTGCAGAGCACTGGGGAAAAGCAGGCAGAGAATTCCCTGCTAGCACCTTCTCTGTGCCTGGGAAGCAGAAGTGTTCACATTGCTTCGCAGAATCGCTTTTGTGCAGAAAACAGTAACACTTGTTCAGAACGAAAGAAAGCACAGAGCCCCAGATTTTATGTTGTCCTGGAGAGCTTGCAGAGCACTGGGGAAAAGCAGGCAGAGAATTCCCTGCTAGCACCTTCTCTGTGCCTGGGAAGCAGAAGTGTTCACATTGCTTCGCAGAATCGCTTTTGTGCAGAAAACACTAACACTTGTTCAGATCGAAAGAAAGCACAGATCCCCAGATTTTATGTTTTCCTGGAGAGCTTGCAGAGCACTGGGGAAAGGCAGGCAGAGAATTCCCTGCTAGCACCTTCTCTGTGCCTGGGAAGCAGAAGTGTTCACATTGCTTCGCAGAATCACTTTTGTGCAGAAAACAGTAACACTTGTTCAGAACGAAAGAAAGCACAGAGCCCCAGATTTTATGTTGTCCTGGAGAGCTTGCAGAGCACTGGGGAAAAGCAGGCAGAGAATTCCCTGCTAGCACCTTCTCTGTGCCTGGGAAGCAGCAGTGTTCACATTGCTTGGCAGAATCGCTTTTGTGCAGAAAACACTAACACTTGTTCAGAACAAAAGAAAGCACAGAGCCCCAGATTTTATGTTGTCCTGGAGAGCTTGCAGAGCACTGGGGAAAGGCAGGCAGAGAATTCCCTGCTAGCACCTTCTCTGTGCCTGTTCACATTGCTTCTCAGAATCGCTTTTGTGCAGAAAACAGTAACACTTGTTCAGAACGAAAGAAAGCACAGAGCCCCAGATTTTATGTTGTCCTGGAGAGCTTGCAGAGCACTGGGGAAAAGCAGGCAGAGAATTCCCTGCTAGCACCTTCTCTGTGCCTGGGAAGCAGAAGTGTTCACATTGCTTCGCAGAATCGCTTTTGTGCAGAAAACACTAACACTTGTTCAGAACAAAAGAAAGCACAGTGCCCCAGATTTTATGTTGTCCTAGAGAGCTTGCAGAGCACTGGGGAAAGGCAGGCAGAGAATTCCCTGCTAGCACCTTCTCTGTGCCTGTTCCCATTGCTTGGCAGAATCGCTTTTGTGCAGAAAACAGTAACACTTGTTCAGAACGAAAGAAAGCACAGAGCCCCAGATTTTATGTTGTCCTGGAGAGCTTGCAGAGCAGTGGGGAAAGGCAGGCAGAGAATTCCCTGCTAGCACCTTCTCTGTGCCTGTTTACATTGCTTCGCAGCATCGCTTTTGTGCAGAAAACAGTAACACTTGTTCAGAACGAAAGAAAGCACAGAGCCCCAGATTTTATGTTGTCCTGGAGAGCTTGCAGAGCACTGGGGAAAAGCAGGCAGAGAATTCCCTGCTAGCACCTTCTCTGTGCCTGGGAAGCAGAAGTGTTCACATTGCTTCGCAGAATCGCTTTTGTGCAGAAAACACTAACACTTGTTCAGAACGAAAGAAAGCACAGATCCCCAGATTTTATGTTGTCCTAGAGAGCTTGCAGAGCACTGGGGAAAGGCAGGCAGAGAATTCCCTGCTAGCACCTTCTCTGTGCCTGTTCCCATTGCTTGGCAGAATCGCTTTTGTGCAGAAAACAGTAACACTTGTTCAGAACGAAAGAAAGCACAGAGCCCCAGATTTTATGTTGTCCTGGAGAGCTTGCAGAGCAGTGGGGAAAGGCAGGCAGAGAATTCCCTGCTAGCACCTTCTCTGTGCCTGTTTACATTGCTTCGCAGCATCGCTTTTGTGCAGAAAACAGTAACACTTGTTCAGAACGAAAGAAAGCACAGAGCCCCAGATTTTATGTTGTCCTGGAGAGCTTGCAGAGCACTGGGGAAAAGCAGGCAGAGAATTCCCTGCTAGCACCTTCTCTGTGCCTGGGAAGCAGAAGTGTTCACATTGCTTCGCAGAATCGCTTTTGTGCAGAAAACAGTAACACTTGTTCAGAACGAAAGAAAGCACAGAGCCCCAGATTTTATGTTGTCCTGGAGAGCTTGCAGAGCACTGGGGAAAGGCAGGCAGAGAATTCCCTGCTAGCACCTTCTCTGTGCCTGTTCACATTGCTTGGCAGAATCGCTTTTGCGCAGAAAACAGTAACACTTGTTCAGAACGAAAGAAAGCACAGAGCCCCAGATTTTATGTTGTCCTGGAGAGCTTGCAGAGCACTGGGGAAAAGCAGGCAGAGAATTCCCTGCTAGCACCTTCTCTGTGCCTGGGAAGCAGAAGTGTTCACATTGCTTGGCAGAATCGCTTTTGTGCAGAAAACAGTAACACTTGTTCAGAACGAAAGAAAGCACAGAGCCCCAGATTTTATGTTGTCCTGGAGAGCTTGCAGAGCACTGGGGAAAAGCAGGCAGAGAATTCCCTGCTAGCACCTTCTCTGTGCCTGGGAAGCAGAAGTGTTCACATTGCTTCGCAGAATGGCTTTTGTGCAGAAAACACTAACACTTGTTCAGATCGAAAGAAAGCACAGATCCCCAGATTTTATGTTTTCCTGGAGAGCTTGCAGAGCACTGGGGAAAGGCAGGCAGAGAATTCCCTGCTAGCACCTTCTCTGTGCCTGGGAAGCAGAAGTGTTCACATTGCTTCGCAGAATCACTTTTGTGCAGAAAACAGTAACACTTGTTCAGAACGAAAGAAAGCACAGAGCCCCAGATTTTATGTTGTCCTGGAGAGCTTGCAGAGCACTGGGGAAAAGCAGGCAGAGAATTCCCTGCTAGCACCTTCTCTGTGCCTGGGAAGCAGCAGTGTTCACATTGCTTGGCAGAATCGCTTTTGTGCAGAAAACACTAACACTTGTTCAGAACAAAAGAAAGCACAGAGCCCAAGATTTTATGTTGTCCTGGAGAGCTTGCAGAGCACTGGGGAAAGGCAGGCAGAGAATTCCCTGCTAGCACCTTCTCTGTGCCTGTTCACATTGCTTCTCAGAATCGCTTTTGTGCAGAAAACAGTAACACTTGTTCAGAACGAAAGAAAGCACAGATCCCCAGATTTTATGTTGTCCTGGAGAGCTTGCAGAGCACTGGGGAAAGGCAGGCAGAGAATTCCCTGCTAGCACCTTCTCTGTGCCTGGGAAGCAGAAGTGTTCACATTGCTTCGCAGAATCGCTTTTGTGCAGAAAACACTAACACTTGTTCAGAACAAAAGAAAGCACAGTGCCCCAGATTTTATGTTGTCCTAGAGAGCTTGCAGAGCAGTGGGGAAAGGCAGGCAGAGAATTCCCTGCTAGCACCTTCTCTGTGCCTTTTCCCATTGCTTGGCAGAATCGCTTTTGTGCAGAAAACAGTAACACTTGTTCAGAACGAAAGAAAGCACAGAGCCCCAGATTTTATGTTGTCCTGGAGAGCTTGCAGAGCACTGGGGAAAGGCAGGCAGAGAATTCCCTGCTAGCACCTTCTCTGTGCCTGTTTACATTGCTTCGCAGCATCGCTTTTGTGCAGAAAACAGTAACACTTGTTCAGAACGAAAGAAAGCACAGAGCCCCAGATTTTATGTTGTCCTGGAGAGCTTGCAGAGCACTGGGGAAAAGCAGGCAGAGAATTCCCTGCTAGCACCTTCTCTGTGCCTGTTCACATTGCTTGGCAGAATCGCTTTTGTGCAGAAAACAGTAACACTTGTTCAGAACGAAAGAAAGCACAGAGCCCCAGATTTTATGTTTTCCTGGAGAGCTTGCAGAGCACTGGGGAAAAGCAGGCAGAGAATTCCCTGCTAGCACCTTCTCTGTGCCTGGGAAGCAGAAGTGTTCACATTGCTTCGCAGAATCGCTTTTGTGCAGAAAACACTAACACTTGTTCAGAACAAAAGAAAGCACAGTGCCCCAGATTTTATGTTGTCCTAGAGAGCTTGCAGAGCACTGGGGAAAGGCAGGCAGAGAATTCCCTGCTAGCACCTTCTCTGTGCCTGTTCCCATTGCTTCGCAGAATCGCTTTTGTGCAGAAAACAGTAACACTTGTTCAGAACGAAAGAAAGCACAGAGCCCCAGATTTTATGTTGTCCTGGAGAGCTTGCAGAGCAGTGGGGAAAGGCAGGCAGAGAATTCCCTGCTAGCACCTTCTCTGTGCCTGTTTACATTGCTTCGCAGCATCGCTTTTGTGCAGAAAACAGTAACACTTGTTCAGAACGAAAGAAAGCACAGAGCCCCATATTTTATGTTGTCCTGGAGAGCTTGCAGAGCACTGGGGAAAAGCAGGCAGAGAATTCCCTGCTAGCACCTTCTCTGTGCCTGGGAAGCAGAAGTGTTCACATTGCTTCGCAGAATCGCTTTTGTGCAGAAAACACTAACACTTGTTCAGAACGAAAGAAAGCACAGATCCCCAGATTTTATGTTGTCCTAGAGAGCTTGCAGAGCACTGGGGAAAGGCAGGCAGAGAATTCCCTGCTAGCACCTTCTCTGTGCCTGTTCCCATTGCTTGGCAGAATCGCTTTTGCGCAGAAAACAGTAACACTTGTTCAGAACGAAAGAAAGCACAGAGCCCCAGATTTTATGTTGTCCTGGAGAGCTTGCAGAGCACTGGGGAAAAGCAGGCAGAGAATTCCCTGCTAGCACCTTCTCTGTGCCTGGGAAGCAGAAGTGTTCACATTGCTTCGCAGAATCGCTTTTGTGCAGAAAACACTAACACTTGTTCAGATCGAAAGAAAGCACAGATCCCCAGATTTTATGTTTTCCTGGAGAGCTTGCAGAGCACTGGGGAAAGGCAGGCAGAGAATTCCCTGCTAGCACCTTCTCTGTGCCTGTTTACATTGCTTCGCAGCATCGCTTTTGTGCAGAAAACACTAACACTTGTTCAGAACGAAAGAAAGCACAGAGCCCCAGATTTTATGTTGTCCTGGAGAGCTTGCAGAGCACTGGGGAAAAGCAGGCAGAGAATTCCCTGCTAGCACCTTCTCTGTGCCTGTTCACATTGCTTGGCAGAATCGCTTTTGTGCAGAAAACAGTAACACTTGTTCAGAACGAAAGAAAGCACAGAGCCCCAGATTTTATGTTGTCCTGGAGAGCTTGCAGAGCACTGGGGAAAAGCAGGCAGAGAATTCCCTGCTAGCACCTTCTCTGTGCCTGGGAAGCAGAAGTGTTCACATTGCTTCGCAGAATCGCTTTTGTGCAGAAAACACTAACACTTGTTCAGAACAAAAGAAAGCACAGTGCCCCAGATTTTATGTTGTCCTAGAGAGCTTGCAGAGCACTGGGGAAAGGCAGGCAGAGAATTCCCTGCTAGCACCTTCTCTGTGCCTGTTCCCATTGCTTGGCAGAATCGCTTTTGTGCAGAAAACAGTAACACTTGTTCAGAACGAAAGAAAGCACAGAGCCCCAGATTTTATGTTGTCCTGGAGAGCTTGCAGAGCAGTGGGGAAAGGCAGGCAGAGAATTCCCTGCTAGCACCTTCTCTGTGCCTGTTTACATTGCTTCGCAGCATCGCTTTTGTGCAGAAAACAGTAACACTTGTTCAGAACGAAAGAAAGCACAGAGCCCCATATTTTATGTTGTCCTGGAGAGCTTGCAGAGCACTGGGGAAAAGCAGGCAGAGAATTCCCTGCTAGCACCTTCTCTGTGCCTGGGAAGCAGAAGTGTTCACATTGCTTCGCAGAATCGCTTTTGTGCAGAAAACACTAACACTTGTTCAGAACGAAAGAAAGCACAGATCCCCAGATTTTATGTTGTCCTAGAGAGCTTGCAGAGCACTGGGGAAAGGCAGGCAGAGAATTCCCTGCTAGCACCTTCTCTGTGCCTTTTCCCATTGCTTGGCAGAATCGCTTTTGTGCAGAAAACAGTAACACTTGTTCAGAACGAAAGAAAGCACAGAGCCCCAGATTTTATGTTGTCCTGGAGAGCTTGCAGAGCAGTGGGGAAAGGCAGGCAGAGAATTCCCTGCTAGCACCTTCTCTGTGCCTGTTTACATTGCTTCGCAGCATCGCTTTTGTGCAGAAAACACTAACACTTGTTCAGAACGAAAGAAAGCACAGAGCCCCAGATTTTATGTTGTCCTGGAGAGCTTGCAGAGCACTGGGGAAAAGCAGGCAGAGAATTCCCTGCTAGCACCTTCTCTGTGCCTGTTCACATTGCTTGGCAGAATCGCTTTTGCGCAGAAAACAGTAACACTTGTTCAGAACGAAAGAAAGCACAGAGCCCCAGATTTTATGTTGTCCTGGAGAGCTTGCAGAGCACTGGGGAAAAGCAGGCAGAGAATTCCCTGCTAGCACCTTCTCTGTGCCTGGGAAGCAGAAGTGTTCACATTGCTTCGCAGAATCGCTTTTGTGCAGAAAACACTAACACTTGTTCAGAACAAAAGAAAGCACAGTGCCCCAGATTTTATGTTGTCCTAGAGAGCTTGCAGAGCAGTGGGGAAAGGCAGGCAGAGAATTCCCTGCTAGCACCTTCTCTGTGCCTGTTCCCATTGCTTGGCAGAATCGCTTTTGTGCAGAAAACACTAACACTTGTTCAGAACAAAAGAAAGCACAGAGCCCCAGATTTTATGTTGTCCTGGAGAGCTTGCAGAGCAGTGGGGAAAGGCAGGCAGAGAATTCCCTGCTAGCACCTTCTCTGTGCCTGTTTACATTGCTTCGCAGCATCGCTTTTGTGCAGAAAACAGTAACACTTGTTCAGAACGAAAGAAAGCACAGAGCCCCATATTTTATGTTGTCCTGGAGAGCTTGCAGAGCACTGGGGAAAAGCAGGCAGAGAATTCCCTGCTAGCACCTTCTCTGTGCCTGGGAAGCAGAAGTGTTCACATTGCTTCGCAGAATCGCTTTTGCGCAGAAAACACTAACACTTGTTCAGAACGAAAGAAAGCACAGATCCCCAGATTTTATGTTGTCCTAGAGAGCTTGCAGAGCACTGGGGAAAGGCAGGCAGAGAATTCCCTGCTAGCACCTTCTCTGTGCCTGTTACCATTGCTTGGCAGAATCGCTTTTGCGCAGAAAATAGTAACACTTGTTCAGAACGAAAGAAAGCACAGAGCCCCAGATTTTATGTTGTCCTGGAGAGCTTGCAGAGCACTGGGGAAAAGCAGGCAGAGAATTCCCTGCTAGCACCTTCTCTGTGCCTGGGAAGCAGAAGTGTTCACATTGCTTGGCAGAATCGCTTTTGTGCAGAAAACAGTAACACTTGTTCAGAACGAAAGAAAGCACAGAGCCCCAGATTTTATGTTGTCCTGGAGAGCTTGCAGAGCACTGGGGAAAAGCAGGCAGAGAATTCCCTGCTAGCACCTTCTCTGTGCCTGGGAAGCAGAAGTGTTCACATTGCTTCGCAGAATTGCTTTTGTGCAGAAAACACTAACACTTGTTCAGATCGAAAGAAAGCACAGATCCCCAGATTTTATGTTTTCCTGGAGAGCTTGCAGAGCACTGGGGAAAGGCAGGCAGAGAATTCCCTGCTAGCACCTTCTCTGTGCCTGGGAAGCAGAAGTGTTCACATTGCTTCGCAGAATCACTTTTGTGCAGAAAACAGTAACACTTGTTCAGAACGAAAGAAAGCACAGAGCCCCAGATTTTATGTTGTCCTGGAGAGCTTGCAGAGCACTGGGGAAAAGCAGGCAGAGAATTCCCTGCTAGCACCTTCTCTGTGCCTGGGAAGCAGAAGTGTTCACATTGCTTCGCAGAATCGCTTTTGTGCAGAAAACACTAACACTTGTTCAGATCGAAAGAAAGCACAGAGCCCCAGATTTTATGTTGTCCTGGAGAGGTTGCAGAGCAGTGGGGAAAGGCAGGCAGAGAATTCCCTGCTAGCACCTTCTCTGTGCCTGTTTACATTGCTTCGCAGCATCGCTTTTGTGCAGAAAACACTAACACTTGTTCAGAACGAAAGAAAGCACAGAGCCCCAGATTTTATGTTGTCCTGGAGAGCTTGCAGAGCACTGGGGAAAAGCAGGCAGAGAATTCCCTGCTAGCACCTTCTCTGTGCCTGGGAAGCAGAAGTGTTCACATTGCTTCGCAGAATCGCTTTTGTGCAGAAAACAGTAACACTTGTTCAGATCGAAAGAAAGCACAGAGCCCCAGATTTTATGTTTTCCTGGAGAGCTTGCAGAGCACTGGGGAAAGGCAGGCAGAGAATTCCCTGCTAGCACCTTCTCTGTGCCTGGGAAGCAGAAGTGTTCACATTGCTTCGCAGAATCACTTTTGTGCAGAAAACAGTAACACTTGTTCAGAACGAAAGAAAGCACAGAGCCCCAGATTTTATGTTGTCCTGGAGAGCTTGCAGAGCACTGGGGAAAAGCAGGCAGAGAATTCCCTGCTAGCACCTTCTCTGTGCCTGGGAAGCAGCAGTGTTCACATTGCTTGGCAGAATCGCTTTTGTGCAGAAAACACTAACACTTGTTCAGAACAAAAGAAAGCACAGAGCCCAAGATTTTATGTTGTCCTGGAGAGCTTGCAGAGCACTGGGGAAAGGCAGGCAGAGAATTCCCTGCTAGCACCTTCTCTGTGCCTGTTCACATTGCTTCTCAGAATCGCTTTTGTGCAGAAAACAGTAACACTTGTTCAGAACGAAAGAAAGCACAGAGCCCCAGATTTTATGTTGTCCTGGAGAGCTTGCAGAGCACTGGGGAAAGGCAGGCAGAGAATTCCCTGCTAGCACCTTCTCTGTGCCTGGGAAGCAGAAGTGTTCACATTGCTTCGCAGAATCGCTTTTGTGCAGAAAACACTAACACTTGTTCAGAACAAAAGAAAGCACAGTGCCCCAGATTTTATGTTGTCCTAGAGAGCTTGCAGAGCAGTGGGGAAAGGCAGGCAGAGAATTCCCTGCTAGCACCTTCTCTGTGCCTGTTCCCATTGCTTGGCAGAATCGCTTTTGTGCAGAAAACAGTAACACTTGTTCAGAACGAAAGAAAGCACAGAGCCCCAGATTTTATGTTGTCCTGGAGAGCTTGCAGAGCAGTGGGGAAAGGCAGGCAGAGAATTCCCTGCTAGCACCTTCTCTGTGCCTGTTTACATTGCTTCGCAGCATCGCTTTTGTGCAGAAAACAGTAACACTTGTTCAGAACGAAAGAAAGCACAGAGCCCCAGATTTTATGTTGTCCTGGAGAGCTTGCAGAGCACTGGGGAAAAGCAGGCAGAGAATTCCCTGCTAGCACCTTCTCTGTGCCTGGGAAGCAGAAGTGTTCACATTGCTTCGCAGAATCGCTTTTGTGCAGAAAACACTAACACTTGTTCAGAACGAAAGAAAGCACAGTGCCCCAGATTTTATGTTGTCCTAGAGAGCTTGCAGAGCACTGGGGAAAGGCAGGCAGAGAATTCCCTGCTAGCACCTTCTCTGTGCCTTTTCCCATTGCTTGGCAGAATCGCTTTTGTGCAGAAAACAGTAACACTTGTTCAGAACGAAAGAAAGCACAGAGCCCCAGATTTTATGTTGTCCTGGAGAGCTTGCAGAGCAGTGGGGAAAGGCAGGCAGAGAATTCCCTGCTAGCACCTTCTCTGTGCCTGTTTACATTGCTTCGCAGCATCGCTTTTGTGCAGAAAACAGTAACACTTGTTCAGAACGAAAGAAAGCACAGAGCCCCAGATTTTATGTTGTCCTGGAGAGCTTGCAGAGCACTGGGGAAAAGCAGGCAGAGAATTCCCTGCTAGCACCTTCTCTGTGCCTGGGAAGCAGAAGTGTTCACATTGCTTCGCAGAATCGCTTTTGTGCAGAAAACACTAACACTTGTTCAGAACAAAAGAAAGCACAGTGCCCCAGATTTTATGTTGTCCTAGAGAGCTTGCAGAGCAGTGGGGAAAGGCAGGCAGAGAATTCCCTGCTAGCACCTTCTCTGTGCCTGTTCCCATTGCTTGGCAGAATCGCTTTTGTGCAGAAAACACTAACACTTGTTCAGAACAAAAGAAAGCACAGAGCCCCAGATTTTATGTTGTCCTGGAGAGCTTGCAGAGCAGTGGGGAAAGGCAGGCAGAGAATTCCCTGCTAGCACCTTCTCTGTGCCTGTTTACATTGCTTCGCAGCATCGCTTTTGTGCAGAAAACAGTAACACTTGTTCAGAACGAAAGAAAGCACAGAGCCCCATATTTTATGTTGTCCTGGAGAGCTTGCAGAGCACTGGGGAAAAGCAGGCAGAGAATTCCCTGCTAGCACCTTCTCTGTGCCTGGGAAGCAGAAGTGTTCACATTGCTTCGCAGAATCGCTTTTGCGCAGAAAACACTAACACTTGTTCAGAACGAAAGAAAGCACAGATCCCCAGATTTTATGTTGTCCTAGAGAGCTTGCAGAGCACTGGGGAAAGGCAGGCAGAGAATTCCCTGCTAGCACCTTCTCTGTGCCTGTTACCATTGCTTGGCAGAATCGCTTTTGCGCAGAAAATAGTAACACTTGTTCAGAACGAAAGAAAGCACAGAGCCCCAGATTTTATGTTGTCCTGGAGAGCTTGCAGAGCACTGGGGAAAAGCAGGCAGAGAATTCCCTGCTAGCACCTTCTCTGTGCCTGGGAAGCAGAAGTGTTCACATTGCTTGGCAGAATCGCTTTTGTGCAGAAAACAGTAACACTTGTTCAGAACGAAAGAAAGCACAGAGCCCCAGATTTTATGTTGTCCTGGAGAGCTTGCAGAGCACTGGGGAAAAGCAGGCAGAGAATTCCCTGCTAGCACCTTCTCTGTGCCTGGGAAGCAGAAGTGTTCACATTGCTTCGCAGAATTGCTTTTGTGCAGAAAACACTAACACTTGTTCAGATCGAAAGAAAGCACAGATCCCCAGATTTTATGTTTTCCTGGAGAGCTTGCAGAGCACTGGGGAAAGGCAGGCAGAGAATTCCCTGCTAGCACCTTCTCTGTGCCTGGGAAGCAGAAGTGTTCACATTGCTTCGCAGAATCACTTTTGTGCAGAAAACAGTAACACTTGTTCAGAACGAAAGAAAGCACAGAGCCCCAGATTTTATGTTGTCCTGGAGAGCTTGCAGAGCACTGGGGAAAAGCAGGCAGAGAATTCCCTGCTAGCACCTTCTCTGTGCCTGGGAAGCAGAAGTGTTCACATTGCTTCGCAGAATCGCTTTTGTGCAGAAAACACTAACACTTGTTCAGATCGAAAGAAAGCACAGAGCCCCAGATTTTATGTTGTCCTGGAGAGGTTGCAGAGCAGTGGGGAAAGGCAGGCAGAGAATTCCCTGCTAGCACCTTCTCTGTGCCTGTTTACATTGCTTCGCAGCATCGCTTTTGTGCAGAAAACACTAACACTTGTTCAGAACGAAAGAAAGCACAGAGCCCCAGATTTTATGTTGTCCTGGAGAGCTTGCAGAGCACTGGGGAAAAGCAGGCAGAGAATTCCCTGCTAGCACCTTCTCTGTGCCTGGGAAGCAGAAGTGTTCACATTGCTTCGCAGAATCGCTTTTGTGCAGAAAACAGTAACACTTGTTCAGATCGAAAGAAAGCACAGATCCCCAGATTTTATGTTTTCCTGGAGAGCTTGCAGAGCACTGGGGAAAGGCAGGCAGAGAATTCCCTGCTAGCACCTTCTCTGTGCCTGGGAAGCAGAAGTGTTCACATTGCTTCGCAGAATCACTTTTGTGCAGAAAACAGTAACACTTGTTCAGAACGAAAGAAAGCACAGAGCCCCAGATTTTATGTTGTCCTGGAGAGCTTGCAGAGCACTGGGGAAAAGCAGGCAGAGAATTCCCTGCTAGCACCTTCTCTGTGCCTGGGAAGCAGCAGTGTTCACATTGCTTGGCAGAATCGCTTTTGTGCAGAAAACACTAACACTTGTTCAGAACAAAAGAAAGCACAGAGCCCAAGATTTTATGTTGTCCTGGAGAGCTTGCAGAGCACTGGGGAAAGGCAGGCAGAGAATTCCCTGCTAGCACCTTCTCTGTGCCTGTTCACATTGCTTCTCAGAATCGCTTTTGTGCAGAAAACAGTAACACTTGTTCAGAACGAAAGAAAGCACAGAGCCCCAGATTTTATGTTGTCCTGGAGAGCTTGCAGAGCACTGGGGAAAGGCAGGCAGAGAATTCCCTGCTAGCACCTTCTCTGTGCCTGGGAAGCAGAAGTGTTCACATTGCTTCGCAGAATCGCTTTTGTGCAGAAAACACTAACACTTGTTCAGAACAAAAGAAAGCACAGTGCCCCAGATTTTATGTTGTCCTAGAGAGCTTGCAGAGCAGTGGGGAAAGGCAGGCAGAGAATTCCCTGCTAGCACCTTCTCTGTGCCTGTTCCCATTGCTTGGCAGAATCGCTTTTGTGCAGAAAACAGTAACACTTGTTCAGAACGAAAGAAAGCACAGAGCCCCAGATTTTATGTTGTCCTGGAGAGCTTGCAGAGCAGTGGGGAAAGGCAGGCAGAGAATTCCCTGCTAGCACCTTCTCTGTGCCTGTTTACATTGCTTCGCAGCATCGCTTTTGTGCAGAAAACAGTAACACTTGTTCAGAACGAAAGAAAGCACAGAGCCCCAGATTTTATGTTGTCCTGGAGAGCTTGCAGAGCACTGGGGAAAAGCAGGCAGAGAATTCCCTGCTAGCACCTTCTCTGTGCCTGGGAAGCAGAAGTGTTCACATTGCTTCGCAGAATCGCTTTTGTGCAGAAAACACTAACACTTGTTCAGAACGAAAGAAAGCACAGTGCCCCAGATTTTATGTTGTCCTAGAGAGCTTGCAGAGCACTGGGGAAAGGCAGGCAGAGAATTCCCTGCTAGCACCTTCTCTGTGCCTTTTCCCATTGCTTGGCAGAATCGCTTTTTTGCAGAAAACAGTAACACTTGTTCAGAACGAAAGAAAGCACAGAGCCCCAGATTTTATGTTGTCCTGGAGAGCTTGCAGAGCAGTGGGGAAAGGCAGGCAGAGAATTCCCTGCTAGCACCTTCTCTGTGCCTGTTTACATTGCTTCGCAGCATCGCTTTTGTGCAGAAAACAGTAACACTTGTTCAGAACGAAAGAAAGCACAGAGCCCCAGATTTTATGTTGTCCTGGAGAGCTTGCAGAGCACTGGGGAAAAGCAGGCAGAGAATTCCCTGCTAGCACCTTCTCTGTGCCTGGGAAGCAGAAGTGTTCACATTGCTTCGCAGAATCGCTTTTGTGCAGAAAACACTAACACTTGTTCAGAACGAAAGAAAGCACAGATCCCCAGATTTTATGTTGTCCTAGAGAGCTTGCAGAGCACTGGGGAAAGGCAGGCAGAGAATTCCCTGCTAGCACCTTCTCTGTGCCTTTTCCCATTGCTTGGCAGAATCGCTTTTGTGCAGAAAACAGTAACACTTGTTCAGAACGAAAGAAAGCACAGAGCCCCAGATTTTATGTTGTCCTGGAGAGCTTGCAGAGCAGTGGGGAAAGGCAGGCAGAGAATTCCCTGCTAGCACCTTCTCTGTGCCTGTTTACATTGCTTCGCAGCATCGCTTTTGTGCAGAAAACACTAACACTTGTTCAGAACGAAAGAAAGCACAGAGCCCCAGATTTTATGTTGTCCTGGAGAGCTTGCAGAGCACTGGGGAAAAGCAGGCAGAGAATTCCCTGCTAGCACCTTCTCTGTGCCTGTTCACATTGCTTGGCAGAATCGCTTTTGCGCAGAAAACAGTAACACTTGTTCAGAACGAAAGAAAGCACAGAGCCCCAGATTTTATGTTGTCCTGGAGAGCTTGCAGAGCACTGGGGAAAAGCAGGCAGAGAATTCCCTGCTAGCACCTTCTCTGTGCCTGGGAAGCAGAAGTGTTCACATTGCTTCGCAGAATC
Organism: Strix uralensis; assembly: GCF_047716275.1. Taxonomy (NCBI): domain Eukaryota; kingdom Metazoa; phylum Chordata; class Aves; order Strigiformes; family Strigidae; genus Strix; species Strix uralensis. Next base: position 1,898,849 of record NC_133993.1, read on the forward strand.
GCTTTTGTGCAGAAAACACTAACACTTGTTCAGAACAAAAGAAAGCACAGTGCCCCAGATTTTATGTTGTCCTAGAGAGCTTGCAGAGCAGTGGGGAAAGGCAGGCAGAGAATTCCCTGCTAGCACCTTCTCTGTGCCTGTTCCCATTGCTTGGCAGAATCGCTTTTGTGCAGAAAACACTAACACTTGTTCAGAACAAAAGAAAGCACAGAGCCCCAGATTTTATGTTGTCCTGGAGAGCTTGCAGAGCAGTGGGGAAAGGCAGGCAGAGAATTCCCTGCTAGCACCTTCTCTGTGCCTGTTTACATTGCTTCGCAGCATCGCTTTTGTGCAGAAAACAGTAACACTTGTTCAGAACGAAAGAAAGCACAGAGCCCCATATTTTATGTTGTCCTGGAGAGCTTGCAGAGCACTGGGGAAAAGCAGGCAGAGAATTCCCTGCTAGCACCTTCTCTGTGCCTGGGAAGCAGAAGTGTTCACATTGCTTCGCAGAATCGCTTTTGCGCAGAAAACACTAACACTTGTTCAGAACGAAAGAAAGCACAGATCCCCAGATTTTATGTTGTCCTAGAGAGCTTGCAGAGCACTGGGGAAAGGCAGGCAGAGAATTCCCTGCTAGCACCTTCTCTGTGCCTGTTACCATTGCTTGGCAGAATCGCTTTTGCGCAGAAAATAGTAACACTTGTTCAGAACGAAAGAAAGCACAGAGCCCCAGATTTTATGTTGTCCTGGAGAGCTTGCAGAGCACTGGGGAAAAGCAGGCAGAGAATTCCCTGCTAGCACCTTCTCTGTGCCTGGGAAGCAGAAGTGTTCACATTGCTTGGCAGAATCGCTTTTGTGCAGAAAACAGTAACACTTGTTCAGAACGAAAGAAAGCACAGAGCCCCAGATTTTATGTTGTCCTGGAGAGCTTGCAGAGCACTGGGGAAAAGCAGGCAGAGAATTCCCTGCTAGCACCTTCTCTGTGCCTGGGAAGCAGAAGTGTTCACATTGCTTCGCAGAATTGCTTTTGTGCAGAAAACACTAACACTTGTTCAGATCGAAAGAAAGCACAGATCCCCAGATTTTATGTTTTCCTGGAGAGCTTGCAGAGCACTGGGGAAAGGCAGGCAGAGAATTCCCTGCTAGCACCTTCTCTGTGCCTGGGAAGCAGAAGTGTTCACATTGCTTCGCAGAATCACTTTTGTGCAGAAAACAGTAACACTTGTTCAGAACGAAAGAAAGCACAGAGCCCCAGATTTTATGTTGTCCTGGAGAGCTTGCAGAGCACTGGGGAAAAGCAGGCAGAGAATTCCCTGCTAGCACCTTCTCTGTGCCTGGGAAGCAGAAGTGTTCACATTGCTTCGCAGAATCGCTTTTGTGCAGAAAACACTAACACTTGTTCAGATCGAAAGAAAGCACAGAGCCCCAGATTTTATGTTGTCCTGGAGAGGTTGCAGAGCAGTGGGGAAAGGCAGGCAGAGAATTCCCTGCTAGCACCTTCTCTGTGCCTGTTTACATTGCTTCGCAGCATCGCTTTTGTGCAGAAAACACTAACACTTGTTCAGAACGAAAGAAAGCACAGAGCCCCAGATTTTATGTTGTCCTGGAGAGCTTGCAGAGCACTGGGGAAAAGCAGGCAGAGAATTCCCTGCTAGCACCTTCTCTGTGCCTGGGAAGCAGAAGTGTTCACATTGCTTCGCAGAATCGCTTTTGTGCAGAAAACAGTAACACTTGTTCAGATCGAAAGAAAGCACAGATCCCCAGATTTTATGTTTTCCTGGAGAGCTTGCAGAGCACTGGGGAAAGGCAGGCAGAGAATTCCCTGCTAGCACCTTCTCTGTGCCTGGGAAGCAGAAGTGTTCACATTGCTTCGCAGAATCACTTTTGTGCAGAAAACAGTAACACTTGTTCAGAACGAAAGAAAGCACAGAGCCCCAGATTTTATGTTGTCCTGGAGAGCTTGCAGAGCACTGGGGAAAAGCAGGCAGAGAATTCCCTGCTAGCACCTTCTCTGTGCCTGGGAAGCAGCAGTGTTCACATTGCTTGGCAGAATCGCTTTTGTGCAGAAAACACTAACACTTGTTCAGAACAAAAGAAAGCACAGAGCCCAAGATTTTATGTTGTCCTGGAGAGCTTGCAGAGCACTGGGGAAAGGCAGGCAGAGAATTCCCTGCTAGCACCTTCTCTGTGCCTGTTCACATTGCTTCTCAGAATCGCTTTTGTGCAGAAAACAGTAACACTTGTTCAGAACGAAAGAAAGCACAGAGCCCCAGATTTTATGTTGTCCTGGAGAGCTTGCAGAGCACTGGGGAAAGGCAGGCAGAGAATTCCCTGCTAGCACCTTCTCTGTGCCTGGGAAGCAGAAGTGTTCACATTGCTTCGCAGAATCGCTTTTGTGCAGAAAACACTAACACTTGTTCAGAACAAAAGAAAGCACAGTGCCCCAGATTTTATGTTGTCCTAGAGAGCTTGCAGAGCAGTGGGGAAAGGCAGGCAGAGAATTCCCTGCTAGCACCTTCTCTGTGCCTGTTCCCATTGCTTGGCAGAATCGCTTTTGTGCAGAAAACAGTAACACTTGTTCAGAACGAAAGAAAGCACAGAGCCCCAGATTTTATGTTGTCCTGGAGAGCTTGCAGAGCAGTGGGGAAAGGCAGGCAGAGAATTCCCTGCTAGCACCTTCTCTGTGCCTGTTTACATTGCTTCGCAGCATCGCTTTTGTGCAGAAAACAGTAACACTTGTTCAGAACGAAAGAAAGCACAGAGCCCCAGATTTTATGTTGTCCTGGAGAGCTTGCAGAGCACTGGGGAAAAGCAGGCAGAGAATTCCCTGCTAGCACCTTCTCTGTGCCTGGGAAGCAGAAGTGTTCACATTGCTTCGCAGAATCGCTTTTGTGCAGAAAACACTAACACTTGTTCAGAACGAAAGAAAGCACAGTGCCCCAGATTTTATGTTGTCCTAGAGAGCTTGCAGAGCACTGGGGAAAGGCAGGCAGAGAATTCCCTGCTAGCACCTTCTCTGTGCCTTTTCCCATTGCTTGGCAGAATCGCTTTTGTGCAGAAAACAGTAACACTTGTTCAGAACGAAAGAAAGCACAGAGCCCCAGATTTTATGTTGTCCTGGAGAGCTTGCAGAGCAGTGGGGAAAGGCAGGCAGAGAATTCCCTGCTAGCACCTTCTCTGTGCCTGTTTACATTGCTTCGCAGCATCGCTTTTGTGCAGAAAACAGTAACACTTGTTCAGAACGAAAGAAAGCACAGAGCCCCAGATTTTATGTTGTCCTGGAGAGCTTGCAGAGCACTGGGGAAAAGCAGGCAGAGAATTCCCTGCTAGCACCTTCTCTGTGCCTGGGAAGCAGAAGTGTTCACATTGCTTCGCAGAATCGCTTTTGTGCAGAAAACAGTAACACTTGTTCAGAACGAAAGAAAGCACAGAGCCCCAGATTTTATGTTGTCCTGGAGAGCTTGCAGAGCACTGGGGAAAGGCAGGCAGAGAATTCCCTGCTAGCACCTTCTCTGTGCCTGTTCCCATTGCTTGGCAGAATCGCTTTTGCGCAGAAAACAGTAACACTTGTTCAGAACGAAAGAAAGCACAGAGCCCCAGATTTTATGTTGTCCTGGAGAGCTTGCAGAGCACTGGGGAAAAGCAGGCAGAGAATTCCCTGCTAGCACCTTCTCTGTGCCTGGGAAGCAGAAGTGTTCACATTGCTTGGCAGAATCGCTTTTGTGCAGAAAACAGTAACACTTGTTCAGAACGAAAGAAAGCACAGAGCCCCAGATTTTATGTTGTCCTGGAGAGCTTGCAGAGCACTGGGGAAAAGCAGGCAGAGAATTCCCTGCTAGCACCTTCTCTGTGCCTGGGAAGCAGAAGTGTTCACATTGCTTCGCAGAATCGCTTTTGTGCAGAAAACACTAACACTTGTTCAGATCGAAAGAAAGCACAGAGCCCCAGATTTTATGTTGTCCTGGAGAGCTTGCAGAGCACTGGGGAAAGGCAGGCAGAGAATTCCCTGCTAGCACCTTCTCTGTGCCTGTTCCCATTGCTTCGCAGAATCGCTTTTGTGCAGAAAACAGTAACACTTGTTCAGAACGAAAGAAAGCACAGAGCCCCAGATTTTATGTTGTCCTGGAGAGCTTGCAGAGCAGTGGGGAAAGGCAGGCAGAGAATTCCCTGCTAGCACCTTCTCTGTGCCTGTTTACATTGCTTCGCAGCATCGCTTTTGTGCAGAAAACAGTAACACTTGTTCAGAACGAAAGAAAGCACAGAGCCCCATATTTTATGTTGTCCTGGAGAGCTTGCAGAGCACTGGGGAAAAGCAGGCAGAGAATTCCCTGCTAGCACCTTCTCTGTGCCTGGGAAGCAGAAGTGTTCACATTGCTTCGCAGAATCGCTTTTGTGCAGAAAACACTAACACTTGTTCAGAACGAAAGAAAGCACAGATCCCCAGATTTTATGTTGTCCTAGAGAGCTTGCAGAGCACTGGGGAAAGGCAGGCAGAGAATTCCCTGCTAGCACCTTCTCTGTGCCTGTTCCCATTGCTTGGCAGAATCGCTTTTGCGCAGAAAACAGTAACACTTGTTCAGAACGAAAGAAAGCACAGAGCCCCAGATTTTATGTTGTCCTGGAGAGCTTGCAGAGCACTGGGGAAAAGCAGGCAGAGAATTCCCTGCTAGCACCTTCTCTGTGCCTGGGAAGCAGAAGTGTTCACATTGCTTCGCAGAATCGCTTTTGTGCAGAAAACACTAACACTTGTTCAGATCGAAAGAAAGCACAGATCCCCAGATTTTATGTTTTCCTGGAGAGCTTGCAGAGCACTGGGGAAAGGCAGGCAGAGAATTCCCTGCTAGCACCTTCTCTGTGCCTGTTTACATTGCTTCGCAGCATCGCTTTTGTGCAGAAAACACTAACACTTGTTCAGAACGAAAGAAAGCACAGAGCCCCAGATTTTATGTTGTCCTGGAGAGCTTGCAGAGCACTGGGGAAAAGCAGGCAGAGAATTCCCTGCTAGCACCTTCTCTGTGCCTGTTCACATTGCTTGGCAGAATCGCTTTTGTGCAGAAAACAGTAACACTTGTTCAGAACGAAAGAAAGCACAGAGCCCCAGATTTTATGTTGTCCTGGAGAGCTTGCAGAGCACTGGGGAAAAGCAGGCAGAGAATTCCCTGCTAGCACCTTCTCTGTGCCTGGGAAGCAGAAGTGTTCACATTGCTTCGCAGAATCGCTTTTGTGCAGAAAACACTAACACTTGTTCAGAACAAAAGAAAGCACAGTGCCCCAGATTTTATGTTGTCCTAGAGAGCTTGCAGAGCACTGGGGAAAGGCAGGCAGAGAATTCCCTGCTAGCACCTTCTCTGTGCCTGTTCCCATTGCTTGGCAGAATCGCTTTTGCGCAGAAAACAGTAACACTTGTTCAGAACGAAAGAAAGCACAGAGCCCCAGATTTTATGTTGTCCTGGAGAGCTTGCAGAGCACTGGGGAAAAGCAGGCAGAGAATTCCCTGCTAGCACCTTCTCTGTGCCTGGGAAGCAGAAGTGTTCACATTGCTTGGCAGAATCGCTTTTGTGCAGAAAACAGTAACACTTGTTCAGAACGAAAGAAAGCACAGAGCCCCAGATTTTATGTTGTCCTGGAGAGCTTGCAGAGCACTGGGGAAAAGCAGGCAGAGAATTCCCTGCTAGCACCTTCTCTGTGCCTGGGAAGCAGAAGTGTTCACATTGCTTCGCAGAATCGCTTTTGTGCAGAAAACACTAACACTTGTTCAGATCGAAAGAAAGCACAGAGCCCCAGATTTTATGTTGTCCTGGAGAGCTTGCAGAGCACTGGGGAAAGGCAGGCAGAGAATTCCCTGCTAGCACCTTCTCTGTGCCTGTTCCCATTGCTTCGCAGAATCGCTTTTGTGCAGAAAACAGTAACACTTGTTCAGAACGAAAGAAAGCACAGAGCCCCAGATTTTATGTTGTCCTGGAGAGCTTGCAGAGCAGTGGGGAAAGGCAGGCAGAGAATTCCCTGCTAGCACCTTCTCTGTGCCTGTTTACATTGCTTCGCAGCATCGCTTTTGTGCAGAAAACAGTAACACTTGTTCAGAACGAAAGAAAGCACAGAGCCCCATATTTTATGTTGTCCTGGAGAGCTTGCAGAGCACTGGGGAAAAGCAGGCAGAGAATTCCCTGCTAGCACCTTCTCTGTGCCTGGGAAGCAGAAGTGTTCACATTGCTTCGCAGAATCGCTTTTGTGCAGAAAACACTAACACTTGTTCAGAACGAAAGAAAGCACAGATCCCCAGATTTTATGTTGTCCTAGAGAGCTTGCAGAGCACTGGGGAAAGGCAGGCAGAGAATTCCCTGCTAGCACCTTCTCTGTGCCTGTTCCCATTGCTTGGCAGAATCGCTTTTGCGCAGAAAACAGTAACACTTGTTCAGAACGAAAGAAAGCACAGAGCCCCAGATTTTATGTTGTCCTGGAGAGCTTGCAGAGCACTGGGGAAAAGCAGGCAGAGAATTCCCTGCTAGCACCTTCTCTGTGCCTGGGAAGCAGAAGTGTTCACATTGCTTCGCAGAATCGCTTTTGTGCAGAAAACACTAACACTTGTTCAGATCGAAAGAAAGCACAGATCCCCAGATTTTATGTTTTCCTGGAGAGCTTGCAGAGCACTGGGGAAAGGCAGGCAGAGAATTCCCTGCTAGCACCTTCTCTGTGCCTGTTTACATTGCTTCGCAGCATCGCTTTTGTGCAGAAAACACTAACACTTGTTCAGAACGAAAGAAAGCACAGAGCCCCAGATTTTATGTTGTCCTGGAGAGCTTGCAGAGCACTGGGGAAAAGCAGGCAGAGAATTCCCTGCTAGCACCTTCTCTGTGCCTGTTCACATTGCTTGGCAGAATCGCTTTTGTGCAGAAAACAGTAACACTTGTTCAGAACGAAAGAAAGCACAGAGCCCCAGATTTTATGTTGTCCTGGAGAGCTTGCAGAGCACTGGGGAAAAGCAGGCAGAGAATTCCCTGCTAGCACCTTCTCTGTGCCTGGGAAGCAGAAGTGTTCACATTGCTTCGCAGAATCGCTTTTGTGCAGAAAACACTAACACTTGTTCAGAACAAAAGAAAGCACAGTGCCCCAGATTTTATGTTGTCCTAGAGAGCTTGCAGAGCACTGGGGAAAGGCAGGCAGAGAATTCCCTGCTAGCACCTTCTCTGTGCCTGTTCCCATTGCTTGGCAGAATCGCTTTTGTGCAGAAAACAGTAACACTTGTTCAGAACGAAAGAAAGCACAGAGCCCCAGATTTTATGTTGTCCTGGAGAGCTTGCAGAGCAGTGGGGAAAGGCAGGCAGAGAATTCCCTGCTAGCACCTTCTCTGTGCCTGTTTACATTGCTTCGCAGCATCGCTTTTGTGCAGAAAACAGTAACACTTGTTCAGAACGAAAGAAAGCACAGAGCCCCATATTTTATGTTGTCCTGGAGAGCTTGCAGAGCACTGGGGAAAAGCAGGCAGAGAATTCCCTGCTAGCACCTTCTCTGTGCCTGGGAAGCAGAAGTGTTCACATTGCTTCGCAGAATCGCTTTTGTGCAGAAAACACTAACACTTGTTCAGAACGAAAGAAAGCACAGATCCCCAGATTTTATGTTGTCCTAGAGAGCTTGCAGAGCACTGGGGAAAGGCAGGCAGAGAATTCCCTGCTAGCACCTTCTCTGTGCCTTTTCCCATTGCTTGGCAGAATCGCTTTTGTGCAGAAAACAGTAACACTTGTTCAGAACGAAAGAAAGCACAGAGCCCCAGATTTTATGTTGTCCTGGAGAGCTTGCAGAGCAGTGGGGAAAGGCAGGCAGAGAATTCCCTGCTAGCACCTTCTCTGTGCCTGTTTACATTGCTTCGCAGCATCGCTTTTGTGCAGAAAACACTAACACTTGTTCAGAACGAAAGAAAGCACAGAGCCCCAGATTTTATGTTGTCCTGGAGAGCTTGCAGAGCACTGGGGAAAAGCAGGCAGAGAATTCCCTGCTAGCACCTTCTCTGTGCCTGTTCACATTGCTTGGCAGAATCGCTTTTGCGCAGAAAACAGTAACACTTGTTCAGAACGAAAGAAAGCACAGAGCCCCAGATTTTATGTTGTCCTGGAGAGCTTGCAGAGCACTGGGGAAAAGCAGGCAGAGAATTCCCTGCTAGCACCTTCTCTGTGCCTGGGAAGCAGAAGTGTTCACATTGCTTCGCAGAATCGCTTTTGTGCAGAAAACACTAACACTTGTTCAGAACAAAAGAAAGCACAGTGCCCCAGATTTTATGTTGTCCTAGAGAGCTTGCAGAGCAGTGGGGAAAGGCAGGCAGAGAATTCCCTGCTAGCACCTTCTCTGTGCCTGTTCCCATTGCTTGGCAGAATCGCTTTTGTGCAGAAAACACTAACACTTGTTCAGAACAAAAGAAAGCACAGAGCCCCAGATTTTATGTTGTCCTGGAGAGCTTGCAGAGCAGTGGGGAAAGGCAGGCAGAGAATTCCCTGCTAGCACCTTCTCTGTGCCTGTTTACATTGCTTCGCAGCATCGCTTTTGTGCAGAAAACAGTAACACTTGTTCAGAACGAAAGAAAGCACAGAGCCCCATATTTTATGTTGTCCTGGAGAGCTTGCAGAGCACTGGGGAAAAGCAGGCAGAGAATTCCCTGCTAGCACCTTCTCTGTGCCTGGGAAGCAGAAGTGTTCACATTGCTTCGCAGAATCGCTTTTGCGCAGAAAACACTAACACTTGTTCAGAACGAAAGAAAGCACAGATCCCCAGATTTTATGTTGTCCTAGAGAGCTTGCAGAGCACTGGGGAAAGGCAGGCAGAGAATTCCCTGCTAGCACCTTCTCTGTGCCTGTTACCATTGCTTGGCAGAATCGCTTTTGCGCAGAAAATAGTAACACTTGTTCAGAACGAAAGAAAGCACAGAGCCCCAGATTTTATGTTGTCCTGGAGAGCTTGCAGAGCACTGGGGAAAAGCAGGCAGAGAATTCCCTGCTAGCACCTTCTCTGTGCCTGGGAAGCAGAAGTGTTCACATTGCTTGGCAGAATCGCTTTTGTGCAGAAAACAGTAACACTTGTTCAGAACGAAAGAAAGCACAGAGCCCCAGATTTTATGTTGTCCTGGAGAGCTTGCAGAGCACTGGGGAAAAGCAGGCAGAGAATTCCCTGCTAGCACCTTCTCTGTGCCTGGGAAGCAGAAGTGTTCACATTGCTTCGCAGAATTGCTTTTGTGCAGAAAACACTAACACTTGTTCAGATCGAAAGAAAGCACAGATCCCCAGATTTTATGTTTTCCTGGAGAGCTTGCAGAGCACTGGGGAAAGGCAGGCAGAGAATTCCCTGCTAGCACCTTCTCTGTGCCTGGGAAGCAGAAGTGTTCACATTGCTTCGCAGAATCACTTTTGTGCAGAAAACAGTAACACTTGTTCAGAACGAAAGAAAGCACAGAGCCCCAGATTTTATGTTGTCCTGGAGAGCTTGCAGAGCACTGGGGAAAAGCAGGCAGAGAATTCCCTGCTAGCACCTTCTCTGTGCCTGGGAAGCAGAAGTGTTCACATTGCTTCGCAGAATCGCTTTTGTGCAGAAAACACTAACACTTGTTCAGATCGAAAGAAAGCACAGAGCCCCAGATTTTATGTTGTCCTGGAGAGGTTGCAGAGCAGTGGGGAAAGGCAGGCAGAGAATTCCCTGCTAGCACCTTCTCTGTGCCTGTTTACATTGCTTCGCAGCATCGCTTTTGTGCAGAAAACACTAACACTTGTTCAGAACGAAAGAAAGCACAGAGCCCCAGATTTTATGTTGTCCTGGAGAGCTTGCAGAGCACTGGGGAAAAGCAGGCAGAGAATTCCCTGCTAGCACCTTCTCTGTGCCTGGGAAGCAGAAGTGTTCACATTGCTTCGCAGAATCGCTTTTGTGCAGAAAACAGTAACACTTGTTCAGATCGAAAGAAAGCACAGAGCCCCAGATTTTATGTTTTCCTGGAGAGCTTGCAGAGCACTGGGGAAAGGCAGGCAGAGAATTCCCTGCTAGCACCTTCTCTGTGCCTGGGAAGCAGAAGTGTTCACATTGCTTCGCAGAATCACTTTTGTGCAGAAAACAGTAACACTTGTTCAGAACGAAAGAAAGCACAGAGCCCCAGATTTTATGTTGTCCTGGAGAGCTTGCAGAGCACTGGGGAAAAGCAGGCAGAGAATTCCCTGCTAGCACCTTCTCTGTGCCTGGGAAGCAGCAGTGTTCACATTGCTTGGCAGAATCGCTTTTGTGCAGAAAACACTAACACTTGTTCAGAACAAAAGAAAGCACAGAGCCCAAGATTTTATGTTGTCCTGGAGAGCTTGCAGAGCACTGGGGAAAGGCAGGCAGAGAATTCCCTGCTAGCACCTTCTCTGTGCCTGTTCACATTGCTTCTCAGAATCGCTTTTGTGCAGAAAACAGTAACACTTGTTCAGAACGAAAGAAAGCACAGAGCCCCAGATTTTATGTTGTCCTGGAGAGCTTGCAGAGCACTGGGGAAAGGCAGGCAGAGAATTCCCTGCTAGCACCTTCTCTGTGCCTGGGAAGCAGAAGTGTTCACATTGCTTCGCAGAATCGCTTTTGTGCAGAAAACACTAACACTTGTTCAGAACAAAAGAAAGCACAGTGCCCCAGATTTTATGTTGTCCTAGAGAGCTTGCAGAGCAGTGGGGAAAGGCAGGCAGAGAATTCCCTGCTAGCACCTTCTCTGTGCCTGTTCCCATTGCTTGGCAGAATCGCTTTTGTGCAGAAAACAGTAACACTTGTTCAGAACGAAAGAAAGCACAGAGCCCCAGATTTTATGTTGTCCTGGAGAGCTTGCAGAGCAGTGGGGAAAGGCAGGCAGAGAATTCCCTGCTAGCACCTTCTCTGTGCCTGTTTACATTGCTTCGCAGCATCGCTTTTGTGCAGAAAACAGTAACACTTGTTCAGAACGAAAGAAAGCACAGAGCCCCAGATTTTATGTTGTCCTGGAGAGCTTGCAGAGCACTGGGGAAAAGCAGGCAGAGAATTCCCTGCTAGCACCTTCTCTGTGCCTGGGAAGCAGAAGTGTTCACATTGCTTCGCAGAATCGCTTTTGTGCAGAAAACACTAACACTTGTTCAGAACGAAAGAAAGCACAGTGCCCCAGATTTTATGTTGTCCTAGAGAGCTTGCAGAGCACTGGGGAAAGGCAGGCAGAGAATTCCCTGCTAGCACCTTCTCTGTGCCTTTTCCCATTGCTTGGCAGAATCGCTTTTGTGCAGAAAACAGTAACACTTGTTCAGAACGAAAGAAAGCACAGAGCCCCAGATTTTATGTTGTCCTGGAGAGCTTGCAGAGCAGTGGGGAAAGGCAGGCAGAGAATTCCCTGCTAGCACCTTCTCTGTGCCTGTTTACATTGCTTCGCAGCATCGCTTTTGTGCAGAAAACAGTAACACTTGTTCAGAACGAAAGAAAGCACAGAGCCCCAGATTTTATGTTGTCCTGGAGAGCTTGCAGAGCACTGGGGAAAAGCAGGCAGAGAATTCCCTGCTAGCACCTTCTCTGTGCCTGGGAAGCAGAAGTGTTCACATTGCTTCGCAGAATCGCTTTTGTGCAGAAAACACTAACACTTGTTCAGAACAAAAGAAAGCACAGTGCCCCAGATTTTATGTTGTCCTAGAGAGCTTGCAGAGCAGTGGGGAAAGGCAGGCAGAGAATTCCCTGCTAGCACCTTCTCTGTGCCTGTTCCCATTGCTTGGCAGAATCGCTTTTGTGCAGAAAACACTAACACTTGTTCAGAACAAAAGAAAGCACAGAGCCCCAGATTTTATGTTGTCCTGGAGAGCTTGCAGAGCAGTGGGGAAAGGCAGGCAGAGAATTCCCTGCTAGCACCTTCTCTGTGCCTGTTTACATTGCTTCGCAGCATCGCTTTTGTGCAGAAAACAGTAACACTTGTTCAGAACGAAAGAAAGCACAGAGCCCCATATTTTATGTTGTCCTGGAGAGCTTGCAGAGCACTGGGGAAAAGCAGGCAGAGAATTCCCTGCTAGCACCTTCTCTGTGCCTGGGAAGCAGAAGTGTTCACATTGCTTCGCAGAATCGCTTTTGCGCAGAAAACACTAACACTTGTTCAGAACGAAAGAAAGCACAGATCCCCAGATTTTATGTTGTCCTAGAGAGCTTGCAGAGCACTGGGGAAAGGCAGGCAGAGAATTCCCTGCTAGCACCTTCTCTGTGCCTGTTACCATTGCTTGGCAGAATCGCTTTTGCGCAGAAAATAGTAACACTTGTTCAGAACGAAAGAAAGCACAGAGCCCCAGATTTTATGTTGTCCTGGAGAGCTTGCAGAGCACTGGGGAAAAGCAGGCAGAGAATTCCCTGCTAGCACCTTCTCTGTGCCTGGGAAGCAGAAGTGTTCACATTGCTTGGCAGAATCGCTTTTGTGCAGAAAACAGTAACACTTGTTCAGAACGAAAGAAAGCACAGAGCCCCAGATTTTATGTTGTCCTGGAGAGCTTGCAGAGCACTGGGGAAAAGCAGGCAGAGAATTCCCTGCTAGCACCTTCTCTGTGCCTGGGAAGCAGAAGTGTTCACATTGCTTCGCAGAATTGCTTTTGTGCAGAAAACACTAACACTTGTTCAGATCGAAAGAAAGCACAGATCCCCAGATTTTATGTTTTCCTGGAGAGCTTGCAGAGCACTGGGGAAAGGCAGGCAGAGAATTCCCTGCTAGCACCTTCTCTGTGCCTGGGAAGCAGAAGTGTTCACATTGCTTCGCAGAATCACTTTTGTGCAGAAAACAGTAACACTTGTTCAGAACGAAAGAAAGCACAGAGCCCCAGATTTTATGTTGTCCTGGAGAGCTTGCAGAGCACTGGGGAAAAGCAGGCAGAGAATTCCCTGCTAGCACCTTCTCTGTGCCTGGGAAGCAGAAGTGTTCACATTGCTTCGCAGAATCGCTTTTGTGCAGAAAACACTAACACTTGTTCAGATCGAAAGAAAGCACAGAGCCCCAGATTTTATGTTGTCCTGGAGAGGTTGCAGAGCAGTGGGGAAAGGCAGGCAGAGAATTCCCTGCTAGCACCTTCTCTGTGCCTGTTTACATTGCTTCGCAGCATCGCTTTTGTGCAGAAAACACTAACACTTGTTCAGAACGAAAGAAAGCACAGAGCCCCAGATTTTATGTTGTCCTGGAGAGCTTGCAGAGCACTGGGGAAAAGCAGGCAGAGAATTCCCTGCTAGCACCTTCTCTGTGCCTGGGAAGCAGAAGTGTTCACATTGCTTCGCAGAATCGCTTTTGTGCAGAAAACAGTAACACTTGTTCAGATCGAAAGAAAGCACAGATCCCCAGATTTTATGTTTTCCTGGAGAGCTTGCAGAGCACTGGGGAAAGGCAGGCAGAGAATTCCCTGCTAGCACCTTCTCTGTGCCTGGGAAGCAGAAGTGTTCACATTGCTTCGCAGAATCACTTTTGTGCAGAAAACAGTAACACTTGTTCAGAACGAAAGAAAGCACAGAGCCCCAGATTTTATGTTGTCCTGGAGAGCTTGCAGAGCACTGGGGAAAAGCAGGCAGAGAATTCCCTGCTAGCACCTTCTCTGTGCCTGGGAAGCAGCAGTGTTCACATTGCTTGGCAGAATCGCTTTTGTGCAGAAAACACTAACACTTGTTCAGAACAAAAGAAAGCACAGAGCCCAAGATTTTATGTTGTCCTGGAGAGCTTGCAGAGCACTGGGGAAAGGCAGGCAGAGAATTCCCTGCTAGCACCTTCTCTGTGCCTGTTCACATTGCTTCTCAGAATCGCTTTTGTGCAGAAAACAGTAACACTTGTTCAGAACGAAAGAAAGCACAGAGCCCCAGATTTTATGTTGTCCTGGAGAGCTTGCAGAGCACTGGGGAAAGGCAGGCAGAGAATTCCCTGCTAGCACCTTCTCTGTGCCTGGGAAGCAGAAGTGTTCACATTGCTTCGCAGAATCGCTTTTGTGCAGAAAACACTAACACTTGTTCAGAACAAAAGAAAGCACAGTGCCCCAGATTTTATGTTGTCCTAGAGAGCTTGCAGAGCAGTGGGGAAAGGCAGGCAGAGAATTCCCTGCTAGCACCTTCTCTGTGCCTGTTCCCATTGCTTGGCAGAATCGCTTTTGTGCAGAAAACAGTAACACTTGTTCAGAACGAAAGAAAGCACAGAGCCCCAGATTTTATGTTGTCCTGGAGAGCTTGCAGAGCAGTGGGGAAAGGCAGGCAGAGAATTCCCTGCTAGCACCTTCTCTGTGCCTGTTTACATTGCTTCGCAGCATCGCTTTTGTGCAGAAAACAGTAACACTTGTTCAGAACGAAAGAAAGCACAGAGCCCCAGATTTTATGTTGTCCTGGAGAGCTTGCAGAGCACTGGGGAAAAGCAGGCAGAGAATTCCCTGCTAGCACCTTCTCTGTGCCTGGGAAGCAGAAGTGTTCACATTGCTTCGCAGAATCGCTTTTGTGCAGAAAACACTAACACTTGTTCAGAACGAAAGAAAGCACAGTGCCCCAGATTTTATGTTGTCCTAGAGAGCTTGCAGAGCACTGGGGAAAGGCAGGCAGAGAATTCCCTGCTAGCACCTTCTCTGTGCCTTTTCCCATTGCTTGGCAGAATCGCTTTTGTGCAGAAAACAGTAACACTTGTTCAGAACGAAAGAAAGCACAGAGCCCCAGATTTTATGTTGTCCTGGAGAGCTTGCAGAGCAGTGGGGAAAGGCAGGCAGAGAATTCCCTGCTAGCACCTTCTCTGTGCCTGTTTACATTGCTTCGCAGCATCGCTTTTGTGCAGAAAACAGTAACACTTGTTCAGAACGAAAGAAAGCACAGAGCCCCAGATTTTATGTTGTCCTGGAGAGCTTGCAGAGCACTGGGGAAAAGCAGGCAGAGAATTCCCTGCTAGCACCTTCTCTGTGCCTGGGAAGCAGAAGTGTTCACATTGCTTCGCAGAATCGCTTTTGTGCAGAAAACACTAACACTTGTTCAGAACGAAAGAAAGCACAGATCCCCAGATTTTATGTTGTCCTAGAGAGCTTGCAGAGCACTGGGGAAAGGCAGGCAGAGAATTCCCTGCTAGCACCTTCTCTGTGCCTTTTCCCATTGCTTGGCAGAATCGCTTTTGTGCAGAAAACAGTAACACTTGTTCAGAACGAAAGAAAGCACAGAGCCCCAGATTTTATGTTGTCCTGGAGAGCTTGCAGAGCAGTGGGGAAAGGCAGGCAGAGAATTCCCTGCTAGCACCTTCTCTGTGCCTGTTTACATTGCTTCGCAGCATCGCTTTTGTGCAGAAAACACTAACACTTGTTCAGAACGAAAGAAAGCACAGAGCCCCAGATTTTATGTTGTCCTGGAGAGCTTGCAGAGCACTGGGGAAAAGCAGGCAGAGAATTCCCTGCTAGCACCTTCTCTGTGCCTGTTCACATTGCTTGGCAGAATCGCTTTTGCGCAGAAAACAGTAACACTTGTTCAGAACGAAAGAAAGCACAGAGCCCCAGATTTTATGTTGTCCTGGAGAGCTTGCAGAGCACTGGGGAAAAGCAGGCAGAGAATTCCCTGCTAGCACCTTCTCTGTGCCTGGGAAGCAGAAGTGTTCACATTGCTTCGCAGAATCGCTTTTGTGCAGAAAACACTAACACTTGTTCAGAACAAAAGAAAGCACAGTGCCCCAGATTTTATGTTGTCCTAGAGAGCTTGCAGAGCAGTGGGGAAAGGCAGGCAGAGAATTCCCTGCTAGCACCTTCTCTGTGCCTGTTCCCATTGCTTGGCAGAATCGCTTTTGTGCAGAAAACACTAACACTTGTTCAGAACAAAAGAAAGCACAGAGCCCCAGATTTTATGTTGTCCTGGAGAGCTTGCAGAGCAGTGGGGAAAGGCAGGCAGAGAATTCCCTGCTAGCACCTTCTCTGTGCCTGTTTACATTGCTTCGCAGCATCGCTTTTGTGCAGAAAACAGTAACACTTGTTCAGAACGAAAGAAAGCACAGAGCCCCATATTTTATGTTGTCCTGGAGAGCTTGCAGAGCACTGGGGAAAAGCAGGCAGAGAATTCCCTGCTAGCACCTTCTCTGTGCCTGGGAAGCAGAAGTGTTCACATTGCTTCGCAGAATCGCTTTTGCGCAGAAAACACTAACACTTGTTCAGAACGAAAGAAAGCACAGATCCCCAGATTTTATGTTGTCCTAGAGAGCTTGCAGAGCACTGGGGAAAGGCAGGCAGAGAATTCCCTGCTAGCACCTTCTCTGTGCCTGTTACCATTGCTTGGCAGAATCGCTTTTGCGCAGAAAATAGTAACACTTGTTCAGAACGAAAGAAAGCACAGAGCCCCAGATTTTATGTTGTCCTGGAGAGCTTGCAGAGCACTGGGGAAAAGCAGGCAGAGAATTCCCTGCTAGCACCTTCTCTGTGCCTGGGAAGCAGAAGTGTTCACATTGCTTGGCAGAATCGCTTTTGTGCAGAAAACAGTAACACTTGTTCAGAACGAAAGAAAGCACAGAGCCCCAGATTTTATGTTGTCCTGGAGAGCTTGCAGAGCACTGGGGAAAAGCAGGCAGAGAATTCCCTGCTAGCACCTTCTCTGTGCCTGGGAAGCAGAAGTGTTCACATTGCTTCGCAGAATTGCTTTTGTGCAGAAAACACTAACACTTGTTCAGATCGAAAGAAAGCACAGATCCCCAGATTTTATGTTTTCCTGGAGAGCTTGCAGAGCACTGGGGAAAGGCAGGCAGAGAATTCCCTGCTAGCACCTTCTCTGTGCCTGGGAAGCAGAAGTGTTCACATTGCTTCGCAGAATCACTTTTGTGCAGAAAACAGTAACACTTGTTCAGAACGAAAGAAAGCACAGAGCCCCAGATTTTATGTTGTCCTGGAGAGCTTGCAGAGCACTGGGGAAAAGCAGGCAGAGAATTCCCTGCTAGCACCTTCTCTGTGCCTGGGAAGCAGAAGTGTTCACATTGCTTCGCAGAATCGCTTTTGTGCAGAAAACACTAACACTTGTTCAGATCGAAAGAAAGCACAGAGCCCCAGATTTTATGTTGTCCTGGAGAGGTTGCAGAGCAGTGGGGAAAGGCAGGCAGAGAATTCCCTGCTAGCACCTTCTCTGTGCCTGTTTACATTGCTTCGCAGCATCGCTTTTGTGCAGAAAACACTAACACTTGTTCAGAACGAAAGAAAGCACAGAGCCCCAGATTTTATGTTGTCCTGGAGAGCTTGCAGAGCACTGGGGAAAAGCAGGCAGAGAATTCCCTGCTAGCACCTTCTCTGTGCCTGGGAAGCAGAAGTGTTCACATTGCTTCGCAGAATCGCTTTTGTGCAGAAAACAGTAACACTTGTTCAGATCGAAAGAAAGCACAGATCCCCAGATTTTATGTTTTCCTGGAGAGCTTGCAGAGCACTGGGGAAAGGCAGGCAGAGAATTCCCTGCTAGCACCTTCTCTGTGCCTGGGAAGCAGAAGTGTTCACATTGCTTCGCAGAATCACTTTTGTGCAGAAAACAGTAACACTTGTTCAGAACGAAAGAAAGCACAGAGCCCCAGATTTTATGTTGTCCTGGAGAGCTTGCAGAGCACTGGGGAAAAGCAGGCAGAGAATTCCCTGCTAGCACCTTCTCTGTGCCTGGGAAGCAGCAGTGTTCACATTGCTTGGCAGAATCGCTTTTGTGCAGAAAACACTAACACTTGTTCAGAACAAAAGAAAGCACAGAGCCCAAGATTTTATGTTGTCCTGGAGAGCTTGCAGAGCACTGGGGAAAGGCAGGCAGAGAATTCCCTGCTAGCACCTTCTCTGTGCCTGTTCACATTGCTTCTCAGAATCGCTTTTGTGCAGAAAACAGTAACACTTGTTCAGAACGAAAGAAAGCACAGAGCCCCAGATTTTATGTTGTCCTGGAGAGCTTGCAGAGCACTGGGGAAAGGCAGGCAGAGAATTCCCTGCTAGCACCTTCTCTGTGCCTGGGAAGCAGAAGTGTTCACATTGCTTCGCAGAATCGCTTTTGTGCAGAAAACACTAACACTTGTTCAGAACAAAAGAAAGCACAGTGCCCCAGATTTTATGTTGTCCTAGAGAGCTTGCAGAGCAGTGGGGAAAGGCAGGCAGAGAATTCCCTGCTAGCACCTTCTCTGTGCCTGTTCCCATTGCTTGGCAGAATCGCTTTTGTGCAGAAAACAGTAACACTTGTTCAGAACGAAAGAAAGCACAGAGCCCCAGATTTTATGTTGTCCTGGAGAGCTTGCAGAGCAGTGGGGAAAGGCAGGCAGAGAATTCCCTGCTAGCACCTTCTCTGTGCCTGTTTACATTGCTTCGCAGCATCGCTTTTGTGCAGAAAACAGTAACACTTGTTCAGAACGAAAGAAAGCACAGAGCCCCAGATTTTATGTTGTCCTGGAGAGCTTGCAGAGCACTGGGGAAAAGCAGGCAGAGAATTCCCTGCTAGCACCTTCTCTGTGCCTGGGAAGCAGAAGTGTTCACATTGCTTCGCAGAATCGCTTTTGTGCAGAAAACACTAACACTTGTTCAGAACGAAAGAAAGCACAGTGCCCCAGATTTTATGTTGTCCTAGAGAGCTTGCAGAGCACTGGGGAAAGGCAGGCAGAGAATTCCCTGCTAGCACCTTCTCTGTGCCTTTTCCCATTGCTTGGCAGAATCGCTTTTGTGCAGAAAACAGTAACACTTGTTCAGAACGAAAGAAAGCACAGAGCCCCAGATTTTATGTTGTCCTGGAGAGCTTGCAGAGCAGTGGGGAAAGGCAGGCAGAGAATTCCCTGCTAGCACCTTCTCTGTGCCTGTTTACATTGCTTCGCAGCATCGCTTTTGTGCAGAAAACAGTAACACTTGTTCAGAACGAAAGAAAGCACAGAGCCCCAGATTTTATGTTGTCCTGGAGAGCTTGCAGAGCACTGGGGAAAAGCAGGCAGAGAATTCCCTGCTAGCACCTTCTCTGTGCCTGGGAAGCAGAAGTGTTCACATTGCTTCGCAGAATCGCTTTTGTGCAGAAAACAGTAACACTTGTTCAGAACGAAAGAAAGCACAGAGCCCCAGATTTTATGTTGTCCTGGAGAGCTTGCAGAGCACTGGGGAAAGGCAGGCAGAGAATTCCCTGCTAGCACCTTCTCTGTGCCTGTTCCCATTGCTTGGCAGAATCGCTTTTGCGCAGAAAACAGTAACACTTGTTCAGAACGAAAGAAAGCACAGAGCCCCAGATTTTATGTTGTCCTGGAGAGCTTGCAGAGCACTGGGGAAAAGCAGGCAGAGAATTCCCTGCTAGCACCTTCTCTGTGCCTGGGAAGCAGAAGTGTTCACATTGCTTGGCAGAATCGCTTTTGTGCAGAAAACAGTAACACTTGTTCAGAACGAAAGAAAGCACAGAGCCCCAGATTTTATGTTGTCCTGGAGAGCTTGCAGAGCACTGGGGAAAAGCAGGCAGAGAATTCCCTGCTAGCACCTTCTCTGTGCCTGGGAAGCAGAAGTGTTCACATTGCTTCGCAGAATCGCTTTTGTGCAGAAAACACTAACACTTGTTCAGATCGAAAGAAAGCACAGAGCCCCAGATTTTATGTTGTCCTGGAGAGCTTGCAGAGCACTGGGGAAAGGCAGGCAGAGAATTCCCTACTAGCACCTTCTCTGTGCCTGGGAAGCAGAAGTGTTCACATTGCTTCGCAGAATCGCTTTTGTGCAGAAAACACTAACACTTGTTCAGAACAAAAGAAAGCACAGTGCCCCAGATTTTATGTTGTCCTGGAGAGCTTGCAGAGCAGTGGGGAAAGGCAGGCAGAGAATTCCCTGCTAGCACCTTCTCTGTGCCTGGGAAGCAGAAGTGTTCACATTGCTTCGCAGAATCACTTTTGTGCAGAAAACAGTAACACTTGTTCAGAACGAAAGAAAGCACAGAGCCCCAGATTTTATGTTGTCCTGGAGAGCTTGCAGAGCACTGGGGAAAAGCAGGCAGAGAATTCCCTGCTAGCACCTTCTCTGTGCCTGGGAAGCAGAAGTGTTCACATTGCTTCGCAGAATCGCTTTTGTGCAGAAAACACTAACACTTGTTCAGATCGAAAGAAAGCACAGAGCCCCAGATTTTATGTTGTCCTGGAGAGCTTGCAGAGCACTGGGGAAAGGCAGGCAGAGAATTCCCTACTAGCACCTTCTCTGTGCCTGGGAAGCAGAAGTGTTCACATTGCTTCGCAGAATCGCTTTTGTGCAGAAAACACTAACACTTGTTCAGAACAAAAGAAAGCACAGTGCCCCAGATTTTATGTTGTCCTGGAGAGCTTGCAGAGCAGTGGGGAAAGGCAGGCAGAGAATTCCCTGCTAGCACCTTCTCTGTGCCTGGGAAGCAGAAGTGTTCACATTGCTTCGCAGAATCGCTTTTGTGCAGAAAACACTAACACTTGTTCAGAACAAAAGAAAGCACAGTGCCCCAGATTTTATGTTGTCCTGGAGAGCTTGCAGAGCACTGGGGAAAGGCAGGCAGAGAATTCCCTGCTAGCACCTTCTCTGTGCCTGTTCACATTGCTTGGCAGAATCGCTTTTGCGCAGAAAACAGTAACACTTGTTCAGAACGAAAGAAAGCACAGAGCCCCAGATTTTATGTTGTCCTGGAGAGCTTGCAGAGCACTGGGGAAAAGCAGGCAGAGAATTCCCTGCTAGCACCTTCTCTGTGCCTGGGAAGCAGAAGTGTTCACATTGCTTCGCAGAATCGCTTTTGTGCAGAAAACACTAACACTTGTTCAGAACGAAAGAAAGCACAGAGCCCCAGATTTTATGTTGTCCTGGAGAGCTTGCAGAGCACTGGGGAAAGGCAGGCAGAGAATTCCCTGCTAGCACCTTCTCTGTGCCTGTTCACATTGCTTGGCAGAATCGCTTTTGCGCAGAAAACAGTAACACTTGTTCAGAACGAAAGAAAGCACAGAGCCCCAGATTTTATGTTGTCCTGGAGAGCTTGCAGAGCACTGGGGAAAAGCAGGCAGAGAATTCCCTGCTAGCACCTTCTCTGTGCCTGGGAAGCAGAAGTGTTCACATTGCTTCGCAGAATCGCTTTTGTGCAGAAAACAGTAACACTTGTTCAGAACGAAAGAAAGCACAGAGCCCCAGATTTTATGTTGTCCTGGAGAGCTTGCAGAGCACTGGGGAAAAGCAGGCAGAGAATTCCCTGCTAGCACCTTCTCTGTGCCTGGGAAGCAGAAGTGTTCACATTGCTTCGCAGAATCGCTTTTGTGCAGAAAACACTAACACTTGTTCAGATCGAAAGAAAGCACAGATCCCCAGATTTTATGTTTTCCTGGAGAGCTTGCAGAGCACTGGGGAAAGGCAGGCAGAGAATTCCCTGCTAGCACCTTCTCTGTGCCTGGGAAGCAGAAGTGTTCACATTGCTTCGCAGAATCACTTTTGTGCAGAAAACAGTAACACTTGTTCAGAACGAAAGAAAGCACAGAGCCCCAGATTTTATGTTGTCCTGGAGAGCTTGCAGAGCACTGGGGAAAAGCAGGCAGAGAATTCCCTGCTAGCACCTTCTCTGTGCCTGGGAAGCAGAAGTGTTCACATTGCTTTGCAGAATCGCTTTTGTGCAGAAAACACTAACACTTGTTCAGAACAAAAGAAAGCACAGTGCCCCAGATTTTATGTTGTCCTGGAGAGCTTGCAGAGCACTGGGGAAAGGCAGGCAGAGAATTCCCTGCTAGCACCTTCTCTGTGCCTGTTTACATTGCTTCGCAGCATCGCTTTTGTGCAGAAAACACTAACACTTGTTCAGAACGAAAGAAAGCACAGAGCCCCAGATTTTATGTTGTCCTGGAGAGCTTGCAGAGCACTGGGGAAAAGCAGGCAGAGAATTCCCTGCTAGCACCTTCTCTGTGCCTGGGAAGCAGAAGTGTTCACATTGCTTGGCAGAATCGCTTTTGTGCAGAAAACAGTAACACTTGTTCAGAACGAAAGAAAGCACAGAGCCCCATATTTTATGTTGTCCTGGAGAGCTTGCAGAGCACTGGGGAAAGGCAGGCAGAGAATTCCCTGCTAGCACCTTCTCTGTGCCTGTTTACATTGCTTCGCAGCATCGCTTTTGTGCAGAAAACAGTAACACTTGTTCAGAACGAAAGAAAGCACAGAGCCCCAGATTTTATGTTGTCCTGGAGAGCTTGCAGAGCACTGGGGAAAAGCAGGCAGAGAATTCCCTGCTAGCACCTTCTCTGTGCCTGGGAAGCAGAAGTGTTCACATTGCTTCGCAGAATCGCTTTTGTGCAGAAAACACTAACACTTGTTCAGAACGAAAGAAAGCACAGAGCCCCAGATTTTATGTTGTCCTGGAGAGCTTGCAGAGCACTGGGGAAAGGCAGGCAGAGAATTCCCTGCTAGCACCTTCTCTGTGCCTGTTCACATTGCTTGGCAGAATCGCTTTTGCGCAGAAAACAGTAACACTTGTTCAGAACGAAAGAAAGCACAGAGCCCCAGATTTTATGTTGTCCTGGAGAGCTTGCAGAGCACTGGGGAAAAGCAGGCAGAGAATTCCCTGCTAGCACCTTCTCTGTGCCTGGGAAGCAGAAGTGTTCACATTGCTTCGCAGAATCGCTTTTGTGCAGAAAACACTAACACTTGTTCAGATCGAAAGAAAGCACAGAGCCCCAGATTTTATGTTGTCCTGGAGAGCTTGCAGAGCACTGGGGAAAAGCAGGCAGAGAATTCCCTGCTAGCACCTTCTCTGTGCCTGGGAAGCAGAAGTGTTCACATTGCTTCGCAGAATCGCTTTTGTGCAGAAAACAGTAACACTTGTTCAGAACAAAAGAAAGCACAGAGCCCCAGATTTTATGTTGTCCTGGAGAGCTTGCAGAGCACTGGGGAAAGGCAGGCAGAGAATTCCCTGCTAGCACCTTCTCTGTGCCTGGGAAGCAGAAGTGTTCACATTGCTTCGCAGAATCGCTTTTGTGCAGAAAACACTAACACTTGTTCAGAACAAAAGAAAGCACAGTGCCCCAGATTTTATGTTGTCCTGGAGAGGTTGCAGAGCAGTGGGGAAAGGCAGGCAGAGAATTCCCTGCTAGCACCTTCTCTGTGCCTGTTTACATTGCTTCGCAGCATCGCTTTTGTGCAGAAAACACTAACACTTGTTCAGATCGAAAGAAAGCACAGATCCCCAGATTTTATGTTGTCCTGGAGAGCTTGCAGAGCACTGGGGAAAGGCAGGCAGAGAATTCCCTGCTAGCACCTTCTCTGTGCCTGGGAAGCAGAAGTGTTCACATTGCTTCGCAGAATCACTTTTGTGCAGAAAACAGTAACACTTGTTCAGAACGAAAGAAAGCACAGAGCCCCAGATTTTATGTTGTCCTGGAGAGCTTGCAGAGCACTGGGGAAAAGCAGGCAGAGAATTCCCTGCTAGCACCTTCTCTGTGCCTGGGAAGCAGAAGTGTTCACATTGCTTCGCAGAATCGCTTTTGTGCAGAAAACACTAACACTTGTTCAGATCGAAAGAAAGCACAGAGCCCCAGATTTTATGTTGTCCTGGAGAGCTTGCAGAGCACTGGGGAAAGGCAGGCAGAGAATTCCCTGCTAGCACCTTCTCTGTGCCTGGGAAGCAGAAGTGTTCACATTGCTTCGCAGAATCGCTTTTGTGCAGAAAACACTAACACTTGTTCAGAACAAAAGAAAGCACAGTGCCCCAGATTTTATGTTGTCCTGGAGAGGTTGCAGAGCAGTGGGGAAAGGCAGGCAGAGAATTCCCTGCTAGCACCTTCTCTGTGCCTGTTTACATTGCTTCGCAGCATCGCTTTTGTGCAGAAAACACTAACACTTGTTCAGAACGAAAGAAAGCACAGAGCCCCAGATTTTATGTTGTCCTGGAGATCTTGCAGAGCACTGGGGAAAAGCAGGCAGAGAATTCCCTGCTAGCACCTTCTCTGTGCCTGGGAAGCAGAAGTGTTCACATTGCTTCGCAGAATCGCTTTTGTGCAGAAAACACTAACACTTGTTCAGAACGAAAGAAAGCACAGAGCCCCAGATTTTATGTTGTCCTGGAGAGCTTGCAGAGCACTGGGGAAAAGCAGGCAGAGAATTCCCTGCTAGCACCTTCTCTGTGCCTGTTCACATTGCTTGGCAGAATCGCTTTTGTGCAGAAAACAGTAACACTTGTTCAGAACGAAAGAAAGCACAGAGCCCCAGATTTTATGTTGTCCTGGAGAGCTTGCAGAGCAGTGGGGAAAGGCAGGCAGAGAATTCCCTGCTAGCACCTTCTCTGTGCCTGTTTACATTGCTTCGCAGCATCGCTTTTGTGCAGAAAACAGTAACACTTGTTCAGAACGAAAGAAAGCACAGAGCCCCATATTTTATGTTGTCCTGGAGAGCTTGCAGAGCACTGGGGAAAAGCAGGCAGAGAATTCCCTGCTAGCACCTTCTCTGTGCCTGGGAAGCAGAAGTGTTCACATTGCTTCGCAGAATCGCTTTTGTGCAGAAAACACTAACACTTGTTCAGAACAAAAGAAAGCACAGTGCCCCAGATTTTATGTTGTCCTGGAGAGGTTGCAGAGCAGTGGGGAAAGGCAGGCAGAGAATTCCCTGCTAGCACCTTCTCTGTGCCTGTTTACATTGCTTCGCAGCATCGCTTTTGTGCAGAAAACACTAACACTTGTTCAGAACGAAAGAAAGCACAGAGCCCCAGATTTTATGTTGTCCTGGAGATCTTGCAGAGCACTGGGGAAAAGCAGGCAGAGAATTCCCTGCTAGCACCTTCTCTGTGCCTGGGAAGCAGAAGTGTTCACATTGCTTCGCAGAATCGCTTTTGTGCAGAAAACACTAACACTTGTTCAGAACGAAAGAAAGCACAGAGCCCCAGATTTTATGTTGTCCTGGAGAGCTTGCAGAGCACTGGGGAAAAGCAGGCAGAGAATTCCCTGCTAGCACCTTCTCTGTGCCTGTTCACATTGCTTGGCAGAATCGCTTTTGTGCAGAAAACAGTAACACTTGTTCAGAACGAAAGAAAGCACAGAGCCCCATATTTTATGTTGTCCTGGAGAGCTTGCAGAGCACTGGGGAAAAGCAGGCAGAGAATTCCCTGCTAGCACCTTCTCTGTGCCTGGGAAGCAGAAGTGTTCACATTGCTTCGCAGAATCGCTTTTGTGCAGAAAACACTAACACTTGTTCAGAACAAAAGAAAGCACAGTGCCCCAGATTTTATGTTGTCCTAGAGAGCTTGCAGAGCACTGGGGAAAGGCAGGCAGAGAATTCCCTGCTAGCACCTTCTCTGTGCCTGTTCCCATTGCTTAGCAGAATCGCTTTTGTGCAGAAAACAGTAACACTTGTTCAGAACGAAAGAAAGCACAGAGCCCCAGATTTTATGTTGTCCTGGAGAGCTTGCAGAGCAGTGGGGAAAGGCAGGCAGAGAATTCCCTGCTAGCACCTTCTCTGTGCCTGTTTACATTGCTTCGCAGCATCGCTTTTGTGCAGAAAACAGTAACACTTGTTCAGAACGAAAGAAAGCACAGAGCCCCAGATTTTATGTTGTCCTGGAGAGCTTGCAGAGCACTGGGGAAAAGCAGGCAGAGAATTCCCTGCTAGCACCTTCTCTGTGCCTGGGAAGCAGAAGTGTTCACATTGCTTCGCAGAATCGCTTTTGTGCAGAAAACACTAACACTTGTTCAGAACGAAAGAAAGCACAGAGCCCCAGATTTTATGTTGTCCTGGAGAGCTTGCAGAGCACTGGGGAAAGGCAGGCAGAGAATTCCCTGCTAGCACCTTCTCTGTGCCTGTTCACATTGCTTGGCAGAATCGCTTTTGCGCAGAAAACAGTAACACTTGTTCAGAACGAAAGAAAGCACAGAGCCCCATATTTTATGTTGTCCTGGAGAGCTTGCAGAGCACTGGGGAAAAGCAGGCAGAGAATTCCCTGCTAGCACCTTCTCTGTGCCTGGGAAGCAGAAGTGTTCACATTGCTTGGCAGAATCGCTTTTGTGCAGAAAACAGTAACACTTGTTCAGAACGAAAGAAAGCACAGAGCCCCAGATTTTATGTTGTCCTGGAGAGCTTGCAGAGCACTGGGGAAAAGCAGGCAGAGAATTCCCTGCTAGCACCTTCTCTGTGCCTGGGAAGCAGAAGTGTTCACATTGCTTCGCAGAATCGCTTTTGTGCAGAAAACACTAACACTTGTTCAGATCGAAAGAAAGCACAGATCCCCAGATTTTATGTTTTCCTGGAGAGCTTGCAGAGCACTGGGGAAAGGCAGGCAGAGAATTCCCTGCTAGCACCTTCTCTGTGCCTGGGAAGCAGAAGTGTTCACATTGCTTCGCAGAATCACTTTTGTGCAGAAAACAGTAACACTTGTTCAGAACGAAAGAAAGCACAGAGCCCCAGATTTTATGTTGTCCTGGAGAGCTTGCAGAGCACTGGGGAAAAGCAGGCAGAGAATTCCCTGCTAGCACCTTCTCTGTGCCTGGGAAGCAGAAGTGTTCACATTGCTTCGCAGAATCGCTTTTGTGCAGAAAACACTAACACTTGTTCAGAACGAAAGAAAGCACAGAGCCCCAGATTTTATGTTGTCCTGGAGAGCTTGCAGAGCACTGGGGAAAGGCAGGCAGAGAATTCCCTACTAGCACCTTCTCTGTGCCTGGGAAGCAGAAGTGTTCACATTGCTTCGCAGAATCGCTTTTGTGCAGAAAACACTAACACTTGTTCAGAACAAAAGAAAGCACAGTGCCCCAGATTTTATGTTGTCCTGGAGAGGTTGCAGAGCAGTGGGGAAAGGCAGGCAGAGAATTCCCTGCTAGCACCTTCTCTGTGCCTGGGAAGCAGAAGTGTTCACATTGCTTCTCAGAATCGCTTTTGTGCAGAAAACACTAACACTTGTTCAGAACGAAAGAAAGCACAGAGCCCCAGATTTTATGTTGTCCTGGAGAGCTTGCAGAGCACTGGGGAAAGGCAGGCAGAGAATTCCCTGCTAGCACCTTCTCTGTGCCTGGGAAGCAGAAGTGTTCACATTGCTTCGCAGAATCGCTTTTGTGCAGAAAACACTAACACTTGTTCAGAACAAAAGAAAGCACAGTGCCCCAGATTTTATGTTGTCCTGGAGAGGTTGCAGAGCAGTGGGGAAAGGCAGGCAGAGAATTCCCTGCTAGCACCTTCTCTGTGCCTGTTTACATTGCTTCGCAGCATCGCTTTTGTGCAGAAAACACTAACACTTGTTCAGATCGAAAGAAAGCACAGATCCCCAGATTTTATGTTGTCCTGGAGAGCTTGCAGAGCACTGGGGAAAGGCAGGCAGAGAATTCCCTGCTAGCACCTTCTCTGTGCCTGGGAAGCAGAAGTGTTCACATTGCTTCGCAGAATCACTTTTGTGCAGAAAACAGTAACACTTGTTCAGAACGAAAGAAAGCACAGAGCCCCAGATTTTATGTTGTCCTGGAGAGCTTGCAGAGCACTGGGGAAAAGCAGGCAGAGAATTCCCTGCTAGCACCTTCTCTGTGCCTGGGAAGCAGAAGTGTTCACATTGCTTCGCAGAATCGCTTTTGTGCAGAAAACACTAACACTTGTTCAGATCGAAAGAAAGCACAGAGCCCCAGATTTTATGTTGTCCTGGAGAGCTTGCAGAGCACTGGGGAAAGGCAGGCAGAGAATTCCCTGCTAGCACCTTCTCTGTGCCTGGGAAGCAGAAGTGTTCACATTGCTTCGCAGAATCGCTTTTGTGCAGAAAACACTAACACTTGTTCAGAACAAAAGAAAGCACAGTGCCCCAGATTTTATGTTGTCCTGGAGAGGTTGCAGAGCAGTGGGGAAAGGCAGGCAGAGAATTCCCTGCTAGCACCTTCTCTGTGCCTGTTTACATTGCTTCGCAGCATCGCTTTTGTGCAGAAAACACTAACACTTGTTCAGAACGAAAGAAAGCACAGAGCCCCAGATTTTATGTTGTCCTGGAGATCTTGCAGAGCACTGGGGAAAAGCAGGCAGAGAATTCCCTGCTAGCACCTTCTCTGTGCCTGGGAAGCAGAAGTGTTCACATTGCTTCGCAGAATCGCTTTTGTGCAGAAAACACTAACACTTGTTCAGAACGAAAGAAAGCACAGAGCCCCAGATTTTATGTTGTCCTGGAGAGCTTGCAGAGCACTGGGGAAAAGCAGGCAGAGAATTCCCTGCTAGCACCTTCTCTGTGCCTGTTCACATTGCTTGGCAGAATCGCTTTTGTGCAGAAAACAGTAACACTTGTTCAGAACGAAAGAAAGCACAGAGCCCCAGATTTTATGTTGTCCTGGAGAGCTTGCAGAGCAGTGGGGAAAGGCAGGCAGAGAATTCCCTGCTAGCACCTTCTCTGTGCCTGTTTACATTGCTTCGCAGCATCGCTTTTGTGCAGAAAACAGTAACACTTGTTCAGAACGAAAGAAAGCACAGAGCCCCATATTTTATGTTGTCCTGGAGAGCTTGCAGAGCACTGGGGAAAAGCAGGCAGAGAATTCCCTGCTAGCACCTTCTCTGTGCCTGGGAAGCAGAAGTGTTCACATTGCTTCGCAGAATCGCTTTTGTGCAGAAAACACTAACACTTGTTCAGAACAAAAGAAAGCACAGTGCCCCAGATTTTATGTTGTCCTGGAGAGGTTGCAGAGCAGTGGGGAAAGGCAGGCAGAGAATTCCCTGCTAGCACCTTCTCTGTGCCTGTTTACATTGCTTCGCAGCATCGCTTTTGTGCAGAAAACACTAACACTTGTTCAGAACGAAAGAAAGCACAGAGCCCCAGATTTTATGTTGTCCTGGAGATCTTGCAGAGCACTGGGGAAAAGCAGGCAGAGAATTCCCTGCTAGCACCTTCTCTGTGCCTGGGAAGCAGAAGTGTTCACATTGCTTCGCAGAATCGCTTTTGTGCAGAAAACACTAACACTTGTTCAGAACGAAAGAAAGCACAGAGCCCCAGATTTTATGTTGTCCTGGAGAGCTTGCAGAGCACTGGGGAAAAGCAGGCAGAGAATTCCCTGCTAGCACCTTCTCTGTGCCTGTTCACATTGCTTGGCAGAATCGCTTTTGTGCAGAAAACAGTAACACTTGTTCAGAACGAAAGAAAGCACAGAGCCCCATATTTTATGTTGTCCTGGAGAGCTTGCAGAGCACTGGGGAAAAGCAGGCAGAGAATTCCCTGCTAGCACCTTCTCTGTGCCTGGGAAGCAGAAGTGTTCACATTGCTTCGCAGAATCGCTTTTGTGCAGAAAACACTAACACTTGTTCAGAACAAAAGAAAGCACAGTGCCCCAGATTTTATGTTGTCCTAGAGAGCTTGCAGAGCACTGGGGAAAGGCAGGCAGAGAATTCCCTGCTAGCACCTTCTCTGTGCCTGTTCCCATTGCTTAGCAGAATCGCTTTTGTGCAGAAAACAGTAACACTTGTTCAGAACGAAAGAAAGCACAGAGCCCCAGATTTTATGTTGTCCTGGAGAGCTTGCAGAGCAGTGGGGAAAGGCAGGCAGAGAATTCCCTGCTAGCACCTTCTCTGTGCCTGTTTACATTGCTTCGCAGCATCGCTTTTGTGCAGAAAACAGTAACACTTGTTCAGAACGAAAGAAAGCACAGAGCCCCATATTTTATGTTGTCCTGGAGAGCTTGCAGAGCACTGGGGAAAAGCAGGCAGAGAATTCCCTGCTAGCACCTTCTCTGTGCCTGGGAAGCAGAAGTGTTCACATTGCTTCGCAGAATCGCTTTTGTGCAGAAAACACTAACACTTGTTCAGAACGAAAGAAAGCACAGAGCCCCAGATTTTATGTTGTCCTGGAGAGCTTGCAGAGCACTGGGGAAAGGCAGGCAGAGAATTCCCTGCTAGCACCTTCTCTGTGCCTGTTCACATTGCTTGGCAGAATCGCTTTTGCGCAGAAAACAGTAACACTTGTTCAGAACGAAAGAAAGCACAGAGCCCCATATTTTATGTTGTCCTGGAGAGCTTGCAGAGCACTGGGGAAAAGCAGGCAGAGAATTCCCTGCTAGCACCTTCTCTGTGCCTGGGAAGCAGAAGTGTTCACATTGCTTGGCAGAATCGCTTTTGTGCAGAAAACAGTAACACTTGTTCAGAACGAAAGAAAGCACAGAGCCCCAGATTTTATGTTGTCCTGGAGAGCTTGCAGAGCACTGGGGAAAAGCAGGCAGAGAATTCCCTGCTAGCACCTTCTCTGTGCCTGGGAAGCAGAAGTGTTCACATTGCTTCGCAGAATCGCTTTTGTGCAGAAAACACTAACACTTGTTCAGATCGAAAGAAAGCACAGATCCCCAGATTTTATGTTTTCCTGGAGAGCTTGCAGAGCACTGGGGAAAGGCAGGCAGAGAATTCCCTGCTAGCACCTTCTCTGTGCCTGGGAAGCAGAAGTGTTCACATTGCTTCGCAGAATCACTTTTGTGCAGAAAACAGTAACACTTGTTCAGAACGAAAGAAAGCACAGAGCCCCAGATTTTATGTTGTCCTGGAGAGCTTGCAGAGCACTGGGGAAAAGCAGGCAGAGAATTCCCTGCTAGCACCTTCTCTGTGCCTGGGAAGCAGAAGTGTTCACATTGCTTCGCAGAATCGCTTTTGTGCAGAAAACACTAACACTTGTTCAGAACGAAAGAAAGCACAGAGCCCCAGATTTTATGTTGTCCTGGAGAGCTTGCAGAGCACTGGGGAAAGGCAGGCAGAGAATTCCCTACTAGCACCTTCTCTGTGCCTGGGAAGCAGAAGTGTTCACATTGCTTCGCAGAATCGCTTTTGTGCAGAAAACACTAACACTTGTTCAGAACAAAAGAAAGCACAGTGCCCCAGATTTTATGTTGTCCTGGAGAGGTTGCAGAGCAGTGGGGAAAGGCAGGCAGAGAATTCCCTGCTAGCACCTTCTCTGTGCCTGGGAAGCAGAAGTGTTCACATTGCTTCTCAGAATCGCTTTTGTGCAGAAAACACTAACACTTGTTCAGAACGAAAGAAAGCACAGAGCCCCAGATTTTATGTTGTCCTGGAGAGCTTGCAGAGCACTGGGGAAAGGCAGGCAGAGAATTCCCTGCTAGCACCTTCTCTGTGCCTGTTCACATTGCTTGGCAGAATCGCTTTTGCGCAGAAAACAGTAACACTTGTTCAGAACGAAAGAAAGCACAGAGCCCCAGATTTTATGTTGTCCTGGAGAGCTTGCAGAGCACTGGGGAAAAGCAGGCAGAGAATTCCCTGCTAGCACCTTCTCTGTGCCTGGGAAGCAGAAGTGTTCACATTGCTTCGCAGAATCGCTTTTGTGCAGAAAACAGTAACACTTGTTCAGAACGAAAGAAAGCACAGAGCCCCAGATTTTATGTTGTCCTGGAGAGCTTGCAGAGCACTGGGGAAAAGCAGGCAGAGAATTCCCTGCTAGCACCTTCTCTGTGCCTGGGAAGCAGAAGTGTTCACATTGCTTCGCAGAATCGCTTTTGTGCAGAAAACACTAACACTTGTTCAGAACGAAAGAAAGCACAGAGCCCCAGATTTTATGTTGTCCTGGAGAGCTTGCAGAGCACTGGGGAAAGGCAGGCAGAGAATTCCCTGCTAGCACCTTCTCTGTGCCTGTTCACATTGCTTGGCAGAATCGCTTTTGCGCAGAAAACAGTAACACTTGTTCAGAACGAAAGAAAGCACAGAGCCCCAGATTTTATGTTGTCCTGGAGAGCTTGCAGAGCACTGGGGAAAAGCAGGCAGAGAATTCCCTGCTAGCACCTTCTCTGTGCCTGGGAAGCAGAAGTGTTCACATTGCTTCGCAGAATCGCTTTTGTGCAGAAAACAGTAACACTTGTTCAGAACGAAAGAAAGCACAGAGCCCCAGATTTTATGTTGTCCTGGAGAGCTTGCAGAGCACTGGGGAAAAGCAGGCAGAGAATTCCCTGCTAGCACCTTCTCTGTGCCTGGGAAGCAGAAGTGTTCACATTGCTTCGCAGAATCGCTTTTGTGCAGAAAACACTAACACTTGTTCAGATCGAAAGAAAGCACAGATCCCCAGATTTTATGTTTTCCTGGAGAGCTTGCAGAGCACTGGGGAAAGGCAGGCAGAGAATTCCCTGCTAGCACCTTCTCTGTGCCTGGGAAGCAGAAGTGTTCACATTGCTTCGCAGAATCACTTTTGTGCAGAAAACACTAACACTTGTTCAGAACGAAAGAAAGCACAGAGCCCCAGATTTTATGTTGTCCTGGAGAGCTTGCAGAGCACTGGGGAAAAGCAGGCAGAGAATTCCCTGCTAGCACCTTCTCTGTGCCTGGGAAGCAGAAGTGTTCACATTGCTTCGCAGAATCGCTTTTGTGCAGAAAACACTAACACTTGTTCAGAACGAAAGAAAGCACAGAGCCCCAGATTTTATGTTGTCCTGGAGAGCTTGCAGAGCACTGGGGAAAGGCAGGCAGAGAATTCCCTGCTAGCACCTTCTCTGTGCCTGTTCACATTGCTTGGCAGAATCGCTTTTGCGCAGAAAACAGTAACACTTGTTCAGAACGAAAGAAAGCACAGAGCCCCAGATTTTATGTTGTCCTGGAGAGCTTGCAGAGCACTGGGGAAAAGCAGGCAGAGAATTCCCTGCTAGCACCTTCTCTGTGCCTGGGAAGCAGAAGTGTTCACATTGCTTTGCAGAATCGCTTTTGTGCAGAAAACACTAACACTTGTTCAGAACAAAAGAAAGCACAGTGCCCCAGATTTTATGTTGTCCTGGAGAGCTTGCAGAGCACTGGGGAAAGGCAGGCAGAGAATTCCCTGCTAGCACCTTCTCTGTGCCTGTTTACATTGCTTCGCAGCATCGCTTTTGTGCAGAAAACACTAACACTTGTTCAGAACGAAAGAAAGCACAGAGCCCCAGATTTTATGTTGTCCTGGAGAGCTTGCAGAGCACTGGGGAAAAGCAGGCAGAGAATTCCCTGCTAGCACCTTCTCTGTGCCTGGGAAGCAGAAGTGTTCACATTGCTTGGCAGAATCGCTTTTGTGCAGAAAACAGTAACACTTGTTCAGAACGAAAGAAAGCACAGAGCCCCAGATTTTATGTTGTCCTGGAGAGCTTGCAGAGCAGTGGGGAAAGGCAGGCAGAGAATTCCCTGCTAGCACCTTCTCTGTGCCTGTTTACATTGCTTCGCAGCATCGCTTTTGTGCAGAAAACAGTAACACTTGTTCAGAACGAAAGAAAGCACAGAGCCCCAGATTTTATGTTGTCCTGGAGAGGTTGCAGAGCAGTGGGGAAAGGCAGGCAGAGAATTCCCTGCTAGCACCTTCTCTGTGCCTGGGAAGCAGAAGTGTTCACATTGCTTCTCAGAATCGCTTTTGTGCAGAAAACACTAACACTTGTTCAGAACGAAAGAAAGCACAGAGCCCCAGATTTTATGTTGTCCTGGAGAGCTTGCAGAGCACTGGGGAAAGGCAGGCAGAGAATTCCCTGCTAGCACCTTCTCTGTGCCTGTTCACATTGCTTGGCAGAATCGCTTTTGCGCAGAAAACAGTAACACTTGTTCAGAACGAAAGAAAGCACAGAGCCCCAGATTTTATGTTGTCCTGGAGAGCTTGCAGAGCACTGGGGAAAAGCAGGCAGAGAATTCCCTGCTAGCACCTTCTCTGTGCCTGGGAAGCAGAAGTGTTCACATTGCTTCGCAGAATCGCTTTTGTGCAGAAAACAGTAACACTTGTTCAGAACGAAAGAAAGCACAGAGCCCCAGATTTTATGTTGTCCTGGAGAGCTTGCAGAGCACTGGGGAAAAGCAGGCAGAGAATTCCCTGCTAGCACCTTCTCTGTGCCTGGGAAGCAGAAGTGTTCACATTGCTTCGCAGAATCGCTTTTGTGCAGAAAACACTAACACTTGTTCAGAACGAAAGAAAGCACAGAGCCCCAGATTTTATGTTGTCCTGGAGAGCTTGCAGAGCACTGGGGAAAGGCAGGCAGAGAATTCCCTGCTAGCACCTTCTCTGTGCCTGTTCACATTGCTTGGCAGAATCGCTTTTGCGCAGAAAACAGTAACACTTGTTCAGAACGAAAGAAAGCACAGAGCCCCAGATTTTATGTTGTCCTGGAGAGCTTGCAGAGCACTGGGGAAAAGCAGGCAGAGAATTCCCTGCTAGCACCTTCTCTGTGCCTGGGAAGCAGAAGTGTTCACATTGCTTCGCAGAATCGCTTTTGTGCAGAAAACACTAACACTTGTTCAGATCGAAAGAAAGCACAGATCCCCAGATTTTATGTTTTCCTGGAGAGCTTGCAGAGCACTGGGGAAAGGCAGGCAGAGAATTCCCTGCTAGCACCTTCTCTGTGCCTGGGAAGCAGAAGTGTTCACATTGCTTCGCAGAATCACTTTTGTGCAGAAAACACTAACACTTGTTCAGAACGAAAGAAAGCACAGAGCCCCAGATTTTATGTTGTCCTGGAGAGCTTGCAGAGCACTGGGGAAAAGCAGGCAGAGAATTCCCTGCTAGCACCTTCTCTGTGCCTGGGAAGCAGAAGTGTTCACATTGCTTCGCAGAATCGCTTTTGTGCAGAAAACACTAACACTTGTTCAGAACGAAAGAAAGCACAGAGCCCCAGATTTTATGTTGTCCTGGAGAGCTTGCAGAGCACTGGGGAAAGGCAGGCAGAGAATTCCCTGCTAGCACCTTCTCTGTGCCTGTTCACATTGCTTGGCAGAATCGCTTTTGCGCAGAAAACAGTAACACTTGTTCAGAACGAAAGAAAGCACAGAGCCCCAGATTTTATGTTGTCCTGGAGAGCTTGCAGAGCACTGGGGAAAAGCAGGCAGAGAATTCCCTGCTAGCACCTTCTCTGTGCCTGGGAAGCAGAAGTGTTCACATTGCTTTGCAGAATCGCTTTTGTGCAGAAAACACTAACACTTGTTCAGAACGAAAGAAAGCACAGTGCCCCAGATTTTATGTTGTCCTGGAGAGCTTGCAGAGCACTGGGGAAAGGCAGGCAGAGAATTCCCTGCTAGCACCTTCTCTGTGCCTGTTTACATTGCTTCGCAGCATCGCTTTTGTGCAGAAAACACTAACACTTGTTCAGAACGAAAGAAAGCACAGAGCCCCAGATTTTATGTTGTCCTGGAGAGCTTGCAGAGCACTGGGGAAAAGCAGGCAGAGAATTCCCTGCTAGCACCTTCTCTGTGCCTGGGAAGCAGAAGTGTTCACATTGCTTGGCAGAATCGCTTTTGTGCAGAAAACAGTAACACTTGTTCAGAACGAAAGAAAGCACAGAGCCCCAGATTTTATGTTGTCCTGGAGAGCTTGCAGAGCAGTGGGGAAAGGCAGGCAGAGAATTCCCTGCTAGCACCTTCTCTGTGCCTGTTTACATTGCTTCGCAGAATCGCTTTTGTGCAGAAAACAGTAACACTTGTTCAGAACGAAAGAAAGCACAGAGCCCCAGATTTTATGTTGTCCTGGAGAGCTTGCAGAGCACTGGGGAAAAGCAGGCAGAGAATTCCCTGCTAGCACCTTCTCTGTGCCTGGGAAGCAGAAGTGTTCACATTGCTTCGCAGAATCGCTTTTGTGCAGAAAACAGTAACACTTGTTCAGAACGAAAGAAAGCACAGAGCCCCAGATTTTATGTTGTCCTGGAGAGCTTGCAGAGCACTGGGGAAAAGCAGGCAGAGAATTCCCTGCTAGCACCTTCTCTGTGCCTGGGAAGCAGAAGTGTTCACATTGCTTCGCAGAATCGCTTTTGTGCAGAAAACAGTAACACTTGTTCAGAACGAAAGAAAGCACAGAGCCCCAGATTTTATGTTGTCCTGGAGAGCTTGCAGAGCACTGGGGAAAAGCAGGCAGAGAATTCCCTGCTAGCACCTTCTCTGTGCCTGGGAAGCAGAAGTGTTCACATTGCTTCGCAGAATCGCTTTTGTGCAGAAAACACTAACACTTGTTCAGAACGAAAGAAAGCACAGAGCCCCAGATTTTATGTTGTCCTGGAGAGCTTGCAGAGCACTGGGGAAAGGCAGGCAGAGAATTCCCTGCTAGCACCTTCTCTGTGCCTGTTCACATTGCTTGGCAGAATCGCTTTTGCGCAGAAAACAGTAACACTTGTTCAGAACGAAAGAAAGCACAGAGCCCCAGATTTTATGTTGTCCTGGAGAGCTTGCAGAGCACTGGGGAAAAGCAGGCAGAGAATTCCCTGCTAGCACCTTCTCTGTGCCTGGGAAGCAGAAGTGTTCACATTGCTTCGCAGAATCGCTTTTGTGCAGAAAACAGTAACACTTGTTCAGAACGAAAGAAAGCACAGAGCCCCAGATTTTATGTTGTCCTGGAGAGCTTGCAGAGCACTGGGGAAAAGCAGGCAGAGAATTCCCTGCTAGCACCTTCTCTGTGCCTGGGAAGCAGAAGTGTTCACATTGCTTCGCAGAATCGCTTTTGTGCAGAAAACACTAACACTTGTTCAGATCGAAAGAAAGCACAGATCCCCAGATTTTATGTTTTCCTGGAGAGCTTGCAGAGCACTGGGGAAAGGCAGGCAGAGAATTCCCTGCTAGCACCTTCTCTGTGCCTGGGAAGCAGAAGTGTTCACATTGCTTCGCAGAATCACTTTTGTGCAGAAAACACTAACACTTGTTCAGAACGAAAGAAAGCACAGAGCCCCAGATTTTATGTTGTCCTGGAGAGCTTGCAGAGCACTGGGGAAAAGCAGGCAGAGAATTCCCTGCTAGCACCTTCTCTGTGCCTGGGAAGCAGAAGTGTTCACATTGCTTCGCAGAATCGCTTTTGTGCAGAAAACACTAACACTTGTTCAGAACGAAAGAAAGCACAGAGCCCCAGATTTTATGTTGTCCTGGAGAGCTTGCAGAGCACTGGGGAAAGGCAGGCAGAGAATTCCCTGCTAGCACCTTCTCTGTGCCTGTTCACATTGCTTGGCAGAATCGCTTTTGCGCAGAAAACAGTAACACTTGTTCAGAACGAAAGAAAGCACAGAGCCCCAGATTTTATGTTGTCCTGGAGAGCTTGCAGAGCACTGGGGAAAAGCAGGCAGAGAATTCCCTGCTAGCACCTTCTCTGTGCCTGGGAAGCAGAAGTGTTCACATTGCTTTGCAGAATCGCTTTTGTGCAGAAAACACTAACACTTGTTCAGAACAAAAGAAAGCACAGTGCCCCAGATTTTATGTTGTCCTGGAGAGCTTGCAGAGCACTGGGGAAAGGCAGGCAGAGAATTCCCTGCTAGCACCTTCTCTGTGCCTGTTTACATTGCTTCGCAGCATCGCTTTTGTGCAGAAAACACTAACACTTGTTCAGAACGAAAGAAAGCACAGAGCCCCAGATTTTATGTTGTCCTGGAGAGCTTGCAGAGCACTGGGGAAAAGCAGGCAGAGAATTCCCTGCTAGCACCTTCTCTGTGCCTGGGAAGCAGAAGTGTTCACATTGCTTGGCAGAATCGCTTTTGTGCAGAAAACAGTAACACTTGTTCAGAACGAAAGAAAGCACAGAGCCCCAGATTTTATGTTGTCCTGGAGAGCTTGCAGAGCAGTGGGGAAAGGCAGGCAGAGAATTCCCTGCTAGCACCTTCTCTGTGCCTGTTTACATTGCTTCGCAGCATCGCTTTTGTGCAGAAAACAGTAACACTTGTTCAGAACGAAAGAAAGCACAGAGCCCCAGATTTTATGTTGTCCTGGAGAGGTTGCAGAGCAGTGGGGAAAGGCAGGCAGAGAATTCCCTGCTAGCACCTTCTCTGTGCCTGGGAAGCAGAAGTGTTCACATTGCTTCTCAGAATCGCTTTTGTGCAGAAAACACTAACACTTGTTCAGAACGAAAGAAAGCACAGAGCCCCAGATTTTATGTTGTCCTGGAGAGCTTGCAGAGCACTGGGGAAAGGCAGGCAGAGAATTCCCTGCTAGCACCTTCTCTGTGCCTGTTCACATTGCTTGGCAGAATCGCTTTTGCGCAGAAAACAGTAACACTTGTTCAGAACGAAAGAAAGCACAGAGCCCCAGATTTTATGTTGTCCTGGAGAGCTTGCAGAGCACTGGGGAAAAGCAGGCAGAGAATTCCCTGCTAGCACCTTCTCTGTGCCTGGGAAGCAGAAGTGTTCACATTGCTTCGCAGAATCGCTTTTGTGCAGAAAACAGTAACACTTGTTCAGAACGAAAGAAAGCACAGAGCCCCAGATTTTATGTTGTCCTGGAGAGCTTGCAGAGCACTGGGGAAAAGCAGGCAGAGAATTCCCTGCTAGCACCTTCTCTGTGCCTGGGAAGCAGAAGTGTTCACATTGCTTCGCAGAATCGCTTTTGTGCAGAAAACACTAACACTTGTTCAGAACGAAAGAAAGCACAGAGCCCCAGATTTTATGTTGTCCTGGAGAGCTTGCAGAGCACTGGGGAAAGGCAGGCAGAGAATTCCCTGCTAGCACCTTCTCTGTGCCTGTTCACATTGCTTGGCAGAATCGCTTTTGCGCAGAAAACAGTAACACTTGTTCAGAACGAAAGAAAGCACAGAGCCCCAGATTTTATGTTGTCCTGGAGAGCTTGCAGAGCACTGGGGAAAAGCAGGCAGAGAATTCCCTGCTAGCACCTTCTCTGTGCCTGGGAAGCAGAAGTGTTCACATTGCTTCGCAGAATCGCTTTTGTGCAGAAAACACTAACACTTGTTCAGATCGAAAGAAAGCACAGATCCCCAGATTTTATGTTTTCCTGGAGAGCTTGCAGAGCACTGGGGAAAGGCAGGCAGAGAATTCCCTGCTAGCACCTTCTCTGTGCCTGGGAAGCAGAAGTGTTCACATTGCTTCGCAGAATCGCTTTTGTGCAGAAAACACTAACACTTGTTCAGAACGAAAGAAAGCACAGAGCCCCAGATTTTATGTTGTCCTGGAGAGCTTGCAGAGCACTGGGGAAAAGCAGGCAGAGAATTCCCTGCTAGCACCTTCTCTGTGCCTGGGAAGCAGAAGTGTTCACATTGCTTCGCAGAATCGCTTTTGTGCAGAAAACACTAACACTTGTTCAGAACGAAAGAAAGCACAGAGCCCCAGATTTTATGTTGTCCTGGAGAGCTTGCAGAGCACTGGGGAAAGGCAGGCAGAGAATTCCCTGCTAGCACCTTCTCTGTGCCTGTTCACATTGCTTGGCAGAATCGCTTTTGCGCAGAAAACAGTAACACTTGTTCAGAACGAAAGAAAGCACAGAGCCCCAGATTTTATGTTGTCCTGGAGAGCTTGCAGAGCACTGGGGAAAAGCAGGCAGAGAATTCCCTGCTAGCACCTTCTCTGTGCCTGGGAAGCAGAAGTGTTCACATTGCTTTGCAGAATCGCTTTTGTGCAGAAAACACTAACACTTGTTCAGAACAAAAGAAAGCACAGTGCCCCAGATTTTATGTTGTCCTGGAGAGCTTGCAGAGCACTGGGGAAAGGCAGGCAGAGAATTCCCTGCTAGCACCTTCTCTGTGCCTGTTTACATTGCTTCGCAGCATCGCTTTTGTGCAGAAAACACTAACACTTGTTCAGAACGAAAGAAAGCACAGAGCCCCAGATTTTATGTTGTCCTGGAGAGCTTGCAGAGCACTGGGGAAAAGCAGGCAGAGAATTCCCTGCTAGCACCTTCTCTGTGCCTGGGAAGCAGAAGTGTTCACATTGCTTGGCAGAATCGCTTTTGTGCAGAAAACAGTAACACTTGTTCAGAACGAAAGAAAGCACAGAGCCCCAGATTTTATGTTGTCCTGGAGAGCTTGCAGAGCAGTGGGGAAAGGCAGGCAGAGAATTCCCTGCTAGCACCTTCTCTGTGCCTGTTTACATTGCT
Organism: Strix uralensis; assembly: GCF_047716275.1. Lineage (NCBI taxonomy): Eukaryota > Metazoa > Chordata > Aves > Strigiformes > Strigidae > Strix > Strix uralensis. The sequence continues at coordinate 1,938,442 of NC_133993.1, forward strand.
TCGCAGCATCGCTTTTGTGCAGAAAACAGTAACACTTGTTCAGAACGAAAGAAAGCACAGAGCCCCAGATTTTATGTTGTCCTGGAGAGGTTGCAGAGCAGTGGGGAAAGGCAGGCAGAGAATTCCCTGCTAGCACCTTCTCTGTGCCTGGGAAGCAGAAGTGTTCACATTGCTTCTCAGAATCGCTTTTGTGCAGAAAACACTAACACTTGTTCAGAACGAAAGAAAGCACAGAGCCCCAGATTTTATGTTGTCCTGGAGAGCTTGCAGAGCACTGGGGAAAGGCAGGCAGAGAATTCCCTGCTAGCACCTTCTCTGTGCCTGTTCACATTGCTTGGCAGAATCGCTTTTGCGCAGAAAACAGTAACACTTGTTCAGAACGAAAGAAAGCACAGAGCCCCAGATTTTATGTTGTCCTGGAGAGCTTGCAGAGCACTGGGGAAAAGCAGGCAGAGAATTCCCTGCTAGCACCTTCTCTGTGCCTGGGAAGCAGAAGTGTTCACATTGCTTCGCAGAATCGCTTTTGTGCAGAAAACAGTAACACTTGTTCAGAACGAAAGAAAGCACAGAGCCCCAGATTTTATGTTGTCCTGGAGAGCTTGCAGAGCACTGGGGAAAAGCAGGCAGAGAATTCCCTGCTAGCACCTTCTCTGTGCCTGGGAAGCAGAAGTGTTCACATTGCTTCGCAGAATCGCTTTTGTGCAGAAAACACTAACACTTGTTCAGAACGAAAGAAAGCACAGAGCCCCAGATTTTATGTTGTCCTGGAGAGCTTGCAGAGCACTGGGGAAAGGCAGGCAGAGAATTCCCTGCTAGCACCTTCTCTGTGCCTGTTCACATTGCTTGGCAGAATCGCTTTTGCGCAGAAAACAGTAACACTTGTTCAGAACGAAAGAAAGCACAGAGCCCCAGATTTTATGTTGTCCTGGAGAGCTTGCAGAGCACTGGGGAAAAGCAGGCAGAGAATTCCCTGCTAGCACCTTCTCTGTGCCTGGGAAGCAGAAGTGTTCACATTGCTTCGCAGAATCGCTTTTGTGCAGAAAACAGTAACACTTGTTCAGAACGAAAGAAAGCACAGAGCCCCAGATTTTATGTTGTCCTGGAGAGCTTGCAGAGCACTGGGGAAAAGCAGGCAGAGAATTCCCTGCTAGCACCTTCTCTGTGCCTGGGAAGCAGAAGTGTTCACATTGCTTCGCAGAATCGCTTTTGTGCAGAAAACACTAACACTTGTTCAGATCGAAAGAAAGCACAGATCCCCAGATTTTATGTTTTCCTGGAGAGCTTGCAGAGCACTGGGGAAAGGCAGGCAGAGAATTCCCTGCTAGCACCTTCTCTGTGCCTGGGAAGCAGAAGTGTTCACATTGCTTCGCAGAATCACTTTTGTGCAGAAAACAGTAACACTTGTTCAGAACGAAAGAAAGCACAGAGCCCCAGATTTTATGTTGTCCTGGAGAGCTTGCAGAGCACTGGGGAAAAGCAGGCAGAGAATTCCCTGCTAGCACCTTCTCTGTGCCTGGGAAGCAGAAGTGTTCACATTGCTTTGCAGAATCGCTTTTGTGCAGAAAACACTAACACTTGTTCAGAACAAAAGAAAGCACAGTGCCCCAGATTTTATGTTGTCCTGGAGAGCTTGCAGAGCACTGGGGAAAGGCAGGCAGAGAATTCCCTGCTAGCACCTTCTCTGTGCCTGTTTACATTGCTTCGCAGCATCGCTTTTGTGCAGAAAACACTAACACTTGTTCAGAACGAAAGAAAGCACAGAGCCCCAGATTTTATGTTGTCCTGGAGAGCTTGCAGAGCACTGGGGAAAAGCAGGCAGAGAATTCCCTGCTAGCACCTTCTCTGTGCCTGGGAAGCAGAAGTGTTCACATTGCTTGGCAGAATCGCTTTTGTGCAGAAAACAGTAACACTTGTTCAGAACGAAAGAAAGCACAGAGCCCCAGATTTTATGTTGTCCTGGAGAGCTTGCAGAGCAGTGGGGAAAGGCAGGCAGAGAATTCCCTGCTAGCACCTTCTCTGTGCCTGTTTACATTGCTTCGCAGCATCGCTTTTGTGCAGAAAACAGTAACACTTGTTCAGAACGAAAGAAAGCACAGAGCCCCAGATTTTATGTTGTCCTGGAGAGCTTGCAGAGCACTGGGGAAAAGCAGGCAGAGAATTCCCTGCTAGCACCTTCTCTGTGCCTGGGAAGCAGAAGTGTTCACATTGCTTCGCAGAATCGCTTTTGTGCAGAAAACACTAACACTTGTTCAGAACGAAAGAAAGCACAGAGCCCCAGATTTTATGTTGTCCTGGAGAGCTTGCAGAGCACTGGGGAAAGGCAGGCAGAGAATTCCCTGCTAGCACCTTCTCTGTGCCTGTTCACATTGCTTGGCAGAATCGCTTTTGCGCAGAAAACAGTAACACTTGTTCAGAACGAAAGAAAGCACAGAGCCCCAGATTTTATGTTGTCCTGGAGAGCTTGCAGAGCACTGGGGAAAAGCAGGCAGAGAATTCCCTGCTAGCACCTTCTCTGTGCCTGGGAAGCAGAAGTGTTCACATTGCTTCGCAGAATCGCTTTTGTGCAGAAAACACTAACACTTGTTCAGATCGAAAGAAAGCACAGATCCCCAGATTTTATGTTTTCCTGGAGAGCTTGCAGAGCACTGGGGAAAGGCAGGCAGAGAATTCCCTGCTAGCACCTTCTCTGTGCCTGGGAAGCAGAAGTGTTCACATTGCTTCGCAGAATCACTTTTGTGCAGAAAACAGTAACACTTGTTCAGAACGAAAGAAAGCACAGAGCCCCAGATTTTATGTTGTCCTGGAGAGCTTGCAGAGCACTGGGGAAAAGCAGGCAGAGAATTCCCTGCTAGCACCTTCTCTGTGCCTGGGAAGCAGAAGTGTTCACATTGCTTTGCAGAATCGCTTTTGTGCAGAAAACACTAACACTTGTTCAGAACAAAAGAAAGCACAGTGCCCCAGATTTTATGTTGTCCTGGAGAGCTTGCAGAGCACTGGGGAAAGGCAGGCAGAGAATTCCCTGCTAGCACCTTCTCTGTGCCTGTTTACATTGCTTCGCAGCATCGCTTTTGTGCAGAAAACACTAACACTTGTTCAGAACGAAAGAAAGCACAGAGCCCCAGATTTTATGTTGTCCTGGAGAGCTTGCAGAGCACTGGGGAAAAGCAGGCAGAGAATTCCCTGCTAGCACCTTCTCTGTGCCTGGGAAGCAGAAGTGTTCACATTGCTTGGCAGAATCGCTTTTGTGCAGAAAACAGTAACACTTGTTCAGAACGAAAGAAAGCACAGAGCCCCAGATTTTATGTTGTCCTGGAGAGCTTGCAGAGCAGTGGGGAAAGGCAGGCAGAGAATTCCCTGCTAGCACCTTCTCTGTGCCTGTTTACATTGCTTCGCAGCATCGCTTTTGTGCAGAAAACAGTAACACTTGTTCAGAACGAAAGAAAGCACAGAGCCCCAGATTTTATGTTGTCCTGGAGAGCTTGCAGAGCACTGGGGAAAAGCAGGCAGAGAATTCCCTGCTAGCACCTTCTCTGTGCCTGGGAAGCAGAAGTGTTCACATTGCTTCGCAGAATCGCTTTTGTGCAGAAAACACTAACACTTGTTCAGAACGAAAGAAAGCACAGAGCCCCAGATTTTATGTTGTCCTGGAGAGCTTGCAGAGCACTGGGGAAAGGCAGGCAGAGAATTCCCTGCTAGCACCTTCTCTGTGCCTGTTCACATTGCTTGGCAGAATCGCTTTTGCGCAGAAAACAGTAACACTTGTTCAGAACGAAAGAAAGCACAGAGCCCCAGATTTTATGTTGTCCTGGAGAGCTTGCAGAGCACTGGGGAAAAGCAGGCAGAGAATTCCCTGCTAGCACCTTCTCTGTGCCTGGGAAGCAGAAGTGTTCACATTGCTTTGCAGAATCGCTTTTGTGCAGAAAACACTAACACTTGTTCAGAACGAAAGAAAGCACAGAGCCCCAGATTTTATGTTGTCCTGGAGAGCTTGCAGAGCACTGGGGAAAAGCAGGCAGAGAATTCCCTGCTAGCACCTTCTCTGTGCCTGGGAAGCAGAAGTGTTCACATTGCTTCTCAGAATCGCTTTTGTGCAGAAAACACTAACACTTGTTCAGAACGAAAGAAAGCACAGAGCCCCAGATTTTATGTTGTCCTGGAGAGCTTGCAGAGCACTGGGGAAAGGCAGGCAGAGAATTCCCTGCTAGCACCTTCTCTGTGCCTGGGAAGCAGAAGTGTTCACATTGCTTCGCAGAATCGCTTTTGTGCAGAAAACAGTAACACTTGTTCAGAACAAAAGAAAGCACAGAGCCCCAGATTTTATGTTGTCCTGGAGAGCTTGCAGAGCACTGGGGAAAGGCAGGCAGAGAATTCCCTGCTAGCACCTTCTCTGTGCCTGGGAAGCAGAAGTGTTCACATTGCTTCGCAGAATCGCTTTTGTGCAGAAAACACTAACACTTGTTCAGAACAAAAGAAAGCACAGTGCCCCAGATTTTATGTTGTCCTGGAGAGGTTGCAGAGCAGTGGGGAAAGGCAGGCAGAGAATTCCCTGCTAGCACCTTCTCTGTGCCTGTTTACATTGCTTCGCAGCATCGCTTTTGTGCAGAAAACACTAACACTTGTTCAGATCGAAAGAAAGCACAGATCCCCAGATTTTATGTTGTCCTGGAGAGCTTGCAGAGCACTGGGGAAAGGCAGGCAGAGAATTCCCTGCTAGCACCTTCTCTGTGCCTGGGAAGCAGAAGTGTTCACATTGCTTCGCAGAATCACTTTTGTGCAGAAAACAGTAACACTTGTTCAGAACGAAAGAAAGCACAGAGCCCCAGATTTTATGTTGTCCTGGAGAGCTTGCAGAGCACTGGGGAAAAGCAGGCAGAGAATTCCCTGCTAGCACCTTCTCTGTGCCTGGGAAGCAGAAGTGTTCACATTGCTTCGCAGAATCGCTTTTGTGCAGAAAACACTAACACTTGTTCAGATCGAAAGAAAGCACAGAGCCCCAGATTTTATGTTGTCCTGGAGAGCTTGCAGAGCACTGGGGAAAGGCAGGCAGAGAATTCCCTGCTAGCACCTTCTCTGTGCCTGGGAAGCAGAAGTGTTCACATTGCTTCGCAGAATCGCTTTTGTGCAGAAAACACTAACACTTGTTCAGAACAAAAGAAAGCACAGTGCCCCAGATTTTATGTTGTCCTGGAGAGGTTGCAGAGCAGTGGGGAAAGGCAGGCAGAGAATTCCCTGCTAGCACCTTCTCTGTGCCTGTTTACATTGCTTCGCAGCATCGCTTTTGTGCAGAAAACACTAACACTTGTTCAGAACGAAAGAAAGCACAGAGCCCCAGATTTTATGTTGTCCTGGAGATCTTGCAGAGCACTGGGGAAAAGCAGGCAGAGAATTCCCTGCTAGCACCTTCTCTGTGCCTGGGAAGCAGAAGTGTTCACATTGCTTCGCAGAATCGCTTTTGTGCAGAAAACACTAACACTTGTTCAGAACGAAAGAAAGCACAGAGCCCCAGATTTTATGTTGTCCTGGAGAGCTTGCAGAGCACTGGGGAAAAGCAGGCAGAGAATTCCCTGCTAGCACCTTCTCTGTGCCTGTTCACATTGCTTGGCAGAATCGCTTTTGTGCAGAAAACAGTAACACTTGTTCAGAACGAAAGAAAGCACAGAGCCCCATATTTTATGTTGTCCTGGAGAGCTTGCAGAGCACTGGGGAAAAGCAGGCAGAGAATTCCCTGCTAGCACCTTCTCTGTGCCTGGGAAGCAGAAGTGTTCACATTGCTTCGCAGAATCGCTTTTGTGCAGAAAACACTAACACTTGTTCAGAACAAAAGAAAGCACAGTGCCCCAGATTTTATGTTGTCCTAGAGAGCTTGCAGAGCACTGGGGAAAGGCAGGCAGAGAATTCCCTGCTAGCACCTTCTCTGTGCCTGTTCCCATTGCTTAGCAGAATCGCTTTTGTGCAGAAAACAGTAACACTTGTTCAGAACGAAAGAAAGCACAGAGCCCCAGATTTTATGTTGTCCTGGAGAGCTTGCAGAGCAGTGGGGAAAGGCAGGCAGAGAATTCCCTGCTAGCACCTTCTCTGTGCCTGTTTACATTGCTTCGCAGCATCGCTTTTGTGCAGAAAACAGTAACACTTGTTCAGAACGAAAGAAAGCACAGAGCCCCATATTTTATGTTGTCCTGGAGAGCTTGCAGAGCACTGGGGAAAAGCAGGCAGAGAATTCCCTGCTAGCACCTTCTCTGTGCCTGGGAAGCAGAAGTGTTCACATTGCTTCGCAGAATCGCTTTTGTGCAGAAAACAATAACACTTGTTCAGAACGAAAGAAAGCACAGAGCCCCAGATTTTATGTTGTCCTGGAGAGCTTGCAGAGCAGTGGGGAAAGGCAGGCAGAGAATTCCCTGCTAGCACCTTCTCTGTGCCTGTTTACATTGCTTCGCAGCATCGCTTTTGTGCAGAAAACAGTAACACTTGTTCAGAACGAAAGAAAGCACAGAGCCCCAGATTTTATGTTGTCCTGGAGAGCTTGCAGAGCACTGGGGAAAAGCAGGCAGAGAATTCCCTGCTAGCACCTTCTCTGTGCCTGGGAAGCAGAAGTGTTCACATTGCTTCGCAGAATCGCTTTTGTGCAGAAAACACTAACACTTGTTCAGAACGAAAGAAAGCACAGAGCCCCAGATTTTATGTTGTCCTGGAGAGCTTGCAGAGCACTGGGGAAAGGCAGGCAGAGAATTCCCTGCTAGCACCTTCTCTGTGCCTGTTCACATTGCTTGGCAGAATCGCTTTTGCGCAGAAAACAGTAACACTTGTTCAGAACGAAAGAAAGCACAGAGCCCCAGATTTTATGTTGTCCTGGAGAGCTTGCAGAGCACTGGGGAAAAGCAGGCAGAGAATTCCCTGCTAGCACCTTCTCTGTGCCTGGGAAGCAGAAGTGTTCACATTGCTTCGCAGAATCGCTTTTGTGCAGAAAACACTAACACTTGTTCAGAACGAAAGAAAGCACAGAGCCCCAGATTTTATGTTGTCCTGGAGAGCTTGCAGAGCACTGGGGAAAAGCAGGCAGAGAATTCCCTGCTAGCACCTTCTCTGTGCCTGGGAAGCAGAAGTGTTCACATTGCTTCTCAGAATCGCTTTTGTGCAGAAAACACTAACACTTGTTCAGAACGAAAGAAAGCACAGAGCCCCAGATTTTATGTTGTCCTGGAGAGCTTGCAGAGCACTGGGGAAAGGCAGGCAGAGAATTCCCTGCTAGCACCTTCTCTGTGCCTGGGAAGCAGAAGTGTTCACATTGCTTCGCAGAATCGCTTTTGTGCAGAAAACAGTAACACTTGTTCAGAACGAAAGAAAGCACAGAGCCCCAGATTTTATGTTGTCCTGGAGAGCTTGCAGAGCACTGGGGAAAGGCAGGCAGAGAATTCCCTGCTAGCACCTTCTCTGTGCCTGGGAAGCAGAAGTGTTCACATTGCTTCGCAGAATCGCTTTTGTGCAGAAAACACTAACACTTGTTCAGAACAAAAGAAAGCACAGTGCCCCAGATTTTATGTTGTCCTGGAGAGGTTGCAGAGCAGTGGGGAAAGGCAGGCAGAGAATTCCCTGCTAGCACCTTCTCTGTGCCTGTTTACATTGCTTCGCAGCATCGCTTTTGTGCAGAAAACACTAACACTTGTTCAGATCGAAAGAAAGCACAGATCCCCAGATTTTATGTTGTCCTGGAGAGCTTGCAGAGCACTGGGGAAAGGCAGGCAGAGAATTCCCTGCTAGCACCTTCTCTGTGCCTGGGAAGCAGAAGTGTTCACATTGCTTCGCAGAATCACTTTTGTGCAGAAAACAGTAACACTTGTTCAGAACGAAAGAAAGCACAGAGCCCCAGATTTTATGTTGTCCTGGAGAGCTTGCAGAGCACTGGGGAAAAGCAGGCAGAGAATTCCCTGCTAGCACCTTCTCTGTGCCTGGGAAGCAGAAGTGTTCACATTGCTTCGCAGAATCGCTTTTGTGCAGAAAACACTAACACTTGTTCAGATCGAAAGAAAGCACAGAGCCCCAGATTTTATGTTGTCCTGGAGAGCTTGCAGAGCACTGGGGAAAGGCAGGCAGAGAATTCCCTGCTAGCACCTTCTCTGTGCCTGGGAAGCAGAAGTGTTCACATTGCTTCGCAGAATCGCTTTTGTGCAGAAAACACTAACACTTGTTCAGAACAAAAGAAAGCACAGTGCCCCAGATTTTATGTTGTCCTGGAGAGGTTGCAGAGCAGTGGGGAAAGGCAGGCAGAGAATTCCCTGCTAGCACCTTCTCTGTGCCTGTTTACATTGCTTCGCAGCATCGCTTTTGTGCAGAAAACACTAACACTTGTTCAGAACGAAAGAAAGCACAGAGCCCCAGATTTTATGTTGTCCTGGAGATCTTGCAGAGCACTGGGGAAAAGCAGGCAGAGAATTCCCTGCTAGCACCTTCTCTGTGCCTGGGAAGCAGAAGTGTTCACATTGCTTCGCAGAATCGCTTTTGTGCAGAAAACAGTAACACTTGTTCAGAACGAAAGAAAGCACAGAGCCCCAGATTTTATGTTGTCCTGGAGAGCTTGCAGAGCACTGGGGAAAAGCAGGCAGAGAATTCCCTGCTAGCACCTTCTCTGTGCCTGTTCACATTGCTTGGCAGAATCGCTTTTGTGCAGAAAACAGTAACACTTGTTCAGAACGAAAGAAAGCACAGAGCCCCATATTTTATGTTGTCCTGGAGAGCTTGCAGAGCACTGGGGAAAAGCAGGCAGAGAATTCCCTGCTAGCACCTTCTCTGTGCCTGGGAAGCAGAAGTGTTCACATTGCTTCGCAGAATCGCTTTTGTGCAGAAAACACTAACACTTGTTCAGAACAAAAGAAAGCACAGTGCCCCAGATTTTATGTTGTCCTAGAGAGCTTGCAGAGCACTGGGGAAAGGCAGGCAGAGAATTCCCTGCTAGCACCTTCTCTGTGCCTGTTCCCATTGCTTAGCAGAATCGCTTTTGTGCAGAAAACAGTAACACTTGTTCAGAACGAAAGAAAGCACAGAGCCCCAGATTTTATGTTGTCCTGGAGAGCTTGCAGAGCAGTGGGGAAAGGCAGGCAGAGAATTCCCTGCTAGCACCTTCTCTGTGCCTGTTTACATTGCTTCGCAGCATCGCTTTTGTGCAGAAAACAGTAACACTTGTTCAGAACGAAAGAAAGCACAGAGCCCCATATTTTATGTTGTCCTGGAGAGCTTGCAGAGCACTGGGGAAAAGCAGGCAGAGAATTCCCTGCTAGCACCTTCTCTGTGCCTGGGAAGCAGAAGTGTTCACATTGCTTCGCAGAATCGCTTTTGTGCAGAAAACACTAACACTTGTTCAGAACAAAAGAAAGCACAGTGCCCCAGATTTTATGTTGTCCTGGAGAGGTTGCAGAGCAGTGGGGAAAGGCAGGCAGAGAATTCCCTGCTAGCACCTTCTCTGTGCCTGTTTACATTGCTTCGCAGCATCGCTTTTGTGCAGAAAACACTAACACTTGTTCAGAACGAAAGAAAGCACAGAGCCCCAGATTTTATGTTGTCCTGGAGATCTTGCAGAGCACTGGGAAAAAGCAGGCAGAGAATTCCCTGCTAGCACCTTCTCTGTGCCTGGGAAGCAGAAGTGTTCACATTGCTTCGCAGAATCGCTTTTGTGCAGAAAACACTAACACTTGTTCAGAACAAAAGAAAGCACAGAGCCCCAGATTTTATGTTGTCCTGGAGAGCTTGCAGAGCACTGGGGAAAGGCAGGCAGAGAATTCCCTACTAGCACCTTCTCTGTGCCTGGGAAGCAGAAGTGTTCACATTGCTTCGCAGAATCGCTTTTGTGCAGAAAACACTAACACTTGTTCAGAACAAAAGAAAGCACAGTGCCCCAGATTTTATGTTGTCCTGGAGAGGTTGCAGAGCAGTGGGGAAAGGCAGGCAGAGAATTCCCTGCTAGCACCTTCTCTGTGCCTGGGAAGCAGAAGTGTTCACATTGCTTCGCAGAATCGCTTTTGTGCAGAAAACAGTAACACTTGTTCAGAACGAAAGAAAGCACAGAGCCCCAGATTTTATGTTGTCCTGGAGAGCTTGCAGAGCACTGGGGAAAGGCAGGCAGAGAATTCCCTGCTAGCACCTTCTCTGTGCCTGTTCACATTGCTTGGCAGAATCGCTTTTGCGCAGAAAACAGTAACACTTGTTCAGAACGAAAGAAAGCACAGAGCCCCAGATTTTATGTTGTCCTGGAGAGCTTGCAGAGCACTGGGGAAAAGCAGGCAGAGAATTCCCTGCTAGCACCTTCTCTGTGCCTGGGAAGCAGAAGTGTTCACATTGCTTGGCAGAATCGCTTTTGTGCAGAAAACAGTAACACTTGTTCAGAACGAAAGAAAGCACAGAGCCCCAGATTTTATGTTGTCCTGGAGAGCTTGCAGAGCACTGGGGAAAAGCAGGCAGAGAATTCCCTGCTAGCACCTTCTCTGTGCCTGGGAAGCAGAAGTGTTCACATTGCTTCGCAGAATCGCTTTTGTGCAGAAAACACTAACACTTGTTCAGAACGAAAGAAAGCACAGAGCCCCAGATTTTATGTTGTCCTGGAGTGCTTGCAGAGCACTGGGGAAAGGCAGGCAGAGAATTCCCTGCTAGCACCTTCTCTGTGCCTGTTCACATTGCTTGGCAGAATCGCTTTTGCGCAGAAAACAGTAACACTTGTTCAGAACGAAAGAAAGCACAGAGCCCCAGATTTTATGTTGTCCTGGAGAGCTTGCAGAGCACTGGGGAAAAGCAGGCAGAGAATTCCCTGCTAGCACCTTCTCTGTGCCTGGGAAGCAGAAGTGTTCACATTGCTTGGCAGAATCGCTTTTGTGCAGAAAACAGTAACACTTGTTCAGAACGAAAGAAAGCACAGAGCCCCAGATTTTATGTTGTCCTGGAGAGCTTGCAGAGCACTGGGGAAAAGCAGGCAGAGAATTCCCTGCTAGCACCTTCTCTGTGCCTGGGAAGCAGAAGTGTTCACATTGCTTCGCAGAATCGCTTTTGTGCAGAAAACACTAACACTTGTTCAGATCGAAAGAAAGCACAGATCCCCAGATTTTATGTTTTCCTGGAGAGCTTGCAGAGCACTGGGGAAAGGCAGGCAGAGAATTCCCTGCTAGCACCTTCTCTGTGCCTGGGAAGCAGAAGTGTTCACATTGCTTCGCAGAATCGCTTTTGTGCAGAAAACAGTAACACTTGTTCAGAACGAAAGAAAGCACAGAGCCCCAGATTTTATGTTGTCCTGGAGAGCTTGCAGAGCACTGGGGAAAAGCAGGCAGAGAATTCCCTGCTAGCACCTTCTCTGTGCCTGGGAAGCAGAAGTGTTCACATTGCTTCGCAGAATCGCTTTTGTGCAGAAAACACTAACACTTGTTCAGATCGAAAGAAAGCACAGAGCCCCAGATTTTATGTTGTCCTGGAGAGCTTGCAGAGCACTGGGGAAAGGCAGGCAGAGAATTCCCTACTAGCACCTTCTCTGTGCCTGGGAAGCAGAAGTGTTCACATTGCTTCGCAGAATCGCTTTTGTGCAGAAAACACTAACACTTGTTCAGAACAAAAGAAAGCACAGTGCCCCAGATTTTATGTTGTCCTGGAGAGGTTGCAGAGCAGTGGGGAAAGGCAGGCAGAGAATTCCCTGCTAGCACCTTCTCTGTGCCTGGGAAGCAGAAGTGTTCACATTGCTTCGCAGAATCGCTTTTGTGCAGAAAACACTAACACTTGTTCAGAACGAAAGAAAGCACAGAGCCCCAGATTTTATGTTGTCCTGGAGAGCTTGCAGAGCACTGGGGAAAGGCAGGCAGAGAATTCCCTGCTAGCACCTTCTCTGTGCCTGTTCACATTGCTTGGCAGAATCGCTTTTGCGCAGAAAACAGTAACACTTGTTCAGAACGAAAGAAAGCACAGAGCCCCAGATTTTATGTTGTCCTGGAGAGCTTGCAGAGCACTGGGGAAAAGCAGGCAGAGAATTCCCTGCTAGCACCTTCTCTGTGCCTGGGAAGCAGAAGTGTTCACATTGCTTCGCAGAATCGCTTTTGTGCAGAAAACAGTAACACTTGTTCAGAACGAAAGAAAGCACAGAGCCCCAGATTTTATGTTGTCCTGGAGAGCTTGCAGAGCACTGGGGAAAAGCAGGCAGAGAATTCCCTGCTAGCACCTTCTCTGTGCCTGGGAAGCAGAAGTGTTCACATTGCTTCGCAGAATCGCTTTTGTGCAGAAAACACTAACACTTGTTCAGAACGAAAGAAAGCACAGAGCCCCAGATTTTATGTTGTCCTGGAGAGCTTGCAGAGCACTGGGGAAAGGCAGGCAGAGAATTCCCTGCTAGCACCTTCTCTGTGCCTGTTCACATTGCTTGGCAGAATCGCTTTTGCGCAGAAAACAGTAACACTTGTTCAGAACGAAAGAAAGCACAGAGCCCCAGATTTTATGTTGTCCTGGAGAGCTTGCAGAGCACTGGGGAAAAGCAGGCAGAGAATTCCCTGCTAGCACCTTCTCTGTGCCTGGGAAGCAGAAGTGTTCACATTGCTTCGCAGAATCGCTTTTGTGCAGAAAACAGTAACACTTGTTCAGAACGAAAGAAAGCACAGAGCCCCAGATTTTATGTTGTCCTGGAGAGCTTGCAGAGCACTGGGGAAAAGCAGGCAGAGAATTCCCTGCTAGCACCTTCTCTGTGCCTGGGAAGCAGAAGTGTTCACATTGCTTCGCAGAATCGCTTTTGTGCAGAAAACACTAACACTTGTTCAGATCGAAAGAAAGCACAGATCCCCAGATTTTATGTTTTCCTGGAGAGCTTGCAGAGCACTGGGGAAAGGCAGGCAGAGAATTCCCTGCTAGCACCTTCTCTGTGCCTGGGAAGCAGAAGTGTTCACATTGCTTCGCAGAATCACTTTTGTGCAGAAAACAGTAACACTTGTTCAGAACGAAAGAAAGCACAGAGCCCCAGATTTTATGTTGTCCTGGAGAGCTTGCAGAGCACTGGGGAAAAGCAGGCAGAGAATTCCCTGCTAGCACCTTCTCTGTGCCTGGGAAGCAGAAGTGTTCACATTGCTTTGCAGAATCGCTTTTGTGCAGAAAACACTAACACTTGTTCAGAACAAAAGAAAGCACAGTGCCCCAGATTTTATGTTGTCCTGGAGAGCTTGCAGAGCACTGGGGAAAGGCAGGCAGAGAATTCCCTGCTAGCACCTTCTCTGTGCCTGTTTACATTGCTTCGCAGCATCGCTTTTGTGCAGAAAACACTAACACTTGTTCAGAACGAAAGAAAGCACAGAGCCCCAGATTTTATGTTGTCCTGGAGAGCTTGCAGAGCACTGGGGAAAAGCAGGCAGAGAATTCCCTGCTAGCACCTTCTCTGTGCCTGGGAAGCAGAAGTGTTCACATTGCTTGGCAGAATCGCTTTTGTGCAGAAAACACTAACACTTGTTCAGAACGAAAGAAAGCACAGAGCCCCAGATTTTATGTTGTCCTGGAGAGCTTGCAGAGCAGTGGGGAAAGGCAGGCAGAGAATTCCCTGCTAGCACCTTCTCTGTGCCTGTTTACATTGCTTCGCAGCATCGCTTTTGTGCAGAAAACAGTAACACTTGTTCAGAACGAAAGAAAGCACAGAGCCCCAGATTTTATGTTGTCCTGGAGAGCTTGCAGAGCACTGGGGAAAAGCAGGCAGAGAATTCCCTGCTAGCACCTTCTCTGTGCCTGGGAAGCAGAAGTGTTCACATTGCTTCGCAGAATCGCTTTTGTGCAGAAAACACTAACACTTGTTCAGAACGAAAGAAAGCACAGAGCCCCAGATTTTATGTTGTCCTGGAGAGCTTGCAGAGCACTGGGGAAAGGCAGGCAGAGAATTCCCTGCTAGCACCTTCTCTGTGCCTGTTCACATTGCTTGGCAGAATCGCTTTTGCGCAGAAAACAGTAACACTTGTTCAGAACGAAAGAAAGCACAGAGCCCCAGATTTTATGTTGTCCTGGAGAGCTTGCAGAGCACTGGGGAAAAGCAGGCAGAGAATTCCCTGCTAGCACCTTCTCTGTGCCTGGGAAGCAGAAGTGTTCACATTGCTTCGCAGAATCGCTTTTGTGCAGAAAACACTAACACTTGTTCAGAACGAAAGAAAGCACAGAGCCCCAGATTTTATGTTGTCCTGGAGAGCTTGCAGAGCACTGGGGAAAAGCAGGCAGAGAATTCCCTGCTAGCACCTTCTCTGTGCCTGGGAAGCAGAAGTGTTCACATTGCTTCTCAGAATCGCTTTTGTGCAGAAAACACTAACACTTGTTCAGAACGAAAGAAAGCACAGAGCCCCAGATTTTATGTTGTCCTGGAGAGCTTGCAGAGCACTGGGGAAAGGCAGGCAGAGAATTCCCTGCTAGCACCTTCTCTGTGCCTGGGAAGCAGAAGTGTTCACATTGCTTCGCAGAATCGCTTTTGTGCAGAAAACAGTAACACTTGTTCAGAACAAAAGAAAGCACAGAGCCCCAGATTTTATGTTGTCCTGGAGAGCTTGCAGAGCACTGGGGAAAGGCAGGCAGAGAATTCCCTGCTAGCACCTTCTCTGTGCCTGGGAAGCAGAAGTGTTCACATTGCTTCGCAGAATCGCTTTTGTGCAGAAAACACTAACACTTGTTCAGAACAAAAGAAAGCACAGTGCCCCAGATTTTATGTTGTCCTGGAGAGGTTGCAGAGCAGTGGGGAAAGGCAGGCAGAGAATTCCCTGCTAGCACCTTCTCTGTGCCTGTTTACATTGCTTCGCAGCATCGCTTTTGTGCAGAAAACACTAACACTTGTTCAGATCGAAAGAAAGCACAGATCCCCAGATTTTATGTTGTCCTGGAGAGCTTGCAGAGCACTGGGGAAAGGCAGGCAGAGAATTCCCTGCTAGCACCTTCTCTGTGCCTGGGAAGCAGAAGTGTTCACATTGCTTCGCAGAATCACTTTTGTGCAGAAAACAGTAACACTTGTTCAGAACGAAAGAAAGCACAGAGCCCCAGATTTTATGTTGTCCTGGAGAGCTTGCAGAGCACTGGGGAAAAGCAGGCAGAGAATTCCCTGCTAGCACCTTCTCTGTGCCTGGGAAGCAGAAGTGTTCACATTGCTTCGCAGAATCGCTTTTGTGCAGAAAACACTAACACTTGTTCAGATCGAAAGAAAGCACAGAGCCCCAGATTTTATGTTGTCCTGGAGAGCTTGCAGAGCACTGGGGAAAGGCAGGCAGAGAATTCCCTGCTAGCACCTTCTCTGTGCCTGGGAAGCAGAAGTGTTCACATTGCTTCGCAGAATCGCTTTTGTGCAGAAAACACTAACACTTGTTCAGAACAAAAGAAAGCACAGTGCCCCAGATTTTATGTTGTCCTGGAGAGGTTGCAGAGCAGTGGGGAAAGGCAGGCAGAGAATTCCCTGCTAGCACCTTCTCTGTGCCTGTTTACATTGCTTCGCAGCATCGCTTTTGTGCAGAAAACACTAACACTTGTTCAGAACGAAAGAAAGCACAGAGCCCCAGATTTTATGTTGTCCTGGAGATCTTGCAGAGCACTGGGGAAAAGCAGGCAGAGAATTCCCTGCTAGCACCTTCTCTGTGCCTGGGAAGCAGAAGTGTTCACATTGCTTCGCAGAATCGCTTTTGTGCAGAAAACACTAACACTTGTTCAGAACGAAAGAAAGCACAGAGCCCCAGATTTTATGTTGTCCTGGAGAGCTTGCAGAGCACTGGGGAAAAGCAGGCAGAGAATTCCCTGCTAGCACCTTCTCTGTGCCTGTTCACATTGCTTGGCAGAATCGCTTTTGTGCAGAAAACAGTAACACTTGTTCAGAACGAAAGAAAGCACAGAGCCCCATATTTTATGTTGTCCTGGAGAGCTTGCAGAGCACTGGGGAAAAGCAGGCAGAGAATTCCCTGCTAGCACCTTCTCTGTGCCTGGGAAGCAGAAGTGTTCACATTGCTTCGCAGAATCGCTTTTGTGCAGAAAACACTAACACTTGTTCAGAACAAAAGAAAGCACAGTGCCCCAGATTTTATGTTGTCCTAGAGAGCTTGCAGAGCACTGGGGAAAGGCAGGCAGAGAATTCCCTGCTAGCACCTTCTCTGTGCCTGTTCCCATTGCTTAGCAGAATCGCTTTTGTGCAGAAAACAGTAACACTTGTTCAGAACGAAAGAAAGCACAGAGCCCCAGATTTTATGTTGTCCTGGAGAGCTTGCAGAGCAGTGGGGAAAGGCAGGCAGAGAATTCCCTGCTAGCACCTTCTCTGTGCCTGTTTACATTGCTTCGCAGCATCGCTTTTGTGCAGAAAACAGTAACACTTGTTCAGAACGAAAGAAAGCACAGAGCCCCATATTTTATGTTGTCCTGGAGAGCTTGCAGAGCACTGGGGAAAAGCAGGCAGAGAATTCCCTGCTAGCACCTTCTCTGTGCCTGGGAAGCAGAAGTGTTCACATTGCTTCGCAGAATCGCTTTTGTGCAGAAAACACTAACACTTGTTCAGAACAAAAGAAAGCACAGTGCCCCAGATTTTATGTTGTCCTGGAGAGGTTGCAGAGCAGTGGGGAAAGGCAGGCAGAGAATTCCCTGCTAGCACCTTCTCTGTGCCTGTTTACATTGCTTCGCAGCATCGCTTTTGTGCAGAAAACAGTAACACTTGTTCAGAACGAAAGAAAGCACAGAGCCCCAGATTTTATGTTGTCCTGGAGATCTTGCAGAGCACTGGGGAAAAGCAGGCAGAGAATTCCCTGCTAGCACCTTCTCTGTGCCTGGGAAGCAGAAGTGTTCACATTGCTTGGCAGAATCGCTTTTGTGCAGAAAACAGTAACACTTGTTCAGAACGAAAGAAAGCACAGAGCCCCATATTTTATGTTGTCCTGGAGAGCTTGCAGAGCACTGGGGAAAAGCAGGCAGAGAATTCCCTGCTAGCACCTTCTCTGTGCCTGGGAAGCAGAAGTGTTCACATTGCTTCGCAGAATCGCTTTTGTGCAGAAAACACTAACACTTGTTCAGAACAAAAGAAAGCACAGTGCCCCAGATTTTATGTTGTCCTGGAGAGGTTGCAGAGCAGTGGGGAAAGGCAGGCAGAGAATTCCCTGCTAGCACCTTCTCTGTGCCTGTTTACATTGCTTGGCAGAATCGCTTTTGTGCAGAAAACAGTAACACTTGTTCAGAACGAAAGAAAGCACAGAGCCCCATATTTTATGTTGTCCTGGAGAGCTTGCAGAGCACTGGGGAAAAGCAGGCAGAGAATTCCCTGCTAGCACCTTCTCTGTGCCTGGGAAGCAGAAGTGTTCACATTGCTTCGCAGAATCGCTTTTGTGCAGAAAACACTAACACTTGTTCAGAACGAAAGAAAGCACAGAGCCCCAGATTTTATGTTGTCCTGGAGAGCTTGCAGAGCACTGGGGAAAAGCAGGCAGAGAATTCCCTGCTAGCACCTTCTCTGTGCCTGTTTACATTGCTTCGCAGAATCCCTTTTGTGCAGAAAACAGTAACACTTGTTCAGAACGAAAGAAAGCACAGAGCCCCAGATTTTATGTTGTCCTGGAGAGCTTGCAGAGCACTGGGGAAAATCAGGCAGAGAATTCCCTGCTAGCACCTTCTCTGTGCCTGGGAAGCAGAAGTGTTCACATTGCTTCGCAGAATCGCTTTTGTGCAGAAAACACTAACACTTGTTCAGAACGAAAGAAAGCACAGATCCCCAGATTTTATGTTGTCCTAGAGAGCTTGCAGAGCACTGGGGAAAGGCAGGCAGAGAATTCCCTGCTAGCACCTTCTCTGTGCCTGTTCCCATTGCTTGGCAGAATCGCTTTTGTGCAGAAAACAGTAACACTTGTTCAGAACGAAAGAAAGCACAGAGCCCCAGATTTTATGTTGTCCTGGAGAGCTTGCAGAGCAGTGGGGAAAGGCAGGCAGAGAATTCCCTGCTAGAACCTTCTCTGTGCCTGTTTACATTGCTTCGCAGCATCGCTTTTGTGCAGAAAACAGTAACACTTGTTCAGAACGAAAGAAAGCACAGAGCCCAAGATTTTATGTTGTCCTGGAGAGCTTGCAGAGCACTGGGGAAAAGCAGGCAGAGAATTCCCTGCTAGCACCTTCTCTGTGCCTGGGAAGCAGAAGTGTTCACATTGCTTCGCAGAATCGCTTTTGTGCAGAAAACAGTAACACTTGTTCAGAACGAAAGAAAGCACAGAGCCCCAGATTTTATGTTGTCCTGGAGAGCTTGCAGAGCACTGGGGAAAGGCAGGCAGAGAATTCCCTGCTAGCACCTTCTCTGTGCCTGTTCACATTGCTTGGCAGAATCGCTTTTGCGCAGAAAACAGTAACACTTGTTCAGATCGAAAGAAAGCACAGAGCCCCAGATTTTATGTTGTCCTGGAGAGCTTGCAGAGCACTGGGGAAAGGCAGGCAGAGAATTCCCTGCTAGCACCTTCTCTGTGCCTGGGAAGCAGAAGTGTTCACATTGCTTCGCAGAATCGCTTTTGTGCAGAAAACACTAACACTTGTTCAGAACAAAAGAAAGCACAGTGCCCCAGATTTTATGTTGTCCTGGAGAGGTTGCAGAGCAGTGGGGAAAGGCAGGCAGAGAATTCCCTGCTAGCACCTTCTCTGTGCCTGTTTACATTGCTTGGCAGAATCGCTTTTGTGCAGAAAACAGTAACACTTGTTCAGAACGAAAGAAAGCACAGAGCCCCATATTTTATGTTGTCCTGGAGAGCTTGCAGAGCACTGGGGAAAAGCAGGCAGAGAATTCCCTGCTAGCACCTTCTCTGTGCCTGGGAAGCAGAAGTGTTCACATTGCTTCGCAGAATCGCTTTTGTGCAGAAAACACTAACACTTGTTCAGAACGAAAGAAAGCACAGAGCCCCAGATTTTATGTTGTCCTGGAGAGCTTGCAGAGCACTGGGGAAAAGCAGGCAGAGAATTCCCTGCTAGCACCTTCTCTGTGCCTGTTTACATTGCTTCGCAGAATCCCTTTTGTGCAGAAAACAGTAACACTTGTTCAGAACGAAAGAAAGCACAGAGCCCCAGATTTTATGTTGTCCTGGAGAGCTTGCAGAGCACTGGGGAAAATCAGGCAGAGAATTCCCTGCTAGCACCTTCTCTGTGCCTGGGAAGCAGAAGTGTTCACATTGCTTCGCAGAATCGCTTTTGTGCAGAAAACACTAACACTTGTTCAGAACGAAAGAAAGCACAGATCCCCAGATTTTATGTTGTCCTAGAGAGCTTGCAGAGCACTGGGGAAAGGCAGGCAGAGAATTCCCTGCTAGCACCTTCTCTGTGCCTGTTCCCATTGCTTGGCAGAATCGCTTTTGTGCAGAAAACAGTAACACTTGTTCAGAACGAAAGAAAGCACAGAGCCCCAGATTTTATGTTGTCCTGGAGAGCTTGCAGAGCAGTGGGGAAAGGCAGGCAGAGAATTCCCTGCTAGAACCTTCTCTGTGCCTGTTTACATTGCTTCGCAGCATCGCTTTTGTGCAGAAAACAGTAACACTTGTTCAGAACGAAAGAAAGCACAGAGCCCAAGATTTTATGTTGTCCTGGAGAGCTTGCAGAGCACTGGGGAAAAGCAGGCAGAGAATTCCCTGCTAGCACCTTCTCTGTGCCTGGGAAGCAGAAGTGTTCACATTGCTTCGCAGAATCGCTTTTGTGCAGAAAACAGTAACACTTGTTCAGAACGAAAGAAAGCACAGAGCCCCAGATTTTATGTTGTCCTGGAGAGCTTGCAGAGCACTGGGGAAAGGCAGGCAGAGAATTCCCTGCTAGCACCTTCTCTGTGCCTGTTCACATTGCTTGGCAGAATCGCTTTTGCGCAGAAAACAGTAACACTTGTTCAGATCGAAAGAAAGCACAGAGCCCCAGATTTTATGTTGTCCTGGAGAGCTTGCAGAGCACTGGGGAAAGGCAGGCAGAGAATTCCCTGCTAGCACCTTCTCTGTGCCTGGGAAGCAGAAGTGTTCACATTGCTTCGCAGAATCGCTTTTGTGCAGAAAACAGTAACACTTGTTCAGAACGAAAGAAAGCACAGAGCCCCAGATTTTATGTTGTCCTGGAGAGCTTGCAGAGCACTGGGGAAAAGCAGGCAGAGAATTCCCTGCTAGCACCTTCTCTGTGCCTGGGAAGCAGAAGTGTTCACATTGCTTCGCAGAATCGCTTTTGTGCAGAAAACACTAACACTTGTTCAGATCGAAAGAAAGCACAGATCCCCAGATTTTATGTTTTCCTGGAGAGCTTGCAGAGCACTGGGGAAAGGCAGGCAGAGAATTCCCTGCTAGCACCTTCTCTGTGCCTGGGAAGCAGAAGTGTTCACATTGCTTCGCAGAATCACTTTTGTGCAGAAAACAGTAACACTTGTTCAGAACGAAAGAAAGCACAGAGCCCCAGATTTTATGTTGTCCTGGAGAGCTTGCAGAGCACTGGGGAAAAGCAGGCAGAGAATTCCCTGCTAGCACCTTCTCTGTGCCTGGGAAGCAGAAGTGTTCACATTGCTTCGCAGAATCGCTTTTGTGCAGAAAACACTAACACTTGTTCAGATCGAAAGAAAGCACAGAGCCCCAGATTTTATGTTGTCCTGGAGAGCTTGCAGAGCACTGGGGAAAGGCAGGCAGAGAATTCCCTGCTAGCACCTTCTCTGTGCCTGGGAAGCAGAAGTGTTCACATTGCTTCGCAGAATCGCTTTTGTGCAGAAAACACTAACACTTGTTCAGAACGAAAGAAAGCACAGAGCCCCAGATTTTATGTTGTCCTGGAGAGCTTGCAGAGCACTGGGGAAAAGCAGGCAGAGAATTCCCTGCTAGCACCTTCTCTGTGCCTGGGAAGCAGAAGTGTTCACATTGCTTCACAGAATCGCTTTTGTGCAGAAAACAGTAACACTTGTTCAGAACAAAAGAAAGCACAGTGCCCCAGATTTTATGTTGTCCTAGAGAGCTTGCAGAGCACTGGGGAAAGGCAGGCAGAGAATTCCCTGCTAGCACCTTCTCTGTGCCTGTTCCCATTGCTTGGCAGTATCGCTTTTGTGCAGAAAACAGTAACACTTGTTCAGAACGAAAGAAAGCACAGAGCCCCAGATTTTATGTTGTCCTGGAGAGCTTGCAGAGCACTGGGGAAAAGCAGGCAGAGAATTCCCTGCTAGCACCTTCTCTGTGCCTGGGAAGCAGAAGTGTTCACATTGCTTCGCAGAATCGCTTTTGTGCAGAAAACACTAACACTTGTTCAGAACGAAAGAAAGCACAGAGCCCCAGATTTTATGTTGTCCTGGAGAGCTTGCAGAGCACTGGGGAAAGGCAGGCAGAGAATTCCCTGCTAGCACCTTCTCTGTGCCTGTTCACATTGCTTGGCAGAATCGCTTTTGCGCAGAAAACAGTAACACTTGTTCAGAACGAAAGAAAGCACAGAGCCCCAGATTTTATGTTGTCCTGGAGAGCTTGCAGAGCACTGGGGAAAGGCAGGCAGAGAATTCCCTGCTAGCACCTTCTCTGTGCCTGGGAAGCAGAAGTGTTCACATTGCTTCGCAGAATCGCTTTTGTGCAGAAAACAGTAACACTTGTTCAGAACGAAAGAAAGCACAGAGCCCCAGATTTTATGTTGTCCTGGAGAGCTTGCAGAGCACTGGGGAAAAGCAGGCAGAGAATTCCCTGCTAGCACCTTCTCTGTGCCTGGGAAGCAGAAGTGTTCACATTGCTTCGCAGAATCGCTTTTGTGCAGAAAACACTAACACTTGTTCAGATCGAAAGAAAGCACAGATCCCCAGATTTTATGTTTTCCTGGAGAGCTTGCAGAGCACTGGGGAAAGGCAGGCAGAGAATTCCCTGCTAGCACCTTCTCTGTGCCTGGGAAGCAGAAGTGTTCACATTGCTTCGCAGAATCACTTTTGTGCAGAAAACAGTAACACTTGTTCAGAACGAAAGAAAGCACAGAGCCCCAGATTTTATGTTGTCCTGGAGAGCTTGCAGAGCACTGGGGAAAAGCAGGCAGAGAATTCCCTGCTAGCACCTTCTCTGTGCCTGGGAAGCAGAAGTGTTCACATTGCTTCACAGAATCGCTTTTGTGCAGAAAACACTAACACTTGTTCAGAACAAAAGAAAGCACAGTGCCCCAGATTTTATGTTGTCCTAGAGAGCTTGCAGAGCACTGGGGAAAGGCAGGCAGAGAATTCCCTGCTAGCACCTTCTCTGTGCCTGTTCCCATTGCTTGGCAGAATCGCTTTTGTGCAGAAAACAGTAACACTTGTTCAGAACGAAAGAAAGCACAGAGCCCCAGATTTTATGTTGTCCTGGAGAGCTTGCAGAGCAGTAGGGAAAGGCAGGCAGAGAATTCCCTGCTAGCACCTTCTCTGTGCCTGTTTACATTGCTTCGCAGCATCGCTTTTGTGCAGAAAACAGTAACACTTGTTCAGAACGAAAGAAAGCACAGAGCTCCAGATTTTATGTTGTCCTGGAGAGCTTGCAGAGCACTGGGGAAAAGCAGGCAGAGAATTCCCTGCTAGCACCTTCTCTGTGCCTGGGAAGCAGAAGTGTTCACATTGCTTCGCAGCATCGCTTTTGTGCAGAAAACAGTAACACTTGTTCAGAACGAAAGAAAGCACAGAGCCCCAGATTTTATGTTGTCCTGGAGAGCTTGCAGAGCACTGGGGAAAAGCAGGCAGAGAATTCCCTGCTAGCACCTTCTCTGTGCCTGGGAAGCAGAAGTGTTCACATTGCTTCGCAGAATCGCTTTTGTGCAGAAAACACTAACACTTGTTCAGAACAAAAGAAAGCACAGTGCCCCAGATTTTATGTTGTCCTGGAGAGGTTGCAGAGCAGTGGGGAAAGGCAGGCAGAGAATTCCCTGCTAGCACCTTCTCTGTGCCTGTTTACATTGCTTCGCAGCATCGCTTTTGTGCAGAAAACACTAACACTTGTTCAGAACGAAAGAAAGCACAGAGCCCCATATTTTATGTTGTCCTGGAGAGCTTGCAGAGCACTGGGGAAAAGCAGGCAGAGAATTCCCTGCTAGCACCTTCTCTGTGCCTGGGAAGCAGAAGTGTTCACATTGCTTCGCAGAATCGCTTTTGTGCAGAAAACACTAACACTTGTTCAGAACAAAAGAAAGCACAGTGCCCCAGATTTTATGTTGTCCTAGAGAGCTTGCAGAGCACTGGGGAAAGGCAGGCAGAGAATTCCCTGCTAGCACCTTCTCTGTGCCTGTTCCCATTGCTTAGCAGAATCGCTTTTGTGCAGAAAACAGTAACACTTGTTCAGAACGAAAGAAAGCACAGAGCCCCAGATTTTATGTTGTCCTGGAGAGCTTGCAGAGCAGTGGGGAAAGGCAGGCAGAGAATTCCCTGCTAGCACCTTCTCTGTGCCTGTTTACATTGCTTCGCAGCATCGCTTTTGTGCAGAAAACAGTAACACTTGTTCAGAACGAAAGAAAGCACAGAGCCCCATATTTTATGTTGTCCTGGAGAGCTTGCAGAGCACTGGGGAAAAGCAGGCAGAGAATTCCCTGCTAGCACCTTCTCTGTGCCTGGGAAGCAGAAGTGTTCACATTGCTTCGCAGAATCGCTTTTGTGCAGAAAACACTAACACTTGTTCAGAACGAAAGAAAGCACAGAGCCCCAGATTTTATGTTGTCCTGGAGAGCTTGCAGAGCACTGGGGAAAGGCAGGCAGAGAATTCCCTGCTAGCACCTTCTCTGTGCCTGTTCACATTGCTTGGCAGAATCGCTTTTGCGCAGAAAACAGTAACACTTGTTCAGAACGAAAGAAAGCACAGAGCCCCAGATTTTATGTTGTCCTGGAGAGCTTGCAGAGCACTGGGGAAAAGCAGGCAGAGAATTCCCTGCTAGCACCTTCTCTGTGCCTGGGAAGCAGAAGTGTTCACATTGCTTCGCAGAATCGCTTTTGTGCAGAAAACATTAACACTTGTTCAGAACGAAAGAAAGCACAGAGCCCCAGATTTTATGTTGTCCTGGAGAGCTTGCAGAGCACTGGGGAAAAGCAGGCAGAGAATTCCCTGCTAGCACCTTCTCTGTGCCTGGGAAGCAGAAGTGTTCACATTGCTTCTCAGAATCGCTTTTGTGCAGAAAACACTAACACTTGTTCAGAACGAAAGAAAGCACAGAGCCCCAGATTTTATGTTGTCCTGGAGAGCTCGCAGAGCACTGGGGAAAGGCAGGCAGAGAATTCCCTGCTAGCACCTTCTCTGTGCCTGGGAAGCAGAAGTGTTCACATTGCTTCGCAGAATCGCTTTTGTGCAGAAAACAGTAACACTTGTTCAGAACAAAAGAAAGCACAGAGCCCCAGATTTTATGTTGTCCTGGAGAGCTTGCAGAGCACTGGGGAAAGGCAGGCAGAGAATTCCCTGCTAGCACCTTCTCTGTGCCTGGGAAGCAGAAGTGTTCACATTGCTTCGCAGAATCACTTTTGTGCAGAAAACACTAACACTTGTTCAGAACAAAAGAAAGCACAGTGCCCCAGATTTTATGTTGTCCTGGAGAGCTTGCAGAGCAGTGGGGAAAGGCAGGCAGAGAATTCCCTGCTAGCACCTTCTCTGTGCCTGTTTACATTGCTTCGCAGCATCGCTTTTGTGCAGAAAACACTAACACTTGTTCAGAACGAAAGAAAGCACAGAGCCCCAGATTTTATGTTGTCCTGGAGAGCTTGCAGAGCACTGGGGAAAAGCAGGCAGAGAATTCCCTGCTAGCACCTTCTCTGTGCCTGGGAAGCAGAAGTGTTCACATTGCTTCGCAGAATCGCTTTTGTGCAGAAAACACTAACACTTGTTCAGATCGAAAGAAAGCACAGATCCCCAGATTTTATGTTTTCCTGGAGAGCTTGCAGAGCACTGGGGTAAGGCAGGCAGAGAATTCCCTGCTAGCACCTTCTCTGTGCCTGGGAAGCAGAAGTGTTCACATTGCTTCGCAGAATCACTTTTGTGCAGAAAACAGTAACACTTGTTCAGAACGAAAGAAAGCACAGAGCCCCAGATTTTATGTTGTCCTGGAGAGCTTGCAGAGCACTGGGGAAAAGCAGGCAGAGAATTCCCTGCTAGCACCTTCTCTGTGCCTGGGAAGCAGAAGTGTTCACATTGCTTCGCAGAATCGCTTTTGTGCAGAAAACACTAACACTTGTTCAGATCGAAAGAAAGCACAGAGCCCCAGATTTTATGTTGTCCTGGAGAGCTTGCAGAGCACTGGGGAAAGGCAGGCAGAGAATTCCCTGCTAGCACCTTCTCTGTGCCTGGGAAGCAGAAGTGTTCACATTGCTTCGCAGAATCGCTTTTGTGCAGAAAACACTAACACTTGTTCAGAACGAAAGAAAGCACAGAGCCCCAGATTTTATGTTGTCCTGGAGAGCTTGCAGAGCACTGGGGAAAAGCAGGCAGAGAATTCCCTGCTAGCACCTTCTCTGTGCCTGTTCACATTGCTTGGCAGAATCGCTTTTGTGCAGAAAACAGTAACACTTGTTCAGAACGAAAGAAAGCACAGAGCCCCAGATTTTATGTTGTCCTGGAGAGCTTGCAGAGCACTGGGGAAAAGCAGGCAGAGAATTCCCTGCTAGCACCTTCTCTGTGCCTGGGAAGCAGAAGTGTTCACATTGCTTCACAGAATCGCTTTTGTGCAGAAAACAGTAACACTTGTTCAGAACAAAAGAAAGCACAGTGCCCCAGATTTTATGTTGTCCTAGAGAGCTTGCAGAGCACTGGGGAAAGGCAGGCAGAGAATTCCCTGCTAGCACCTTCTCTGTGCCTGTTCCCATTGCTTGGCAGTATCGCTTTTGTGCAGAAAACAGTAACACTTGTTCAGAACGAAAGAAAGCACAGAGCCCCAGATTTTATGTTGTCCTGGAGAGCTTGCAGAGCACTGGGGAAAAGCAGGCAGAGAATTCCCTGCTAGCACCTTCTCTGTGCCTGGGAAGCAGAAGTGTTCACATTGCTTCGCAGAATCGCTTTTGTGCAGAAAACACTAACACTTGTTCAGAACGAAAGAAAGCACAGAGCCCCAGATTTTATGTTGTCCTGGAGAGCTTGCAGAGCACTGGGGAAAGGCAGGCAGAGAATTCCCTGCTAGCACCTTCTCTGTGCCTGTTCACATTGCTTGGCAGAATCGCTTCTGCGCAGAAAACAGTAACACTTGTTCAGAACGAAAGAAAGCACAGAGCCCCAGATTTTATGTTGTCCTGGAGAGCTTGCAGAGCACTGGGGAAAGGCAGGCAGAGAATTCCCTGCTAGCACCTTCTCTGTGCCTGGGAAGCAGAAGTGTTCACATTGCTTCGCAGAATCGCTTTTGTGCAGAAAACAGTAACACTTGTTCAGAACGAAAGAAAGCACAGAGCCCCAGATTTTATGTTGTCCTGGAGAGCTTGCAGAGCACTGGGGAAAAGCAGGCAGAGAATTCCCTGCTAGCACCTTCTCTGTGCCTGGGAAGCAGAAGTGTTCACATTGCTTCGCAGAATCGCTTTTGTGCAGAAAACACTAACACTTGTTCAGATCGAAAGAAAGCACAGATCCCCAGATTTTATGTTTTCCTGGAGAGCTTGCAGAGCACTGGGGAAAGGCAGGCAGAGAATTCCCTGCTAGCACCTTCTCTGTGCCTGGGAAGCAGAAGTGTTCACATTGCTTCGCAGCATCGCTTTTGTGCAGAAAACAGTAACACTTGTTCAGAACGAAAGAAAGCACAGAGCCCCATATTTTATGTTGTCCTGGAGAGCTTGCAGAGCACTGGGGAAAAGCAGGCAGAGAATTCCCTGCTAGCACCTTCTCTGTGCCTGGGAAGCAGAAGTGTTCACATTGCTTCGCAGAATCGCTTTTGTGCAGAAAACACTAACACTTGTTCAGAACGAAAGAAAGCACAGAGCCCCAGATTTTATGTTGTCCTGGAGAGCTTGCAGAGCACTGGGGAAAGGCAGGCAGAGAATTCCCTGCTAGCACCTTCTCTGTGCCTGTTCACATTGCTTGGCAGAATCGCTTTTGCGCAGAAAACAGTAACACTTGTTCAGAACGAAAGAAAGCACAGAGCCCCAGATTTTATGTTGTCCTGGAGAGCTTGCAGAGCACTGGGGAAAAGCAGGCAGAGAATTCCCTGCTAGCACCTTCTCTGTGCCTGGGAAGCAGAAGTGTTCACATTGCTTCGCAGAATCGCTTTTGTGCAGAAAACATTAACACTTGTTCAGAACGAAAGAAAGCACAGAGCCCCAGATTTTATGTTGTCCTGGAGAGCTTGCAGAGCACTGGGGAAAAGCAGGCAGAGAATTCCCTGCTAGCACCTTCTCTGTGCCTGGGAAGCAGAAGTGTTCACATTGCTTCTCAGAATCGCTTTTGTGCAGAAAACACTAACACTTGTTCAGAACGAAAGAAAGCACAGAGCCCCAGATTTTATGTTGTCCTGGAGAGCTCGCAGAGCACTGGGGAAAGGCAGGCAGAGAATTCCCTGCTAGCACCTTCTCTGTGCCTGGGAAGCAGAAGTGTTCACATTGCTTCGCAGAATCGCTTTTGTGCAGAAAACAGTAACACTTGTTCAGAACAAAAGAAAGCACAGAGCCCCAGATTTTATGTTGTCCTGGAGAGCTTGCAGAGCACTGGGGAAAGGCAGGCAGAGAATTCCCTGCTAGCACCTTCTCTGTGCCTGGGAAGCAGAAGTGTTCACATTGCTTCGCAGAATCGCTTTTGTGCAGAAAACACTAACACTTGTTCAGAACAAAAGAAAGCACAGTGCCCCAGATTTTATGTTGTCCTGGAGAGGTTGCAGAGCAGTGGGGAAAGGCAGGCAGAGAATTCCCTGCTAGCACCTTCTCTGTGCCTGTTTACATTGCTTCGCAGCATCGCTTTTGTGCAGAAAACACTAACACTTGTTCAGAACGAAAGAAAGCACAGAGCCCCAGATTTTATGTTGTCCTGGAGAGCTTGCAGAGCACTGGGGA
This sequence comes from Strix uralensis, assembly GCF_047716275.1. Lineage (NCBI taxonomy): Eukaryota > Metazoa > Chordata > Aves > Strigiformes > Strigidae > Strix > Strix uralensis. The sequence continues at coordinate 1,966,331 of NC_133993.1, forward strand.
AAAGCAGGCAGAGAATTCCCTGCTAGCACCTTCTCTGTGCCTGGGAAGCAGAAGTGTTCACATTGCTTCGCAGAATCGCTTTTGTGCAGAAAACACTAACACTTGTTCAGATCGAAAGAAAGCACAGATCCCCAGATTTTATGTTGTCCTGGAGAGCTTGCAGAGCACTGGGGTAAGGCAGGCAGAGAATTCCCTGCTAGCACCTTCTCTGTGCCTGGGAAGCAGAAGTGTTCACATTGCTTCGCAGAATCACTTTTGTGCAGAAAACAGTAACACTTGTTCAGAACGAAAGAAAGCACAGAGCCCCAGATTTTATGTTGTCCTGGAGAGCTTGCAGAGCACTGGGGAAAAGCAGGCAGAGAATTCCCTGCTAGCACCTTCTCTGTGCCTGGGAAGCAGAAGTGTTCACATTGCTTCGCAGAATCGCTTTTGTGCAGAAAACACTAACACTTGTTCAGATCGAAAGAAAGCACAGAGCCCCAGATTTTATGTTGTCCTGGAGAGCTTGCAGAGCACTGGGGAAAGGCAGGCAGAGAATTCCCTGCTAGCACCTTCTCTGTGCCTGGGAAGCAGAAGTGTTCACATTGCTTCGCAGAATCGCTTTTGTGCAGAAAACACTAACACTTGTTCAGAACGAAAGAAAGCACAGAGCCCCAGATTTTATGTTGTCCTGGAGAGCTTGCAGAGCACTGGGGAAAAGCAGGCAGAGAATTCCCTGCTAGCACCTTCTCTGTGCCTGTTCACATTGCTTGGCAGAATCGCTTTTGTGCAGAAAACAGTAACACTTGTTCAGAACGAAAGAAAGCACAGAGCCCCATATTTTATGTTGTCCTGGAGAGCTTGCAGAGCACTGGGGAAAAGCAGGCAGAGAATTCCCTGCTAGCACCTTCTCTGTGCCTGGGAAGCAGAAGTGTTCACATTGCTTCACAGAATCGCTTTTGTGCAGAAAACAGTAACACTTGTTCAGAACAAAAGAAAGCACAGTGCCCCAGATTTTATGTTGTCCTAGAGAGCTTGCAGAGCACTGGGGAAAGGCAGGCAGAGAATTCCCTGCTAGCACCTTCTCTGTGCCTGTTCCCATTGCTTGGCAGTATCGCTTTTGTGCAGAAAACAGTAACACTTGTTCAGAACGAAAGAAAGCACAGAGCCCCAGATTTTATGTTGTCCTGGAGAGCTTGCAGAGCACTGGGGAAAAGCAGGCAGAGAATTCCCTGCTAGCACCTTCTCTGTGCCTGGGAAGCAGAAGTGTTCACATTGCTTCGCAGAATCGCTTTTGTGCAGAAAACACTAACACTTGTTCAGAACGAAAGAAAGCACAGAGCCCCAGATTTTATGTTGTCCTGGAGAGCTTGCAGAGCACTGGGGAAAGGCAGGCAGAGAATTCCCTGCTAGCACCTTCTCTGTGCCTGTTCACATTGCTTGGCAGAATCGCTTTTGCGCAGAAAACAGTAACACTTGTTCAGAACGAAAGAAAGCACAGAGCCCCAGATTTTATGTTGTCCTGGAGAGCTTGCAGAGCACTGGGGAAAGGCAGGCAGAGAATTCCCTGCTAGCACCTTCTCTGTGCCTGGGAAGCAGAAGTGTTCACATTGCTTCGCAGAATCGCTTTTGTGCAGAAAACAGTAACACTTGTTCAGAACGAAAGAAAGCACAGAGCCCCAGATTTTATGTTGTCCTGGAGAGCTTGCAGAGCACTGGGGAAAAGCAGGCAGAGAATTCCCTGCTAGCACCTTCTCTGTGCCTGGGAAGCAGAAGTGTTCACATTGCTTCGCAGAATCGCTTTTGTGCAGAAAACACTAACACTTGTTCAGATCGAAAGAAAGCACAGATCCCCAGATTTTATGTTTTCCTGGAGAGCTTGCAGAGCACTGGGGAAAGGCAGGCAGAGAATTCCCTGCTAGCACCTTCTCTGTGCCTGGGAAGCAGAAGTGTTCACATTGCTTCGCAGAATCACTTTTGTGCAGAAAACAGTAACACTTGTTCAGAACGAAAGAAAGCACAGAGCCCCAGATTTTATGTTGTCCTGGAGAGCTTGCAGAGCACTGGGGAAAAGCAGGCAGAGAATTCCCTGCTAGCACCTTCTCTGTGCCTGTTCACATTGCTTGGCAGAATCGCTTTTGTGCAGAAAACAGTAACACTTGTTCAGAACGAAAGAAAGCACAGAGCCCCATATTTTATGTTGTCCTGGAGAGCTTGCAGAGCACTGGGGAAAAGCAGGCAGAGAATTCCCTGCTAGCACCTTCTCTGTGCCTGGGAAGCAGAAGTGTTCACATTGCTTCGCAGAATCGCTTTTGTGCAGAAAACAGTAACACTTGTTCAGAACGAAAGAAAGCACAGAGCCCCAGATTTTATGTTGTCCTGGAGAGCTTGCAGAGCACTGGGGAAAGGCAGGCAGAGAATTCCCTGCTAGCACCTTCTCTGTGCCTGTTCACATTGCTTGGCAGAATCGCTTTTGCGCAGAAAACAGTAACACTTGTTCAGAACGAAAGAAAGCACAGAGCCCCAGATTTTATGTTGTCCTGGAGAGCTTGAAGAGCACTGGGGAAAAGCAGGCAGAGAATTCCCTGCTAGCACCTTCTCTGTGCCTGGGAAGCAGAAGTGTTCACATTGCTTCGCAGAATCGCTTTTGTGCAGAAAACAGTAACACTTGTTCAGAACGAAAGAAAGCACAGAGCCCCAGATTTTATGTTGTCCTGGAGAGCTTGCAGAGCACTGGGGAAAAGCAGGCAGAGAATTCCCTGCTAGCACCTTCTCTGTGCCTGGGAAGCAGAAGTGTTCACATTGCTTCGCAGAATCGCTTTTGTGCAGAAAACACTAACACTTGTTCAGATCGAAAGAAAGCACAGATCCCCAGATTTTATGTTTTCCTGGAGAGCTTGCAGAGCACTGGGGAAAGGCAGGCAGGGAATTCCCTGCTAGCACCTTCTCTGTGCCTGGGAAGCAGAAGTGTTCACATTGCTTCGCAGAATCGCTTTTGTGCAGAAAACACTAACACTTGTTCAGATCGAAAGAAAGCACAGAGCCCCAGATTTTATGTTGTCCTGGAGAGCTTGCAGAGCACTGGGAAAAGGCAGGCAGAGAATTCCCTGCTAGCACCTTCTCTGTGCCTGGGAAGCAGAAGTGTTCACATTGCTTCGCAGAATCGCTTTTGTGCAGAAAACACTAACACTTGTTCAGAACGAAAGAAAGCACAGAGCCCCAGATTTTATGTTGTCCTGGAGAGCTTGCAGAGCACTGGGGAAAAGCAGGCAGAGAATTCCCTGCTAGCACCTTCTCTGTGCCTGTTCACATTGCTTGGCAGAATCGCTTTTGTGCAGAAAACAGTAACACTTGTTCAGAACGAAAGAAAGCACAGAGCCCCATATTTTATGTTGTCCTGGAGAGCTTGCAGAGCACTGGGGAAAAGCAGGCAGAGAATTCCCTGCTAGCACCTTCTCTGTGCCTGGGAAGCAGAAGTGTTCACATTGCTTCACAGAATCGCTTTTGTGCAGAAAACACTAACACTTGTTCAGAACAAAAGAAAGCACAGTGCCCCAGATTTTATGTTGTCCTAGAGAGCTTGCAGAGCACTGGGGAAAGGCAGGCAGAGAATTCCCTGCTAGCACCTTCTCTGTGCCTGTTCCCATTGCTTGGCAGAATCGCTTTTGTGCAGAAAACAGTAACACTTGTTCAGAACGAAAGAAAGCACAGAGCCCCAGATTTTATGTTGTCCTGGAGAGCTTGCAGAGCAGTGGGGAAAGGCAGGCAGAGAATTCCCTGCTAGCACCTTCTCTGTGCCTGTTTACATTGCTTCGCAGCATTGCTTTTGTGCAGAAAACAGTAACACTTGTTCAGAACGAAAGAAAGCACAGAGCTCCAGATTTTATGTTGTCCTGGAGAGCTTGCAGAGCACTGGGGAAAAGCAGGCAGAGAATTCCCTGCTAGCACCTTCTCTGTGCCTGGGAAGCAGAAGTGTTCACATTGCTTCGCAGAATCGCTTTTGTGCAGAAAACAGTAACACTTGTTCAGAACGAAAGAAAGCACAGAGCCCCAGATTTTATGTTGTCCTGGAGAGCTTGCAGAGCACTGGGGAAAGGCAGGCAGAGAATTCCCTGCTAGCACCTTCTCTGTGCCTGTTCACATTGCTTGGCAGAATCGCTTTTGCGCAGAAAACAGTAACACTTGTTCAGAACGAAAGAAAGCACAGAGCCCCAGATTTTATGTTGTCCTGGAGAGCTTGAAGAGCACTGGGGAAAAGCAGGCAGAGAATTCCCTGCTAGCACCTTCTCTGTGCCTGGGAAGCAGAAGTGTTCACATTGCTTCGCAGAATCGCTTTTGTGCAGAAAACAGTAACACTTGTTCAGAACGAAAGAAAGCACAGAGCCCCAGATTTTATGTTGTCCTGGAGCGCTTGCAGAGCACTGGGGAAAAGCAGGCAGAGAATTCCCTGCTAGCACCTTCTCTGTGCCTGGGAAGCAGAAGTGTTCACATTGCTTCGCAGAATCGCTTTTGTGCAGAAAACACTAACACTTGTTCAGATCGAAAGAAAGCACAGATCCCCAGATTTTATGTTTTCCTGGAGAGCTTGCAGAGCACTGGGGAAAGGCAGGCAGAGAATTCCCTGCTAGCACCTTCTCTGTGCCTGGGAAGCAGAAGTGTTCACATTGCTTCGCAGAATCGCTTTTGTGCAGAAAACAGTAACACTTGTTCAGAACGAAAGAAAGCACAGAGCCCCAGATTTTATGTTGTCCTGGAGAGCTTGCAGAGCACTGGGGAAAAGCAGGCAGAGAATTCCCTGCTAGCACCTTCTCTGTGCCTGGGAAGCAGAAGTGTTCACATTGCTTCGCAGAATCGCTTTTGTGCAGAAAACACTAACACTTGTTCAGATCGAAAGAAAGCACAGAGCCCCAGATTTTATGTTGTCCTGGAGAGCTTGCAGAGCACTGGGAAAAGGCAGGCAGAGAATTCCCTGCTAGCACCTTCTCTGTGCCTGGGAAGCAGAAGTGTTCACATTGCTTCGCAGAATCGCTTTTGTGCAGAAAACACTAACACTTGTTCAGAACGAAAGAAAGCACAGAGCCCCAGATTTTATGTTGTCCTGGAGAGCTTGCAGAGCACTGGGGAAAAGCAGGCAGAGAATTCCCTGCTAGCACCTTCTCTGTGCCTGTTCACATTGCTTGGCAGAATCGCTTTTGTGCAGAAAACAGTAACACTTGTTCAGAACGAAAGAATGCACAGAGCCCCATATTTTATGTTGTCCTGGAGAGCTTGCAGAGCACTGGGGAAAAGCAGGCAGAGAATTCCCTGCTAGCACCTTCTCTGTGCCTGGGAAGCAGAAGTGTTCACATTGCTTCACAGAATCCCTTTTGTGCAGAAAACACTAACACTTGTTCAGAACGAAAGAAAGCACAGAGCCCCAGATTTTATGTTGTCCTGGAGAGCTTGCAGAGCAGTGGGGAAAGGCAGGCAGAGAATTCCCTGCTAGCACCTTCTCTGTGCCTGTTTACATTGCTTCGCAGCATCGCTTTTGTGCAGAAAACAGTAACACTTGTTCAGAACGAAAGAAAGCACAGAGCTCCAGATTTTATGTTGTCCTGGAGAGCTTGCAGAGCACTGGGGAAAAGCAGGCAGAGAATTCCCTGCTAGCACCTTCTCTGTGCCTGGGAAGCAGAAGTGTTCACATTGCTTCGCAGAATCGCTTTTGTGCAGAAAACACTAACACTTGTTCAGAACGAAAGAAAGCACAGAGCCCCAGATTTTATGTTGTCCTGGAGAGCTTGCCGAGCACTGGGGAAAGGCAGGCAGAGAATTCCCTGCTAGCACCTTCTCTGTGCCTGTTCACATTGCTTGGCAGAATCGCTTTTGCGCAGAAAACATTAACACTTGTTCAGAACGAAAGAAAGCACAGAGCCCCAGATTTTATGTTGTCCTGGAGAGCTTGCAGAGCACTGGGGAAAAGCAGGCAGAGAATTCCCTGCTAGCACCTTCTCTGTGCCTGGGAAGCAGAAGTGTTCACATTGCTTCGCAGCATCGCTTTTGTGCAGAAAACACTAACACTTGTTCAGAACGAAAGAAAGCACAGAGCCCCAGATTTTATGTTGTCCTGGAGAGCTTGCAGAGCACTGGGGAAAAGCAGGCAGAGAATTCCCTGCTAGCACCTTCTCTGTGCCTGGGAAGCAGAAGTGTTCACATTGCTTCGCAGAATCGCTTTTGTGCAGAAAACACTAACACTTGTTCAGATCGAAAGAAAGCACAGATCCCCAGATTTTATGTTTTCCTGGAGAGCTTGCAGAGCACTGGGGTAAGGCAGGCAGAGAATTCCCTGCTAGCACCTTCTCTGTGCCTGGGAAGCAGAAGTGTTCACATTGCTTCGCAGAATCACTTTTGTGCAGAAAACAGTAACACTTGTTCAGAACGAAAGAAAGCACAGAGCCCCAGATTTTATGTTGTCCTGGAGAGCTTGCAGAGCACTGGGGAAAAGCAGGCAGAGAATTCCCTGCTAGCACCTTCTCTGTGCCTGGGAAGCAGAAGTGTTCACATTGCTTCGCAGAATCGCTTTTGTGCAGAAAACACTAACACTTGTTCAGATCGAAAGAAAGCACAGAGCCCCAGATTTTATGTTGTCCTGGAGAGCTTGCAGAGCACTGGGGAAAGGCAGGCAGAGAATTCCCTGCTAGCACCTTCTCTGTGCCTGGGAAGCAGAAGTGTTCACATTGCTTCGCAGAATCGCTTTTGTGCAGAAAACACTAACACTTGTTCAGAACGAAAGAAAGCACAGAGCCCCAGATTTTATGTTGTCCTGGAGAGCTTGCAGAGCACTGGGGAAAAGCAGGCAGAGAACTCCCTGCTAGCACCTTCTCTGTGCCTGTTCACATTGCTTGGCAGAATCGCTTTTGTGCAGAAAACAGTAACACTTGTTCAGAACGAAAGAAAGCACAGAGCCCCATATTTTATGTTGTCCTGGAGAGCTTGCAGAGCACTGGGGAAAAGCAGGCAGAGAATTCCCTGCTAGCACCTTCTCTGTGCCTGGGAAGCAGAAGTGTTCACATTGCTTCACAGAATCGCTTTTGTGCAGAAAACAGTAACACTTGTTCAGAACAAAAGAAAGCACAGTGCCCCAGATTTTATGTTGTCCTGGAGAGCTTGCAGAGCACTGGGGAAAAGCAGGCAGAGAATTCCCTGCTAGCACCTTCTCTGTGCCTGTTCCCATTGCTTGGCAGTATCGCTTTTGTGCAGAAAACAGTAACACTTGTTCAGAACGAAAGAAAGCACAGAGCCCCAGATTTTATGTTGTCCTGGAGAGCTTGCAGAGCACTGGGGAAAAGCAGGCAGAGAATTCCCTGCTAGCACCTTCTCTGTGCCTGGGAAGCAGAAGTGTTCACATTGCTTCGCAGAATCGCTTTTGTGCAGAAAACACTAACACTTGTTCAGAACGAAAGAAAGCACAGAGCCCCAGATTTTATGTTGTCCTGGAGAGCTTGCAGAGCACTGGGGAAAGGCAGGCAGAGAATTCCCTGCTAGCACCTTCTCTGTGCCTGTTCACATTGCTTGGCAGAATCGCTTTTGCGCAGAAAACAGTAACACTTGTTCAGAACGAAAGAAAGCACAGAGCCCCAGATTTTATGTTGTCCTGGAGAGCTTGCAGAGCACTGGGGAAAGGCAGGCAGAGAATTCCCTGCTAGCACCTTCTCTGTGCCTGGGAAGCAGAAGTGTTCACATTGCTTCGCAGAATCGCTTTTGTGCAGAAAACAGTAACACTTGTTCAGAACGAAAGAAAGCACAGAGCCCCAGATTTTATGTTGTCCTGGAGAGCTTGCAGAGCACTGGGGAAAAGCAGGCAGAGAATTCCCTGCTAGCACCTTCTCTGTGCCTGGGAAGCAGAAGTGTTCACATTGCTTCGCAGAATCGCTTTTGTGCAGAAAACACTAACACTTGTTCAGATCGAAAGAAAGCACAGATCCCCAGATTTTATGTTTTCCTGGAGAGCTTGCAGAGCACTGGGGAAAGGCAGGCAGAGAATTCCCTGCTAGCACCTTCTCTGTGCCTGGGAAGCAGAAGTGTTCACATTGCTTCGCAGAATCACTTTTGTGCAGAAAACAGTAACACTTGTTCAGAACGAAAGAAAGCACAGAGCCCCAGATTTTATGTTGTCCTGGAGAGCTTGCAGAGCACTGGGGAAAAGCAGGCAGAGAATTCCCTGCTAGCACCTTCTCTGTGCCTGTTCACATTGCTTGGCAGAATCGCTTTTGTGCAGAAAACAGTAACACTTGTTCAGAACGAAAGAAAGCACAGAGCCCCATATTTTATGTTGTCCTGGAGAGCTTGCAGAGCACTGGGGAAAAGCAGGCAGAGAATTCCCTGCTAGCACCTTCTCTGTGCCTGGGAAGCAGAAGTGTTCACATTGCTTCGCAGAATCGCTTTTGTGCAGAAAACAGTAACACTTGTTCAGAACGAAAGAAAGCACAGAGCCCCAGATTTTATGTTGTCCTGGAGAGCTTGCAGAGCACTGGGGAAAGGCAGGCAGAGAATTCCCTACTAGCACCTTCTCTGTGCCTGTTCACATTGCTTGGCAGAATCGCTTTTGCGCAGAAAACAGTAACACTTGTTCAGAACGAAAGAAAGCACAGAGCCCCAGATTTTATGTTGTCCTGGAGAGCTTGAAGAGCACTGGGGAAAAGCAGGCAGAGAATTCCCTGCTAGCACCTTCTCTGTGCCTGGGAAGCAGAAGTGTTCACATTGCTTCGCAGAATCGCTTTTGTGCAGAAAACAGTAACACTTGTTCAGAACGAAAGAAAGCACAGAGCCCCAGATTTTATGTTGTCCTGGAGAGCTTGCAGAGCACTGGGGAAAAGCAGGCAGAGAATTCCCTGCTAGCACCTTCTCTGTGCCTGGGAAGCAGAAGTGTTCACATTGCTTCGCAGAATCGCTTTTGTGCAGAAAACACTAACACTTGTTCAGATCGAAAGAAAGCACAGATCCCCAGATTTTATGTTTTCCTGGAGAGCTTGCAGAGCACTGGGGAAAGGCAGGCAGGGAATTCCCTGCTAGCACCTTCTCTGTGCCTGGGAAGCAGAAGTGTTCACATTGCTTCGCAGAATCACTTTTGTGCAGAAAACAGTAACACTTGTTCAGAACGAAAGAAAGCACAGAGCCCCAGATTTTATGTTGTCCTGGAGAGCTTGCAGAGCACTGGGGAAAAGCAGGCAGAGAATTCCCTGCTAGCACCTTCTCTGTGCCTGGGAAGCAGAAGTGTTCACATTGCTTCGCAGAATCGCTTTTGTGCAGAAAACACTAACACTTGTTCAGATCGAAAGAAAGCACAGAGCCCCAGATTTTATGTTGTCCTGGAGAGCTTGCAGAGCACTGGGAAAAGGCAGGCAGAGAATTCCCTGCTAGCACCTTCTCTGTGCCTGGGAAGCAGAAGTGTTCACATTGCTTCGCAGAATCGCTTTTGTGCAGAAAACACTAACACTTGTTCAGAACGAAAGAAAGCACAGAGCCCCAGATTTTATGTTGTCCTGGAGAGCTTGCAGAGCAGTGGGGAAAGGCAGGCAGAGAATTCCCTGCTAGCACCTTCTCTGTGCCTGTTCACATTGCTTGGCAGAATCGCTTTTGTGCAGAAAACAGTAACACTTGTTCAGAACGAAAGAAAGCACAGAGCCCCATATTTTATGTTGTCCTGGAGAGCTTGCAGAGCACTGGGGAAAAGCAGGCAGAGAATTCCCTGCTAGCACCTTCTCTGTGCCTGGGAAGCAGAAGTGTTCACATTGCTTCACAGAATCGCTTTTGTGCAGAAAACACTAACACTTGTTCAGAACAAAAGAAAGCACAGTGCCCCAGATTTTATGTTGTCCTAGAGAGCTTGCAGAGCACTGGGGAAAGGCAGGCAGAGAATTCCCTGCTAGCACCTTCTCTGTGCCTGTTCCCATTGCTTGGCAGAATCGCTTTTGTGCAGAAAACAGTAACACTTGTTCAGAACGAAAGAAAGCACAGAGCCCCAGATTTTATGTTGTCCTGGAGAGCTTGCAGAGCAGTGGGGAAAGGCAGGCAGAGAATTCCCTGCTAGCACCTTCTCTGTGCCTGTTTACATTGCTTCGCAGCATCGCTTTTGTGCAGAAAACAGTAACACTTGTTCAGAACGAAAGAAAGCACAGAGCTCCAGATTTTATGTTGTCCTGGAGAGCTTGCAGAGCACTGGGGAAAAGCAGGCAGAGAATTCCCTGCTAGCACCTTCTCTGTGCCTGGGAAGCAGAAGTGTTCACATTGCTTCGCAGAATCGCTTTTGTGCAGAAAACAGTAACACTTGTTCAGAACGAAAGAAAGCACAGAGCCCCAGATTTTATGTTGTCCTGGAGAGCTTGCAGAGCACTGGGGAAAGGCAGGCAGAGAATTCCCTGCTAGCACCTTCTCTGTGCCTGTTCACATTGCTTGGCAGAATCGCTTTTGCGCAGAAAACAGTAACACTTGTTCAGAACGAAAGAAAGCACAGAGCCCCAGATTTTATGTTGTCCTGGAGAGCTTGAAGAGCACTGGGGAAAAGCAGGCAGAGAATTCCCTGCTAGCACCTTCTCTGTGCCTGGGAAGCAGAAGTGTTCACATTGCTTCGCAGAATCGCTTTTGTGCAGAAAACACTAACACTTGTTCAGAACGAAAGAAAGCACAGAGCCCCAGATTTTATGTTGTCCTGGAGAGCTTGCAGAGCACTGGGGAAAAGCAGGCAGAGAATTCCCTGCTAGCACCTTCTCTGTGCCTGGGAAGCAGAAGTGTTCACATTGCTTCGCAGAATCGCTTTTGTGCAGAAAACACTAACACTTGTTCAGATCGAAAGAAAGCACAGATCCCCAGATTTTATGTTGTCCTGGAGAGGTTGCAGAGCAGTGGGGAAAGGCAGGCAGAGAATTCCCTGCTAGCACCTTCTCTGTGCCTGGGAAGCAGAAGTGTTCACATTGCTTCGCAGAATCGCTTTTGTGCAGAAAACAGTAACACTTGTTCAGAACGAAAGAAAGCACAGAGCCCCAGATTTTATGTTGTCCTGGAGAGCTTGCAGAGCACTGGGGAAAAGCAGGCAGAGAATTCCCTGCTAGCACCTTCTCTGTGCCTGGGAAGCAGAAGTGTTCACATTGCTTCGCAGAATCGCTTTTGTGCAGAAAACACTAACACTTGTTCAGATCGAAAGAAAGCACAGAGCCCCAGATTTTATGTTGTCCTGGAGAGCTTGCAGAGCACTGGGAAAAGGCAGGCAGAGAATTCCCTGCTAGCACCTTCTCTGTGCCTGGGAAGCAGAAGTGTTCACATTGCTTCGCAGAATCGCTTTTGTGCAGAAAACACTAACACTTGTTCAGAACGAAAGAAAGCACAGAGCCCCAGATTTTATGTTGTCCTGGAGAGCTTGCAGAGCACTGGGGAAAAGCAGGCAGAGAATTCCCTGCTAGCACCTTCTCTGTGCCTGTTCACATTGCTTGGCAGAATCGCTTTTGTGCAGAAAACAGTAACACTTGTTCAGAACGAAAGAATGCACAGAGCCCCATATTTTATGTTGTCCTGGAGAGCTTGCAGAGCACTGGGGAAAAGCAGGCAGAGAATTCCCTGCTAGCACCTTCTCTGTGCCTGGGAAGCAGAAGTGTTCACATTGCTTCACAGAATCCCTTTTGTGCAGAAAACACTAACACTTGTTCAGAACGAAAGAAAGCACAGAGCCCCAGATTTTATGTTGTCCTGGAGAGCTTGCAGAGCAGTGGGGAAAGGCAGGCAGAGAATTCCCTGCTAGCACCTTCTCTGTGCCTGTTTACATTGCTTCGCAGCATCGCTTTTGTGCAGAAAACAGTAACACTTGTTCAGAACGAAAGAAAGCACAGAGCTCCAGATTTTATGTTGTCCTGGAGAGCTTGCAGAGCACTGGGGAAAAGCAGGCAGAGAATTCCCTGCTAGCACCTTCTCTGTGCCTGGGAAGCAGAAGTGTTCACATTGCTTCGCAGAATCGCTTTTGTGCAGAAAACACTAACACTTGTTCAGAACGAAAGAAAGCACAGAGCCCCAGATTTTATGTTGTCCTGGAGAGCTTGCCGAGCACTGGGGAAAGGCAGGCAGAGAATTCCCTGCTAGCACCTTCTCTGTGCCTGTTCACATTGCTTGGCAGAATCGCTTTTGCGCAGAAAACATTAACACTTGTTCAGAACGAAAGAAAGCACAGAGCCCCAGATTTTATGTTGTCCTGGAGAGCTTGCAGAGCACTGGGGAAAAGCAGGCAGAGAATTCCCTGCTAGCACCTTCTCTGTGCCTGGGAAGCAGAAGTGTTCACATTGCTTCGCAGAATCGCTTTTGTGCAGAAAACACTAACACTTGTTCAGAACGAAAGAAAGCACAGAGCCCCAGATTTTATGTTGTCCTGGAGAGCTTGCAGAGCACTGGGGAAAAGCAGGCAGAGAATTCCCTGCTAGCACCTTCTCTGTGCCTGGGAAGCAGAAGTGTTCACATTGCTTCGCAGAATCGCTTTTGTGCAGAAAACACTAACACTTGTTCAGATCGAAAGAAAGCACAGATCCCCAGATTTTATGTTTTCCTGGAGAGCTTGCAGAGCACTGGGGAAAGGCAGGCAGAGAATTCCCTGCTAGCACCTTCTCTGTGCCTGGGAAGCAGAAGTGTTCACATTGCTTCGCAGAATCACTTTTGTGCAGAAAACAGTAACACTTGTTCAGAACGAAAGAAAGCACAGAGCCCCAGATTTTATGTTGTCCTGGAGAGCTTGCAGAGCACTGGGGAAAAGCAGGCAGAGAATTCCCTGCTAGCACCTTCTCTGTGCCTGGGAAGCAGAAGTGTTCACATTGCTTCGCAGAATCGCTTTTGTGCAGAAAACAGTAACACTTGTTCAGAACAAAAGAAAGCACAGAGCCCCAGATTTTATGTTGTCCTGGAGAGCTTGCAGAGCACTGGGGAAAGGCAGGCAGAGAATTCCCTGCTAGCACCTTCTCTGTGCCTGGGAAGCAGAAGTGTTCACATTGCTTCGCAGAATCGCTTTTGTGCAGAAAACAGTAACACTTGTTCAGAACGAAAGAAAGCACAGAGCCCCAGATTTTATGTTGTCCTGGAGAGCTTGAAGAGCACTGGGGAAAAGCAGGCAGAGAATTCCCTGCTAGCACCTTCTCTGTGCCTGGGAAGCAGAAGTGTTCACATTGCTTCGCAGAATCGCTTTTGTGCAGAAAACAGTAACACTTGTTCAGAACGAAAGAAAGCACAGAGCCCCATATTTTATGTTGTCCTGGAGAGCTTGCAGAGCACTGGGGAAAAGCAGGCAGAGAATTCCCTGCTAGCACCTTCTCTGTGCCTGGGAAGCAGAAGTGTTCACATTGCTTCGCAGAATCGCTTTTGTGCAGAAAACACTAACACTTGTTCAGAACAAAAGAAAGCACAGAGCCCCAGATTTTATGTTGTCCTGGAGAGCTTGCAGAGCACTGGGGAAAAGCAGGCAGAGAATTCCCTGCTAGCACCTTCTCTGTGCCTGGGAAGCAAAAGTGTTCACATTGCTTCGCAGAATCGCTTTTGTGCAGAAAACACTAACACTTGTTCAGATCGAAAGAAAGCACAGAGCCCCAGATTTTATGTTGTCCTGGAGAGCTTGCAGAGCACTGGGGAAAGGCAGGCAGAGAATTCCCTGCTAGCACCTTCTCTGTGCCTGGGAAGCAGAAGTGTTCACATTGCTTCGCAGAATCGCTTTTGTGCAGAAAACACTAACACTTGTTCAGAACAAAAGAAAGCACAGTGCCCCAGATTTTATGTTGTCCTGGAGAGGTTGCAGAGCAGTGGGGAAAGGCAGGCAGAGAATTCCCTGCTAGCACCTTCTCTGTGCCTGTTTACATTGCTTCGCAGCATCGCTTTTGTGCAGAAAACAGTAACACTTGTTCAGAACGAAAGAAAGCACAGAGCCCCAGATTTTATGTTGTCCTGGAGAGCTTGCAGAGCACTGGGGAAAAGCAGGCAGAGAATTCCCTGCTAGCACCTTCTCTGTGCCTGGGAAGCAGAAGTGTTCACATTGCTTCGCAGAATCGCTTTTGTGCAGAAAACACTAACACTTGTTCAGAACGAAAGAAAGCACAGAGCCCCAGATTTTATGTTGTCCTAGAGAGCTTGCAGAGCACTGGGGAAAGGCAGGCAGAGAATTCCCTGCTAGCACCTTCTCTGTGCCTGTTCACATTGCTTGGCAGAATCGCTTTTGTGCAGAAAACAGTAACACTTGTTCAGAACGAAAGAAAGCACAGAGCCCCAGATTTTATGTTGTCCTGGAGAGCTTGCAGAGCACTGGGGAAAAGCAGGCAGAGAATTCCCTGCTAGCACCTTCTCTGTGCCTGGGAAGCAGAAGTGTTCACATTGCTTCGCAGAATCGCTTTTGTGCAGAAAACACTAACACTTGTTCAGATCGAAAGAAAGCACAGAGCCCCAGATTTTATGTTGTCCTGGAGAGCTTGCAGAGCACTGGGGAAAGGCAGGCAGAGAATTCCCTGCTAGCACCTTCTCTGTGCCTGGGAAGCAGAAGTGTTCACATTGCTTCGCAGAATCGCTTTTGTGCAGAAAACACTAACACTTGTTCAGAACGAAAGAAAGCACAGAGCCCCAGATTTTATGTTGTCCTGGAGAGCTTGCAGAGCACTGGGGAAAAGCAGGCAGAGAATTCCCTGCTAGCACCTTCTCTGTGCCTGGGAAGCAGAAGTGTTCACATTGCTTCGCAGAATCGCTTTTGTGCAGAAAACACTAACACTTGTTCAGATCGAAAGAAAGCACAGAGCCCCAGGTTCTATGTTGTCCAGGAGAGCTTGCAGAGCACTGGGGAAAGGCAGGCAGAGAATTCCCTGCTAGCACCTTCTCTGTGCCTGGGAAGCAGAAGTGTTCACATTGCTTCGCAGAATCACTTTTGTGCAGAAAACAGTAACACTTGTTCAGAACGAAAGAAAGCACAGAGCCCCAGATTTTATGTTGTCCTGGAGAGCTTGCAGAGCACTGGGGAAAAGCAGGCAGAGAATTCCCTGCTAGCACCTTCTCTGTGCCTGGGAAGCAGAAGTGTTCACATTGCTTCGCAGAATCGCTTTTGTGCAGAAAACAGTAACACTTGTTCAGAACAAAAGAAAGCACAGAGCCCCAGATTTTATGTTGTCCTGGAGAGCTTGCAGAGCACTGGGGAAAGGCAGGCAGAGAATTCCCTGCTAGCACCTTCTCTGTGCCTGGGAAGCAGAAGTGTTCACATTGCTTCGCAGAATCGCTTTTGTGCAGAAAACAGTAACACTTGTTCAGAACGAAAGAAAGCACAGAGCCCCAGATTTTATGTTGTCCTGGAGAGCTTGAAGAGCACTGGGGAAAAGCAGGCAGAGAATTCCCTGCTAGCACCTTCTCTGTGCCTGGGAAGCAGAAGTGTTCACATTGCTTCGCAGAATCGCTTTTGTGCAGAAAACAGTAACACTTGTTCAGAACGAAAGAAAGCACAGAGCCCCATATTTTATGTTGTCCTGGAGAGCTTGCAGAGCACTGGGGAAAAGCAGGCAGAGAATTCCCTGCTAGCACCTTCTCTGTGCCTGGGAAGCAGAAGTGTTCACATTGCTTCGCAGAATCGCTTTTGTGCAGAAAACACTAACACTTGTTCAGAACAAAAGAAAGCACAGAGCCCCAGATTTTATGTTGTCCTGGAGAGCTTGCAGAGCACTGGGGAAAAGCAGGCAGAGAATTCCCTGCTAGCACCTTCTCTGTGCCTGGGAAGCAAAAGTGTTCACATTGCTTCGCAGAATCGCTTTTGTGCAGAAAACACTAACACTTGTTCAGATCGAAAGAAAGCACAGAGCCCCAGATTTTATGTTGTCCTGGAGAGCTTGCAGAGCACTGGGGAAAGGCAGGCAGAGAATTCCCTGCTAGCACCTTCTCTGTGCCTGGGAAGCAGAAGTGTTCACATTGCTTCGCAGAATCGCTTTTGTGCAGAAAACACTAACACTTGTTCAGAACAAAAGAAAGCACAGTGCCCCAGATTTTATGTTGTCCTGGAGAGGTTGCAGAGCAGTGGGGAAAGGCAGGCAGAGAATTCCCTGCTAGCACCTTCTCTGTGCCTGTTTACATTGCTTCGCAGCATCGCTTTTGTGCAGAAAACAGTAACACTTGTTCAGAACGAAAGAAAGCACAGAGCCCCAGATTTTATGTTGTCCTGGAGAGCTTGCAGAGCACTGGGGAAAAGCAGGCAGAGAATTCCCTGCTAGCACCTTCTCTGTGCCTGGGAAGCAGAAGTGTTCACATTGCTTCGCAGAATCGCTTTTGTGCAGAAAACACTAACACTTGTTCAGAACGAAAGAAAGCACAGAGCCCCAGATTTTATGTTGTCCTAGAGAGCTTGCAGAGCACTGGGGAAAGGCAGGCAGAGAATTCCCTGCTAGCACCTTCTCTGTGCCTGTTCACATTGCTTGGCAGAATCGCTTTTGTGCAGAAAACAGTAACACTTGTTCAGAACGAAAGAAAGCACAGAGCCCCAGATTTTATGTTGTCCTGGAGAGCTTGCAGAGCACTGGGGAAAAGCAGGCAGAGAATTCCCTGCTAGCACCTTCTCTGTGCCTGGGAAGCAGAAGTGTTCACATTGCTTCGCAGAATCGCTTTTGTG
Source organism: Strix uralensis (assembly GCF_047716275.1). NCBI lineage: Eukaryota > Metazoa > Chordata > Aves > Strigiformes > Strigidae > Strix > Strix uralensis. The sequence continues at coordinate 1,982,931 of NC_133993.1, forward strand.
CAGAAAACACTAACACTTGTTCAGATCGAAAGAAAGCACAGAGCCCCAGATTTTATGTTGTCCTGGAGAGCTTGCAGAGCACTGGGGAAAGGCAGGCAGAGAATTCCCTGCTAGCACCTTCTCTGTGCCTGGGAAGCAGAAGTGTTCACATTGCTTCGCAGAATCGCTTTTGTGCAGAAAACACTAACACTTGTTCAGAACGAAAGAAAGCACAGAGCCCCAGATTTTATGTTGTCCTGGAGAGCTTGCAGAGCACTGGGGAAAAGCAGGCAGAGAATTCCCTGCTAGCACCTTCTCTGTGCCTGGGAAGCAGAAGTGTTCACATTGCTTCGCAGAATCGCTTTTGTGCAGAAAACACTAACACTTGTTCAGATCGAAAGAAAGCACAGAGCCCCAGGTTCTATGTTGTCCAGGAGAGCTTGCAGAGCACTGGGGAAAGGCAGGCAGAGAATTCCCTGCTAGCACCTTCTCTGTGCCTGGGAAGCAGAAGTGTTCACATTGCTTCGCAGAATCGCTTTTGTGCAGAAAACACTAACACTTGTTCAGAACAAAAGAAAGCACAGTGCCCCAGATTTTATGTTGTCCTGGAGAGGTTGCAGAGCAGTGGGGAAAGGCAGGCAGAGAATTCCCTGCTAGCACCTTCTCTGTGCCTGTTTACATTGCTTCGCAGCATCGCTTTTGTGCAGAAAACACTAACACTTGTTCAGAACGAAAGAAAGCACAGAGCCCCAGATTTTATGTTGTCCTGGAGAGCTTGCAGAGCACTGGGGAAAAGCAGGCAGAGAATTCCCTGCTAGCACCTTCTCTGTGCCTGTTCACATTGCTTGGCAGAATCGCTTTTGTGCAGAAAACAGTAACACTTGTTCAGAACGAAAGAAAGCACAGAGCCCCAGATTTTATGTTGTCCTGGAGAGCTTGCAGAGCACTGGGGAAAGGCAGGCAGAGAATTCCCTGCTAGCACCTTCTCTGTGCCTGGGAAGCAGAAGTGTTCACATTGCTTCACAGAATCGCTTTTGTGCAGAAAACACTAACACTTGTTCAGAACAAAAGAAAGCACAGATCCCCAGATTTTATGTTGTCCTAGAGAGCTTGCAGAGCACTGGGGAAAGGCAGGCAGAGAATTCCCTGCTAGCACCTTCTCTGTGCCTGTTCCCATTGCTTGGCAGAATCGCTTTTGTGCAGAAAACAGTAACACTTGTTCAGAACGAAAGAAAGCACAGAGCCCCAGATTTTATGTTGTCCTGGAGAGCTTGCAGAGCAGTGGGGAAAGGCAGGCAGAGAATTCCCTGCTAGCACCTTCTCTGTGCCTGTTTACATTGCTTCGCAGCATCGCTTTTGTGCAGAAAACAGTAACACTTGTTCAGAACGAAAGAAAGCACAGAGCTCCAGATTTTATGTTGTCCTGGAGAGCTTGCAGAGCACTGGGGAAAAGCAGGCAGAGAATTCCCTGCTAGCACCTTCTCTGTGCCTGGGAAGCAGAAGTGTTCACATTGCTTCGCAGAATCGCTTTTGTGCAGAAAACACTAACACTTGTTCAGAACGAAAGAAAGCACAGAGCCCCAGATTTTATGTTGTCCTGGAGAGCTTGCCGAGCACTGGGGAAAGGCAGGCAGAGAATTCCCTGCTAGCACCTTCTCTGTGCCTGTTCACATTGCTTGGCAGAATCGCTTTTGCGCAGAAAACAGTAACACTTGTTCAGAACGAAAGAAAGCACAGAGCCCCAGATTTTATGTTGTCCTGGAGAGCTTGCAGAGCACTGGGGAAAAGCAGGCAGAGAATTCCCTGCTAGCACCTTCTCTGTGCCTGGGAAGCAGAAGTGTTCACATTGCTTCGCAGAATCGCTTTTGTGCAGAAAACACTAACACTTGTTCAGAACGAAAGAAAGCACAGAGCCCCAGATTTTATGTTGTCCTGGAGAGCTTGCAGAGCACTGGGGAAAGGCAGGCAGAGAATTCCCTGCTAGCACCTTCTCTGTGCCTGGGAAGCAGAAGTGTTCACATTGCTTCGCAGAATCGCTTTTGTGCAGAAAACAGTAACACTTGTTCAGAACGAAAGAAAGCACAGAGCCCCAGATTTTATGTTGTCCTGGAGAGCTTGAAGAGCACTGGGGAAAAGCAGGCAGAGAATTCCCTGCTAGCACCTTCTCTGTGCCTGGGAAGCAGAAGTGATCACATTGCTTCGCAGAATCGCTTTTGTGCAGAAAACAGTAACACTTGTTCAGAACGAAAGAAAGCACAGAGCCCCATATTTTATGTTGTCCTGGAGAGCTTGCAGAGCACTGGGGAAAAGCAGGCAGAGAATTCCCTGCTAGCACCTTCTCTGTGCCTGGGAAGCAGAAGTGTTCACATTGCTTCGCAGAATCGCTTTTGTGCAGAAAACACTAACACTTGTTCAGAACGAAAGAAAGCACAGAGCCTCATATTTTATGTTGTCCTGGAGAGCTTGCAGAGCACTGGGGAAAAGCAGGCAGAGAATTCCCTGCTAGCACCTTCTCTGTGCCTGGGAAGCAAAAGTGTTCACATTGCTTCGCAGAATCGCTTTTGTGCAGAAAACACTAACACTTGTTCAGATCGAAAGAAAGCACAGAGCCCCAGATTTTATGTTGTCCTGGAGAGCTTGCAGAGCACTGGGGAAAGGCAGGCAGAGAATTCCCTGCTAGCACCTTCTCTGTGCCTGTTTACATTGCTTCGCAGCATCGCTTTTGTGCAGAAAACACTAACACTTGTTCAGAACGAAAGAAAGCACAGAGCCCCAGATTTTATGTTGTCCTGGAGAGCTTGCAGAGCACTGGGGAAAAGCAGGCAGAGAATTCCCTGCTAGCACCTTCTCTGTGCCTGTTCACATTGCTTGGCAGAATCGCTTTTGTGCAGAAAACAGTAACACTTGTTCAGAACGAAAGAAAGCACAGAGCCCCAGATTTTATGTTGTCCTGGAGAGCTTGCAGAGCACTGGGGAAAGGCAGGCAGAGAATTCCCTGCTAGCACCTTCTCTGTGCCTGGGAAGCAGAAGTGTTCACATTGCTTCACAGAATCGCTTTTGTGCAGAAAACACTAACACTTGTTCAGAACAAAAGAAAGCACAGATCCCCAGATTTTATGTTGTCCTAGAGAGCTTGCAGAGCACTGGGGAAAGGCAGGCAGAGAATTCCCTGCTAGCACCTTCTCTGTGCCTGTTCCCATTGCTTGGCAGAATCGCTTTTGTGCAGAAAACAGTAACACTTGTTCAGAACGAAAGAAAGCACAGAGCCCCAGATTTTATGTTGTCCTGGAGAGCTTGCAGAGCAGTGGGGAAAGGCAGGCAGAGAATTCCCTGCTAGCACCTTCTCTGTGCCTGTTTACATTGCTTCGCAGCATCGCTTTTGTGCAGAAAACAGTAACACTTGTTCAGAACGAAAGAAAGCACAGAGCTCCAGATTTTATGTTGTCCTGGAGAGCTTGCAGAGCACTGGGGAAAAGCAGGCAGAGAATTCCCTGCTAGCACCTTCTCTGTGCCTGGGAAGCAGAAGTGTTCACATTGCTTCGCAGAATCGCTTTTGTGCAGAAAACACTAACACTTGTTCAGAACGAAAGAAAGCACAGAGCCCCAGATTTTATGTTGTCCTGGAGAGCTTGCCGAGCACTGGGGAAAGGCAGGCAGAGAATTCCCTGCTAGCACCTTCTCTGTGCCTGTTCACATTGCTTGGCAGAATCGCTTTTGCGCAGAGAACAGTAACACTTGTTCAGAACGAAAGAAAGCACAGAGCCCCAGATTTTATGTTGTCCTGGAGAGCTTGCAGAGCACTGGGGAAAAGCAGGCAGAGAATTCCCTGCTAGCACCTTCTCTGTGCCTGGGAAGCAGAAGTGTTCACATTGCTTCGCAGAATCGCTTTTGTGCAGAAAACACTAACACTTGTTCAGAACGAAAGAAAGCACAGAGCCCCAGATTTTATGTTGTCCTGGAGAGCTTGCAGAGCACTGGGGAAAAGCAGGCAGAGAATTCCCTGCTAGCACCTTCTCTGTGCCTGGGAAGCAGAAGTGTTCACATTGCTTCGCAGAATCGCTTTTGTGCAGAAAACACTAACACTTGTTCAGATCGAAAGAAAGCACAGATCCCCAGATTTTATGTTTTCCTGGAGAGCTTGCAGAGCACTGGGGAAAGGCAGGCAGAGAATTCCCTGCTAGCACCTTCTCTGTGCCTGGGAAGCAGAAGTGTTCACATTGCTTCGCAGAATCACTTTTGTGCAGAAAACAGTAACACTTGTTCAGAACGAAAGAAAGCACAGAGCCCCAGATTTTATGTTGTCCTGGAGAGCTTGCAGAGCACTGGGGAAAAGCAGGCAGAGAATTCCCTGCTAGCACCTTCTCTGTGCCTGGGAAGCAGAAGTGTTCACATTGCTTCGCAGAATCGCTTTTGTGCAGAAAACACTAACACTTGTTCAGATCGAAAGAAAGCACAGAGCCCCAGATTTTATGTTGTCCTGGAGAGCTTGCAGAGCACTGGGGAAAGGCAGGCAGAGAATTCCCTGCTAGCACCTTCTCTGTGCCTGGGAAGCAGAAGTGTTCACATTGCTTCGCAGAATCGCTTTTGTGCAGAAAACAGTAACACTTGTTCAGAACGAAAGAAAGCACAGAGCCCCAGATTTTATGTTGTCCTGGAGAGCTTGAAGAGCACTGGGGAAAAGCAGGCAGAGAATTCCCTGCTAGCACCTTCTCTGTGCCTGGGAAGCAGAAGTGATCACATTGCTTCGCAGAATCGCTTTTGTGCAGAAAACAGTAACACTTGTTCAGAACGAAAGAAAGCACAGAGCCCCATATTTTATGTTGTCCTGGAGAGCTTGCAGAGCACTGGGGAAAAGCAGGCAGAGAATTCCCTGCTAGCACCTTCTCTGTGCCTGGGAAGCAGAAGTGTTCACATTGCTTCGCAGAATCGCTTTTGTGCAGAAAACACTAACACTTGTTCAGAACGAAAGAAAGCACAGAGCCTCATATTTTATGTTGTCCTGGAGAGCTTGCAGAGCACTGGGGAAAAGCAGGCAGAGAATTCCCTGCTAGCACCTTCTCTGTGCCTGGGAAGCAAAAGTGTTCACATTGCTTCGCAGAATCGCTTTTGTGCAGAAAACACTAACACTTGTTCAGATCGAAAGAAAGCACAGAGCCCCAGATTTTATGTTGTCCTGGAGAGCTTGCAGAGCACTGGGGAAAGGCAGGCAGAGAATTCCCTGCTAGCACCTTCTCTGTGCCTGGGAAGCAGAAGTGTTCACATTGCTTCGCAGAATCGCTTTTGTGCAGAAAACACTAACACTTGTTCAGAACAAAAGAAAGCACAGTGCCCCAGATTTTATGTTGTCCTGGAGAGGTTGCAGAGCAGTGGGGAAAGGCAGGCAGAGAATTCCCTGCTAGCACCTTCTCTGTGCCTGTTCCCATTGCTTGGCAGAATCGCTTTTGTGCAGAAAACAGTAACACTTGTTCAGAACGAAAGAAAGCACAGAGCCCCAGATTTTATGTTGTCCTGGAGAGCTTGCAGAGCACTGGGGAAAAGCAGGCAGAGAATTCCCTGCTAGCACCTTCTCTGTGCCTGGGAAGCAGAAGTGTTCACATTGCTTCGCAGAATCGCTTTTGTGCAGAAAACACTAACACTTGTTCAGAACGAAAGAAAGCACAGAGCCCCAGATTTTATGTTGTCCTAGAGAGCTTGCAGAGCACTGGGGAAAGGCAGGCAGAGAATTCCCTGCTAGCACCTTCTCTGTGCCTGTTCACATTGCTTGGCAGAATCGCTTTTGTGCAGAAAACAGTAACACTTGTTCAGAACGAAAGAAAGCACAGAGCCCCAGATTTTATGTTGTCCTGGAGAGCTTGCAGAGCACTGGGGAAAAGCAGGCAGAGAATTCCCTGCTAGCACCTTCTCTGTGCCTGGGAAGCAGAAGTGTTCACATTGCTTCGCAGAATCGCTTTTGTGCAGAAAACAGTAACACTTGTTCAGAACGAAAGAAAGCACAGAGCCCCAGATTTTATGTTGTCCTGGAGAGCTTGCAGAGCACTGGGGAAAAGCAGGCAGAGAATTCCCTGCTAGCACCTTCTCTGTGCCTGGGAAGCAGAAGTGTTCACATTGCTTCGCAGAATCGCTTTTGTGCAGAAAACACTAACACTTGTTCAGATCGAAAGAAAGCACAGAGCCCCAGATTTTATGTTGTCCTGGAGAGCTTGCAGAGCACTGGGGAAAGGCAGGCAGAGAATTCCCTGCTAGCACCTTCTCTGTGCCTGGGAAGCAGAAGTGTTCACATTGCTTCGCAGAATCGCTTTTGTGCAGAAAACACTAACACTTGTTCAGATCGAAAGAAAGCACAGAGCCCCAGGTTCTATGTTGTCCAGGAGAGCTTGCAGAGCACTGGGGAAAGGCAGGCAGAGAATTCCCTGCTAGCACCTTCTCTGTGCCTGGGAAGCAGAAGTGTTCACATTGCTTCGCAGAATCGCTTTTGTGCAGAAAACACTAACACTTGTTCAGATCGAAAGAAAGCACAGAGCCCCAGATTTTATGTTGTCCTGGAGAGCTTGCAGAGCACTGGGAAAAGGCAGGCAGAGAATTCCCTGCTAGCACCTTCTCTGTGCCTGGGAAGCAGAAGTGTTCACATTGCTTCGCAGAATCGCTTTTGTGCAGAAAACACTAACACTTGTTCAGAACGAAAGAAAGCACAGAGCCCCAGATTTTATGTTGTCCTGGAGAGCTTGCAGAGCACTGGGGAAAAGCAGGCAGAGAATTCCCTGCTAGCACCTTCTCTGTGCCTGTTCACATTGCTTGGCAGAATCGCTTTTGTGCAGAAAACAGTAACACTTGTTCAGAACGAAAGAAAGCACAGAGCCCCATATTTTATGTTGTCCTGGAGAGCTTGCAGAGCACTGGGGAAAAGCAGGCAGAGAATTCCCTGCTAGCACCTTCTCTGTGCCTGGGAAGCAGAAGTGTTCACATTGCTTCACAGAATCCCTTTTGTGCAGAAAACACTAACACTTGTTCAGAACAAAAGAAAGCACAGTGCCCCAGATTTTATGTTGTCCTGGAGAGCTTGCAGAGCACTGGGGAAAGGCAGGCAGAGAATTCCCTGCTAGCACCTTCTCTGTGCCTGTTCCCATTGCTTGGCAGAATCGCTTTTGTGCAGAAAACAGTAACACTTGTTCAGAACGAAAGAAAGCACAGAGCCCCAGATTTTATGTTGTCCTGGAGAGCTTGCAGAGCAGTGGGGAAAGGCAGGCAGAGAATTCCCTGCTAGCACCTTCTCTGTGCCTGTTTACATTGCTTCGCAGCATCGCTTTTGTGCAGAAAACAGTAACACTTGTTCAGAACGAAAGAAAGCACAGAGCTCCAGATTTTATGTTGTCCTGGAGAGCTTGCAGAGCACTGGGGAAAAGCAGGCAGAGAATTCCCTGCTAGCACCTTCTCTGTGCCTGGGAAGCAGAAGTGTTCACATTGCTTCGCAGAATCGCTTTTGTGCAGAAAACACTAACACTTGTTCAGAACGAAAGAAAGCACAGAGCCCCAGATTTTATGTTGTCCTGGAGAGCTTGCCGAGCACTGGGGAAAGGCAGGCAGAGAATTCCCTGCTAGCACCTTCTCTGTGCCTGTTCACATTGCTTGGCAGAATCGCTTTTGCGCAGAAAACATTAACACTTGTTCAGAACGAAAGAAAGCACAGAGCCCCAGATTTTATGTTGTCCTGGAGAGCTTGCAGAGCACTGGGGAAAAGCAGGCAGAGAATTCCCTGCTAGCACCTTCTCTGTGCCTGGGAAGCAGAAGTGTTCACATTGCTTCGCAGAATCGCTTTTGTGCAGAAAACACTAACACTTGTTCAGAACGAAAGAAAGCACAGAGCCCCAGATTTTATGTTGTCCTGGAGAGCTTGCAGAGCACTGGGGAAAAGCAGGCAGAGAATTCCCTGCTAGCACCTTCTCTGTGCCTGGGAAGCAGAAGTGTTCACATTGCTTCGCAGAATCGCTTTTGTGCAGAAAACACTAACACTTGTTCAGATCGAAAGAAAGCACAGATCCCCAGATTTTATGTTTTCCTGGAGAGCTTGCAGAGCACTGGGGAAAGGCAGGCAGAGAATTCCCTGCTAGCACCTTCTCTGTGCCTGGGAAGCAGAAGTGTTCACATTGCTTCGCAGAATCACTTTTGTGCAGAAAACAGTAACACTTGTTCAGAACGAAAGAAAGCACAGAGCCCCAGATTTTATGTTGTCCTGGAGAGCTTGCAGAGCACTGGGGAAAAGCAGGCAGAGAATTCCCTGCTAGCACCTTCTCTGTGCCTGGGAAGCAGAAGTGTTCACATTGCTTCGCAGAATCGCTTTTGTGCAGAAAACAGTAACACTTGTTCAGAACAAAAGAAAGCACAGAGCCCCAGATTTTATGTTGTCCTGGAGAGCTTGCAGAGCACTGGGGAAAGGCAGGCAGAGAATTCCCTGCTAGCACCTTCTCTGTGCCTGGGAAGCAGAAGTGTTCACATTGCTTCGCAGAATCGCTTTTGTGCAGAAAACAGTAACACTTGTTCAGAACGAAAGAAAGCACAGAGCCCCAGATTTTATGTTGTCCTGGAGAGCTTGAAGAGCACTGGGGAAAAGCAGGCAGAGAATTCCCTGCTAGCACCTTCTCTGTGCCTGGGAAGCAGAAGTGTTCACATTGCTTCGCAGAATCGCTTTTGTGCAGAAAACAGTAACACTTGTTCAGAACGAAAGAAAGCACAGAGCCCCATATTTTATGTTGTCCTGGAGAGCTTGCAGAGCACTGGGGAAAAGCAGGCAGAGAATTCCCTGCTAGCACCTTCTCTGTGCCTGGGAAGCAGAAGTGTTCACATTGCTTCGCAGAATCGCTTTTGTGCAGAAAACACTAACACTTGTTCAGAACAAAAGAAAGCACAGAGCCCCAGATTTTATGTTGTCCTGGAGAGCTTGCAGAGCACTGGGGAAAAGCAGGCAGAGAATTCCCTGCTAGCACCTTCTCTGTGCCTGGGAAGCAAAAGTGTTCACATTGCTTCGCAGAATCGCTTTTGTGCAGAAAACACTAACACTTGTTCAGATCGAAAGAAAGCACAGAGCCCCAGATTTTATGTTGTCCTGGAGAGCTTGCAGAGCACTGGGGAAAGGCAGGCAGAGAATTCCCTGCTAGCACCTTCTCTGTGCCTGGGAAGCAGAAGTGTTCACATTGCTTCGCAGAATCGCTTTTGTGCAGAAAACACTAACACTTGTTCAGAACAAAAGAAAGCACAGTGCCCCAGATTTTATGTTGTCCTGGAGAGGTTGCAGAGCAGTGGGGAAAGGCAGGCAGAGAATTCCCTGCTAGCACCTTCTCTGTGCCTGTTTACATTGCTTCGCAGCATCGCTTTTGTGCAGAAAACAGTAACACTTGTTCAGAACGAAAGAAAGCACAGAGCCCCAGATTTTATGTTGTCCTGGAGAGCTTGCAGAGCACTGGGGAAAAGCAGGCAGAGAATTCCCTGCTAGCACCTTCTCTGTGCCTGGGAAGCAGAAGTGTTCACATTGCTTCGCAGAATCGCTTTTGTGCAGAAAACACTAACACTTGTTCAGAACGAAAGAAAGCACAGAGCCCCAGATTTTATGTTGTCCTAGAGAGCTTGCAGAGCACTGGGGAAAGGCAGGCAGAGAATTCCCTGCTAGCACCTTCTCTGTGCCTGTTCACATTGCTTGGCAGAATCGCTTTTGTGCAGAAAACAGTAACACTTGTTCAGAACGAAAGAAAGCACAGAGCCCCAGATTTTATGTTGTCCTGGAGAGCTTGCAGAGCACTGGGGAAAAGCAGGCAGAGAATTCCCTGCTAGCACCTTCTCTGTGCCTGGGAAGCAGAAGTGTTCACATTGCTTCGCAGAATCGCTTTTGTGCAGAAAACAGTAACACTTGTTCAGAACGAAATAAAGCACAGAGCCCCAGATTTTATGTTGTCCTGGAGAGCTTGCAGAGCACTGGGGAAAAGCAGGCAGAGAATTCCCTGCTAGCACCTTCTCTGTGCCTGGGAAGCAGAAGTGTTCACATTGCTTCGCAGAATCGCTTTTGTGCAGAAAACACTAACACTTGTTCAGATCGAAAGAAAGCACAGAGCCCCAGATTTTATGTTGTCCTGGAGAGCTTGCAGAGCACTGGGGAAAGGCAGGCAGAGAATTCCCTGCTAGCACCTTCTCTGTGCCTGGGAAGCAGAAGTGTTCACATTGCTTCGCAGAATCGCTTTTGTGCAGAAAACACTAACACTTGTTCAGAACGAAAGAAAGCACAGAGCCCCAGATTTTATGTTGTCCTGGAGAGCTTGCAGAGCACTGGGGAAAAGCAGGCAGAGAATTCCCTGCTAGCACCTTCTCTGTGCCTGGGAAGCAGAAGTGTTCACATTGCTTCGCAGAATCGCTTTTGTGCAGAAAACACTAACACTTGTTCAGATCGAAAGAAAGCACAGAGCCCCAGGTTCTATGTTGTCCAGGAGAGCTTGCAGAGCACTGGGGAAAGGCAGGCAGAGAATTCCCTGCTAGCACCTTCTCTGTGCCTGGGAAGCAGAAGTGTTCACATTGCTTCGCAGAATCGCTTTTGTGCAGAAAACACTAACACTTGTTCAGAACAAAAGAAAGCACAGTGCCCCAGATTTTATGTTGTCCTGGAGAGGTTGCAGAGCAGTGGGGAAAGGCAGGCAGAGAATTCCCTGCTAGCACCTTCTCTGTGCCTGTTTACATTGCTTCGCAGCATCGCTTTTGTGCAGAAAACACTAACACTTGTTCAGAACGAAAGAAAGCACAGAGCCCCAGATTTTATGTTGTCCTGGAGAGCTTGCAGAGCACTGGGGAAAAGCAGGCAGAGAATTCCCTGCTAGCACCTTCTCTGTGCCTGTTCACATTGCTTGGCAGAATCGCTTTTGTGCAGAAAACAGTAACACTTGTTCAGAACGAAAGAAAGCACAGAGCCCCAGATTTTATGTTGTCCTGGAGAGCTTGCAGAGCACTGGGGAAAGGCAGGCAGAGAATTCCCTGCTAGCACCTTCTCTGTGCCTGGGAAGCAGAAGTGTTCACATTGCTTCACAGAATCGCTTTTGTGCAGAAAACACTAACACTTGTTCAGAACAAAAGAAAGCACAGATCCCCAGATTTTATGTTGTCCTAGAGAGCTTGCAGAGCACTGGGGAAAGGCAGGCAGAGAATTCCCTGCTAGCACCTTCTCTGTGCCTGTTCCCATTGCTTGGCAGAATCGCTTTTGTGCAGAAAACAGTAACACTTGTTCAGAACGAAAGAAAGCACAGAGCCCCAGATTTTATGTTGTCCTGGAGAGCTTGCAGAGCAGTGGGGAAAGGCAGGCAGAGAATTCCCTGCTAGCACCTTCTCTGTGCCTGTTTACATTGCTTCGCAGCATCGCTTTTGTGCAGAAAACAGTAACACTTGTTCAGAACGAAAGAAAGCACAGAGCTCCAGATTTTATGTTGTCCTGGAGAGCTTGCAGAGCACTGGGGAAAAGCAGGCAGAGAATTCCCTGCTAGCACCTTCTCTGTGCCTGGGAAGCAGAAGTGTTCACATTGCTTCGCAGAATCGCTTTTGTGCAGAAAACACTAACACTTGTTCAGAACGAAAGAAAGCACAGAGCCCCAGATTTTATGTTGTCCTGGAGAGCTTGCCGAGCACTGGGGAAAGGCAGGCAGAGAATTCCCTGCTAGCACCTTCTCTGTGCCTGTTCACATTGCTTGGCAGAATCGCTTTTGCGCAGAAAACAGTAACACTTGTTCAGAACGAAAGAAAGCACAGAGCCCCAGATTTTATGTTGTCCTGGAGAGCTTGCAGAGCACTGGGGAAAAGCAGGCAGAGAATTCCCTGCTAGCACCTTCTCTGTGCCTGGGAAGCAGAAGTGTTCACATTGCTTCGCAGAATCGCTTTTGTGCAGAAAACACTAACACTTGTTCAGAACGAAAGAAAGCACAGAGCCCCAGATTTTATGTTGTCCTGGAGAGCTTGCAGAGCACTGGGGAAAAGCAGGCAGAGAATTCCCTGCTAGCACCTTCTCTGTGCCTGGGAAGCAGAAGTGTTCACATTGCTTCGCAGAATCGCTTTTGTGCAGAAAACACTAACACTTGTTCAGATCGAAAGAAAGCACAGATCCCCAGATTTTATGTTTTCCTGGAGAGCTTGCAGAGCACTGGGGAAAGGCAGGCAGAGAATTCCCTGCTAGCACCTTCTCTGTGCCTGGGAAGCAGAAGTGTTCACATTGCTTCGCAGAATCACTTTTGTGCAGAAAACAGTAACACTTGTTCAGAACGAAAGAAAGCACAGAGCCCCAGATTTTATGTTGTCCTGGAGAGCTTGCAGAGCACTGGGGAAAAGCAGGCAGAGAATTCCCTGCTAGCACCTTCTCTGTGCCTGGGAAGCAGAAGTGTTCACATTGCTTCGCAGAATCGCTTTTGTGCAGAAAACACTAACACTTGTTCAGATCGAAAGAAAGCACAGAGCCCCAGATTTTATGTTGTCCTGGAGAGCTTGCAGAGCACTGGGGAAAGGCAGGCAGAGAATTCCCTGCTAGCACCTTCTCTGTGCCTGGGAAGCAGAAGTGTTCACATTGCTTCGCAGAATCGCTTTTGTGCAGAAAACAGTAACACTTGTTCAGAACGAAAGAAAGCACAGAGCCCCAGATTTTATGTTGTCCTGGAGAGCTTGAAGAGCACTGGGGAAAAGCAGGCAGAGAATTCCCTGCTAGCACCTTCTCTGTGCCTGGGAAGCAGAAGTGATCACATTGCTTCGCAGAATCGCTTTTGTGCAGAAAACACTAACACTTGTTCAGAACGAAAGAAAGCACAGAGCCCCAGATTTTATGTTGTCCTGGAGAGCTTGCAGAGCACTGGGGAAAAGCAGGCAGAGAATTCCCTGCTAGCACCTTCTCTGTGCCTGGGAAGCAGAAGTGTTCACATTGCTTCGCAGAATCGCTTTTGTGCAGAAAACACTAACACTTGTTCAGAACGAAAGAAAGCACAGAGCCCCAGATTTTATGTTGTCCTGGAGAGCTTGCAGAGCACTGGGGAAAAGCAGGCAGAGAATTCCCTGCTAGCACCTTCTCTGTGCCTGGGAAGCAAAAGTGTTCACATTGCTTCGCAGAATCGCTTTTGTGCAGAAAACACTAACACTTGTTCAGATCGAAAGAAAGCACAGAGCCCCAGATTTTATGTTGTCCTGGAGAGGTTGCAGAGCAGTGGGGAAAGGCAGGCAGAGAATTCCCTGCTAGCACCTTCTCTGTGCCTGTTTACATTGCTTCGCAGCATCGCTTTTGTGCAGAAAACACTAACACTTGTTCAGAACGAAAGAAAGCACAGAGCCCCAGATTTTATGTTGTCCTGGAGAGCTTGCAGAGCACTGGGGAAAAGCAGGCAGAGAATTCCCTGCTAGCACCTTCTCTGTGCCTGTTCACATTGCTTGGCAGAATCGCTTTTGTGCAGAAAACAATAACACTTGTTCAGAACGAAAGAAAGCACAGAGCCCCAGATTTTATGTTGTCCTGGAGAGCTTGCAGAGCACTGGGGAAAGGCAGGCAGAGAATTCCCTGCTAGCACCTTCTCTGTGCCTGGGAAGCAGAAGTGTTCACATTGCTTCACAGAATCGCTTTTGTGCAGAAAACACTAACACTTGTTCAGAACAAAAGAAAGCACAGATCCCCAGATTTTATGTTGTCCTAGAGAGCTTGCAGAGCACTGGGGAAAGGCAGGCAGAGAATTCCCTGCTAGCACCTTCTCTGTGCCTGTTCCCATTGCTTGGCAGAATCGCTTTTGTGCAGAAAACAGTAACACTTGTTCAGAACGAAAGAAAGCACAGAGCCCCAGATTTTATGTTGTCCTGGAGAGCTTGCAGAGCAGTGGGGAAAGGCAGGCAGAGAATTCCCTGCTAGCACCTTCTCTGTGCCTGTTTACATTGCTTCGCAGCATCGCTTTTGTGCAGAAAACAGTAACACTTGTTCAGAACGAAAGAAAGCACAGAGCTCCAGATTTTATGTTGTCCTGGAGAGCTTGCAGAGCACTGGGGAAAAGCAGGCAGAGAATTCCCTGCTAGCACCTTCTCTGTGCCTGGGAAGCAGAAGTGTTCACATTGCTTCGCAGAATCGCTTTTGTGCAGAAAACACTAACACTTGTTCAGAACGAAAGAAAGCACAGAGCCCCAGATTTTATGTTGTCCTGGAGAGCTTGCCGAGCACTGGGGAAAGGCAGGCAGAGAATTCCCTGCTAGCACCTTCTCTGTGCCTGTTCACATTGCTTGGCAGAATCGCTTTTGCGCAGAAAACAGTAACACTTGTTCAGAACGAAAGAAAGCACAGAGCCCCAGATTTTATGTTGTCCTGGAGAGCTTGCAGAGCACTGGGGAAAAGCAGGCAGAGAATTCCCTGCTAGCACCTTCTCTGTGCCTGGGAAGCAGAAGTGTTCACATTGCTTCGCAGAATCGCTTTTGTGCAGAAAACACTAACACTTGTTCAGAACGAAAGAAAGCACAGAGCCCCAGATTTTATGTTGTCCTGGAGAGCTTGCAGAGCACTGGGGAAAAGCAGGCAGAGAATTCCCTGCTAGCACCTTCTCTGTGCCTGGGAAGCAGAAGTGTTCACATTGCTTCGCAGAATCGCTTTTGTGCAGAAAACACTAACACTTGTTCAGATCGAAAGAAAGCACAGATCCCCAGATTTTATGTTTTCCTGGAGAGCTTGCAGAGCACTGGGGAAAGGCAGGCAGAGAATTCCCTGCTAGCACCTTCTCTGTGCCTGGGAAGCAGAAGTGTTCACATTGCTTCGCAGAATCACTTTTGTGCAGAAAACAGTAACACTTGTTCAGAACGAAAGAAAGCACAGAGCCCCAGATTTTATGTTGTCCTGGAGAGCTTGCAGAGCACTGGGGAAAAGCAGGCAGAGAATTCCCTGCTAGCACCTTCTCTGTGCCTGGGAAGCAGAAGTGTTCACATTGCTTCGCAGAATCGCTTTTGTGCAGAAAACACTAACACTTGTTCAGATCGAAAGAAAGCACAGAGCCCCAGATTTTATGTTGTCCTGGAGAGCTTGCAGAGCACTGGGGAAAGGCAGGCAGAGAATTCCCTGCTAGCACCTTCTCTGTGCCTGGGAAGCAGAAGTGTTCACATTGCTTCGCAGAATCGCTTTTGTGCAGAAAACAGTAACACTTGTTCAGAACGAAAGAAAGCACAGAGCCCCAGATTTTATGTTGTCCTGGAGAGCTTGAAGAGCACTGGGGAAAAGCAGGCAGAGAATTCCCTGCTAGCACCTTCTCTGTGCCTGGGAAGCAGAAGTGATCACATTGCTTCGCAGAATCGCTTTTGTGCAGAAAACAGTAACACTTGTTCAGAACGAAAGAAAGCACAGAGCCCCATATTTTATGTTGTCCTGGAGAGCTTGCAGAGCACTGGGGAAAAGCAGGCAGAGAATTCCCTGCTAGCACCTTCTCTGTGCCTGGGAAGCAGAAGTGTTCACATTGCTTCGCAGAATCGCTTTTGTGCAGAAAACACTAACACTTGTTCAGATCGAAAGAAAGCACAGAGCCCCAGATTTTATGTTGTCCTGGAGAGCTTGCAGAGCACTGGGGAAAGGCAGGCAGAGAATTCCCTGCTAGCACCTTCTCTGTGCCTGGGAAGCAGAAGTGTTCACATTGCTTCGCAGAATCGCTTTTGTGCAGAAAACACTAACACTTGTTCAGAACAAAAGAAAGCACAGTGCCCCAGATTTTATGTTGTCCTGGAGAGGTTGCAGAGCAGTGGGGAAAGGCAGGCAGAGAATTCCCTGCTAGCACCTTCTCTGTGCCTGTTCCCATTGCTTGGCAGAATCGCTTTTGTGCAGAAAACAGTAACACTTGTTCAGAACGAAAGAAAGCACAGAGCCCCAGATTTTATGTTGTCCTGGAGAGCTTGCAGAGCACTGGGGAAAAGCAGGCAGAGAATTCCCTGCTAGCACCTTCTCTGTGCCTGGGAAGCAGAAGTGTTCACATTGCTTCGCAGAATCGCTTTTGTGCAGAAAACACTAACACTTGTTCAGAACGAAAGAAAGCACAGAGCCCCAGATTTTATGTTGTCCTAGAGAGCTTGCAGAGCACTGGGGAAAGGCAGGCAGAGAATTCCCTGCTAGCACCTTCTCTGTGCCTGTTCACATTGCTTGGCAGAATCGCTTTTGTGCAGAAAACAGTAACACTTGTTCAGAACGAAAGAAAGCACAGAGCCCCAGATTTTATGTTGTCCTGGAGAGCTTGCAGAGCACTGGGGAAAAGCAGGCAGAGAATTCCCTGCTAGCACCTTCTCTGTGCCTGGGAAGCAGAAGTGTTCACATTGCTTCGCAGAATCGCTTTTGTGCAGAAAACAGTAACACTTGTTCAGAACGAAAGAAAGCACAGAGCCCCAGATTTTATGTTGTCCTGGAGAGCTTGCAGAGCACTGGGGAAAAGCAGGCAGAGAATTCCCTGCTAGCACCTTCTCTGTGCCTGGGAAGCAGAAGTGTTCACATTGCTTCGCAGAATCGCTTTTGTGCAGAAAACACTAACACTTGTTCAGATCGAAAGAAAGCACAGAGCCCCAGATTTTATGTTGTCCTGGAGAGCTTGCAGAGCACTGGGGAAAGGCAGGCAGAGAATTCCCTGCTAGCACCTTCTCTGTGCCTGGGAAGCAGAAGTGTTCACATTGCTTCGCAGAATCGCTTTTGTGCAGAAAACACTAACACTTGTTCAGATCGAAAGAAAGCACAGAGCCCCAGGTTCTATGTTGTCCAGGAGAGCTTGCAGAGCACTGGGGAAAGGCAGGCAGAGAATTCCCTGCTAGCACCTTCGCTGTGCCTGGGAAGCAGAAGTGTTCACATTGCTTGGCAGAATCGCTTTTGTGCAGAAAACAGTAACACTTGTTCAGAACGAAAGAAAGCACAGAGCCCCAGATTTTATGTTGTCCTGGAGAGGTTGCAGAGCAGTGGGGAAAGGCAGGCAGAGAATTCCCTGCTAGCACCTTCTCTGTGCCTGTTTACATTGCTTCGCAGCATCGCTTTTGTGCAGAAAACACTAACACTTGTTCAGAACGAAAGAAAGCACAGAGCCCCAGATTTTATGTTGTCCTGGAGAGCTTGCAGAGCACTGGGGAAAAGCAGGCAGAGAATTCCCTGCTAGCACCTTCTCTGTGCCTGTTCACATTGCTTGGCAGAATCGCTTTTGTGCAGAAAACAGTAACACTTGTTCAGAATGAAAGAAAGCACAGAGCCCCATATTTTATGTTGTCCTGGAGAGCTTGCAGAGCACTGGGGAAAAGCAGGCAGAGAATTCCCTGCTAGCACCTTCTCTGTGCCTGGGAAGCAGAAGTGTTCACATTGCTTCGCAGAATCGCTTTTGTGCAGAAAACACTAACACTTGTTCAGAACAAAAGAAAGCAGAGTGCCCCAGATTTTATGTTGTCCTAGAGAGCTTGCAGAGCACTGGGGAAAGGCAGGCAGAGAATTCCCTGCTAGCACCTTCTCTGTGCCTGTTCCCATTGCTTGGCAGAATCGCTTTTGTGCAGAAAACAGTAACACTTGTTCAGAACGAAAGAAAGCACAGAGCCCCAGATTTTATGTTGTCCTGGAGAGCTTGCAGAGCAGTGGGGAAAGGCAGGCAGAGAATTCCCTGCTAGCACCTTCTCTGTGCCTGTTTACATTGCTTCGCAGCATTGCTTTTGTGCAGAAAACAGTAACACTTGTTCAGAACGAAAGAAAGCACAGAGCCCCAGATTTTATGTTGTCCTGGAGAGCTTGCAGAGCAGTGGGGAAAGGCAGGCAGAGAATTTCCTGCTAGCACCTTCTCTGTGCCTGTTCCCATTGCTTGGCAGAATCGCTTTTGTGCAGAAAACAGTAACACTTGTTCAGAACGAAAGAAAGCACAGAGCCCCAGATTTTATGTTGTCCTGGAGAGCTTGCAGAGCACTGGGGAAAAGCAGGCAGAGAATTCCCTGCTAGCACCTTCTCTGTGCCTGGGAAGCAGAAGTGTTCACATTGCTTCGCAGAATCGCTTTTGTGCAGAAAACAGTAACACTTGTTCAGAACGAAAGAAAGCACAGAGCCCCAGATTTTATGTTGTCCTGGAGAGCTTGCAGAGCACTGGGGAAAAGCAGGCAGAGAATTCCCTGCTAGCACCTTCTCTGTGCCTGGGAAGCAGAAGTGTTCACATTGCTTCGCAGAATCGCTTTTGTGCAGAAAACACTAACACTTGTTCAGATCGAAAGAAAGCACAGAGCCCCAGATTTTATGTTGTCCTGGAGAGCTTGCAGAGCACTGGGGAAAAGCAGGCAGAGAATTCCCTGCTAGCACCTTCTCTGTGCCTGGGAAGCAGAGGTGTTCACATTGCTTCGCAGCATCGCTTTTGTGCAGAAAACACTAACACTTGTTCAGAACGAAAGAAAGCACAGAGCCCCAGATTTTATGTTGTCCTGGAGAGCTTGCAGAGCACTGGGGAAAGGCAGGCAGAGAATTCCCTGCTAGCACCTTCTCTGTGCCTGTTCACATTGCTTGGCAGAATCGCTTTTGCGCAGAAAACAGTAACACTTGTTCAGAAGGAAAGAAAGCACAGAGCCCCAGATTTTATGTTGTCCTGGAGAGCTTGCAGAGCACTGGGGAAAAGCAGGCAGAGAATTCCCTGCTAGCACCTTCTCTGTGCCTGGGAAGCAGAAGTGTTCACATTGCTTCGCAGAATCGCTTTTGTGCAGAAAACAGTAACACTTGTTCAGAACGAAAGAAAGCACAGAGCCCCAGATTTTATGTTGTCCTGGAGAGCTTGCAGAGCACTGGGGAAAAGCAGGCAGAGAATTCCCTGCTAGCACCTTCTCTGTGCCTGGGAAGCAGAAGTGTTCACATTGCTTCGCAGAATCGCTTTTGTGCAGAAAACAGTAACACTTGTTCAGAACGAAAGAAAGCACAGAGCCCCAGATTTTATGTTGTCCTGGAGAGCTTGCAGAGCACTGGGGAAAGGCAGGCAGAGAATTCCCTGCTAGCACCTTCTCTGTGCCTGGGAAGCAGAAGTGTTCACATTGCTTCGCAGAATCACTTTTGTGCAGAAAACAGTAACACTTGTTCAGAACGAAAGAAAGCACAGAGCCCCAGATTTTATGTTGTCCTGGAGAGCTTGCAGAGCACTGGGGAAAAGCAGGCAGAGAATTCCCTGCTAGCACCTTCTCTGTGCCTGGGAAGCAGAAGTGTTCACATTGCTTCGCAGAATCGCTTTTGTGCAGAAAACACTAACACTTGTTCAGATCGAAAGAAAGCACAGAGCCCCAGATTTTATGTTGTCCTGGAGAGCTTGCAGAGCACTGGGGAAAGGCAGGCAGAGAATTCCCTGCTAGCACCTTCTCTGTGCCTGGGAAGCAGAAGTGTTCACATTGCTTCGCAGAATCGCTTTTGTGCAGAAAACACTAACACTTGTTCAGAACGAAAGAAAGCACAGAGCCCCAGATTTTATGTTGTCCTGGAGAGCTTGCAGAGCACTGGGGAAAAGCAGGCAGAGAATTCCCTGCTAGCACCTTCTCTGTGCCTGTTCACATTGCTTGGCAGAATCGCTTTTGCGCAGAAAACAGTAACACTTGTTCAGAACGAAAGAAAGCACAGAGCCCCATATTTTATGTTGTCCTGGAGAGCTTGCAGAGCACTGGGGAAAAGCAGGCAGAGAATTCCCTGCTAGCACCTTCTCTGTGCCTGGGAAGCAGAAGTGTTCACATTGCTTCACAGAATCGCTTTTGTGCAGAAAACACTAACACTTGTACAGAACAAAAGAAAGCAGAGTGCCCCAGATTTTATGTTGTCCTAGAGAGCTTGCAGAGCACTGGGGAAAGGCAGGCAGAGAATTCCCTGCTAGCACCTTCTCTGTGCCTGTTCCCATTGCTTGGCAGAATCGCTTTTGTGCAGAAAACAGTAACACTTGTTCAGAACGAAAGAAAGCACAGAGCCCCAGATTTTATGTTGTCCTGGAGAGCTTGCAGAGCAGTGGGGAAAGGCAGGCAGAGAATTCCCTGCTAGCACCTTCTCTGTGCCTGTTTACATTGCTTCGCAGCATCGCTTTTGTGCAGAAAACAGTAACACTTGTTCAGAACGAAAGAAAGCACAGAGCCCCAGATTTTATGTTGTCCTGGAGAGCTTGCAGAGCACTGGGGAAAAGCAGGCAGAGAATTCCCTGCTAGCACCTTCTCTGTGCCTGGGAAGCAGAAGTGTTCACATTGCTTCGCAGAATCGCTTTTGTGCAGAAAACAGTAACACTTGTTCAGAACGAAAGAAAGCACAGAGCCCCAGATTTTATGTTGTCCTGGAGAGCTTGCAGAGCACTGGGGAAAGGCAGGCAGAGAATTCCCTGCTAGCACCTTCTCTGTGCCTGTTCACATTGCTTCGCAGAATCGCTTTTGTGCAGAAAACAGTAACACTTGTTCAGAACGAAAGAAAGCACAGAGCCCCAGATTTTATGTTGTCCTGGAGAGCTTGAAGAGCACTGGGGAAAAGCAGGCAGAGAATTCCCTGCTAGCACCTTCTCTGTGCCTGGGAAGCAGAAGTGTTCACATTGCTTCGCAGAATCGCTTTTGTGCAGAAAACAGTAACACTTGTTCAGAACGAAAGAAAGCACAGAGCCCCAGATTTTATGTTGTCCTGGAGAGCTTGCAGAGCACTGGGGAAAAGCAGGCAGAGAATTCCCTGCTAGCACCTTCTCTGTGCCTGGGAAGCAGAAGTGTTCACATTGCTTCGCAAAATCGCTTTTGTGCAGAAAACACTAACACTTGTTCAGATCGAAAGAAAGCACAGATCCCCAGATTTTATGTTTTCCTGGAGAGCTTGCAGAGCACTGGGGAAAGGCAGGCAGAGAATTCCCTGCTAGCACCTTCTCTGTGCCTGGGAAGCAGAAGTGTTCACATTGCTTCGCAGAATCACTTTTGTGCAGAAAACAGTAACACTTGTTCAGAACGAAAGAAAGCACAGAGCCCCAGATTTTATGTTGTCCTGGAGAGCTTGCAGAGCACTGGGGAAAAGCAGGCAGAGAATTCCCTGCTAGCACCTTCTCTGTGCCTGGGAAGCAGAAGTGTTCACATTGCTTCGCAGAATCGCTTTTGTGCAGAAAACACTAACACTTGCTCAGATCGAAAGAAAGCACAGAGCCCCAGATTTTATGTTGTCCTGGAGAGCTTGCAGAGCACTGGGAAAAGGCAGGCAGAGAATTCCCTGCTAGCACCTTCTCTGTGCCTGGGAAGCAGAAGTGTTCACATTGCTTCGCAGAATCGCTTTTGTGCAGAAAACACTAACACTTGTTCAGAACGAAAGAAAGCACAGAGCCCCAGATTTTATGTTGTCCTGGAGAGCTTGCAGAGCACTGGGGAAAAGCAGGCAGAGAATTCCCTGCTAGCACCTTCTCTGTGCCTGTTCACATTGCTTGGCAGAATCGCTTTTGTGCAGAAAACAGTAACACTTGTTCAGAACGAAAGAAAGCACAGAGCCCCATATTTTATGTTGTCCTGGAGAGCTTGCAGAGCACTGGGGAAAAGCAGGCAGAGAATTCCCTGCTAGCACCTTCTCTGTGCCTGGGAAGCAGAAGTGTTCACATTGCTTCGCAGAATCGCTTTTGTGCAGAAAACACTAACACTTGTTCAGATCGAAAGAAAGCACAGATCCCCAGATTTTATGTTTTCCTGGAGAGCTTGCAGAGCACTGGGGAAAGGCAGGCAGAGAATTCCCTGCTAGCACCTTCTCTGTGCCTGGGAAGCAGAAGTGTTCACATTGCTTCGCAGAATCACTTTTGTGCAGAAAACAGTAACACTTGTTCAGAACGAAAGAAAGCACAGAGCCCCAGATTTTATGTTGTCCTGGAGAGCTTGCAGAGCACTGGGGAAAAGCAGGCAGAGAATTCCCTGCTAGCACCTTCTCTGTGCCTGGGAAGCAGAAGTGTTCACATTGCTTCGCAGAATCGCTTTTGTGCAGAAAACACTAACACTTGTTCAGATCGAAAGAAAGCACAGAGCCCCAGATTTTATGTTGTCCTGGAGAGCTTGCAGAGCACTGGGGAAAGGCAGGCAGAGAATTCCCTGCTAGCACCTTCTCTGTGCCTGGGAAGCAGAAGTGTTCACATTGCTTCGCAGAATCGCTTTTGTGCAGAAAACAGTAACACTTGTTCAGAACGAAAGAAAGCACAGAGCCCCAGATTTTATGTTGTCCTGGAGAGCTTGCAGAGCACTGGGGAAAAGCAGGCAGAGAATTCCCTGCTAGCACCTTCTCTGTGCCTGGGAAGCAAAAGTGTTCACAATGCTTCGCAGAATCGCTTTTGTGCAGAAAACACTAACACTTGTTCAGATCGAAAGAAAGCACAGAGCCCCAGATTTTATGTTGTCCTGGAGAGCTTGCAGAGCACTGGGGAAAGGCAGGCAGAGAATTCCCTGCTAGCACCTTCTCTGTGCCTGGGAAGCAGAAGTGTTCACATTGCTTCGCAGAATCGCTTTTGTGCAGAAAACACTAACACTTGTTCAGAACAAAAGAAAGCACAGTGCCCCAGATTTTATGTTGTCCTGGAGAGGTTGCAGAGCAGTGGGGAAAGGCAGGCAGAGAATTCCCTGCTAGCACCTTCTCTGTGCCTGTTTACATTGCTTCGCAGCATCGCTTTTGTGCAGAAAACAGTAACACTTGTTCAGAACGAAAGAAAGCACAGAGCCCCAGATTTTATGTTGTCCTGGAGAGCTTGCAGAGCACTGGGGAAAAGCAGGCAGAGAATTCCCTGCTAGCACCTTCTCTGTGCCTGGGAAGCAGAAGTGTTCACATTGCTTCGCAGAATCGCTTTTGTGCAGAAAACACTAACACTTGTTCAGAACGAAAGAAAGCACAGAGCCCCAGATTTTATGTTGTCCTGGAGAGCTTGCAGAGCACTGGGGAAAAGCAGGCAGAGAATTCCCTGCTAGCACCTTCTCTGTGCCTGGGAAGCAGAAGTGTTCACATTGCTTCGCAGAATCGCTTTTGTGCAGAAAACACTAACACTTGTTCAGATCGAAAGAAAGCACAGAGCCCCAGGTTCTATGTTGTCCAGGAGAGCTTGCAGAGCACTGGGGAAAGGCAGGCAGAGAATTCCCTGCTAGCACCTTCGCTGTGCCTGGGAAGCAGAAGTGTTCACATTGCTTCGCAGAATCGCTTTTGTGCAGAAAACACTAACACTTGTTCAGAACAAAAGAAAGCACAGTGCCCCAGATTTTATGTTGTCCTGGAGAGGTTGCAGAGCAGTGGGGAAAGGCAGGCAGAGAATTCCCTGCTAGCACCTTCTCTGTGCCTGTTTACATTGCTTCGCAGCATCGCTTTTGTGCAGAAAACACTAACACTTGTTCAGAACGAAAGAAAGCACAGAGCCCCAGATTTTATGTTGTCCTGGAGAGCTTGCAGAGCACTGGGGAAAAGCAGGCAGAGAATTCCCTGCTAGCACCTTCTCTGTGCCTGGGAAGCAGAAGTGTTCACATTGCTTCGCAGAATCGCTTTTGTGCAGAAAACACTAACACTTGTTCAGAACGAAAGAAAGCACAGAGCCCCAGATTTTATGTTGTCCTGGAGAGCTTGCAGAGCACTGGGGAAAAGCAGGCAGAGAATTCCCTGCTAGCACCTTCTCTGTGCCTGTTCACATTGCTTGGCAGAATCGCTTTTGTGCAGAAAACAGTAACACTTGTTCAGAACGAAAGAAAGCACAGAGCCCCATATTTTATGTTGTCCTGGAGAGCTTGCAGAGCACTGGGGAAAAGCAGGCAGAGAATTCCCTGCTAGCACCTTCTCTGTGCCTGGGAAGCAGAAGTGTTCACATTGCTTCGCAGAATCGCTTTTGTGCAGAAAACACTAACACTTGTTCAGAACGAAAGAAAGCACAGAGCCCCAGATTTTATGTTGTCCTGGAGAGCTTGCAGAGCACTGGGGAAAAGCAGGCAGAGAATTCCCTGCTAGCACCTTCTCTGTGCCTGTTCACATTGCTTGGCAGAATCGCTTTTGTGCAGAAAACAGTAACACTTGTTCAGAACGAAAGAAAGCACAGAGCCCCATATTTTATGTTGTCCTGGAGAGCTTGCAGAGCACTGGGGAAAAGCAGGCAGAGAATTCCCTGCTAGCACCTTCTCTGTGCCTGGGAAGCAGAAGTGTTCACATTGCTTCGCAGAATCGCTTTTGTGCAGAAAACACTAACACTTGTTCAGATCGAAAGAAAGCACAGATCCCCAGATTTTATGTTTTCCTGGAGAGCTTGCAGAGCACTGGGGAAAGGCAGGCAGAGAATTCCCTGCTAGCACCTTCTCTGTGCCTGGGAAGCAGAAGTGTTCACATTGCTTCGCAGAATCACTTTTGTGCAGAAAACAGTAACACTTGTTCAGAACGAAAGAAAGCACAGAGCCCCAGATTTTATGTTGTCCTGGAGAGCTTGCAGAGCACTGGGGAAAAGCAGGCAGAGAATTCCCTGCTAGCACCTTCTCTGTGCCTGGGAAGCAGAAGTGTTCACATTGCTTCGCAGAATCGCTTTTGTGCAGAAAACACTAACACTTGTTCAGATCGAAAGAAAGCACAGAGCCCCAGATTTTATGTTGTCCTGGAGAGCTTGCAGAGCACTGGGGAAAGGCAGGCAGAGAATTCCCTGCTAGCACCTTCTCTGTGCCTGGGAAGCAGAAGTGTTCACATTGCTTCGCAGAATCGCTTTTGTGCAGAAAACAGTAACACTTGTTCAGAACGAAAGAAAGCACAGAGCCCCAGATTTTATGTTGTCCTGGAGAGCTTGCAGAGCACTGGGGAAAAGCAGGCAGAGAATTCCCTGCTAGCACCTTCTCTGTGCCTGGGAAGCAAAAGTGTTCACAATGCTTCGCAGAATCGCTTTTGTGCAGAAAACACTAACACTTGTTCAGATCGAAAGAAAGCACAGAGCCCCAGATTTTATGTTGTCCTGGAGAGCTTGCAGAGCACTGGGGAAAGGCAGGCAGAGAATTCCCTGCTAGCACCTTCTCTGTGCCTGGGAAGCAGAAGTGTTCACATTGCTTCGCAGAATCGCTTTTGTGCAGAAAACACTAACACTTGTTCAGAACAAAAGAAAGCACAGTGCCCCAGATTTTATGTTGTCCTGGAGAGGTTGCAGAGCAGTGGGGAAAGGCAGGCAGAGAATTCCCTGCTAGCACCTTCTCTGTGCCTGTTTACATTGCTTCGCAGCATCGCTTTTGTGCAGAAAACAGTAACACTTGTTCAGAACGAAAGAAAGCACAGAGCCCCAGATTTTATGTTGTCCTGGAGAGCTTGCAGAGCACTGGGGAAAAGCAGGCAGAGAATTCCCTGCTAGCACCTTCTCTGTGCCTGGGAAGCAGAAGTGTTCACATTGCTTCGCAGAATCGCTTTTGTGCAGAAAACACTAACACTTGTTCAGAACGAAAGAAAGCACAGAGCCCCAGATTTTATGTTGTCCTGGAGAGCTTGCAGAGCACTGGGGAAAAGCAGGCAGAGAATTCCCTGCTAGCACCTTCTCTGTGCCTGGGAAGCAGAAGTGTTCACATTGCTTCGCAGAATCGCTTTTGTGCAGAAAACACTAACACTTGTTCAGATCGAAAGAAAGCACAGAGCCCCAGGTTCTATGTTGTCCAGGAGAGCTTGCAGAGCACTGGGGAAAGGCAGGCAGAGAATTCCCTGCTAGCACCTTCGCTGTGCCTGGGAAGCAGAAGTGTTCACATTGCTTCGCAGAATCGCTTTTGTGCAGAAAACACTAACACTTGTTCAGAACAAAAGAAAGCACAGTGCCCCAGATTTTATGTTGTCCTGGAGAGGTTGCAGAGCAGTGGGGAAAGGCAGGCAGAGAATTCCCTGCTAGCACCTTCTCTGTGCCTGTTTACATTGCTTCGCAGCATCGCTTTTGTGCAGAAAACACTAACACTTGTTCAGAACGAAAGAAAGCACAGAGCCCCAGATTTTATGTTGTCCTGGAGAGCTTGCAGAGCACTGGGGAAAAGCAGGCAGAGAATTCCCTGCTAGCACCTTCTCTGTGCCTGGGAAGCAGAAGTGTTCACATTGCTTCGCAGAATCGCTTTTGTGCAGAAAACACTAACACTTGTTCAGAACGAAAGAAAGCACAGAGCCCCAGATTTTATGTTGTCCTGGAGAGCTTGCAGAGCACTGGGGAAAAGCAGGCAGAGAATTCCCTGCTAGCACCTTCTCTGTGCCTGTTCACATTGCTTGGCAGAATCGCTTTTGTGCAGAAAACAGTAACACTTGTTCAGAACGAAAGAAAGCACAGAGCCCCATATTTTATGTTGTCCTGGAGAGCTTGCAGAGCACTGGGGAAAAGCAGGCAGAGAATTCCCTGCTAGCACCTTCTCTGTGCCTGGGAAGCAGAAGTGTTCACATTGCTTCGCAGAATCGCTTTTGTGCAGAAAACACTAACACTTGTTCAGAACAAAAGAAAGCAGAGTGCCCCAGATTTTATGTTGTCCTAGAGAGCTTGCAGAGCACTGGGGAAAGGCAGGCAGAGAATTCCCTGCTAGCACCTTCTCTGTGCCTGTTCCCATTGCTTGGCAGAATCGCTTTTGTGCAGAAAACAGTAACACTTGTTCAGAACGAAAGAAAGCACAGAGCCCCAGATTTTATGTTGTCCTGGAGAGCTTGCAGAGCAGTGGGGAAAGGCAGGCAGAGAATTCCCTGCTAGCACCTTCTCTGTGCCTGTTTACATTGCTTCGCAGCATTGCTTTTGTGCAGAAAACAGTAACACTTGTTCAGAACGAAAGAAAGCACAGAGCCCCAGATTTTATGTTGTCCTGGAGAGCTTGCAGAGCAGTGGGGAAAGGCAGGCAGAGAATTTCCTGCTAGCACCTTCTCTGTGCCTGTTCCCATTGCTTGGCAGAATCGCTTTTGTGCAGAAAACAGTAACACTTGTTCAGAACGAAAGAAAGCACAGAGCCCCAGATTTTATGTTGTCCTGGAGAGCTTGCAGAGCACTGGGGAAAAGCAGGCAGAGAATTCCCTGCTAGCACCTTCTCTGTGCCTGGGAAGCAGAAGTGTTCACATTGCTTCGCAGAATCGCTTTTGTGCAGAAAACAGTAACACTTGTTCAGAACGAAAGAAAGCACAGAGCCCCAGATTTTATGTTGTCCTGGAGAGCTTGCAGAGCACTGGGGAAAAGCAGGCAGAGAATTCCCTGCTAGCACCTTCTCTGTGCCTGGGAAGCAGCAGTGTTCACATTGCTTCGCAGAATCGCTTTTGTGCAGAAAACACTAACACTTGTTCAGATCGAAAGAA
Source organism: Strix uralensis (assembly GCF_047716275.1). Taxonomy (NCBI): domain Eukaryota; kingdom Metazoa; phylum Chordata; class Aves; order Strigiformes; family Strigidae; genus Strix; species Strix uralensis. The sequence continues at coordinate 2,010,142 of NC_133993.1, forward strand.
AGCACAGATCCCCAGATTTTATGTTTTCCTGGAGAGCTTGCAGAGCACTGGGGAAAGGCAGGCAGAGAATTCCCTGCTAGCACCTTCTCTGTGCCTGGGAAGCAGAAGTGTTCACATTGCTTCGCAGAATCACTTTTGTGCAGAAAACAGTAACACTTGTTCAGAACGAAAGAAAGCACAGAGCCCCAGATTTTATGTTGTCCTGGAGAGCTTGCAGAGCACTGGGGAAAAGCAGGCAGAGAACTCCCTGCTAGCACCTTCTCTGTGCCTGGGAAGCAGAAGTGTTCACATTGCTTCGCAGAATCGCTTTTGTGCAGAAAACACTAACACTTGTTCAGATCGAAAGAAAGCACAGAGCCCCAGATTTTATGTTGTCCTGGAGAGCTTGCAGAGCACTGGGGAAAAGCAGGCAGAGAATTCCCTGCTAGCACCTTCTCTGTGCCTGTTCACATTGCTTGGCAGAATCGCTTTTGTGCAGAAAACAGTAACACTTGTTCAGAACGAAAGAAAGCACAGAGCCCCAGATTTTATGTTGTCCTGGAGAGCTTGCAGAGCACTGGGGAAAAGCAGGCAGAGAATTCCCTGCTAGCACCTTCTCTGTGCCTGTTCCCATTGCTTGGCAGAATCGCTTTTGTGCAGAAAACAGTAACACTTGTTCAGAACGAAAGAAAGCACAGAGCCCCAGATTTTATGTTGTCCTGGAGAGCTTGCAGAGCAGTGGGGAAAGGCAGGCAGAGAATTCCCTGCTAGCACCTTCTCTGTGCCTGTTTACATTGCTTCGCAGCATCGCTTTTGTGCAGAAAACAGTAACACTTGTTCAGAACGAAAGAAAGCACAGAGCTCCAGATTTTATGTTGTCCTGGAGAGCTTGCAGAGCACTGGGGAAAAGCAGGCAGAGAATTCCCTGCTAGCACCTTCTCTGTGCCTGGGAAGCAGAAGTGTTCACATTGCTTCGCAGAATCGCTTTTGTGCAGAAAACACTAACACTTGTTCAGAACGAAAGAAAGCACAGAGCCCCAGATTTTATGTTGTCCTGGAGAGCTTGCAGAGCACTGGGGAAAGGCAGGCAGAGAATTCCCTGCTAGCACCTTCTCTGTGCCTGTTCACATTGCTTGGCAGAATCGCTTTTGCGCAGAAAACAGTAACACTTGTTCAGAACGAAAGAAAGCACAGAGCCCCAGATTTTATGTTGTCCTGGAGAGCTTGCAGAGCACTGGGGAAAAGCAGGCAGAGAATTCCCTGCTAGCACCTTCTCTGTGCCTGGGAAGCAGAAGTGTTCACATTGCTTCGCAGAATCGCTTTTGTGCAGAAAACAGTAACACTTGTTCAGAACGAAAGAAAGCACAGAGACCCAGATTTTATGTTGTCCTGGAGAGCTTGCAGAGCACTGGGGAAAAGCAGGCAGAGAATTCCCTGCTAGCACCTTCTCTGTGCCTGGGAAGCAGAAGTGTTCACATTGCTTCGCAGAATCGCTTTTGTGCAGAAAACACTAACACTTGTTCAGATCGAAAGAAAGCACAGAGCCCCAGATTTTATGTTGTCCTGGAGAGCTTGCAGAGCACTGGGGAAAGGCAGGCAGAGAATTCCCTGCTAGCACCTTCTCTGTGCCTGGGAAGCAGAAGTGTTCACATTGCTTCGCAGAATCGCTTTTGTGCAGAAAACACTAACACTTGTTCAGAACGAAAGAAAGCACAGAGCCCCAGATTTTATGTTGTCCTGGAGAGCTTGCAGAGCACTGGGGAAAAGCAGGCAGAGAATTCCCTGCTAGCACCTTCTCTGTGCCTGGGAAGCAGAAGTGTTCACATTGCTTCGCAGAATCGCTTTTGTGCAGAAAACACTAACACTTGTTCAGATCGAAAGAAAGCACAGAGCCCCAGGTTCTATGTTGTCCAGGAGAGCTTGCAGAGCACTGGGGAAAGGCAGGCAGAGAATTCCCTGCTAGCACCTTCGCTGTGCCTGGGAAGCAGAAGTGTTCACATTGCTTCGCAGAATCGCTTTTGTGCAGAAAACACTAACACTTGTTCAGAACAAAAGAAAGCACAGTGCCCCAGATTTTATGTTGTCCTGGAGAGGTTGCAGAGCAGTGGGGAAAGGCAGGCAGAGAATTCCCTGCTAGCACCTTCTCTGTGCCTGTTTACATTGCTTCGCAGCATCGCTTTTGTGCAGAAAACACTAACACTTGTTCAGAACGAAAGAAAGCACAGAGCCCCAGATTTTATGTTGTCCTGGAGAGCTTGCAGAGCACTGGGGAAAAGCAGGCAGAGAATTCCCTGCTAGCACCTTCTCTGTGCCTGGGAAGCAGCAGTGTTCACATTGCTTGGCAGAATCGCTTTTGTGCAGAAAACACTAACACTTGTTCAGAACAAAAGAAAGCACAGTGCCCCAGATTTTATGTTGTCCTGGAGAGGTTGCAGAGCAGTGGGGAAAGGCAGGCAGAGAATTCCCTGCTAGCACCTTCTCTGTGCCTGTTTACATTGCTTCGCAGCATCGCTTTTGTGCAGAAAACACTAACACTTGTTCAGAACGAAAGAAAGCACAGAGCCCCAGATTTTATGTTGTCCTGGAGAGCTTGCAGAGCACTGGGGAAAAGCAGGCAGAGAATTCCCTGCTAGCACCTTCTCTGTGCCTGGGAAGCAGAAGTGTTCACATTGCTTCGCAGAATCGCTTTTGTGCAGAAAACACTAACACTTGTTCAGAACGAAAGAAAGCACAGAGCCCCAGATTTTATGTTGTCCTAGAGAGCTTGCAGAGCACTGGGGAAAGGCAGGCAGAGAATTCCCTGCTAGCACCTTCTCTGTGCCTGTTCACATTGCTTGGCAGAATCGCTTTTGTGCAGAAAACAGTAACACTTGTTCAGAACGAAAGAAAGCACAGAGCCCCAGATTTTATGTTGTCCTGGAGAGCTTGCAGAGCACTGGGGAAAAGCAGGCAGAGAATTCCCTGCTAGCACCTTCTCTGTGCCTGGGAAGCAGAAGTGTTCACATTGCTTCGCAGAATCGCTTTTGTGCAGAAAACACTAACACTTGTTCAGAACGAAAGAAAGCACAGAGCCCCAGATTTTATGTTGTCCTGGAGAGCTTGCAGAGCACTGGGGAAAAGCAGGCAGAGAATTCCCTGCTAGCACCTTCTCTGTGCCTGGGAAGCAGAAGTGTTCACATTGCTTGGCAGAATCGCTTTTGTGCAGAAAACACTAACACTTGTTCAGATCGAAAGAAAGCACAGAGCCCCAGATTTTATGTTGTCCTGGAGAGCTTGCAGAGCACTGGGGAAAGGCAGGCAGAGAATTCCCTGCTAGCACCTTCTCTGTGCCTGGGAAGCAGAAGTGTTCACATTGCTTCGCAGAATCGCTTTTGTGCAGAAAACACTAACACTTGTTCAGAACGAAAGAAAGCACAGAGCCCCAGATTTTATGTTGTCCTGGAGAGCTTGCAGAGCACTGGGGAAAGGCAGGCAGAGAATTCCCTGCTAGCACCTTCTCTGTGCCTGGGAAGCAGAAGTGTTCACATTGCTTCACAGAATCGCTTTTGTGCAGAAAACACTAACACTTGTTCAGAACAAAAGAAAGCACAGATCCCCAGATTTTATGTTGTCCTAGAGAGCTTGCAGAGCACTGGGGAAAGGCAGGCAGAGAATTCCCTGCTAGCACCTTCTCTGTGCCTGTTCCCATTGCTTGGCAGAATCGCTTTTGTGCAGAAAACAGTAACACTTGTTCAGAACGAAAGAAAGCACAGAGCCCCAGATTTTATGTTGTCCTGGAGAGCTTGCAGAGCAGTGGGGAAAGGCAGGCAGAGAATTCCCTGCTAGCACCTTCTCTGTGCCTGTTTACTTTGCTTCGCAGCATCGCTTTTGTGCAGAAAACAGTAACACTTGTTCAGAACGAAAGAAAGCACAGAGCTCCAGATTTTATGTTGTCCTGGAGAGCTTGCAGAGCACTGGGGAAAAGCAGGCAGAGAATTCCCTGCTAGCACCTTCTCTGTGCCTGGGAAGCAGAAGTGTTCACATTGCTTCGCAGAATCGCTTTTGTGCAGAAAACACTAACACTTGTTCAGAACGAAAGAAAGCACAGAGCCCCAGATTTTATGTTGTCCTGGAGAGCTTGCCGAGCACTGGGGAAAGGCAGGCAGAGAATTCCCTGCTAGCACCTTCTCTGTGCCTGTTCACATTGCTTGGCAGAATCGCTTTTGCGCAGAAAACAGTAACACTTGTTCAGAACGAAAGAAAGCACAGAGCCCCAGATTTTATGTTGTCCTGGAGAGCTTGCAGAGCACTGGGGAAAAGCAGGCAGAGAATTCCCTGCTAGCACCTTCTCTGTGCCTGGGAAGCAGAAGTGTTCACATTGCTTCGCAGAATCGCTTTTGTGCAGAAAACACTAACACTTGTTCAGAACGAAAGAAAGCACAGAGCCCCAGATTTTATGTTGTCCTGGAGAGCTTGCAGAGCACTGGGGAAAAGCAGGCAGAGAATTCCCTGCTAGCACCTTCTCTGTGCCTGGGAAGCAGAAGTGTTCACATTGCTTCGCAGAATCGCTTTTGTGCAGAAAACACTAACACTTGTTCAGATCGAAAGAAAGCACAGATCCCCAGATTTTATGTTTTCCTGGAGAGCTTGCAGAGCACTGGGGAAAGGCAGGCAGAGAATTCCCTGCTAGCACCTTCTCTGTGCCTGGGAAGCAGAAGTGTTCACATTGCTTCGCAGAATCACTTTTGTGCAGAAAACAGTAACACTTGTTCAGAACGAAAGAAAGCACAGAGCCCCAGATTTTATGTTGTCCTGGAGAGCTTGCAGAGCACTGGGGAAAAGCAGGCAGAGAATTCCCTGCTAGCACCTTCTCTGTGCCTGGGAAGCAGAAGTGTTCACATTGCTTCGCAGAATCGCTTTTGTGCAGAAAACACTAACACTTGTTCAGATCGAAAGAAAGCACAGAGCCCCAGATTTTATGTTGTCCTGGAGAGCTTGCAGAGCACTGGGGAAAGGCAGGCAGAGAATTCCCTGCTAGCACCTTCTCTGTGCCTGGGAAGCAGAAGTGTTCACATTGCTTCGCAGAATCGCTTTTGTGCAGAAAACAGTAACACTTGTTCAGAACGAAAGAAAGCACAGAGCCCCAGATTTTATGTTGTCCTGGAGAGCTTGAAGAGCACTGGGGAAAAGCAGGCAGAGAATTCCCTGCTAGCACCTTCTCTGTGCCTGGGAAGCAGAAGTGATCACATTGCTTCGCAGAATCGCTTTTGTGCAGAAAACAGTAACACTTGTTCAGAACGAAAGAAAGCACAGAGCCCCATATTTTATGTTGTCCTGGAGAGCTTGCAGAGCACTGGGGAAAAGCAGGCAGAGAATTCCCTGCTAGCACCTTCTCTGTGCCTGGGAAGCAGAAGTGTTCACATTGCTTCGCAGAATCGCTTTTGTGCAGAAAACACTAACACTTGTTCAGATCGAAAGAAAGCACAGAGCCCCAGATTTTATGTTGTCCTGGAGAGCTTGCAGAGCACTGGGGAAAGGCAGGCAGAGAATTCCCTGCTAGCACCTTCTCTGTGCCTGGGAAGCAGAAGTGTTCACATTGCTTCGCAGAATCGCTTTTGTGCAGAAAACACTAACACTTGTTCAGAACAAAAGAAAGCACAGTGCCCCAGATTTTATGTTGTCCTGGAGAGGTTGCAGAGCAGTGGGGAAAGGCAGGCAGAGAATTCCCTGCTAGCACCTTCTCTGTGCCTGTTCCCATTGCTTGGCAGAATCGCTTTTGTGCAGAAAACAGTAACACTTGTTCAGAACGAAAGAAAGCACAGAGCCCCAGATTTTATGTTGTCCTGGAGAGCTTGCAGAGCACTGGGGAAAGGCAGGCAGAGAATTCCCTGCTAGCACCTTCTCTGTGCCTGGGAAGCAGAAGTGTTCACATTGCTTCACAGAATCGCTTTTGTGCAGAAAACACTAACACTTGTTCAGAACAAAAGAAAGCACAGATCCCCAGATTTTATGTTGTCCTAGAGAGCTTGCAGAGCACTGGGGAAAGGCAGGCAGAGAATTCCCTGCTAGCACCTTCTCTGTGCCTGTTCCCATTGCTTGGCAGAATCGCTTTTGTGCAGAAAACAGTAACACTTGTTCAGAACGAAAGAAAGCACAGAGCCCCAGATTTTATGTTGTCCTGGAGAGCTTGCAGAGCAGTGGGGAAAGGCAGGCAGAGAATTCCCTGCTAGCACCTTCTCTGTGCCTGTTTACATTGCTTCGCAGCATCGCTTTTGTGCAGAAAACAGTAACACTTGTTCAGAACGAAAGAAAGCACAGAGCTCCAGATTTTATGTTGTCCTGGAGAGCTTGCAGAGCACTGGGGAAAAGCAGGCAGAGAATTCCCTGCTAGCACCTTCTCTGTGCCTGGGAAGCAGAAGTGTTCACATTGCTTCGCAGAATCGCTTTTGTGCAGAAAACACTAACACTTGTTCAGAACGAAAGAAAGCACAGAGCCCCAGATTTTATGTTGTCCTGGAGAGCTTGCCGAGCACTGGGGAAAGGCAGGCAGAGAATTCCCTGCTAGCACCTTCTCTGTGCCTGTTCACATTGCTTGGCAGAATCGCTTTTGCGCAGAAAACAGTAACACTTGTTCAGAACGAAAGAAAGCACAGAGCCCCAGATTTTATGTTGTCCTGGAGAGCTTGCAGAGCACTGGGGAAAAGCAGGCAGAGAATTCCCTGCTAGCACCTTCTCTGTGCCTGGGAAGCAGAAGTGTTCACATTGCTTCGCAGAATCGCTTTTGTGCAGAAAACACTAACACTTGTTCAGAACGAAAGAAAGCACAGAGCCCCAGATTTTATGTTGTCCTGGAGAGCTTGCAGAGCACTGGGGAAAAGCAGGCAGAGAATTCCCTGCTAGCACCTTCTCTGTGCCTGGGAAGCAGAAGTGTTCACATTGCTTCGCAGAATCGCTTTTGTGCAGAAAACACTAACACTTGTTCAGATCGAAAGAAAGCACAGATCCCCAGATTTTATGTTTTCCTGGAGAGCTTGCAGAGCACTGGGGAAAGGCAGGCAGAGAATTCCCTGCTAGCACCTTCTCTGTGCCTGGGAAGCAGAAGTGTTCACATTGCTTCGCAGAATCACTTTTGTGCAGAAAACAGTAACACTTGTTCAGAACGAAAGAAAGCACAGAGCCCCAGATTTTATGTTGTCCTGGAGAGCTTGCAGAGCACTGGGGAAAAGCAGGCAGAGAATTCCCTGCTAGCACCTTCTCTGTGCCTGGGAAGCAGAAGTGTTCACATTGCTTCGCAGAATCGCTTTTGTGCAGAAAACACTAACACTTGTTCAGATCGAAAGAAAGCACAGAGCCCCAGATTTTATGTTGTCCTGGAGAGCTTGCAGAGCACTGGGGAAAGGCAGGCAGAGAATTCCCTGCTAGCACCTTCTCTGTGCCTGGGAAGCAGAAGTGTTCACATTGCTTCGCAGAATCGCTTTTGTGCAGAAAACAGTAACACTTGTTCAGAACGAAAGAAAGCACAGAGCCCCAGATTTTATGTTGTCCTGGAGAGCTTGAAGAGCACTGGGGAAAAGCAGGCAGAGAATTCCCTGCTAGCACCTTCTCTGTGCCTGGGAAGCAGAAGTGATCACATTGCTTCGCAGAATCGCTTTTGTGCAGAAAACAGTAACACTTGTTCAGAACGAAAGAAAGCACAGAGCCCCATATTTTATGTTGTCCTGGAGAGCTTGCAGAGCACTGGGGAAAAGCAGGCAGAGAATTCCCTGCTAGCACCTTCTCTGTGCCTGGGAAGCAGAAGTGTTCACATTGCTTCGCAGAATCGCTTTTGTGCAGAAAACACTAACACTTGTTCAGATCGAAAGAAAGCACAGAGCCCCAGATTTTATGTTGTCCTGGAGAGCTTGCAGAGCACTGGGGAAAGGCAGGCAGAGAATTCCCTGCTAGCACCTTCTCTGTGCCTGGGAAGCAGAAGTGTTCACATTGCTTCGCAGAATCGCTTTTGTGCAGAAAACACTAACACTTGTTCAGAACAAAAGAAAGCACAGTGCCCCAGATTTTATGTTGTCCTGGAGAGGTTGCAGAGCAGTGGGGAAAGGCAGGCAGAGAATTCCCTGCTAGCACCTTCTCTGTGCCTGTTCCCATTGCTTGGCAGAATCGCTTTTGTGCAGAAAACAGTAACACTTGTTCAGAACGAAAGAAAGCACAGAGCCCCAGATTTTATGTTGTCCTGGAGAGCTTGCAGAGCACTGGGGAAAAGCAGGCAGAGAATTCCCTGCTAGCACCTTCTCTGTGCCTGGGAAGCAGAAGTGTTCACATTGCTTCGCAGAATCGCTTTTGTGCAGAAAACACTAACACTTGTTCAGAACGAAAGAAAGCACAGAGCCCCAGATTTTATGTTGTCCTAGAGAGCTTGCAGAGCACTGGGGAAAGGCAGGCAGAGAATTCCCTGCTAGCACCTTCTCTGTGCCTGTTCACATTGCTTGGCAGAATCGCTTTTGTGCAGAAAACAGTAACACTTGTTCAGAACGAAAGAAAGCACAGAGCCCCAGATTTTATGTTGTCCTGGAGAGCTTGCAGAGCACTGGGGAAAAGCAGGCAGAGAATTCCCTGCTAGCACCTTCTCTGTGCCTGGGAAGCAGAAGTGTTCACATTGCTTCGCAGAATCGCTTTTGTGCAGAAAACAGTAACACTTGTTCAGAACGAAAGAAAGCACAGAGCCCCAGATTTTATGTTGTCCTGGAGAGCTTGCAGAGCACTGGGGAAAAGCAGGCAGAGAATTCCCTGCTAGCACCTTCTCTGTGCCTGGGAAGCAGAAGTGTTCACATTGCTTCGCAGAATCGCTTTTGTGCAGAAAACACTAACACTTGTTCAGATCGAAAGAAAGCACAGAGCCCCAGATTTTATGTTGTCCTGGAGAGCTTGCAGAGCACTGGGGAAAGGCAGGCAGAGAATTCCCTGCTAGCACCTTCTCTGTGCCTGGGAAGCAGAAGTGTTCACATTGCTTCGCAGAATCGCTTTTGTGCAGAAAACACTAACACTTGTTCAGATCGAAAGAAAGCACAGAGCCCCAGGTTCTATGTTGTCCAGGAGAGCTTGCAGAGCACTGGGGAAAGGCAGGCAGAGAATTCCCTGCTAGCACCTTCTCTGTGCCTGGGAAGCAGAAGTGTTCACATTGCTTCGCAGAATCGCTTTTGTGCAGAAAACACTAACACTTGTTCAGAACGAAAGAAAGCACAGAGCCCCAGATTTTATGTTGTCCTGGAGAGCTTGCCGAGCACTGGGGAAAGGCAGGCAGAGAATTCCCTGCTAGCACCTTCTCTGTGCCTGTTCACATTGCTTGGCAGAATCGCTTTTGCGCAGAAAACAGTAACACTTGTTCAGAACGAAAGAAAGCACAGAGCCCCAGATTTTATGTTGTCCTGGAGAGCTTGCAGAGCACTGGGGAAAAGCAGGCAGAGAATTCCCTGCTAGCACCTTCTCTGTGCCTGGGAAGCAGAAGTGTTCACATTGCTTCGCAGAATCGCTTTTGTGCAGAAAACACTAACACTTGTTCAGAACGAAAGAAAGCACAGAGCCCCAGATTTTATGTTGTCCTGGAGAGCTTGCAGAGCACTGGGGAAAAGCAGGCAGAGAATTCCCTGCTAGCACCTTCTCTGTGCCTGGGAAGCAGAAGTGTTCACATTGCTTCGCAGAATCGCTTTTGTGCAGAAAACACTAACACTTGTTCAGATCGAAAGAAAGCACAGATCCCCAGATTTTATGTTTTCCTGGAGAGCTTGCAGAGCACTGGGGAAAGGCAGGCAGAGAATTCCCTGCTAGCACCTTCTCTGTGCCTGGGAAGCAGAAGTGTTCACATTGCTTCGCAGAATCACTTTTGTGCAGAAAACAGTAACACTTGTTCAGAACGAAAGAAAGCACAGAGCCCCAGATTTTATGTTGTCCTGGAGAGCTTGCAGAGCACTGGGGAAAAGCAGGCAGAGAATTCCCTGCTAGCACCTTCTCAGTGCCTGGGAAGCAGAAGTGTTCACATTGCTTCGCAGAATCGCTTTTGTGCAGAAAACACTAACACTTGTTCAGATCGAAAGAAAGCACAGAGCCCCAGATTTTATGTTGTCCTGGAGAGCTTGCAGAGCACTGGGGAAAGGCAGGCAGAGAATTCCCTGCTAGCACCTTCTCTGTGCCTGGGAAGCAGAAGTGTTCACATTGCTTCGCAGAATCGCTTTTGTGCAGAAAACAGTAACACTTGTTCAGAACGAAAGAAAGCACAGAGCCCCAGATTTTATGTTGTCCTGGAGAGCTTGAAGAGCACTGGGGAAAAGCAGGCAGAGAATTCCCTGCTAGCACCTTCTCTGTGCCTGGGAAGCAGAAGTGATCACATTGCTTCGCAGAATCGCTTTTGTGCAGAAAACAGTAACACTTGTTCAGAACGAAAGAAAGCACAGAGCCCCATATTTTATGTTGTCCTGGAGAGCTTGCAGAGCACTGGGGAAAAGCAGGCAGAGAATTCCCTGCTAGCACCTTCTCTGTGCCTGGGAAGCAGAAGTGTTCACATTGCTTCGCAGAATCGCTTTTGTGCAGAAAACACTAACACTTGTTCAGATCGAAAGAAAGCACAGAGCCCCAGATTTTATGTTGTCCTGGAGAGCTTGCAGAGCACTGGGGAAAGGCAGGCAGAGAATTCCCTGCTAGCACCTTCTCTGTGCCTGGGAAGCAGAAGTGTTCACATTGCTTCGCAGAATCGCTTTTGTGCAGAAAACACTAACACTTGTTCAGAACAAAAGAAAGCACAGTGCCCCAGATTTTATGTTGTCCTGGAGAGGTTGCAGAGCAGTGGGGAAAGGCAGGCAGAGAATTCCCTGCTAGCACCTTCTCTGTGCCTGTTCCCATTGCTTGGCAGAATCGCTTTTGTGCAGAAAACAGTAACACTTGTTCAGAACGAAAGAAAGCACAGAGCCCCAGATTTTATGTTGTCCTGGAGAGCTTGCAGAGCACTGGGGAAAAGCAGGCAGAGAATTCCCTGCTAGCACCTTCTCTGTGCCTGGGAAGCAGAAGTGTTCACATTGCTTCGCAGAATCGCTTTTGTGCAGAAAACACTAACACTTGTTCAGAACGAAAGAAAGCACAGAGCCCCAGATTTTATGTTGTCCTAGAGAGCTTGCAGAGCACTGGGGAAAGGCAGGCAGAGAATTCCCTGCTAGCACCTTCTCTGTGCCTGTTCACATTGCTTGGCAGAATCGCTTTTGTGCAGAAAACAGTAACACTTGTTCAGAACGAAAGAAAGCACAGAGCCCCAGATTTTATGTTGTCCTGGAGAGCTTGCAGAGCACTGGGGAAAAGCAGGCAGAGAATTCCCTGCTAGCACCTTCTCTGTGCCTGGGAAGCAGAAGTGTTCACATTGCTTCGCAGAATCGCTTTTGTGCAGAAAACAGTAACACTTGTTCAGAACGAAAGAAAGCACAGAGCCCCAGATTTTATGTTGTCCTGGAGAGCTTGCAGAGCACTGGGGAAAAGCAGGCAGAGAATTCCCTGCTAGCACCTTCTCTGTGCCTGGGAAGCAGAAGTGTTCACATTGCTTCGCAGAATCGCTTTTGTGCAGAAAACACTAACACTTGTTCAGATCGAAAGAAAGCACAGAGCCCCAGATTTTATGTTGTCCTGGAGAGCTTGCAGAGCACTGGGGAAAGGCAGGCAGAGAATTCCCTGCTAGCACCTTCTCTGTGCCTGGGAAGCAGAAGTGTTCACATTGCTTCGCAGAATCGCTTTTGTGCAGAAAACACTAACACTTGTTCAGATCGAAAGAAAGCACAGAGCCCCAGGTTCTATGTTGTCCAGGAGAGCTTGCAGAGCACTGGGGAAAGGCAGGCAGAGAATTCCCTGCTAGCACCTTCGCTGTGCCTGGGAAGCAGAAGTGTTCACATTGCTTCGCAGAATCGCTTTTGTGCAGAAAACAGTAACACTTGTTCAGAACGAAAGAAAGCACAGAGCCCCAGATTTTATGTTGTCCTGGAGAGGTTGCAGAGCAGTGGGGAAAGGCAGGCAGAGAATTCCCTGCTAGCACCTTCTCTGTGCCTGTTTACATTGCTTCGCAGCATCGCTTTTGTGCAGAAAACACTAACACTTGTTCAGAACGAAAGAAAGCACAGAGCCCCAGATTTTATGTTGTCCTGGAGAGCTTGCAGAGCACTGGGGAAAAGCAGGCAGAGAATTCCCTGCTAGCACCTTCTCTGTGCCTGTTCACATTGCTTGGCAGAATCGCTTTTGTGCAGAAAACAGTAACACTTGTTCAGAATGAAAGAAAGCACAGAGCCCCATATTTTATGTTGTCCTGGAGAGCTTGCAGAGCACTGGGGAAAAGCAGGCAGAGAATTCCCTGCTAGCACCTTCTCTGTGCCTGGGAAGCAGAAGTGTTCACATTGCTTCGCAGAATCGCTTTTGTGCAGAAAACACTAACACTTGTTCAGAACAAAAGAAAGCAGAGTGCCCCAGATTTTATGTTGTCCTAGAGAGCTTGCAGAGCACTGGGGAAAGGCAGGCAGAGAATTCCCTGCTAGCACCTTCTCTGTGCCTGTTCCCATTGCTTGGCAGAATCGCTTTTGTGCAGAAAACAGTAACACTTGTTCAGAACGAAAGAAAGCACAGAGCCCCAGATTTTATGTTGTCCTGGAGAGCTTGCAGAGCAGTGGGGAAAGGCAGGCAGAGAATTCCCTGCTAGCACCTTCTCTGTGCCTGTTTACATTGCTTCGCAGCATTGCTTTTGTGCAGAAAACAGTAACACTTGTTCAGAACGAAAGAAAGCACAGAGCCCCAGATTTTATGTTGTCCTGGAGAGCTTGCAGAGCAGTGGGGAAAGGCAGGCAGAGAATTTCCTGCTAGCACCTTCTCTGTGCCTGTTCCCATTGCTTGGCAGAATCGCTTTTGTGCAGAAAACAGTAACACTTGTTCAGAACGAAAGAAAGCACAGAGCCCCAGATTTTATGTTGTCCTGGAGAGCTTGCAGAGCACTGGGGAAAAGCAGGCAGAGAATTCCCTGCTAGCACCTTCTCTGTGCCTGGGAAGCAGAAGTGTTCACATTGCTTCGCAGAATCACTTTTGTGCAGAAAACAGTAACACTTGTTCAGAACGAAAGAAAGCACAGAGCCCCAGATTTTATGTTGTCCTGGAGAGCTTGCAGAGCACTGGGGAAAGGCAGGCAGAGAATTCCCTGCTAGCACCTTCTCTGTGCCTGTTCACATTGCTTGGCAGAATCGCTTTTGCGCAGAAAACAGTAACACTTGTTCAGAACGAAAGAAAGCACAGAGCCCCAGATTTTATGTTGTCCTGGAGAGCTTGCAGAGCACTGGGGAAAAGCAGGCAGAGAATTCCCTGCTAGCACCTTCTCTGTGCCTGGGAAGCAGAAGTGTTCACATTGCTTCGCAGAATCGCTTTTGTGCAGAAAACAGTAACACTTGTTCAGAACGAAAGAAAGCACAGAGCCCCAGATTTTATGTTGTCCTGGAGAGCTTGCAGAGCACTGGGGAAAAGCAGGCAGAGAATTCCCTGCTAGCACCTTCTCTGTGCCTGGGAAGCAGAAGTGTTCACATTGCTTCGCAGAATCGCTTTTGTGCAGAAAACACTAACACTTGTTCAGATCGAAAGAAAGCACAGATCCCCAGATTTTATGTTGTCCTGGAGAGCTTGCAGAGCACTGGGGAAAGGCAGGCAGAGAATTCCCTGCTAGCACCTTCTCTGTGCCTGGGAAGCAGAAGTGTTCACATTGCTTCGCAGAATCACTTTTGTGCAGAAAACAGTAACACTTGTTCAGAACGAAAGAAAGCACAGAGCCCCAGATTTTATGTTGTCCTGGAGAGCTTGCAGAGCACTGGGGAAAAGCAGGCAGAGAATTCCCTGCTAGCACCTTCTCTGTGCCTGGGAAGCAGAAGTGTTCACATTGCTTCGCAGAATCGCTTTTGTGCAGAAAACACTAACACTTGTTCAGATCGAAAGAAAGCACAGAGCCCCAGATTTTATGTTGTCCTGGAGAGCTTGCAGAGCACTGGGGAAAGGCAGGCAGAGAATTCCCTGCTAGCACCTTCTCTGTGCCTGGGAAGCAGAAGTGTTCACATTGCTTCGCAGAATCGCTTTTGTGCAGAAAACACTAACACTTGTTCAGAACGAAAGAAAGCACAGAGCCCCAGATTTTATGTTGTCCTGGAGAGCTTGCAGAGCACTGGGGAAAAGCAGGCAGAGAATTCCCTGCTAGCACCTTCTCTGTGCCTGTTCACATTGCTTGGCAGAATCGCTTTTGCGCAGAAAACAGTAACACTTGTTCAGAACGAAAGAAAGCACAGAGCCCCATATTTTATGTTGTCCTGGAGAGCTTGCAGAGCACTGGGGAAAAGCAGGCAGAGAATTCCCTGCTAGCACCTTCTCTGTGCCTGGGAAGCAGAAGTGTTCACATTGCTTCACAGAATCGCTTTTGTGCAGAAAACACTAACACTTGTACAGAACAAAAGAAAGCAGAGTGCCCCAGATTTTATGTTGTCCTAGAGAGCTTGCAGAGCACTGGGGAAAGGCAGGCAGAGAATTCCCTGCTAGCACCTTCTCTGTGCCTGTTCCCATTGCTTGGCAGAATCGCTTTTGTGCAGAAAACAGTAACACTTGTTCAGAACGAAAGAAAGCACAGAGCCCCAGATTTTATGTTGTCCTGGAGAGCTTGCAGAGCAGTGGGGAAAGGCAGGCAGAGAATTCCCTGCTAGCACCTTCTCTGTGCCTGTTTACATTGCTTCGCAGAATCGCTTTTGTGCAGAAAACAGTAACACTTGTTCAGAACGAAAGAAAGCACAGAGCCCCAGATTTTATGTTGTCCTGGAGAGCTTGCAGAGCACTGGGGAAAAGCAGGCAGAGAATTCCCTGCTAGCACCTTCTCTGTGCCTGGGAAGCAGAAGTGTTCACATTGCTTCGCAGAATCGCTTTTGTGCAGAAAACAGTAACACTTGTTCAGAACGAAAGAAAGCACAGAGCCCCAGATTTTATGTTGTCCTGGAGAGCTTGCAGAGCACTGGGGAAAGGCAGGCAGAGAATTCCCTGCTAGCACCTTCTCTGTGCCTGTTCACATTGCTTCGCAGAATCGCTTTTGTGCAGAAAACAGTAACACTTGTTCAGAACGAAAGAAAGCACAGAGCCCCAGATTTTATGTTGTCCTGGAGAGCTTGAAGAGCACTGGGGAAAAGCAGGCAGAGAATTCCCTGCTAGCACCTTCTCTGTGCCTGGGAAGCAGAAGTGTTCACATTGCTTCGCAGAATCGCTTTTGTGCAGAAAACAGTAACACTTGTTCAGAACGAAAGAAAGCACAGAGCCCCAGATTTTATGTTGTCCTGGAGAGCTTGCAGAGCACTGGGGAAAAGCAGGCAGAGAATTCCCTGCTAGCACCTTCTCTGTGCCTGGGAAGCAGAAGTGTTCACATTGCTTCGCAAAATCGCTTTTGTGCAGAAAACACTAACACTTGTTCAGATCGAAAGAAAGCACAGATCCCCAGATTTTATGTTTTCCTGGAGAGCTTGCAGAGCACTGGGGAAAGGCAGGCAGAGAATTCCCTGCTAGCACCTTCTCTGTGCCTGGGAAGCAGAAGTGTTCACATTGCTTCGCAGAATCACTTTTGTGCAGAAAACAGTAACACTTGTTCAGAACGAAAGAAAGCACAGAGCCCCAGATTTTATGTTGTCCTGGAGAGCTTGCAGAGCACTGGGGAAAAGCAGGCAGAGAATTCCCTGCTAGCACCTTCTCTGTGCCTGGGAAGCAGAAGTGTTCACATTGCTTCGCAGAATCGCTTTTGTGCAGAAAACACTAACACTTGCTCAGATCGAAAGAAAGCACAGAGCCCCAGATTTTATGTTGTCCTGGAGAGCTTGCAGAGCACTGGGAAAAGGCAGGCAGAGAATTCCCTGCTAGCACCTTCTCTGTGCCTGGGAAGCAGAAGTGTTCACATTGCTTCGCAGAATCGCTTTTGTGCAGAAAACACTAACACTTGTTCAGAACGAAAGAAAGCACAGAGCCCCAGATTTTATGTTGTCCTGGAGAGCTTGCAGAGCACTGGGGAAAAGCAGGCAGAGAATTCCCTGCTAGCACCTTCTCTGTGCCTGTTCACATTGCTTGGCAGAATCGCTTTTGTGCAGAAAACAGTAACACTTGTTCAGAACGAAAGAAAGCACAGAGCCCCATATTTTATGTTGTCCTGGAGAGCTTGCAGAGCACTGGGGAAAAGCAGGCAGAGAATTCCCTGCTAGCACCTTCTCTGTGCCTGGGAAGCAGAAGTGTTCACATTGCTTCGCAGAATCGCTTTTGTGCAGAAAACACTAACACTTGTTCAGATCGAAAGAAAGCACAGATCCCCAGATTTTATGTTTTCCTGGAGAGCTTGCAGAGCACTGGGGAAAGGCAGGCAGAGAATTCCCTGCTAGCACCTTCTCTGTGCCTGGGAAGCAGAAGTGTTCACATTGCTTCGCAGAATCACTTTTGTGCAGAAAACAGTAACACTTGTTCAGAACGAAAGAAAGCACAGAGCCCCAGATTTTATGTTGTCCTGGAGAGCTTGCAGAGCACTGGGGAAAAGCAGGCAGAGAATTCCCTGCTAGCACCTTCTCTGTGCCTGGGAAGCAGAAGTGTTCACATTGCTTCGCAGAATCGCTTTTGTGCAGAAAACAGTAACACTTGTTCAGAACGAAAGAAAGCACAGAGCCCCAGATTTTATGTTGTCCTGGAGAGCTTGCAGAGCACTGGGGAAAAGCAGGCAGAGAATTCCCTGCTAGCACCTTCTCTGTGCCTGGGAAGCAAAAGTGTTCACAATGCTTCGCAGAATCGCTTTTGTGCAGAAAACACTAACACTTGTTCAGATCGAAAGAAAGCACAGAGCCCCAGATTTTATGTTGTCCTGGAGAGCTTGCAGAGCACTGGGGAAAGGCAGGCAGAGAATTCCCTGCTAGCACCTTCTCTGTGCCTGGGAAGCAGAAGTGTTCACATTGCTTCGCAGAATCGCTTTTGTGCAGAAAACACTAACACTTGTTCAGAACAAAAGAAAGCACAGTGCCCCAGATTTTATGTTGTCCTGGAGAGGTTGCAGAGCAGTGGGGAAAGGCAGGCAGAGAATTCCCTGCTAGCACCTTCTCTGTGCCTGTTTACATTGCTTCGCAGCATCGCTTTTGTGCAGAAAACAGTAACACTTGTTCAGAACGAAAGAAAGCACAGAGCCCCAGATTTTATGTTGTCCTGGAGAGCTTGCAGAGCACTGGGGAAAAGCAGGCAGAGAATTCCCTGCTAGCACCTTCTCTGTGCCTGGGAAGCAGAAGTGTTCACATTGCTTCGCAGAATCGCTTTTGTGCAGAAAACACTAACACTTGTTCAGAACGAAAGAAAGCACAGAGCCCCAGATTTTATGTTGTCCTGGAGAGCTTGCAGAGCACTGGGGAAAAGCAGGCAGAGAATTCCCTGCTAGCACCTTCTCTGTGCCTGGGAAGCAGAAGTGTTCACATTGCTTCGCAGAATCGCTTTTGTGCAGAAAACACTAACACTTGTTCAGATCGAAAGAAAGCACAGAGCCCCAGGTTCTATGTTGTCCAGGAGAGCTTGCAGAGCACTGGGGAAAGGCAGGCAGAGAATTCCCTGCTAGCACCTTCGCTGTGCCTGGGAAGCAGAAGTGTTCACATTGCTTCGCAGAATCGCTTTTGTGCAGAAAACACTAACACTTGTTCAGAACAAAAGAAAGCACAGTGCCCCAGATTTTATGTTGTCCTGGAGAGGTTGCAGAGCAGTGGGGAAAGGCAGGCAGAGAATTCCCTGCTAGCACCTTCTCTGTGCCTGTTTACATTGCTTCGCAGCATCGCTTTTGTGCAGAAAACACTAACACTTGTTCAGAACGAAAGAAAGCACAGAGCCCCAGATTTTATGTTGTCCTGGAGAGCTTGCAGAGCACTGGGGAAAAGCAGGCAGAGAATTCCCTGCTAGCACCTTCTCTGTGCCTGGGAAGCAGAAGTGTTCACATTGCTTCGCAGAATCGCTTTTGTGCAGAAAACACTAACACTTGTTCAGAACGAAAGAAAGCACAGAGCCCCAGATTTTATGTTGTCCTGGAGAGCTTGCAGAGCACTGGGGAAAAGCAGGCAGAGAATTCCCTGCTAGCACCTTCTCTGTGCCTGTTCACATTGCTTGGCAGAATCGCTTTTGTGCAGAAAACAGTAACACTTGTTCAGAACGAAAGAAAGCACAGAGCCCCATATTTTATGTTGTCCTGGAGAGCTTGCAGAGCACTGGGGAAAAGCAGGCAGAGAATTCCCTGCTAGCACCTTCTCTGTGCCTGGGAAGCAGAAGTGTTCACATTGCTTCGCAGAATCGCTTTTGTGCAGAAAACACTAACACTTGTTCAGAACAAAAGAAAGCAGAGTGCCCCAGATTTTATGTTGTCCTAGAGAGCTTGCAGAGCACTGGGGAAAGGCAGGCAGAGAATTCCCTGCTAGCACCTTCTCTGTGCCTGTTCCCATTGCTTGGCAGAATCGCTTTTGTGCAGAAAACAGTAACACTTGTTCAGAACGAAAGAAAGCACAGAGCCCCAGATTTTATGTTGTCCTGGAGAGCTTGCAGAGCAGTGGGGAAAGGCAGGCAGAGAATTCCCTGCTAGCACCTTCTCTGTGCCTGTTTACATTGCTTCGCAGCATTGCTTTTGTGCAGAAAACAGTAACACTTGTTCAGAACGAAAGAAAGCACAGAGCCCCAGATTTTATGTTGTCCTGGAGAGCTTGCAGAGCAGTGGGGAAAGGCAGGCAGAGAATTTCCTGCTAGCACCTTCTCTGTGCCTGTTCCCATTGCTTGGCAGAATCGCTTTTGTGCAGAAAACAGTAACACTTGTTCAGAACGAAAGAAAGCACAGAGCCCCAGATTTTATGTTGTCCTGGAGAGCTTGCAGAGCACTGGGGAAAAGCAGGCAGAGAATTCCCTGCTAGCACCTTCTCTGTGCCTGGGAAGCAGAAGTGTTCACATTGCTTCGCAGAATCGCTTTTGTGCAGAAAACAGTAACACTTGTTCAGAACGAAAGAAAGCACAGAGCCCCAGATTTTATGTTGTCCTGGAGAGCTTGCAGAGCACTGGGGAAAAGCAGGCAGAGAATTCCCTGCTAGCACCTTCTCTGTGCCTGGGAAGCAGCAGTGTTCACATTGCTTCGCAGAATCGCTTTTGTGCAGAAAACACTAACACTTGTTCAGATCGAAAGAAAGCACAGATCCCCAGATTTTATGTTTTCCTGGAGAGCTTGCAGAGCACTGGGGAAAGGCAGGCAGAGAATTCCCTGCTAGCACCTTCTCTGTGCCTGGGAAGCAGAAGTGTTCACATTGCTTCGCAGAATCACTTTTGTGCAGAAAACAGTAACACTTGTTCAGAACGAAAGAAAGCACAGAGCCCCAGATTTTATGTTGTCCTGGAGAGCTTGCAGAGCACTGGGGAAAAGCAGGCAGAGAACTCCCTGCTAGCACCTTCTCTGTGCCTGGGAAGCAGAAGTGTTCACATTGCTTCGCAGAATCGCTTTTGTGCAGAAAACACTAACACTTGTTCAGATCGAAAGAAAGCACAGAGCCCCAGATTTTATGTTGTCCTGGAGAGCTTGCAGAGCACTGGGGAAAAGCAGGCAGAGAATTCCCTGCTAGCACCTTCTCTGTGCCTGTTCACATTGCTTGGCAGAATCGCTTTTGTGCAGAAAACAGTAACACTTGTTCAGAACGAAAGAAAGCACAGAGCCCCAGATTTTATGTTGTCCTGGAGAGCTTGCAGAGCACTGGGGAAAAGCAGGCAGAGAATTCCCTGCTAGCACCTTCTCTGTGCCTGTTCCCATTGCTTGGCAGAATCGCTTTTGTGCAGAAAACAGTAACACTTGTTCAGAACGAAAGAAAGCACAGAGCCCCAGATTTTATGTTGTCCTGGAGAGCTTGCAGAGCAGTGGGGAAAGGCAGGCAGAGAATTCCCTGCTAGCACCTTCTCTGTGCCTGTTTACATTGCTTCGCAGCATCGCTTTTGTGCAGAAAACAGTAACACTTGTTCAGAACGAAAGAAAGCACAGAGCTCCAGATTTTATGTTGTCCTGGAGAGCTTGCAGAGCACTGGGGAAAAGCAGGCAGAGAATTCCCTGCTAGCACCTTCTCTGTGCCTGGGAAGCAGAAGTGTTCACATTGCTTCGCAGAATCGCTTTTGTGCAGAAAACACTAACACTTGTTCAGAACGAAAGAAAGCACAGAGCCCCAGATTTTATGTTGTCCTGGAGAGCTTGCAGAGCACTGGGGAAAGGCAGGCAGAGAATTCCCTGCTAGCACCTTCTCTGTGCCTGTTCACATTGCTTGGCAGAATCGCTTTTGCGCAGAAAACAGTAACACTTGTTCAGAACGAAAGAAAGCACAGAGCCCCAGATTTTATGTTGTCCTGGAGAGCTTGCAGAGCACTGGGGAAAAGCAGGCAGAGAATTCCCTGCTAGCACCTTCTCTGTGCCTGGGAAGCAGAAGTGTTCACATTGCTTCGCAGAATCGCTTTTGTGCAGAAAACAGTAACACTTGTTCAGAACGAAAGAAAGCACAGAGACCCAGATTTTATGTTGTCCTGGAGAGCTTGCAGAGCACTGGGGAAAAGCAGGCAGAGAATTCCCTGCTAGCACCTTCTCTGTGCCTGGGAAGCAGAAGTGTTCACATTGCTTCGCAGAATCGCTTTTGTGCAGAAAACACTAACACTTGTTCAGATCGAAAGAAAGCACAGAGCCCCAGATTTTATGTTGTCCTGGAGAGCTTGCAGAGCACTGGGGAAAGGCAGGCAGAGAATTCCCTGCTAGCACCTTCTCTGTGCCTGGGAAGCAGAAGTGTTCACATTGCTTCGCAGAATCGCTTTTGTGCAGAAAACACTAACACTTGTTCAGAACGAAAGAAAGCACAGAGCCCCAGATTTTATGTTGTCCTGGAGAGCTTGCAGAGCACTGGGGAAAAGCAGGCAGAGAATTCCCTGCTAGCACCTTCTCTGTGCCTGGGAAGCAGAAGTGTTCACATTGCTTCGCAGAATCGCTTTTGTGCAGAAAACACTAACACTTGTTCAGATCGAAAGAAAGCACAGAGCCCCAGGTTCTATGTTGTCCAGGAGAGCTTGCAGAGCACTGGGGAAAGGCAGGCAGAGAATTCCCTGCTAGCACCTTCGCTGTGCCTGGGAAGCAGAAGTGTTCACATTGCTTCGCAGAATCGCTTTTGTGCAGAAAACACTAACACTTGTTCAGAACAAAAGAAAGCACAGTGCCCCAGATTTTATGTTGTCCTGGAGAGGTTGCAGAGCAGTGGGGAAAGGCAGGCAGAGAATTCCCTGCTAGCACCTTCTCTGTGCCTGTTTACATTGCTTCGCAGCATCGCTTTTGTGCAGAAAACACTAACACTTGTTCAGAACGAAAGAAAGCACAGAGCCCCAGATTTTATGTTGTCCTGGAGAGCTTGCAGAGCACTGGGGAAAAGCAGGCAGAGAATTCCCTGCTAGCACCTTCTCTGTGCCTGGGAAGCAGCAGTGTTCACATTGCTTGGCAGAATCGCTTTTGTGCAGAAAACACTAACACTTGTTCAGAACAAAAGAAAGCACAGTGCCCCAGATTTTATGTTGTCCTGGAGAGGTTGCAGAGCAGTGGGGAAAGGCAGGCAGAGAATTCCCTGCTAGCACCTTCTCTGTGCCTGTTTACATTGCTTCGCAGCATCGCTTTTGTGCAGAAAACACTAACACTTGTTCAGAACGAAAGAAAGCACAGAGCCCCAGATTTTATGTTGTCCTGGAGAGCTTGCAGAGCACTGGGGAAAAGCAGGCAGAGAATTCCCTGCTAGCACCTTCTCTGTGCCTGGGAAGCAGAAGTGTTCACATTGCTTCGCAGAATCGCTTTTGTGCAGAAAACACTAACACTTGTTCAGAACGAAAGAAAGCACAGAGCCCCAGATTTTATGTTGTCCTAGAGAGCTTGCAGAGCACTGGGGAAAGGCAGGCAGAGAATTCCCTGCTAGCACCTTCTCTGTGCCTGTTCACATTGCTTGGCAGAATCGCTTTTGTGCAGAAAACAGTAACACTTGTTCAGAACGAAAGAAAGCACAGAGCCCCAGATTTTATGTTGTCCTGGAGAGCTTGCAGAGCACTGGGGAAAAGCAGGCAGAGAATTCCCTGCTAGCACCTTCTCTGTGCCTGGGAAGCAGAAGTGTTCACATTGCTTCGCAGAATCGCTTTTGTGCAGAAAACACTAACACTTGTTCAGAACGAAAGAAAGCACAGAGCCCCAGATTTTATGTTGTCCTGGAGAGCTTGCAGAGCACTGGGGAAAAGCAGGCAGAGAATTCCCTGCTAGCACCTTCTCTGTGCCTGGGAAGCAGAAGTGTTCACATTGCTTCGCAGAATCGCTTTTGTGCAGAAAACACTAACACTTGTTCAGATCGAAAGAAAGCACAGAGCCCCAGATTTTATGTTGTCCTGGAGAGCTTGCAGAGCACTGGGGAAAGGCAGGCAGAGAATTCCCTGCTAGCACCTTCTCTGTGCCTGGGAAGCAGAAGTGTTCACATTGCTTCGCAGAATCGCTTTTGTGCAGAAAACACTAACACTTGTTCAGAACGAAAGAAAGCACAGAGCCCCAGATTTTATGTTGTCCTGGAGAGCTTGCAGAGCACTGGGGAAAAGCAGGCAGAGAATTCCCTGCTAGCACCTTCTCTGTGCCTGGGAAGCAGAAGTGTTCACATTGCTTCGCAGAATCGCTTTTGTGCAGAAAACACTAACACTTGTTCAGATCGAAAGAAAGCACAGAGCCCCAGGTTCTATGTTGTCCAGGAGAGCTTGCAGAGCACTGGGGAAAGGCAGGCAGAGAATTCCCTGCTAGCACCTTCGCTGTGCCTGGGAAGCAGAAGTGTTCACATTGCTTCGCAGAATCGCTTTTGTGCAGAAAACACTAACACTTGTTCAGAACAAAAGAAAGCACAGTGCCCCAGATTTTATGTTGTCCTGGAGAGGTTGCAGAGCAGTGGGGAAAGGCAGGCAGAGAATTCCCTGCTAGCACCTTCTCTGTGCCTGTTTACATTGCTTCGCAGCATCGCTTTTGTGCAGAAAACACTAACACTTGTTCAGAACGAAAGAAAGCACAGAGCCCCAGATTTTATGTTGTCCTGGAGAGCTTGCAGAGCACTGGGGAAAAGCAGGCAGAGAATTCCCTGCTAGCACCTTCTCTGTGCCTGGGAAGCAGAAGTGTTCACATTGCTTCGCAGAATCGCTTTTGTGCAGAAAACACTAACACTTGTTCAGAACGAAAGAAAGCACAGAGCCCCAGATTTTATGTTGTCCTGGAGAGCTTGCAGAGCACTGGGGAAAAGCAGGCAGAGAATTCCCTGCTAGCACCTTCTCTGTGCCTGTTTACATTGCTTGGCAGAATCGCTTTTGTGCAGAAAACAGTAACACTTGTTCAGAACGAAAGAAAGCACAGAGCCCCAGATTTTATGTTGTCCTGGAGAGCTTGCAGAGCACTGGGGAAAAGCAGGCAGAGAATTCCCTGCTAGCACCTTCTCTGTGCCTGGGAAGCAGAAGTGTTCACATTGCTTCGCAGAATCGCTTTTGTGCAGAAAACACTAACACTTGTTCAGAACAAAAGAAAGCAGAGTGCCCCAGATTTTATGTTGTCCTAGAGAGCTTGCAGAGCACTGGGGAAAGGCAGGCAGAGAATTCCCTGCTAGCACCTTCTCTGTGCCTGTTCCCATTGCTTGGCAGAATCGCTTTAGTGCAGAAAACAGTAACACTTGTTCAGAACGAAAGAAAGCACAGAGCCCCAGATTTTATGTTGTCCTGGAGAGCTTGCAGAGCAGTGGGGAAAGGCAGGCAGAGAATTCCCTGCTAGCACCTTCTCTGTGCCTGTTTACATTGCTTCGCAGCATTGCTTTTGTGCAGAAAACAGTAACACTTGTTCAGAACGAAAGAAAGCACAGAGCCCCAGATTTTATGTTGTCCTGGAGAGCTTGCAGAGCAGTGGGGAAAGGCAGGCAGAGAATTTCCTGCTAGCACCTTCTCTGTGCCTGTTCCTATTGCTTGGCAGAATCGCTTTTGTGCAGAAAACAGTAACACTTGTTCAGAACGAAAGAAAGCACAGAGCCCCAGATTTTATGTTGTCCTGGAGAGCTTGCAGAGCACTGGGGAAAAGCAGGCAGAGAATTCCCTGCTAGCACCTTCTCTGTGCCTGGGAAGCAGAAGTGTTCACATTGCTTCGCAGAATCGCTTTTGTGCAGAAAACACTAACACTTGTTCAGAACGAAAGAAAGCACAGAGCCCCAGATTTTATGTTGTCCTGGAGAGCTTGCAGAGCACTGGGGAAAGGCAGGCAGAGAATTCCCTGCTAGCACCTTCTCTGTGCCTGTTCACATTGCTTGGCAGAATCGCTTTTGCGCAGAAAACAGTAACACTTGTTCAGAACGAAAGAAAGCACAGAGCCCCAGATTTTATGTTGTCCTGGAGAGCTTGCAGAGCACTGGGGAAAGGCAGGCAGAGAATTCCCTGC
Organism: Strix uralensis; assembly: GCF_047716275.1. NCBI lineage: Eukaryota > Metazoa > Chordata > Aves > Strigiformes > Strigidae > Strix > Strix uralensis. Next base: position 2,034,638 of record NC_133993.1, read on the forward strand.
TAGCACCTTCTCTGTGCCTGGGAAGCAGAAGTGTTCACATTGCTTCGCAGAATCGCTTTTGTGCAGAAAACAGTAACACTTGTTCAGAACGAAAGAAAGCACAGAGCCCCAGATTTTATGTTGTCCTGGAGAGCTTGCAGAGCACTGGGGAAAAGCAGGCAGAGAATTCCCTGCTAGCACCTTCTCTGTGCCTGGGAAGCAGAAGTGTTCACATTGCTTCGCAGAATCGCTTTTGTGCAGAAAACACTAACACTTGTTCAGATCGAAAGAAAGCACAGATCCCCAGATTTTATGTTTTCCTGGAGAGCTTGCAGAGCACTGGGGAAAGGCAGGCAGAGAATTCCCTGCTAGCACCTTCTCTGTGCCTGGGAAGCAGAAGTGTTCACATTGCTTGGCAGAATCGCTTTTGTGCAGAAAACAGTAACACTTGTTCAGAACGAAAGAAAGCACAGAGCCCCAGATTTTATGTTGTCCTGGAGAGCTTGCAGAGCACTGGGGAAAAGCAGGCAGAGAATTCCCTGCTAGCACCTTCTCTGTGCCTGGGAAGCAGAAGTGTTCACATTGCTTCGCAGAATCGCTTTTGTGCAGAAAACACTAACACTTGTTCAGATCGAAAGAAAGCACAGAGCCCCAGATTTTATGTTGTCCTGGAGAGCTTGCAGAGCACTGGGGAAAGGCAGGCAGAGAATTCCCTGCTAGCACCTTCTCTGTGCCTGGGAAGCAGAAGTGTTCACATTGCTTCGCAGAATCGCTTTTGTGCAGAAAACACTAACACTTGTTCAGAACGAAAGAAAGCACAGAGCCCCAGATTTTATGTTGTCCTGGAGAGCTTGAAGAGCACTGGGGAAAAGCAGGCAGAGAATTCCCTGCTAGCACCTTCTCTGTGCCTGGGAAGCAGAAGTGTTCACATTGCTTCGCAGAATCGCTTTTGTGCAGAAAACAGTAACACTTGTTCAGAACGAAAGAAAGCACAGAGCCCCAGATTTTATGTTGTCTTGGAGAGCTTGCAGAGCACTGGGGAAAAGCAGGCAGAGAATTCCCTGCTAGCACCTTCTCTGTGCCTGGGAAGCAGAAGTGTTCACATTGCTTCGCAGAATCGCTTTTGTGCAGAAAACACTAACACTTGTTCAGAACGAAAGAAAGCACAGAGCCCCAGATTTTATGTTGTCCTGGAGAGCTTGCAGAGCACTGGGGAAAAGCAGACAGAGAATTCCCTGCTAGCACCTTCTCTGTGCCTGGGAAGCAAAAGTGTTCACATTGCTTCGCAGAATCGCTTTTGTGCAGAAAACACTAACACTTGTTCAGATCGAAAGAAAGCACAGAGCCCCAGATTTTATGTTGTCCTGGAGAGCTTGCAGAGCACTGGGGAAAGGCAGGCAGAGAATTCGCTGCTAGCACCTTCTCTGTGCCTGGGAAGCAGAAGTGTTCACATTGCTTCGCAGAATCGCTTTTGTGCAGAAAACACTAACACTTGTTCAGAACAAAAGAAAGCACAGTGCCCCAGATTTTATGTTGTCCTGGAGAGGTTGCAGAGCAGTGGGGAAAGGCAGGCAGAGAATTCCCTGCTAGCACCTTCTCTGTGCCTGTTTACATTGCTTCGCAGCATCGCTTTTGTGCAGAAAACAGTAACACTTGTTCAGAACGAAAGAAAGCACAGAGCCCCAGATTTTATGTTGTCCTGGAGAGCTTGCAGAGCACTGGGGAAAAGCAGGCAGAGAATTCCCTGCTAGCACCTTCTCTGTGCCTGGGAAGCAGAAGTGTTCACATTGCTTCGCAGAATCGCTTTTGTGCAGAAAACACTAACACTTGTTCAGAACGAAAGAAAGCACAGAGCCCCAGATTTTATGTTGTCCTAGAGAGCTTGCAGAGCACTGGGGAAAGGCAGGCAGAGAATTCCCTGCTAGCACCTTCTCTGTGCCTGTTCACATTGCTTGGCAGAATCGCTTTTGTGCAGAAAACAGTAACACTTGTTCAGAACGAAAGAAAGCACAGAGCCCCAGATTTTATGTTGTCCTGGAGAGCTTGCAGAGCACTGGGGAAAAGCAGGCAGAGAATTCCCTGCTAGCACCTTCTCTGTGCCTGGGAAGCAGAAGTGTTCACATTGCTTCGCAGAATCGCTTTTGTGCAGAAAACACTAACACTTGTTCAGAACGAAAGAAAGCACAGAGCCCCAGATTTTATGTTGTCCTGGAGAGCTTGCAGAGCACTGGGGAAAAGCAGGCAGAGAATTCCCTGCTAGCACCTTCTCTGTGCCTGGGAAGCAGAAGTGTTCACATTGCTTCGCAGAATCGCTTTTGTGCAGAAAACACTAACACTTGTTCAGATCGAAAGAAAGCACAGAGCCCCAGATTTTATGTTGTCCTGGAGAGCTTGCAGAGCACTGGGGAAAGGCAGGCAGAGAATTCCCTGCTAGCACCTTCTCTGTGCCTGGGAAGCAGAAGTGTTCACATTGCTTCGCAGAATCGCTTTTGTGCAGAAAACACTAACACTTGTTCAGAACGAAAGAAAGCACAGAGCCCCAGATTTTATGTTGTCCTGGAGAGCTTGCAGAGCACTGGGGAAAAGCAGGCACAGAATTCCCTGCTAGCACCTTCTCTGTGCCTGGGAAGCAGAAGTGTTCACATTGCTTCGCAGAATCGCTTTTGTGCAGAAAACACTAACACTTGTTCAGAACGAAAGAAAGCACAGAGCCCCAGATTTTATGTTGTCCTAGAGAGCTTGCAGAGCACTGGGGAAAAGCAGGCAGAGAATTCCCTGCTAGCACCTTCTCTGTGCCTGTTCACATTGCTTGGCAGAATCGCTTTTGTGCAGAAAACAGTAACACTTGTTCAGAACGAAAGAAAGCACAGAGCCCCATATTTTATGTTGTCCTGGAGAGCTTGCAGAGCACTGGGGAAAAGCAGGCAGAGAATTCCCTGCTAGCACCTTCTCTGTGCCTGGGAAGCAGAAGTGTTCACATTGCTTCGCAGAATCGCTTTTGTGCAGAAAACACTAACACTTGTTCAGAACAAAAGAAAGCAGAGTGCCCCAGATTTTATGTTGTCCTAGAGAGCTTGCAGAGCACTGGGGAAAGGCAGGCAGAGAATTCCCTGCTAGCACCTTCTCTGTGCCTGTTCCCATTGCTTGGCAGAATCGCTTTTGTGCAGAAAACAGTAACACTTGTTCAGAACGAAAGAAAGCACAGAGCCCCAGATTTTATGTTGTCCTGGAGAGCTTGCAGAGCACTGGGGAAAGGCAGGCAGAGAATTCCCTGCTAGCACCTTCTCTGTGCCTGTTCACATTGCTTCGCAGCATTGCTTTTGTGCAGAAAACAGTAACACTTGTTCAGAACGAAAGAAAGCACAGAGCCCCAGATTTTATGTTGTCCTGGAGAGCTTGCAGAGCAGTGGGGAAAGGCAGGCAGAGAATTCCCTGCTAGCACCTTCTCTGTGCCTGGGAAGCAGAAGTGTTCACATTGCTTCGCAGAATCGCTTTTGTGCAGAAAACAGTAACACTTGTTCAGAACGAAAGAAAGCACAGAGCCCCATATTTTATGTTGTCCTGGAGAGCTTGCAGAGCACTGGGGAAAAGCAGGCAGAGAATTCCCTGCTAGCACCTTCTCTGTGCCTGGGAAGCAGAAGTGTTCACATTGCTTCGCAGAATCGCTTTTGTGCAGAAAACACTAACACTTGTTCAGAACGAAAGAAAGCACAGAGCCCCAGATTTTATGTTGTCCTGGAGAGCTTGCAGAGCACTGGGGAAAAGCAGGCAGAGAATTCCCTGCTAGCACCTTCTCTGTGCCTGGGAAGCAAAAGTGTTCACATTGCTTCGCAGAATCGCTTTTGTGCAGAAAACACTAACACTTGTTCAGATCGAAAGAAAGCACAGAGCCCCAGATTTTATGTTGTCCTGGAGAGCTTGCAGAGCACTGGGGAAAGGCAGGCAGAGAATTCCCTGCTAGCACCTTCTCTGTGCCTGGGAAGCAGAAGTGTTCACATTGCTTCGCAGAATCGCTTTTGTGCAGAAAACACTAACACTTGTTCAGAACAAAAGAAAGCACAGTGCCCCAGATTTTATGTTGTCCTGGAGAGGTTGCAGAGCAGTGGGGAAAGGCAGGCAGAGAATTCCCTGCTAGCACCTTCTCTGTGCCTGTTTACATTGCTTCGCAGCATCGCTTTTGTGCAGAAAACAGTAACACTTGTTCAGAACGAAAGAAAGCACAGAGCCCCAGATTTTATGTTGTCCTGGAGAGCTTGCAGAGCACTGGGGAAAAGCAGGCAGAGAATTCCCTGCTAGCACCTTCTCTGTGCCTGGGAAGCAGAAGTGTTCACATTGCTTCGCAGAATCGCTTTTGTGCAGAAAACACTAACACTTGTTCAGAACGAAAGAAAGCACAGAGCCCCAGATTTTATGTTGTCCTAGAGAGCTTGCAGAGCACTGGGGAAAGGCAGGCAGAGAATTCCCTGCTAGCACCTTCTCTGTGCCTGTTCCCATTGCTTGGCAGAATCGCTTTTGTGCAGAAAACAGTAACACTTGTTCAGAACGAAAGAAAGCACAGAGCCCCAGATTTTATGTTGTCCTGGAGAGCTTGCAGAGCACTGGGGAAAAGCAGGCAGAGAATTCCCTGCTAGCACCTTCTCTGTGCCTGGGAAGCAGAAGTGCTCACATTGCTTCGCAGAATCGCTTTTGTGCAGAAAACAGTAACACTTGTTCAGAACGAAAGAAAGCACAGAGCCCCAGATTTTATGTTGTCCTGGAGAGCTTGCAGAGCACTGGGGAAAAGCAGGCAGAGAATTCCCTGCTAGCACCTTCTCTGTGCCTGGGAAGCAGAAGTGTTCACATTGCTTCGCAGAATCGCTTTTGTGCAGAAAACACTAACACTTGTTCAGAACAAAAGAAAGCAGAGTGCCCCAGATTTTATGTTGTCCTAGAGAGCTTGCAGAGCACTGGGGAAAGGCAGGCAGAGAATTCCCTGCTAGCACCTTCTCTGTGCCTGTTCCCATTGCTTGGCAGAATCGCTTTTGTGCAGAAAACAGTAACACTTGTTCAGAACGAAAGAAAGCACAGAGCCCCAGATTTTATGTTGTCCTGGAGAGCTTGCAGAGCACTGGGGAAAGGCAGGCAGAGAATTCCCTGCTAGCACCTTCTCTGTGCCTGTTCACATTGCTTCGCAGCATTGCTTTTGTGCAGAAAACAGTAACACTTGTTCAGAACGAAAGAAAGCACAGAGCCCCAGATTTTATGTTGTCCTGGAGAGCTTGCAGAGCACTGGGGAAAGGCAGGCAGAGAATTCCCTGCTAGCACCTTCTCTGTGCCTGGGAAGCAGAAGTGTTCACATTGCTTCGCAGAATCGCTTTTGTGCAGAAAACAGTAACACTTGTTCAGAACGAAAGAAAGCACAGAGCCCCATATTTTATGTTGTCCTGGAGAGCTTGCAGAGCACTGGGGAAAAGCAGGCAGAGAATTCCCTGCTAGCACCTTCTCTGTGCCTGGGAAGCAGAAGTGTTCACATTGCTTCGCAGAATCGCTTTTGTGCAGAAAACAGTAACACTTGTTCAGAACGAAAGAAAGCACAGAGCCCCAGATTTTATGTTGTCCTGGAGAGCTTGCAGAGCACTGGGGAAAAGCAGGCAGAGAATTCCCTGCTAGCACCTTCTCTGTGCCTGGGAAGCAGAAGTGTTCACATTGCTTCGCAGAATCGCTTTTGTGCAGAAAACACTAACACTTGTTCAGAACGAAAGAAAGCACAGAGCCCCAGATTTTATGTTGTCCTAGAGAGCTTGCAGAGCACTGGGGAAAGGCAGGCAGAGAATTCCCTGCTAGCACCTTCTCTGTGCCTGTTCACATTGCTTGGCAGAATCGCTTTTGTGCAGAAAACAGTAACACTTGTTCAGAACGAAAGAAAGCACAGAGCCCCAGATTTTATGTTGTCCTGGAGAGCTTGCAGAGCACTGGGGAAAAGCAGGCAGAGAATTCCCTGCTAGCACCTTCTCTGTGCCTGGGAAGCAGAAGTGTTCACATTGCTTCGCAGAATCGCTTTTGTGCAGAAAACACTAACACTTGTTCAGAACGAAAGAAAGCACAGAGCCCCAGATTTTATGTTGTCCTGGAGAGCTTGCAGAGCACTGGGGAAAAGCAGGCAGAGAATTCCCTGCTAGCACCTTCTCTGTGCCTGGGAAGCAGAAGTGTTCACATTGCTTCGCAGAATCGCTTTTGTGCAGAAAACACTAACACTTGTTCAGATCGAAAGAAAGCACAGAGCCCCAGATTTTATGTTGTCCTGGAGAGCTTGCAGAGCACTGGGGAAAGGCAGGCAGAGAATTCCCTGCTAGCACCTTCTCTGTGCCTGGGAAGCAGAAGTGTTCACATTGCTTCGCAGAATCGCTTTTGTGCAGAAAACACTAACACTTGTTCAGAACGAAAGAAAGCACAGAGCCCCAGATTTTATGTTGTCCTGGAGAGCTTGCAGAGCACTGGGGAAAAGCAGGCAGAGAATTCCCTGCTAGCACCTTCTCTGTGCCTGTTCACATTGCTTGGCAGAATCGCTTTTGTGCAGAAAACAGTAACACTTGTTCAGAACGAAAGAAAGCACAGAGCCCCATATTTTATGTTGTCCTGGAGAGCTTGCAGAGCACTGGGGAAAAGCAGGCAGAGAATTCCCTGCTAGCACCTTCTCTGTGCCTGGGAAGCAGAAGTGTTCACATTGCTTCGCAGAATCGCTTTTGTGCAGAAAACACTAACACTTGTTCAGAACAAAAGAAAGCAGAGTGCCCCAGATTTTATGTTGTCCTAGAGAGCTTGCAGAGCACTGGGGAAAGGCAGGCAGAGAATTCCCTGCTAGCACCTTCTCTGTGCCTGTTCCCATTGCTTGGCAGAATCGCTTTTGTGCAGAAAACAGTAACACTTGTTCAGAACGAAAGAAAGCACAGAGCCCCAGATTTTATGTTGTCCTGGAGAGCTTGCAGAGCACTGGGGAAAGGCAGGCAGAGAATTCCCTGCTAGCACCTTCTCTGTGCCTGTTCACATTGCTTCGCAGCATTGCTTTTGTGCAGAAAACAGTAACACTTGTTCAGAACGAAAGAAAGCACAGAGCCCCAGATTTTATGTTGTCCTGGAGAGCTTGCAGAGCACTGGGGAAAGGCAGGCAGAGAATTCCCTGCTAGCACCTTCTCTGTGCCTGGGAAGCAGAAGTGTTCACATTGCTTCGCAGAATCGCTTTTGTGCAGAAAACAGTAACACTTGTTCAGAACGAAAGAAAGCACAGAGCCCCATATTTTATGTTGTCCTGGAGAGCTTGCAGAGCACTGGGGAAAAGCAGGCAGAGAATTCCCTGCTAGCACCTTCTCTGTGCCTGGGAAGCAGAAGTGTTCACATTGCTTCGCAGAATCGCTTTTGTGCAGAAAACAGTAACACTTGTTCAGAACGAAAGAAAGCACAGAGCCCCAGATTTTATGTTGTCCTGGAGAGCTTGCAGAGCACTGGGGAAAAGCAGGCAGAGAATTCCCTGCTAGCACCTTCTCTGTGCCTGGGAAGCAGAAGTGTTCACATTGCTTCGCAGAATCGCTTTTGTGCAGAAAACACTAACACTTGTTCAGAACGAAAGAAAGCACAGAGCCCCAGATTTTATGTTGTCCTAGAGAGCTTGCAGAGCACTGGGGAAAGGCAGGCAGAGAATTCCCTGCTAGCACCTTCTCTGTGCCTGTTCACATTGCTTGGCAGAATCGCTTTTGTGCAGAAAACAGTAACACTTGTTCAGAACGAAAGAAAGCACAGAGCCCCAGATTTTATGTTGTCCTGGAGAGCTTGCAGAGCACTGGGGAAAAGCAGGCAGAGAATTCCCTGCTAGCACCTTCTCTGTGCCTGGGAAGCAGAAGTGTTCACATTGCTTCGCAGAATCGCTTTTGTGCAGAAAACACTAACACTTGTTCAGAACGAAAGAAAGCACAGAGCCCCAGATTTTATGTTGTCCTGGAGAGCTTGCAGAGCACTGGGGAAAAGCAGGCAGAGAATTCCCTGCTAGCACCTTCTCTGTGCCTGGGAAGCAGAAGTGTTCACATTGCTTCGCAGAATCGCTTTTGTGCAGAAAACACTAACACTTGTTCAGATCGAAAGAAAGCACAGAGCCCCAGATTTTATGTTGTCCTGGAGAGCTTGCAGAGCACTGGGGAAAGGCAGGCAGAGAATTCCCTGCTAGCACCTTCTCTGTGCCTGGGAAGCAGAAGTGTTCACATTGCTTCGCAGAATCGCTTTTGTGCAGAAAACACTAACACTTGTTCAGAACGAAAGAAAGCACAGAGCCCCAGATTTTATGTTGTCCTGGAGAGCTTGCAGAGCACTGGGGAAAAGCAGGCACAGAATTCCCTGCTAGCACCTTCTCTGTGCCTGGGAAGCAGAAGTGTTCACATTGCTTCGCAGAATCGCTTTTGTGCAGAAAACACTAACACTTGTTCAGATCGAAAGAAAGCACAGAGCCCCAGGTTCTATGTTGTCCAGGAGAGCTTGCAGAGCACTGGGGAAAGGCAGGCAGAGAATTCCCTGCTAGCACCTTCGCTGTGCCTGGGAAGCAGAAGTGTTCACATTGCTTCGCAGAATCGCTTTTGTGCAGAAAACACTAACACTTGTTCAGAACAAAAGAAAGCACAGTGCCCCAGATTTTATGTTGTCCTGGAGAGGTTGCAGAGCAGTGGGGAAAGGCAGGCAGAGAATTCCCTGCTAGCACCTTCTCTGTGCCTGTTCACATTGCTTGGCAGAATCGCTTTTGTGCAGAAAACAGTAACACTTGTTCAGAACGAAAGAAAGCACAGAGCCCCAGATTTTATGTTGTCCTGGAGAGCTTGCAGAGCACTGGGGAAAAGCAGGCAGAGAATTCCCTGCTAGCACCTTCTCTGTGCCTGGGAAGCAGAAGTGTTCACATTGCTTCGCAGAATCGCTTTTGTGCAGAAAACACTAACACTTGTTCAGAACGAAAGAAAGCACAGAGCCCCAGATTTTATGTTGTCCTGGAGAGCTTGCAGAGCACTGGGGAAAAGCAGGCAGAGAATTCCCTGCTAGCACCTTCTCTGTGCCTGGGAAGCAGAAGTGTTCACATTGCTTCGCAGAATCGCTTTTGTGCAGAAAACACTAACACTTGTTCAGATCGAAAGAAAGCACAGAGCCCCAGATTTTATGTTGTCCTGGAGAGCTTGCAGAGCACTGGGGAAAGGCAGGCAGAGAATTCCCTGCTAGCACCTTCTCTGTGCCTGGGAAGCAGAAGTGTTCACATTGCTTCGCAGAATCGCTTTTGTGCAGAAAACACTAACACTTGTTCAGAACGAAAGAAAGCACAGAGCCCCAGATTTTATGTTGTCCTGGAGAGCTTGCAGAGCACTGGGGAAAAGCAGGCACAGAATTCCCTGCTAGCACCTTCTCTGTGCCTGGGAAGCAGAAGTGTTCACATTGCTTCGCAGAATCGCTTTTGTGCAGAAAACACTAACACTTGTTCAGAACGAAAGAAAGCACAGAGCCCCAGATTTTATGTTGTCCTGGAGAGCTTGCAGAGCACTGGGGAAAAGCAGGCAGAGAATTCCCTGCTAGCACCTTCTCTGTGCCTGTTCACATTGCTTGGCAGAATCGCTTTTGTGCAGAAAACAGTAACACTTGTTCAGAACGAAAGAAAGCACAGAGCCCCATATTTTATGTTGTCCTGGAGAGCTTGCAGAGCACTGGGGAAAAGCAGGCAGAGAATTCCCTGCTAGCACCTTCTCTGTGCCTGGGAAGCAGAAGTGTTCACATTGCTTCGCAGAATCGCTTTTGTGCAGAAAACACTAACACTTGTTCAGAACAAAAGAAAGCAGAGTGCCCCAGATTTTATGTTGTCCTAGAGAGCTTGCAGAGCACTGGGGAAAGGCAGGCAGAGAATTCCCTGCTAGCACCTTCTCTGTGCCTGTTCCCATTGCTTGGCAGAATCGCTTTTGTGCAGAAAACAGTAACACTTGTTCAGAACGAAAGAAAGCACAGAGCCCCAGATTTTATGTTGTCCTGGAGAGCTTGCAGAGCACTGGGGAAAGGCAGGCAGAGAATTCCCTGCTAGCACCTTCTCTGTGCCTGTTCACATTGCTTCGCAGCATTGCTTTTGTGCAGAAAACAGTAACACTTGTTCAGAACGAAAGAAAGCACAGAGCCCCAGATTTTATGTTGTCCTGGAGAGCTTGCAGAGCACTGGGGAAAGGCAGGCAGAGAATTCCCTGCTAGCACCTTCTCTGTGCCTGGGAAGCAGAAGTGTTCACATTGCTTCGCAGAATCGCTTTTGTGCAGAAAACAGTAACACTTGTTCAGAACGAAAGAAAGCACAGAGCCCCATATTTTATGTTGTCCTGGAGAGCTTGCAGAGCACTGGGGAAAAGCAGGCAGAGAATTCCCTGCTAGCACCTTCTCTGTGCCTGGGAAGCAGAAGTGTTCACATTGCTTCGCAGAATCGCTTTTGTGCAGAAAACAGTAACACTTGTTCAGAACGAAAGAAAGCACAGAGCCCCAGATTTTATGTTGTCCTGGAGAGCTTGCAGAGCACTGGGGAAAAGCAGGCAGAGAATTCCCTGCTAGCACCTTCTCTGTGCCTGGGAAGCAGAAGTGTTCACATTGCTTCGCAGAATCGCTTTTGTGCAGAAAACACTAACACTTGTTCAGAACGAAAGAAAGCACAGAGCCCCAGATTTTATGTTGTCCTAGAGAGCTTGCAGAGCACTGGGGAAAGGCAGGCAGAGAATTCCCTGCTAGCACCTTCTCTGTGCCTGTTCACATTGCTTGGCAGAATCGCTTTTGTGCAGAAAACAGTAACACTTGTTCAGAACGAAAGAAAGCACAGAGCCCCAGATTTTATGTTGTCCTGGAGAGCTTGCAGAGCACTGGGGAAAAGCAGGCAGAGAATTCCCTGCTAGCACCTTCTCTGTGCCTGGGAAGCAGAAGTGTTCACATTGCTTCGCAGAATCGCTTTTGTGCAGAAAACACTAACACTTGTTCAGAACGAAAGAAAGCACAGAGCCCCAGATTTTATGTTGTCCTGGAGAGCTTGCAGAGCACTGGGGAAAAGCAGGCAGAGAATTCCCTGCTAGCACCTTCTCTGTGCCTGGGAAGCAGAAGTGTTCACATTGCTTCGCAGAATCGCTTTTGTGCAGAAAACACTAACACTTGTTCAGATCGAAAGAAAGCACAGAGCCCCAGATTTTATGTTGTCCTGGAGAGCTTGCAGAGCACTGGGGAAAGGCAGGCAGAGAATTCCCTGCTAGCACCTTCTCTGTGCCTGGGAAGCAGAAGTGTTCACATTGCTTCGCAGAATCGCTTTTGTGCAGAAAACACTAACACTTGTTCAGAACGAAAGAAAGCACAGAGCCCCAGATTTTATGTTGTCCTGGAGAGCTTGCAGAGCACTGGGGAAAAGCAGGCACAGAATTCCCTGCTAGCACCTTCTCTGTGCCTGGGAAGCAGAAGTGTTCACATTGCTTCGCAGAATCGCTTTTGTGCAGAAAACACTAACACTTGTTCAGAACGAAAGAAAGCACAGAGCCCCAGATTTTATGTTGTCCTGGAGAGCTTGCAGAGCACTGGGGAAAAGCAGGCACAGAATTCCCTGCTAGCACCTTCTCTGTGCCTGTTCCCATTGCTTGGCAGAATCGCTTTTGTGCAGAAAACAGTAACACTTGTTCAGAACGAAAGAAAGCACAGAGCCCCAGATTTTATGTTGTCCTGGAGAGCTTGCAGAGCACTGGGGAAAGGCAGGCAGAGAATTCCCTGCTAGCACCTTCTCTGTGCCTGTTCACATTGCTTCGCAGCATTGCTTTTGTGCAGAAAACAGTAACACTTGTTCAGAACGAAAGAAAGCACAGAGCCCCAGATTTTATGTTGTCCTGGAGAGCTTGCAGAGCAGTGGGGAAAGGCAGGCAGAGAATTCCCTGCTAGCACCTTCTCTGTGCCTGGGAAGCAGAAGTGTTCACATTGCTTCGCAGAATCGCTTTTGTGCAGAAAACAGTAACACTTGTTCAGAACGAAAGAAAGCACAGAGCCCCATATTTTATGTTGTCCTGGAGAGCTTGCAGAGCACTGGGGAAAAGCAGGCAGAGAATTCCCTGCTAGCACCTTCTCTGTGCCTGGGAAGCAGAAGTGTTCACATTGCTTCGCAGAATCGCTTTTGTGCAGAAAACACTAACACTTGTTCAGAACGAAAGAAAGCACAGAGCCCCAGATTTTATGTTGTCCTGGAGAGCTTGCAGAGCACTGGGGAAAAGCAGGCAGAGAATTCCCTGCTAGCACCTTCTCTGTGCCTGGGAAGCAGAAGTGTTCACATTGCTTCGCAGAATCGCTTTTGTGCAGAAAACACTAACACTTGTTCAGAACGAAAGAAAGCACAGAGCCCCAGATTTTATGTTGTCCTGGAGAGCTTGCAGAGCACTGGGGAAAAGCAGGCAGAGAATTCCCTGCTAGCACCTTCTCTGTGCCTGGGAAGCAAAAGTGTTCACATTGCTTCGCAGAATCGCTTTTGTGCAGAAAACACTAACACTTGTTCAGATCGAAAGAAAGCACAGAGCCCCAGATTTTATGTTGTCCTGGAGAGCTTGCAGAGCACTGGGGAAAGGCAGGCAGAGAATTCCCTGCTAGCACCTTCTCTGTGCCTGGGAAGCAGAAGTGTTCACATTGCTTCGCAGAATCGCTTTTGTGCAGAAAACACTAACACTTGTTCAGAACAAAAGAAAGCACAGTGCCCCAGATTTTATGTTGTCCTTGAGAGGTTGCAGAGCAGTGGGGAAAGGCAGGCAGAGAATTCCCTGCTAGCACCTTCTCTGTGCCTGTTTACATTGCTTCGCAGCATCGCTTTTGTGCAGAAAACAGTAACACTTGTTCAGAACGAAAGAAAGCACAGAGCCCCAGATTTTATGTTGTCCTGGAGAGCTTGCAGAGCACTGGGGAAAAGCAGGCAGAGAATTCCCTGCTAGCACCTTCTCTGTGCCTGGGAAGCAGAAGTGTTCACATTGCTTCGCAGAATCGCTTTTGTGCAGAAAACACTAACACTTGTTCAGAACGAAAGAAAGCACAGAGCCCCAGATTTTATGTTGTCCTAGAGAGCTTGCAGAGCACTGGGGAAAGGCAGGCAGAGAATTCCCTGCTAGCACCTTCTCTGTGCCTGTTCCCATTGCTTGGCAGAATCGCTTTTGTGCAGAAAACAGTAACACTTGTTCAGAACGAAAGAAAGCACAGAGCCCCAGATTTTATGTTGTCCTGGAGAGCTTGCAGAGCACTGGGGAAAAGCAGGCAGAGAATTCCCTGCTAGCACCTTCTCTGTGCCTGGGAAGCAGAAGTGTTCACATTGCTTCGCAGAATCGCTTTTGTGCAGAAAACAGTAACACTTGTTCAGATCGAAAGAAAGCACAGAGCCCCAGATTTTATGTTGTCCTGGAGAGCTTGCAGAGCACTGGGGAAAAGCAGGCAGAGAATTCCCTGCTAGCACCTTCTCTGTGCCTGGGAAGCAGAAGTGTTCACATTGCTTCGCAGAATCGCTTTTGTGCAGAAAACACTAACACTTGTTCAGAACAAAAGAAAGCGGAGTGCCCCAGATTTTATGTTGTCCTAGAGAGCTTGCAGAGCACTGGGGAAAGGCAGGCAGAGAATTCCCTGCTAGCACCTTCTCTGTGCCTGTTCCCATTGCTTGGCAGAATCGCTTTTGTGCAGAAAACAGTAACACTTGTTCAGAACGAAAGAAAGCACAGAGCCCCAGATTTTATGTTGTCCTGGAGAGCTTGCAGAGCACTGGGGAAAGGCAGGCAGAGAATTCCCTGCTAGCACCTTCTCTGTGCCTGTTCACATTGCTTCGCAGCATTGCTTTTGTGCAGAAAACAGTAACACTTGTTCAGAACGAAAGAAAGCACAGAGCCCCAGATTTTATGTTGTCCTGGAGAGCTTGCAGAGCAGTGGGGAAAGGCAGGCAGAGAATTCCCTGCTAGCACCTTCTCTGTGCCTGGGAAGCAGAAGTGTTCACATTGCTTCGCAGAATCGCTTTTGTGCAGAAAACAGTAACACTTGTTCAGAACGAAAGAAAGCACAGAGCCCCATATTTTATGTTGTCCTGGAGAGCTTGCAGAGCACTGGGGAAAAGCAGGCAGAGAATTCCCTGCTAGCACCTTCTCTGTGCCTGGGAAGCAGAAGTGTTCACATTGCTTCGCAGAATCGCTTTTGTGCAGAAAACACTAACACTTGTTCAGAACGAAAGAAAGCACAGAGCCCCAGATTTTATGTTGTCCTGGAGAGCTTGCAGAGCACTGGGGAAAAGCAGGCAGAGAATTCCCTGCTAGCACCTTCTCTGTGCCTGGGAAGCAGAAGTGTTCACATTGCTTCGCAGAATCGCTTTTGTGCAGAAAACACTAACACTTGTTCAGAACGAAAGAAAGCACAGAGCCCCAGATTTTATGTTGTCCTGGAGAGCTTGCAGAGCACTGGGGAAAAGCAGGCAGAGAATTCCCTGCTAGCACCTTCTCTGTGCCTGGGAAGCAAAAGTGTTCACATTGCTTCGCAGAATCGCTTTTGTGCAGAAAACACTAACACTTGTTCAGATCGAAAGAAAGCACAGAGCCCCAGATTTTATGTTGTCCTGGAGAGCTTGCAGAGCACTGGGGAAAGGCAGGCAGAGAATTCCCTGCTAGCACCTTCTCTGTGCCTGGGAAGCAGAAGTGTTCACATTGCTTCGCAGAATCGCTTTTGTGCAGAAAACACTAACACTTGTTCAGAACAAAAGAAAGCACAGTGCCCCAGATTTTATGTTGTCCTGGAGAGGTTGCAGAGCAGTGGGGAAAGGCAGGCAGAGAATTCCCTGCTAGCACCTTCTCTGTGCCTGTTTACATTGCTTCGCAGCATCGCTTTTGTGCAGAAAACAGTAACACTTGTTCAGAACGAAAGAAAGCACAGAGCCCCAGATTTTATGTTGTCCTGGAGAGCTTGCAGAGCACTGGGGAAAAGCAGGCAGAGAATTCCCTGCTAGCACCTTCTCTGTGCCTGGGAAGCAGAAGTGTTCACATTGCTTCGCAGAATCGCTTTTGTGCAGAAAACACTAACACTTGTTCAGAACGAAAGAAAGCACAGAGCCCCAGATTTTATGTTGTCCTAGAGAGCTTGCAGAGCACTGGGGAAAGGCAGGCAGAGAATTCCCTGCTAGCACCTTCTCTGTGCCTGTTCCCATTGCTTGGCAGAATCGCTTTTGTGCAGAAAACAGTAACACTTGTTCAGAACGAAAGAAAGCACAGAGCCCCAGATTTTATGTTGTCCTGGAGAGCTTGCAGAGCACTGGGGAAAAGCAGGCAGAGAATTCCCTGCTAGCACCTTCTCTGTGCCTGGGAAGCAGAAGTGTTCACATTGCTTCGCAGAATCGCTTTTGTGCAGAAAACACTAACACTTGTTCAGATCGAAAGAAAGCACAGAGCCCCATATTTTATGTTGTCCTGGAGAGCTTGCAGAGCACTGGGGAAAGGCAGGCAGAGAATTCCCTGCTAGCACCTTCTCTGTGCCTGGGAAGCAGAAGTGTTCACATTGCTTCGCAGAATCGCTTTTGTGCAGAAAACACTAACACTTGTTCAGAACGAAAGAAAGCACAGAGCCCCAGATTTTATGTTGTCCTGGAGAGCTTGCAGAGCACTGGGGAAAAGCAGGCAGAGAATTCCCTGCTAGCACCTTCTCTGTGCCTGGGAAGCAGAAGTGTTCACATTGCTTCGCAGAATCGCTTTTGTGCAGAAAACACTAACACTTGTTCAGAACGAAAGAAAGCACAGAGCCCCAGATTTTATGTTGTCCTGGAGAGCTTGCAGAGCACTGGGGAAAAGCAGGCAGAGAATTCCCTGCTAGCACCTTCTCTGTGCCTGTTCACATTGCTTGGCAGAATCGCTTTTGTGCAGAAAACAGTAACACTTGTTCAGAACGAAAGAAAGCACAGAGCCCCATATTTTATGTTGTCCTGGAGAGCTTGCAGAGCACTGGGGAAAAGCAGGCAGAGAATTCCCTGCTAGCACCTTCTCTGTGCCTGGGAAGCAGAAGTGTTCACATTGCTTCGCAGAATCGCTTTTGTGCAGAAAACACTAACACTTGTTCAGAACAAAAGAAAGCAGAGTGCCCCAGATTTTATGTTGTCCTAGAGAGCTTGCAGAGCACTGGGGAAAGGCAGGCAGAGAATTCCCTGCTAGCACCTTCTCTGTGCCTGTTCCCATTGCTTCGCAGAATCGCTTTTGTGCAGAAAACAGTAACACTTGTTCAGAACGAAAGAAAGCACAGAGCCCCAGATTTTATGTTGTCCTGGAGAGCTTGCAGAGCACTGGGGAAAGGCAGGCAGAGAATTCCCTGCTAGCACCTTCTCTGTGCCTGGGAAGCAGAAGTGTTCACATTGCTTCGCAGAATCGCTTTTGTGCAGAAAACACTAACACTTGTTCAGAACGAAAGAAAGCACAGAGCCCCAGATTTTATGTTGTCCTGGAGAGCTTGCAGAGCACTGGGGAAAAGCAGGCAGAGAATTCCCTGCTAGCACCTTCTCTGTGCCTGTTCACATTGCTTGGCAGAATCGCTTTTGCGCAGAAAACAGTAACACTTGTTCAGAACGAAAGAAAGCACAGAGCCCCATATTTTATGTTGTCCTGGAGAGCTTGCAGAGCACTGGGGAAAAGCAGGCAGAGAATTCCCTGCTAGCACCTTCTCTGTGCCTGGGAAGCAGAAGTGTTCACATTGCTTCACAGAATCGCTTTTGTGCAGAAAACACTAACACTTGTACAGAACAAAAGAAAGCAGAGTGCCCCAGATTTTATGTTGTCCTAGAGAGCTTGCAGAGCACTGGGGAAAGGCAGGCAGAGAATTCCCTGCTAGCACCTTCTCTGTGCCTGTTCCCATTGCTTGGCAGAATCGCTTTTGTGCAGAAAACAGTAACACTTGTTCAGAACGAAAGAAAGCACAGAGCCCCAGATTTTATGTTGTCCTGGAGAGCTTGCAGAGCAGTGGGGAAAGGCAGGCAGAGAATTCCCTGCTAGCACCTTCTCTGTGCCTGTTTACATTGCTTCGCAGCATCGCTTTTGTGCAGAAAACAGTAACACTTGTTCAGAACGAAAGAAAGCACAGAGCCCCAGATTTTATGTTGTCCTGGAGAGCTTGCAGAGCACTGGGGAAAAGCAGGCAGAGAATTCCCTGCTAGCACCTTCTCTGTGCCTGGGAAGCAGAAGTGTTCACATTGCTTCGCAGAATCGCTTTTGTGCAGAAAACAGTAACACTTGTTCAGAACGAAAGAAAGCACAGAGCCCCAGATTTTATGTTGTCCTGGAGAGCTTGCAGAGCACTGGGGAAAGGCAGGCAGAGAATTCCCTGCTAGCACCTTCTCTGTGCCTGTTCACATTGCTTCGCAGAATCGCTTTTGTGCAGAAAACAGTAACACTTGTTCAGAACGAAAGAAAGCACAGAGCCCCAGATTTTATGTTGTCCTGGAGAGCTTGAAGAGCACTGGGGAAAAGCAGGCAGAGAATTCCCTGCTAGCACCTTCTCTGTGCCTGGGAAGCAGAAGTGTTCACATTGCTTCGCAGAATCGCTTTTGTGCAGAAAACAGTAACACTTGTTCAGAACGAAAGAAAGCACAGAGCCCCAGATTTTATGTTGTCCTGGAGAGCTTGCAGAGCACTGGGGAAAAGCAGGCAGAGAATTCCCTGCTAGCACCTTCTCTGTGCCTGGGAAGCAGAAGTGTTCACATTGCTTCGCAGAATCACTTTTGTGCAGAAAACAGTAACACTTGTTCAGAACGAAAGAAAGCACAGAGCCCCAGATTTTATGTTGTCCTGGAGAGCTTGCAGAGCACTGGGGAAAAGCAGGCAGAGAATTCCCTGCTAGCACCTTCTCTGTGCCTGGGAAGCAGAAGTGTTCACATTGCTTCGCAGAATCGCTTTTGTGCAGAAAACACTAACACTTGCTCAGATCGAAAGAAAGCACAGAGCCCCAGATTTTATGTTGTCCTGGAGAGCTTGCAGAGCACTGGGAAAAGGCAGGCAGAGAATTCCCTGCTAGCACCTTCTCTGTGCCTGGGAAGCAGAAGTGTTCACATTGCTTCGCAGAATCGCTTTTGTGCAGAAAACACTAACACTTGTTCAGAACGAAAGAAAGCACAGAGCCCCAGATTTTATGTTGTCCTGGAGAGCTTGCAGAGCACTGGGGAAAAGCAGGCAGAGAATTCCCTGCTAGCACCTTCTCTGTGCCTGTTCACATTGCTTGGCAGAATCGCTTTTGTGCAGAAAACAGTAACACTTGTTCAGAACGAAAGAAAGCACAGAGCCCCATATTTTATGTTGTCCTGGAGAGCTTGCAGAGCACTGGGGAAAAGCAGGCAGAGAATTCCCTGCTAGCACCTTCTCTGTGCCTGGGAAGCAGAAGTGTTCACATTGCTTCGCAGAATCGCTTTTGTGCAGAAAACACTAACACTTGTTCAGATCGAAAGAAAGCACAGATCCCCAGATTTTATGTTTTCCTGGAGAGCTTGCAGAGCACTGGGGAAAGGCAGGCAGAGAATTCCCTGCTAGCACCTTCTCTGTGCCTGGGAAGCAGAAGTGTTCACATTGCTTCGCAGAATCACTTTTGTGCAGAAAACAGTAACACTTGTTCAGAACGAAAGAAAGCACAGAGCCCCAGATTTTATGTTGTCCTGGAGAGCTTGCAGAGCACTGGGGAAAAGCAGGCAGAGAATTCCCTGCTAGCACCTTCTCTGTGCCTGGGAAGCAGAAGTGTTCACATTGCTTCGCAGAATCGCTTTTGTGCAGAAAACACTAACACTTGTTCAGATCGAAAGAAAGCACAGAGCCCCAGATTTTATGTTGTCCTGGAGAGCTTGCAGAGCACTGGGGAAAGGCAGGCAGAGAATTCCCTGCTAGCACCTTCTCTGTGCCTGGGAAGCAGAAGTGTTCACATTGCTTCGCAGAATCGCTTTTGTGCAGAAAACAGTAACACTTGTTCAGAACGAAAGAAAGCACAGAGCCCCAGATTTTATGTTGTCCTGGAGAGCTTGCAGAGCACTGGGGAAAAGCAGGCAGAGAATTCCCTGCTAGCACCTTCTCTGTGCCTGGGAAGCAAAAGTGTTCACAATGCTTCGCAGAATCGCTTTTGTGCAGAAAACACTAACACTTGTTCAGATCGAAAGAAAGCACAGAGCCCCAGATTTTATGTTGTCCTGGAGAGCTTGCAGAGCACTGGGGAAAGGCAGGCAGAGAATTCCCTGCTAGCACCTTCTCTGTGCCTGGGAAGCAGAAGTGTTCACATTGCTTCGCAGAATCGCTTTTGTGCAGAAAACACTAACACTTGTTCAGAACAAAAGAAAGCACAGTGCCCCAGATTTTATGTTGTCCTGGAGAGGTTGCAGAGCAGTGGGGAAAGGCAGGCAGAGAATTCCCTGCTAGCACCTTCTCTGTGCCTGTTTACATTGCTTCGCAGCATCGCTTTTGTGCAGAAAACAGTAACACTTGTTCAGAACGAAAGAAAGCACAGAGCCCCAGATTTTATGTTGTCCTGGAGAGCTTGCAGAGCACTGGGGAAAAGCAGGCAGAGAATTCCCTGCTAGCACCTTCTCTGTGCCTGGGAAGCAGAAGTGTTCACATTGCTTCGCAGAATCGCTTTTGTGCAGAAAACACTAACACTTGTTCAGAACGAAAGAAAGCACAGAGCCCCAGATTTTATGTTGTCCTGGAGAGCTTGCAGAGCACTGGGGAAAAGCAGGCAGAGAATTCCCTGCTAGCACCTTCTCTGTGCCTGGGAAGCAGAAGTGTTCACATTGCTTCGCAGAATCGCTTTTGTGCAGAAAACACTAACACTTGTTCAGATCGAAAGAAAGCACAGAGCCCCAGGTTCTATGTTGTCCAGGAGAGCTTGCAGAGCACTGGGGAAAGGCAGGCAGAGAATTCCCTGCTAGCACCTTCGCTGTGCCTGGGAAGCAGAAGTGTTCACATTGCTTCGCAGAATCGCTTTTGTGCAGAAAACACTAACACTTGTTCAGAACAAAAGAAAGCACAGTGCCCCAGATTTTATGTTGTCCTGGAGAGGTTGCAGAGCAGTGGGGAAAGGCAGGCAGAGAATTCCCTGCTAGCACCTTCTCTGTGCCTGTTTACATTGCTTCGCAGCATCGCTTTTGTGCAGAAAACACTAACACTTGTTCAGAACGAAAGAAAGCACAGAGCCCCAGATTTTATGTTGTCCTGGAGAGCTTGCAGAGCACTGGGGAAAAGCAGGCAGAGAATTCCCTGCTAGCACCTTCTCTGTGCCTGGGAAGCAGAAGTGTTCACATTGCTTCGCAGAATCGCTTTTGTGCAGAAAACACTAACACTTGTTCAGAACGAAAGAAAGCACAGAGCCCCAGATTTTATGTTGTCCTGGAGAGCTTGCAGAGCACTGGGGAAAAGCAGGCAGAGAATTCCCTGCTAGCACCTTCTCTGTGCCTGTTCACATTGCTTGGCAGAATCGCTTTTGTGCAGAAAACAGTAACACTTGTTCAGAACGAAAGAAAGCACAGAGCCCCATATTTTATGTTGTCCTGGAGAGCTTGCAGAGCACTGGGGAAAAGCAGGCAGAGAATTCCCTGCTAGCACCTTCTCTGTGCCTGGGAAGCAGAAGTGTTCACATTGCTTCGCAGAATCGCTTTTGTGCAGAAAACACTAACACTTGTTCAGAACAAAAGAAAGCAGAGTGCCCCAGATTTTATGTTGTCCTAGAGAGCTTGCAGAGCACTGGGGAAAGGCAGGCAGAGAATTCCCTGCTAGCACCTTCTCTGTGCCTGTTCCCATTGCTTGGCAGAATCGCTTTTGTGCAGAAAACAGTAACACTTGTTCAGAACGAAAGAAAGCACAGAGCCCCAGATTTTATGTTGTCCTGGAGAGCTTGCAGAGCAGTGGGGAAAGGCAGGCAGAGAATTCCCTGCTAGCACCTTCTCTGTGCCTGTTTACATTGCTTCGCAGCATTGCTTTTGTGCAGAAAACAGTAACACTTGTTCAGAACGAAAGAAAGCACAGAGCCCCAGATTTTATGTTGTCCTGGAGAGCTTGCAGAGCAGTGGGGAAAGGCAGGCAGAGAATTTCCTGCTAGCACCTTCTCTGTGCCTGTTCCCATTGCTTGGCAGAATCGCTTTTGTGCAGAAAACAGTAACACTTGTTCAGAACGAAAGAAAGCACAGAGCCCCAGATTTTATGTTGTCCTGGAGAGCTTGCAGAGCACTGGGGAAAAGCAGGCAGAGAATTCCCTGCTAGCACCTTCTCTGTGCCTGGGAAGCAGAAGTGTTCACATTGCTTCGCAGAATCGCTTTTGTGCAGAAAACAGTAACACTTGTTCAGAACGAAAGAAAGCACAGAGCCCCAGATTTTATGTTGTCCTGGAGAGCTTGCAGAGCACTGGGGAAAAGCAGGCAGAGAATTCCCTGCTAGCACCTTCTCTGTGCCTGGGAAGCAGCAGTGTTCACATTGCTTCGCAGAATCGCTTTTGTGCAGAAAACACTAACACTTGTTCAGATCGAAAGAAAGCACAGATCCCCAGATTTTATGTTTTCCTGGAGAGCTTGCAGAGCACTGGGGAAAGGCAGGCAGAGAATTCCCTGCTAGCACCTTCTCTGTGCCTGGGAAGCAGAAGTGTTCACATTGCTTCGCAGAATCACTTTTGTGCAGAAAACAGTAACACTTGTTCAGAACGAAAGAAAGCACAGAGCCCCAGATTTTATGTTGTCCTGGAGAGCTTGCAGAGCACTGGGGAAAAGCAGGCAGAGAACTCCCTGCTAGCACCTTCTCTGTGCCTGGGAAGCAGAAGTGTTCACATTGCTTCGCAGAATCGCTTTTGTGCAGAAAACACTAACACTTGTTCAGATCGAAAGAAAGCACAGAGCCCCAGATTTTATGTTGTCCTGGAGAGCTTGCAGAGCACTGGGGAAAAGCAGGCAGAGAATTCCCTGCTAGCACCTTCTCTGTGCCTGTTCACATTGCTTGGCAGAATCGCTTTTGTGCAGAAAACAGTAACACTTGTTCAGAACGAAAGAAAGCACAGAGCCCCAGATTTTATGTTGTCCTGGAGAGCTTGCAGAGCACTGGGGAAAAGCAGGCAGAGAATTCCCTGCTAGCACCTTCTCTGTGCCTGTTCCCATTGCTTGGCAGAATCGCTTTTGTGCAGAAAACAGTAACACTTGTTCAGAACGAAAGAAAGCACAGAGCCCCAGATTTTATGTTGTCCTGGAGAGCTTGCAGAGCAGTGGGGAAAGGCAGGCAGAGAATTCCCTGCTAGCACCTTCTCTGTGCCTGTTTACATTGCTTCGCAGCATCGCTTTTGTGCAGAAAACAGTAACACTTGTTCAGAACGAAAGAAAGCACAGAGCTCCAGATTTTATGTTGTCCTGGAGAGCTTGCAGAGCACTGGGGAAAAGCAGGCAGAGAATTCCCTGCTAGCACCTTCTCTGTGCCTGGGAAGCAGAAGTGTTCACATTGCTTCGCAGAATCGCTTTTGTGCAGAAAACACTAACACTTGTTCAGAACGAAAGAAAGCACAGAGCCCCAGATTTTATGTTGTCCTGGAGAGCTTGCAGAGCACTGGGGAAAGGCAGGCAGAGAATTCCCTGCTAGCACCTTCTCTGTGCCTGTTCACATTGCTTGGCAGAATCGCTTTTGCGCAGAAAACAGTAACACTTGTTCAGAACGAAAGAAAGCACAGAGCCCCAGATTTTATGTTGTCCTGGAGAGCTTGCAGAGCACTGGGGAAAAGCAGGCAGAGAATTCCCTGCTAGCACCTTCTCTGTGCCTGGGAAGCAGAAGTGTTCACATTGCTTCGCAGAATCGCTTTTGTGCAGAAAACAGTAACACTTGTTCAGAACGAAAGAAAGCACAGAGACCCAGATTTTATGTTGTCCTGGAGAGCTTGCAGAGCACTGGGGAAAAGCAGGCAGAGAATTCCCTGCTAGCACCTTCTCTGTGCCTGGGAAGCAGAAGTGTTCACATTGCTTCGCAGAATCGCTTTTGTGCAGAAAACACTAACACTTGTTCAGATCGAAAGAAAGCACAGAGCCCCAGATTTTATGTTGTCCTGGAGAGCTTGCAGAGCACTGGGGAAAGGCAGGCAGAGAATTCCCTGCTAGCACCTTCTCTGTGCCTGGGAAGCAGAAGTGTTCACATTGCTTCGCAGAATCGCTTTTGTGCAGAAAACACTAACACTTGTTCAGAACGAAAGAAAGCACAGAGCCCCAGATTTTATGTTGTCCTGGAGAGCTTGCAGAGCACTGGGGAAAAGCAGGCAGAGAATTCCCTGCTAGCACCTTCTCTGTGCCTGGGAAGCAGAAGTGTTCACATTGCTTCGCAGAATCGCTTTTGTGCAGAAAACACTAACACTTGTTCAGATCGAAAGAAAGCACAGAGCCCCAGGTTCTATGTTGTCCAGGAGAGCTTGCAGAGCACTGGGGAAAGGCAGGCAGAGAATTCCCTGCTAGCACCTTCGCTGTGCCTGGGAAGCAGAAGTGTTCACATTGCTTCGCAGAATCGCTTTTGTGCAGAAAACACTAACACTTGTTCAGAACAAAAGAAAGCACAGTGCCCCAGATTTTATGTTGTCCTGGAGAGGTTGCAGAGCAGTGGGGAAAGGCAGGCAGAGAATTCCCTGCTAGCACCTTCTCTGTGCCTGTTTACATTGCTTCGCAGCATCGCTTTTGTGCAGAAAACACTAACACTTGTTCAGAACGAAAGAAAGCACAGAGCCCCAGATTTTATGTTGTCCTGGAGAGCTTGCAGAGCACTGGGGAAAAGCAGGCAGAGAATTCCCTGCTAGCACCTTCTCTGTGCCTGGGAAGCAGCAGTGTTCACATTGCTTGGCAGAATCGCTTTTGTGCAGAAAACACTAACACTTGTTCAGAACAAAAGAAAGCACAGTGCCCCAGATTTTATGTTGTCCTGGAGAGGTTGCAGAGCAGTGGGGAAAGGCAGGCAGAGAATTCCCTGCTAGCACCTTCTCTGTGCCTGTTTACATTGCTTCGCAGCATCGCTTTTGTGCAGAAAACACTAACACTTGTTCAGAACGAAAGAAAGCACAGAGCCCCAGATTTTATGTTGTCCTGGAGAGCTTGCAGAGCACTGGGGAAAAGCAGGCAGAGAATTCCCTGCTAGCACCTTCTCTGTGCCTGGGAAGCAGAAGTGTTCACATTGCTTCGCAGAATCGCTTTTGTGCAGAAAACACTAACACTTGTTCAGAACGAAAGAAAGCACAGAGCCCCAGATTTTATGTTGTCCTAGAGAGCTTGCAGAGCACTGGGGAAAGGCAGGCAGAGAATTCCCTGCTAGCACCTTCTCTGTGCCTGTTCACATTGCTTGGCAGAATCGCTTTTGTGCAGAAAACAGTAACACTTGTTCAGAACGAAAGAAAGCACAGAGCCCCAGATTTTATGTTGTCCTGGAGAGCTTGCAGAGCACTGGGGAAAAGCAGGCAGAGAATTCCCTGCTAGCACCTTCTCTGTGCCTGGGAAGCAGAAGTGTTCACATTGCTTCGCAGAATCGCTTTTGTGCAGAAAACACTAACACTTGTTCAGAACGAAAGAAAGCACAGAGCCCCAGATTTTATGTTGTCCTGGAGAGCTTGCAGAGCACTGGGGAAAAGCAGGCAGAGAATTCCCTGCTAGCACCTTCTCTGTGCCTGGGAAGCAGAAGTGTTCACATTGCTTGGCAGAATCGCTTTTGTGCAGAAAACACTAACACTTGTTCAGATCGAAAGAAAGCACAGAGCCCCAGATTTTATGTTGTCCTGGAGAGCTTGCAGAGCACTGGGGAAAGGCAGGCAGAGAATTCCCTGCTAGCACCTTCTCTGTGCCTGGGAAGCAGAAGTGTTCACATTGCTTCGCAGAATCGCTTTTGTGCAGAAAACACTAACACTTGTTCAGAACGAAAGAAAGCACAGAGCCCCAGATTTTATGTTGTCCTGGAGAGCTTGCAGAGCACTGGGGAAAGGCAGGCAGAGAATTCCCTGCTAGCACCTTCTCTGTGCCTGGGAAGCAGAAGTGTTCACATTGCTTCACAGAATCGCTTTTGTGCAGAAAACACTAACACTTGTTCAGAACAAAAGAAAGCACAGATCCCCAGATTTTATGTTGTCCTAGAGAGCTTGCAGAGCACTGGGGAAAGGCAGGCAGAGAATTCCCTGCTAGCACCTTCTCTGTGCCTGTTCCCATTGCTTGGCAGAATCGCTTTTGTGCAGAAAACAGTAACACTTGTTCAGAACGAAAGAAAGCACAGAGCCCCAGATTTTATGTTGTCCTGGAGAGCTTGCAGAGCAGTGGGGAAAGGCAGGCAGAGAATTCCCTGCTAGCACCTTCTCTGTGCCTGTTTACTTTGCTTCGCAGCATCGCTTTTGTGCAGAAAACAGTAACACTTGTTCAGAACGAAAGAAAGCACAGAGCTCCAGATTTTATGTTGTCCTGGAGAGCTTGCAGAGCACTGGGGAAAAGCAGGCAGAGAATTCCCTGCTAGCACCTTCTCTGTGCCTGGGAAGCAGAAGTGTTCACATTGCTTCGCAGAATCGCTTTTGTGCAGAAAACACTAACACTTGTTCAGAACGAAAGAAAGCACAGAGCCCCAGATTTTATGTTGTCCTGGAGAGCTTGCCGAGCACTGGGGAAAGGCAGGCAGAGAATTCCCTGCTAGCACCTTCTCTGTGCCTGTTCACATTGCTTGGCAGAATCGCTTTTGCGCAGAAAACAGTAACACTTGTTCAGAACGAAAGAAAGCACAGAGCCCCAGATTTTATGTTGTCCTGGAGAGCTTGCAGAGCACTGGGGAAAAGCAGGCAGAGAATTCCCTGCTAGCACCTTCTCTGTGCCTGGGAAGCAGAAGTGTTCACATTGCTTCGCAGAATCGCTTTTGTGCAGAAAACACTAACACTTGTTCAGAACGAAAGAAAGCACAGAGCCCCAGATTTTATGTTGTCCTGGAGAGCTTGCAGAGCACTGGGGAAAAGCAGGCAGAGAATTCCCTGCTAGCACCTTCTCTGTGCCTGGGAAGCAGAAGTGTTCACATTGCTTCGCAGAATCGCTTTTGTGCAGAAAACACTAACACTTGTTCAGATCGAAAGAAAGCACAGATCCCCAGATTTTATGTTTTCCTGGAGAGCTTGCAGAGCACTGGGGAAAGGCAGGCAGAGAATTCCCTGCTAGCACCTTCTCTGTGCCTGGGAAGCAGAAGTGTTCACATTGCTTCGCAGAATCACTTTTGTGCAGAAAACAGTAACACTTGTTCAGAACGAAAGAAAGCACAGAGCCCCAGATTTTATGTTGTCCTGGAGAGCTTGCAGAGCACTGGGGAAAAGCAGGCAGAGAATTCCCTGCTAGCACCTTCTCTGTGCCTGGGAAGCAGAAGTGTTCACATTGCTTCGCAGAATCGCTTTTGTGCAGAAAACACTAACACTTGTTCAGATCGAAAGAAAGCACAGAGCCCCAGATTTTATGTTGTCCTGGAGAGCTTGCAGAGCACTGGGGAAAGGCAGGCAGAGAATTCCCTGCTAGCACCTTCTCTGTGCCTGGGAAGCAGAAGTGTTCACATTGCTTCGCAGAATCGCTTTTGTGCAGAAAACAGTAACACTTGTTCAGAACGAAAGAAAGCACAGAGCCCCAGATTTTATGTTGTCCTGGAGAGCTTGAAGAGCACTGGGGAAAAGCAGGCAGAGAATTCCCTGCTAGCACCTTCTCTGTGCCTGGGAAGCAGAAGTGATCACATTGCTTCGCAGAATCGCTTTTGTGCAGAAAACAGTAACACTTGTTCAGAACGAAAGAAAGCACAGAGCCCCATATTTTATGTTGTCCTGGAGAGCTTGCAGAGCACTGGGGAAAAGCAGGCAGAGAATTCCCTGCTAGCACCTTCTCTGTGCCTGGGAAGCAGAAGTGTTCACATTGCTTCGCAGAATCGCTTTTGTGCAGAAAACACTAACACTTGTTCAGATCGAAAGAAAGCACAGAGCCCCAGATTTTATGTTGTCCTGGAGAGCTTGCAGAGCACTGGGGAAAGGCAGGCAGAGAATTCCCTGCTAGCACCTTCTCTGTGCCTGGGAAGCAGAAGTGTTCACATTGCTTCGCAGAATCGCTTTTGTGCAGAAAACACTAACACTTGTTCAGAACAAAAGAAAGCACAGTGCCCCAGATTTTATGTTGTCCTGGAGAGGTTGCAGAGCAGTGGGGAAAGGCAGGCAGAGAATTCCCTGCTAGCACCTTCTCTGTGCCTGTTCCCATTGCTTGGCAGAATCGCTTTTGTGCAGAAAACAGTAACACTTGTTCAGAACGAAAGAAAGCACAGAGCCCCAGATTTTATGTTGTCCTGGAGAGCTTGCAGAGCACTGGGGAAAGGCAGGCAGAGAATTCCCTGCTAGCACCTTCTCTGTGCCTGGGAAGCAGAAGTGTTCACATTGCTTCACAGAATCGCTTTTGTGCAGAAAACACTAACACTTGTTCAGAACAAAAGAAAGCACAGATCCCCAGATTTTATGTTGTCCTAGAGAGCTTGCAGAGCACTGGGGAAAGGCAGGCAGAGAATTCCCTGCTAGCACCTTCTCTGTGCCTGTTCCCATTGCTTGGCAGAATCGCTTTTGTGCAGAAAACAGTAACACTTGTTCAGAACGAAAGAAAGCACAGAGCCCCAGATTTTATGTTGTCCTGGAGAGCTTGCAGAGCAGTGGGGAAAGGCAGGCAGAGAATTCCCTGCTAGCACCTTCTCTGTGCCTGTTTACATTGCTTCGCAGCATCGCTTTTGTGCAGAAAACAGTAACACTTGTTCAGAACGAAAGAAAGCACAGAGCTCCAGATTTTATGTTGTCCTGGAGAGCTTGCAGAGCACTGGGGAAAAGCAGGCAGAGAATTCCCTGCTAGCACCTTCTCTGTGCCTGGGAAGCAGAAGTGTTCACATTGCTTCGCAGAATCGCTTTTGTGCAGAAAACACTAACACTTGTTCAGAACGAAAGAAAGCACAGAGCCCCAGATTTTATGTTGTCCTGGAGAGCTTGCCGAGCACTGGGGAAAGGCAGGCAGAGAATTCCCTGCTAGCACCTTCTCTGTGCCTGTTCACATTGCTTGGCAGAATCGCTTTTGCGCAGAAAACAGTAACACTTGTTCAGAACGAAAGAAAGCACAGAGCCCCAGATTTTATGTTGTCCTGGAGAGCTTGCAGAGCACTGGGGAAAAGCAGGCAGAGAATTCCCTGCTAGCACCTTCTCTGTGCCTGGGAAGCAGAAGTGTTCACATTGCTTCGCAGAATCGCTTTTGTGCAGAAAACACTAACACTTGTTCAGAACGAAAGAAAGCACAGAGCCCCAGATTTTATGTTGTCCTGGAGAGCTTGCAGAGCACTGGGGAAAAGCAGGCAGAGAATTCCCTGCTAGCACCTTCTCTGTGCCTGGGAAGCAGAAGTGTTCACATTGCTTCGCAGAATCGCTTTTGTGCAGAAAACACTAACACTTGTTCAGATCGAAAGAAAGCACAGATCCCCAGATTTTATGTTTTCCTGGAGAGCTTGCAGAGCACTGGGGAAAGGCAGGCAGAGAATTCCCTGCTAGCACCTTCTCTGTGCCTGGGAAGCAGAAGTGTTCACATTGCTTCGCAGAATCACTTTTGTGCAGAAAACAGTAACACTTGTTCAGAACGAAAGAAAGCACAGAGCCCCAGATTTTATGTTGTCCTGGAGAGCTTGCAGAGCACTGGGGAAAAGCAGGCAGAGAATTCCCTGCTAGCACCTTCTCTGTGCCTGGGAAGCAGAAGTGTTCACATTGCTTCGCAGAATCGCTTTTGTGCAGAAAACACTAACACTTGTTCAGATCGAAAGAAAGCACAGAGCCCCAGATTTTATGTTGTCCTGGAGAGCTTGCAGAGCACTGGGGAAAGGCAGGCAGAGAATTCCCTGCTAGCACCTTCTCTGTGCCTGGGAAGCAGAAGTGTTCACATTGCTTCGCAGAATCGCTTTTGTGCAGAAAACAGTAACACTTGTTCAGAACGAAAGAAAGCACAGAGCCCCAGATTTTATGTTGTCCTGGAGAGCTTGAAGAGCACTGGGGAAAAGCAGGCAGAGAATTCCCTGCTAGCACCTTCTCTGTGCCTGGGAAGCAGAAGTGATCACATTGCTTCGCAGAATCGCTTTTGTGCAGAAAACAGTAACACTTGTTCAGAACGAAAGAAAGCACAGAGCCCCATATTTTATGTTGTCCTGGAGAGCTTGCAGAGCACTGGGGAAAAGCAGGCAGAGAATTCCCTGCTAGCACCTTCTCTGTGCCTGGGAAGCAGAAGTGTTCACATTGCTTCGCAGAATCGCTTTTGTGCAGAAAACACTAACACTTGTTCAGATCGAAAGAAAGCACAGAGCCCCAGATTTTATGTTGTCCTGGAGAGCTTGCAGAGCACTGGGGAAAGGCAGGCAGAGAATTCCCTGCTAGCACCTTCTCTGTGCCTGGGAAGCAGAAGTGTTCACATTGCTTCGCAGAATCGCTTTTGTGCAGAAAACACTAACACTTGTTCAGAACAAAAGAAAGCACAGTGCCCCAGATTTTATGTTGTCCTGGAGAGGTTGCAGAGCAGTGGGGAAAGGCAGGCAGAGAATTCCCTGCTAGCACCTTCTCTGTGCCTGTTCCCATTGCTTGGCAGAATCGCTTTTGTGCAGAAAACAGTAACACTTGTTCAGAACGAAAGAAAGCACAGAGCCCCAGATTTTATGTTGTCCTGGAGAGCTTGCAGAGCACTGGGGAAAAGCAGGCAGAGAATTCCCTGCTAGCACCTTCTCTGTGCCTGGGAAGCAGAAGTGTTCACATTGCTTCGCAGAATCGCTTTTGTGCAGAAAACACTAACACTTGTTCAGAACGAAAGAAAGCACAGAGCCCCAGATTTTATGTTGTCCTAGAGAGCTTGCAGAGCACTGGGGAAAGGCAGGCAGAGAATTCCCTGCTAGCACCTTCTCTGTGCCTGTTCACATTGCTTGGCAGAATCGCTTTTGTGCAGAAAACAGTAACACTTGTTCAGAACGAAAGAAAGCACAGAGCCCCAGATTTTATGTTGTCCTGGAGAGCTTGCAGAGCACTGGGGAAAAGCAGGCAGAGAATTCCCTGCTAGCACCTTCTCTGTGCCTGGGAAGCAGAAGTGTTCACATTGCTTCGCAGAATCGCTTTTGTGCAGAAAACAGTAACACTTGTTCAGAACGAAAGAAAGCACAGAGCCCCAGATTTTATGTTGTCCTGGAGAGCTTGCAGAGCACTGGGGAAAAGCAGGCAGAGAATTCCCTGCTAGCACCTTCTCTGTGCCTGGGAAGCAGAAGTGTTCACATTGCTTCGCAGAATCGCTTTTGTGCAGAAAACACTAACACTTGTTCAGAACGAAAGAAAGCACAGAGCCCCAGATTTTATGTTGTCCTGGAGAGCTTGCAGAGCACTGGGGAAAGGCAGGCAGAGAATTCCCTGCTAGCACCTTCTCTGTGCCTGGGAAGCAGAAGTGTTCACATTGCTTCGCAGAATCGCTTTTGTGCAGAAAACACTAACACTTGTTCAGATCGAAAGAAAGCACAGAGCCCCAGGTTCTATGTTGTCCAGGAGAGCTTGCAGAGCACTGGGGAAAGGCAGGCAGAGAATTCCCTGCTAGCACCTTCGCTGTGCCTGGGAAGCAGAAGTGTTCACATTGCTTCGCAGAATCGCTTTTGTGCAGAAAACAGTAACACTTGTTCAGAACGAAAGAAAGCACAGAGCCCCAGATTTTATGTTGTCCTGGAGAGGTTGCAGAGCAGTGGGGAAAGGCAGGCAGAGAATTCCCTGCTAGCACCTTCTCTGTGCCTGTTTACATTGCTTCGCAGCATCGCTTTTGTGCAGAAAACACTAACACTTGTTCAGAACGAAAGAAAGCACAGAGCCCCAGATTTTATGTTGTCCTGGAGAGCTTGCAGAGCACTGGGGAAAAGCAGGCAGAGAATTCCCTGCTAGCACCTTCTCTGTGCCTGTTCACATTGCTTGGCAGAATCGCTTTTGTGCAGAAAACAGTAACACTTGTTCAGAATGAAAGAAAGCACAGAGCCCCATATTTTATGTTGTCCTGGAGAGCTTGCAGAGCACTGGGGAAAAGCAGGCAGAGAATTCCCTGCTAGCACCTTCTCTGTGCCTGGGAAGCAGAAGTGTTCACATTGCTTCGCAGAATCGCTTTTGTGCAGAAAACACTAACACTTGTTCAGAACAAAAGAAAGCAGAGTGCCCCAGATTTTATGTTGTCCTAGAGAGCTTGCAGAGCACTGGGGAAAGGCAGGCAGAGAATTCCCTGCTAGCACCTTCTCTGTGCCTGTTCCCATTGCTTGGCAGAATCGCTTTTGTGCAGAAAACAGTAACACTTGTTCAGAACGAAAGAAAGCACAGAGCCCCAGATTTTATGTTGTCCTGGAGAGCTTGCAGAGCAGTGGGGAAAGGCAGGCAGAGAATTCCCTGCTAGCACCTTCTCTGTGCCTGTTTACATTGCTTCGCAGCATTGCTTTTGTGCAGAAAACAGTAACACTTGTTCAGAACGAAAGAAAGCACAGAGCCCCAGATTTTATGTTGTCCTGGAGAGCTTGCAGAGCAGTGGGGAAAGGCAGGCAGAGAATTTCCTGCTAGCACCTTCTCTGTGCCTGTTCCCATTGCTTGGCAGAATCGCTTTTGTGCAGAAAACAGTAACACTTGTTCAGAACGAAAGAAAGCACAGAGCCCCAGATTTTATGTTGTCCTGGAGAGCTTGCAGAGCACTGGGGAAAAGCAGGCAGAGAATTCCCTGCTAGCACCTTCTCTGTGCCTGGGAAGCAGAAGTGTTCACATTGCTTCGCAGAATCACTTTTGTGCAGAAAACAGTAACACTTGTTCAGAACGAAAGAAAGCACAGAGCCCCAGATTTTATGTTGTCCTGGAGAGCTTGCAGAGCACTGGGGAAAGGCAGGCAGAGAATTCCCTGCTAGCACCTTCTCTGTGCCTGTTCACATTGCTTGGCAGAATCGCTTTTGCGCAGAAAACAGTAACACTTGTTCAGAACGAAAGAAAGCACAGAGCCCCAGATTTTATGTTGTCCTGGAGAGCTTGCAGAGCACTGGGGAAAAGCAGGCAGAGAATTCCCTGCTAGCACCTTCTCTGTGCCTGGGAAGCAGAAGTGTTCACATTGCTTCGCAGAATCGCTTTTGTGCAGAAAACAGTAACACTTGTTCAGAACGAAAGAAAGCACAGAGCCCCAGATTTTATGTTGTCCTGGAGAGCTTGCAGAGCACTGGGGAAAAGCAGGCAGAGAATTCCCTGCTAGCACCTTCTCTGTGCCTGGGAAGCAGAAGTGTTCACATTGCTTCGCAGAATCGCTTTTGTGCAGAAAACACTAACACTTGTTCAGATCGAAAGAAAGCACAGATCCCCAGATTTTATGTTGTCCTGGAGAGCTTGCAGAGCACTGGGGAAAGGCAGGCAGAGAATTCCCTGCTAGCACCTTCTCTGTGCCTGGGAAGCAGAAGTGTTCACATTGCTTCGCAGAATCACTTTTGTGCAGAAAACAGTAACACTTGTTCAGAACGAAAGAAAGCACAGAGCCCCAGATTTTATGTTGTCCTGGAGAGCTTGCAGAGCACTGGGGAAAAGCAGGCAGAGAATTCCCTGCTAGCACCTTCTCTGTGCCTGGGAAGCAGAAGTGTTCACATTGCTTCGCAGAATCGCTTTTGTGCAGAAAACACTAACACTTGTTCAGATCGAAAGAAAGCACAGAGCCCCAGATTTTATGTTGTCCTGGAGAGCTTGCAGAGCACTGGGGAAAGGCAGGCAGAGAATTCCCTGCTAGCACCTTCTCTGTGCCTGGGAAGCAGAAGTGTTCACATTGCTTCGCAGAATCGCTTTTGTGCAGAAAACACTAACACTTGTTCAGAACGAAAGAAAGCACAGAGCCCCAGATTTTATGTTGTCCTGGAGAGCTTGCAGAGCACTGGGGAAAAGCAGGCAGAGAATTCCCTGCTAGCACCTTCTCTGTGCCTGTTCACATTGCTTGGCAGAATCGCTTTTGCGCAGAAAACAGTAACACTTGTTCAGAACGAAAGAAAGCACAGAGCCCCATATTTTATGTTGTCCTGGAGAGCTTGCAGAGCACTGGGGAAAAGCAGGCAGAGAATTCCCTGCTAGCACCTTCTCTGTGCCTGGGAAGCAGAAGTGTTCACATTGCTTCACAGAATCGCTTTTGTGCAGAAAACACTAACACTTGTACAGAACAAAAGAAAGCAGAGTGCCCCAGATTTTATGTTGTCCTAGAGAGCTTGCAGAGCACTGGGGAAAGGCAGGCAGAGAATTCCCTGCTAGCACCTTCTCTGTGCCTGTTCCCATTGCTTGGCAGAATCGCTTTTGTGCAGAAAACAGTAACACTTGTTCAGAACGAAAGAAAGCACAGAGCCCCAGATTTTATGTTGTCCTGGAGAGCTTGCAGAGCAGTGGGGAAAGGCAGGCAGAGAATTCCCTGCTAGCACCTTCTCTGTGCCTGTTTACATTGCTTCGCAGAATCGCTTTTGTGCAGAAAACAGTAACACTTGTTCAGAACGAAAGAAAGCACAGAGCCCCAGATTTTATGTTGTCCTGGAGAGCTTGCAGAGCACTGGGGAAAAGCAGGCAGAGAATTCCCTGCTAGCACCTTCTCTGTGCCTGGGAAGCAGAAGTGTTCACATTGCTTCGCAGAATCGCTTTTGTGCAGAAAACAGTAACACTTGTTCAGAACGAAAGAAAGCACAGAGCCCCAGATTTTATGTTGTCCTGGAGAGCTTGCAGAGCACTGGGGAAAGGCAGGCAGAGAATTCCCTGCTAGCACCTTCTCTGTGCCTGTTCACATTGCTTCGCAGAATCGCTTTTGTGCAGAAAACAGTAACACTTGTTCAGAACGAAAGAAAGCACAGAGCCCCAGATTTTATGTTGTCCTGGAGAGCTTGAAGAGCACTGGGGAAAAGCAGGCAGAGAATTCCCTGCTAGCACCTTCTCTGTGCCTGGGAAGCAGAAGTGTTCACATTGCTTCGCAGAATCGCTTTTGTGCAGAAAACAGTAACACTTGTTCAGAACGAAAGAAAGCACAGAGCCCCAGATTTTATGTTGTCCTGGAGAGCTTGCAGAGCACTGGGGAAAAGCAGGCAGAGAATTCCCTGCTAGCACCTTCTCTGTGCCTGGGAAGCAGAAGTGTTCACATTGCTTCGCAAAATCGCTTTTGTGCAGAAAACACTAACACTTGTTCAGATCGAAAGAAAGCACAGATCCCCAGATTTTATGTTTTCCTGGAGAGCTTGCAGAGCACTGGGGAAAGGCAGGCAGAGAATTCCCTGCTAGCACCTTCTCTGTGCCTGGGAAGCAGAAGTGTTCACATTGCTTCGCAGAATCACTTTTGTGCAGAAAACAGTAACACTTGTTCAGAACGAAAGAAAGCACAGAGCCCCAGATTTTATGTTGTCCTGGAGAGCTTGCAGAGCACTGGGGAAAAGCAGGCAGAGAATTCCCTGCTAGCACCTTCTCTGTGCCTGGGAAGCAGAAGTGTTCACATTGCTTCGCAGAATCGCTTTTGTGCAGAAAACACTAACACTTGCTCAGATCGAAAGAAAGCACAGAGCCCCAGATTTTATGTTGTCCTGGAGAGCTTGCAGAGCACTGGGAAAAGGCAGGCAGAGAATTCCCTGCTAGCACCTTCTCTGTGCCTGGGAAGCAGAAGTGTTCACATTGCTTCGCAGAATCGCTTTTGTGCAGAAAACACTAACACTTGTTCAGAACGAAAGAAAGCACAGAGCCCCAGATTTTATGTTGTCCTGGAGAGCTTGCAGAGCACTGGGGAAAAGCAGGCAGAGAATTCCCTGCTAGCACCTTCTCTGTGCCTGTTCACATTGCTTGGCAGAATCGCTTTTGTGCAGAAAACAGTAACACTTGTTCAGAACGAAAGAAAGCACAGAGCCCCATATTTTATGTTGTCCTGGAGAGCTTGCAGAGCACTGGGGAAAAGCAGGCAGAGAATTCCCTGCTAGCACCTTCTCTGTGCCTGGGAAGCAGAAGTGTTCACATTGCTTCGCAGAATCGCTTTTGTGCAGAAAACACTAACACTTGTTCAGATCGAAAGAAAGCACAGATCCCCAGATTTTATGTTTTCCTGGAGAGCTTGCAGAGCACTGGGGAAAGGCAGGCAGAGAATTCCCTGCTAGCACCTTCTCTGTGCCTGGGAAGCAGAAGTGTTCACATTGCTTCGCAGAATCACTTTTGTGCAGAAAACAGTAACACTTGTTCAGAACGAAAGAAAGCACAGAGCCCCAGATTTTATGTTGTCCTGGAGAGCTTGCAGAGCACTGGGGAAAAGCAGGCAGAGAATTCCCTGCTAGCACCTTCTCTGTGCCTGGGAAGCAGAAGTGTTCACATTGCTTCGCAGAATCGCTTTTGTGCAGAAAACAGTAACACTTGTTCAGAACGAAAGAAAGCACAGAGCCCCAGATTTTATGTTGTCCTGGAGAGCTTGCAGAGCACTGGGGAAAAGCAGGCAGAGAATTCCCTGCTAGCACCTTCTCTGTGCCTGGGAAGCAAAAGTGTTCACAATGCTTCGCAGAATCGCTTTTGTGCAGAAAACACTAACACTTGTTCAGATCGAAAGAAAGCACAGAGCCCCAGATTTTATGTTGTCCTGGAGAGCTTGCAGAGCACTGGGGAAAGGCAGGCAGAGAATTCCCTGCTAGCACCTTCTCTGTGCCTGGGAAGCAGAAGTGTTCACATTGCTTCGCAGAATCGCTTTTGTGCAGAAAACACTAACACTTGTTCAGAACAAAAGAAAGCACAGTGCCCCAGATTTTATGTTGTCCTGGAGAGGTTGCAGAGCAGTGGGGAAAGGCAGGCAGAGAATTCCCTGCTAGCACCTTCTCTGTGCCTGTTTACATTGCTTCGCAGCATCGCTTTTGTGCAGAAAACAGTAACACTTGTTCAGAACGAAAGAAAGCACAGAGCCCCAGATTTTATGTTGTCCTGGAGAGCTTGCAGAGCACTGGGGAAAAGCAGGCAGAGAATTCCCTGCTAGCACCTTCTCTGTGCCTGGGAAGCAGAAGTGTTCACATTGCTTCGCAGAATCGCTTTTGTGCAGAAAACACTAACACTTGTTCAGAACGAAAGAAAGCACAGAGCCCCAGATTTTATGTTGTCCTGGAGAGCTTGCAGAGCACTGGGGAAAAGCAGGCAGAGAATTCCCTGCTAGCACCTTCTCTGTGCCTGGGAAGCAGAAGTGTTCACATTGCTTCGCAGAATCGCTTTTGTGCAGAAAACACTAACACTTGTTCAGATCGAAAGAAAGCACAGAGCCCCAGGTTCTATGTTGTCCAGGAGAGCTTGCAGAGCACTGGGGAAAGGCAGGCAGAGAATTCCCTGCTAGCACCTTCGCTGTGCCTGGGAAGCAGAAGTGTTCACATTGCTTCGCAGAATCGCTTTTGTGCAGAAAACACTAACACTTGTTCAGAACAAAAGAAAGCACAGTGCCCCAGATTTTATGTTGTCCTGGAGAGGTTGCAGAGCAGTGGGGAAAGGCAGGCAGAGAATTCCCTGCTAGCACCTTCTCTGTGCCTGTTTACATTGCTTCGCAGCATCGCTTTTGTGCAGAAAACACTAACACTTGTTCAGAACGAAAGAAAGCACAGAGCCCCAGATTTTATGTTGTCCTGGAGAGCTTGCAGAGCACTGGGGAAAAGCAGGCAGAGAATTCCCTGCTAGCACCTTCTCTGTGCCTGGGAAGCAGAAGTGTTCACATTGCTTCGCAGAATCGCTTTTGTGCAGAAAACACTAACACTTGTTCAGAACGAAAGAAAGCACAGAGCCCCAGATTTTATGTTGTCCTGGAGAGCTTGCAGAGCACTGGGGAAAAGCAGGCAGAGAATTCCCTGCTAGCACCTTCTCTGTGCCTGTTCACATTGCTTGGCAGAATCGCTTTTGTGCAGAAAACAGTAACACTTGTTCAGAACGAAAGAAAGCACAGAGCCCCATATTTTATGTTGTCCTGGAGAGCTTGCAGAGCACTGGGGAAAAGCAGGCAGAGAATTCCCTGCTAGCACCTTCTCTGTGCCTGGGAAGCAGAAGTGTTCACATTGCTTCGCAGAATCGCTTTTGTGCAGAAAACACTAACACTTGTTCAGAACAAAAGAAAGCAGAGTGCCCCAGATTTTATGTTGTCCTAGAGAGCTTGCAGAGCACTGGGGAAAGGCAGGCAGAGAATTCCCTGCTAGCACCTTCTCTGTGCCTGTTCCCATTGCTTGGCAGAATCGCTTTTGTGCAGAAAACAGTAACACTTGTTCAGAACGAAAGAAAGCACAGAGCCCCAGATTTTATGTTGTCCTGGAGAGCTTGCAGAGCAGTGGGGAAAGGCAGGCAGAGAATTCCCTGCTAGCACCTTCTCTGTGCCTGTTTACATTGCTTCGCAGCATTGCTTTTGTGCAGAAAACAGTAACACTTGTTCAGAACGAAAGAAAGCACAGAGCCCCAGATTTTATGTTGTCCTGGAGAGCTTGCAGAGCAGTGGGGAAAGGCAGGCAGAGAATTTCCTGCTAGCACCTTCTCTGTGCCTGTTCCCATTGCTTGGCAGAATCGCTTTTGTGCAGAAAACAGTAACACTTGTTCAGAACGAAAGAAAGCACAGAGCCCCAGATTTTATGTTGTCCTGGAGAGCTTGCAGAGCACTGGGGAAAAGCAGGCAGAGAATTCCCTGCTAGCACCTTCTCTGTGCCTGGGAAGCAGAAGTGTTCACATTGCTTCGCAGAATCGCTTTTGTGCAGAAAACAGTAACACTTGTTCAGAACGAAAGAAAGCACAGAGCCCCAGATTTTATGTTGTCCTGGAGAGCTTGCAGAGCACTGGGGAAAAGCAGGCAGAGAATTCCCTGCTAGCACCTTCTCTGTGCCTGGGAAGCAGCAGTGTTCACATTGCTTCGCAGAATCGCTTTTGTGCAGAAAACACTAACACTTGTTCAGATCGAAAGAAAGCACAGATCCCCAGATTTTATGTTTTCCTGGAGAGCTTGCAGAGCACTGGGGAAAGGCAGGCAGAGAATTCCCTGCTAGCACCTTCTCTGTGCCTGGGAAGCAGAAGTGTTCACATTGCTTCGCAGAATCACTTTTGTGCAGAAAACAGTAACACTTGTTCAGAACGAAAGAAAGCACAGAGCCCCAGATTTTATGTTGTCCTGGAGAGCTTGCAGAGCACTGGGGAAAAGCAGGCAGAGAACTCCCTGCTAGCACCTTCTCTGTGCCTGGGAAGCAGAAGTGTTCACATTGCTTCGCAGAATCGCTTTTGTGCAGAAAACACTAACACTTGTTCAGATCGAAAGAAAGCACAGAGCCCCAGATTTTATGTTGTCCTGGAGAGCTTGCAGAGCACTGGGGAAAAGCAGGCAGAGAATTCCCTGCTAGCACCTTCTCTGTGCCTGTTCACATTGCTTGGCAGAATCGCTTTTGTGCAGAAAACAGTAACACTTGTTCAGAACGAAAGAAAGCACAGAGCCCCAGATTTTATGTTGTCCTGGAGAGCTTGCAGAGCACTGGGGAAAAGCAGGCAGAGAATTCCCTGCTAGCACCTTCTCTGTGCCTGTTCCCATTGCTTGGCAGAATCGCTTTTGTGCAGAAAACAGTAACACTTGTTCAGAACGAAAGAAAGCACAGAGCCCCAGATTTTATGTTGTCCTGGAGAGCTTGCAGAGCAGTGGGGAAAGGCAGGCAGAGAATTCCCTGCTAGCACCTTCTCTGTGCCTGTTTACATTGCTTCGCAGCATCGCTTTTGTGCAGAAAACAGTAACACTTGTTCAGAACGAAAGAAAGCACAGAGCTCCAGATTTTATGTTGTCCTGGAGAGCTTGCAGAGCACTGGGGAAAAGCAGGCAGAGAATTCCCTGCTAGCACCTTCTCTGTGCCTGGGAAGCAGAAGTGTTCACATTGCTTCGCAGAATCGCTTTTGTGCAGAAAACACTAACACTTGTTCAGAACGAAAGAAAGCACAGAGCCCCAGATTTTATGTTGTCCTGGAGAGCTTGCAGAGCACTGGGGAAAGGCAGGCAGAGAATTCCCTGCTAGCACCTTCTCTGTGCCTGTTCACATTGCTTGGCAGAATCGCTTTTGCGCAGAAAACAGTAACACTTGTTCAGAACGAAAGAAAGCACAGAGCCCCAGATTTTATGTTGTCCTGGAGAGCTTGCAGAGCACTGGGGAAAAGCAGGCAGAGAATTCCCTGCTAGCACCTTCTCTGTGCCTGGGAAGCAGAAGTGTTCACATTGCTTCGCAGAATCGCTTTTGTGCAGAAAACAGTAACACTTGTTCAGAACGAAAGAAAGCACAGAGACCCAGATTTTATGTTGTCCTGGAGAGCTTGCAGAGCACTGGGGAAAAGCAGGCAGAGAATTCCCTGCTAGCACCTTCTCTGTGCCTGGGAAGCAGAAGTGTTCACATTGCTTCGCAGAATCGCTTTTGTGCAGAAAACACTAACACTTGTTCAGATCGAAAGAAAGCACAGAGCCCCAGATTTTATGTTGTCCTGGAGAGCTTGCAGAGCACTGGGGAAAGGCAGGCAGAGAATTCCCTGCTAGCACCTTCTCTGTGCCTGGGAAGCAGAAGTGTTCACATTGCTTCGCAGAATCGCTTTTGTGCAGAAAACACTAACACTTGTTCAGAACGAAAGAAAGCACAGAGCCCCAGATTTTATGTTGTCCTGGAGAGCTTGCAGAGCACTGGGGAAAAGCAGGCAGAGAATTCCCTGCTAGCACCTTCTCTGTGCCTGGGAAGCAGAAGTGTTCACATTGCTTCGCAGAATCGCTTTTGTGCAGAAAACACTAACACTTGTTCAGATCGAAAGAAAGCACAGAGCCCCAGGTTCTATGTTGTCCAGGAGAGCTTGCAGAGCACTGGGGAAAGGCAGGCAGAGAATTCCCTGCTAGCACCTTCGCTGTGCCTGGGAAGCAGAAGTGTTCACATTGCTTCGCAGAATCGCTTTTGTGCAGAAAACACTAACACTTGTTCAGAACAAAAGAAAGCACAGTGCCCCAGATTTTATGTTGTCCTGGAGAGGTTGCAGAGCAGTGGGGAAAGGCAGGCAGAGAATTCCCTGCTAGCACCTTCTCTGTGCCTGTTTACATTGCTTCGCAGCATCGCTTTTGTGCAGAAAACACTAACACTTGTTCAGAACGAAAGAAAGCACAGAGCCCCAGATTTTATGTTGTCCTGGAGAGCTTGCAGAGCACTGGGGAAAAGCAGGCAGAGAATTCCCTGCTAGCACCTTCTCTGTGCCTGGGAAGCAGAAGTGTTCACATTGCTTCGCAGAATCGCTTTTGTGCAGAAAACACTAACACTTGTTCAGAACGAAAGAAAGCACAGAGCCCCAGATTTTATGTTGTCCTAGAGAGCTTGCAGAGCACTGGGGAAAGGCAGGCAGAGAATTCCCTGCTAGCACCTTCTCTGTGCCTGTTCACATTGCTTGGCAGAATCGCTTTTGTGCAGAAAACAGTAACACTTGTTCAGAACGAAAGAAAGCACAGAGCCCCAGATTTTATGTTGTCCTGGAGAGCTTGCAGAGCACTGGGGAAAAGCAGGCAGAGAATTCCCTGCTAGCACCTTCTCTGTGCCTGGGAAGCAGAAGTGTTCACATTGCTTCGCAGAATCGCTTTTGTGCAGAAAACACTAACACTTGTTCAGAACGAAAGAAAGCACAGAGCCCCAGATTTTATGTTGTCCTGGAGAGCTTGCAGAGCACTGGGGAAAAGCAGGCAGAGAATTCCCTGCTAGCACCTTCTCTGTGCCTGGGAAGCAGAAGTGTTCACATTGCTTCGCAGAATCGCTTTTGTGCAGAAAACACTAACACTTGTTCAGATCGAAAGAAAGCACAGAGCCCCAGATTTTATGTTGTCCTGGAGAGCTTGCAGAGCACTGGGGAAAGGCAGGCAGAGAATTCCCTGCTAGCACCTTCTCTGTGCCTGGGAAGCAGAAGTGTTCACATTGCTTCGCAGAATCGCTTTTGTGCAGAAAACACTAACACTTGTTCAGAACGAAAGAAAGCACAGAGCCCCAGATTTTATGTTGTCCTGGAGAGCTTGCAGAGCACTGGGGAAAAGCAGGCAGAGAATTCCCTGCTAGCACCTTCTCTGTGCCTGGGAAGCAGAAGTGTTCACATTGCTTCGCAGAATCGCTTTTGTGCAGAAAACACTAACACTTGTTCAGATCGAAAGAAAGCACAGAGCCCCAGGTTCTATGTTGTCCAGGAGAGCTTGCAGAGCACTGGGGAAAGGCAGGCAGAGAATTCCCTGCTAGCACCTTCGCTGTGCCTGGGAAGCAGAAGTGTTCACATTGCTTCGCAGAATCGCTTTTGTGCAGAAAACACTAACACTTGTTCAGAACAAAAGAAAGCACAGTGCCCCAGATTTTATGTTGTCCTGGAGAGGTTGCAGAGCAGTGGGGAAAGGCAGGCAGAGAATTCCCTGCTAGCACCTTCTCTGTGCCTGTTTACATTGCTTCGCAGCATCGCTTTTGTGCAGAAAACACTAACACTTGTTCAGAACGAAAGAAAGCACAGAGCCCCAGATTTTATGTTGTCCTGGAGAGCTTGCAGAGCACTGGGGAAAAGCAGGCAGAGAATTCCCTGCTAGCACCTTCTCTGTGCCTGGGAAGCAGAAGTGTTCACATTGCTTCGCAGAATCGCTTTTGTGCAGAAAACACTAACACTTGTTCAGAACGAAAGAAAGCACAGAGCCCCAGATTTTATGTTGTCCTGGAGAGCTTGCAGAGCACTGGGGAAAAGCAGGCAGAGAATTCCCTGCTAGCACCTTCTCTGTGCCTGTTTACATTGCTTGGCAGAATCGCTTTTGTGCAGAAAACAGTAACACTTGTTCAGAACGAAAGAAAGCACAGAGCCCCAGATTTTATGTTGTCCTGGAGAGCTTGCAGAGCACTGGGGAAAAGCAGGCAGAGAATTCCCTGCTAGCACCTTCTCTGTGCCTGGGAAGCAGAAGTGTTCACATTGCTTCGCAGAATCGCTTTTGTGCAGAAAACACTAACACTTGTTCAGAACAAAAGAAAGCAGAGTGCCCCAGATTTTATGTTGTCCTAGAGAGCTTGCAGAGCACTGGGGAAAGGCAGGCAGAGAATTCCCTGCTAGCACCTTCTCTGTGCCTGTTCCCATTGCTTGGCAGAATCGCTTTAGTGCAGAAAACAGTAACACTTGTTCAGAACGAAAGAAAGCACAGAGCCCCAGATTTTATGTTGTCCTGGAGAGCTTGCAGAGCAGTGGGGAAAGGCAGGCAGAGAATTCCCTGCTAGCACCTTCTCTGTGCCTGTTTACATTGCTTCGCAGCATTGCTTTTGTGCAGAAAACAGTAACACTTGTTCAGAACGAAAGAAAGCACAGAGCCCCAGATTTTATGTTGTCCTGGAGAGCTTGCAGAGCAGTGGGGAAAGGCAGGCAGAGAATTTCCTGCTAGCACCTTCTCTGTGCCTGTTCCTATTGCTTGGCAGAATCGCTTTTGTGCAGAAAACAGTAACACTTGTTCAGAACGAAAGAAAGCACAGAGCCCCAGATTTTATGTTGTCCTGGAGAGCTTGCAGAGCACTGGGGAAAAGCAGGCAGAGAATTCCCTGCTAGCACCTTCTCTGTGCCTGGGAAGCAGAAGTGTTCACATTGCTTCGCAGAATCGCTTTTGTGCAGAAAACACTAACACTTGTTCAGAACGAAAGAAAGCACAGAGCCCCAGATTTTATGTTGTCCTGGAGAGCTTGCAGAGCACTGGGGAAAGGCAGGCAGAGAATTCCCTGCTAGCACCTTCTCTGTGCCTGTTCACATTGCTTGGCAGAATCGCTTTTGCGCAGAAAACAGTAACACTTGTTCAGAACGAAAGAAAGCACAGAGCCCCAGATTTTATGTTGTCCTGGAGAGCTTGCAGAGCACTGGGGAAAGGCAGGCAGAGAATTCCCTGCTAGCACCTTCTCTGTGCCTGGGAAGCAGAAGTGTTCACATTGCTTCGCAGAATCGCTTTTGTGCAGAAAACAGTAACACTTGTTCAGAACGAAAGAAAGCACAGAGCCCCAGATTTTATGTTGTCCTGGAGAGCTTGCAGAGCACTGGGGAAAAGCAGGCAGAGAATTCCCTGCTAGCACCTTCTCTGTGCCTGGGAAGCAGAAGTGTTCACATTGCTTCGCAGAATCGCTTTTGTGCAGAAAACACTAACACTTGTTCAGATCGAAAGAAAGCACAGATCCCCAGATTTTATGTTTTCCTGGAGAGCTTGCAGAGCACTGGGGAAAGGCAGGCAGAGAATTCCCTGCTAGCACCTTCTCTGTGCCTGGGAAGCAGAAGTGTTCACATTGCTTGGCAGAATCGCTTTTGTGCAGAAAACAGTAACACTTG
Source organism: Strix uralensis (assembly GCF_047716275.1). Lineage (NCBI taxonomy): Eukaryota > Metazoa > Chordata > Aves > Strigiformes > Strigidae > Strix > Strix uralensis. The sequence continues at coordinate 2,077,985 of NC_133993.1, forward strand.
TTCAGAACGAAAGAAAGCACAGAGCCCCAGATTTTATGTTGTCCTGGAGAGCTTGCAGAGCACTGGGGAAAAGCAGGCAGAGAATTCCCTGCTAGCACCTTCTCTGTGCCTGGGAAGCAGAAGTGTTCACATTGCTTCGCAGAATCGCTTTTGTGCAGAAAACACTAACACTTGTTCAGATCGAAAGAAAGCACAGAGCCCCAGATTTTATGTTGTCCTGGAGAGCTTGCAGAGCACTGGGGAAAGGCAGGCAGAGAATTCCCTGCTAGCACCTTCTCTGTGCCTGGGAAGCAGAAGTGTTCACATTGCTTCGCAGAATCGCTTTTGTGCAGAAAACACTAACACTTGTTCAGAACGAAAGAAAGCACAGAGCCCCAGATTTTATGTTGTCCTGGAGAGCTTGAAGAGCACTGGGGAAAAGCAGGCAGAGAATTCCCTGCTAGCACCTTCTCTGTGCCTGGGAAGCAGAAGTGTTCACATTGCTTCGCAGAATCGCTTTTGTGCAGAAAACAGTAACACTTGTTCAGAACGAAAGAAAGCACAGAGCCCCAGATTTTATGTTGTCTTGGAGAGCTTGCAGAGCACTGGGGAAAAGCAGGCAGAGAATTCCCTGCTAGCACCTTCTCTGTGCCTGGGAAGCAGAAGTGTTCACATTGCTTCGCAGAATCGCTTTTGTGCAGAAAACACTAACACTTGTTCAGAACGAAAGAAAGCACAGAGCCCCAGATTTTATGTTGTCCTGGAGAGCTTGCAGAGCACTGGGGAAAAGCAGACAGAGAATTCCCTGCTAGCACCTTCTCTGTGCCTGGGAAGCAAAAGTGTTCACATTGCTTCGCAGAATCGCTTTTGTGCAGAAAACACTAACACTTGTTCAGATCGAAAGAAAGCACAGAGCCCCAGATTTTATGTTGTCCTGGAGAGCTTGCAGAGCACTGGGGAAAGGCAGGCAGAGAATTCGCTGCTAGCACCTTCTCTGTGCCTGGGAAGCAGAAGTGTTCACATTGCTTCGCAGAATCGCTTTTGTGCAGAAAACACTAACACTTGTTCAGAACAAAAGAAAGCACAGTGCCCCAGATTTTATGTTGTCCTGGAGAGGTTGCAGAGCAGTGGGGAAAGGCAGGCAGAGAATTCCCTGCTAGCACCTTCTCTGTGCCTGTTTACATTGCTTCGCAGCATCGCTTTTGTGCAGAAAACAGTAACACTTGTTCAGAACGAAAGAAAGCACAGAGCCCCAGATTTTATGTTGTCCTGGAGAGCTTGCAGAGCACTGGGGAAAAGCAGGCAGAGAATTCCCTGCTAGCACCTTCTCTGTGCCTGGGAAGCAGAAGTGTTCACATTGCTTCGCAGAATCGCTTTTGTGCAGAAAACACTAACACTTGTTCAGAACGAAAGAAAGCACAGAGCCCCAGATTTTATGTTGTCCTAGAGAGCTTGCAGAGCACTGGGGAAAGGCAGGCAGAGAATTCCCTGCTAGCACCTTCTCTGTGCCTGTTCACATTGCTTGGCAGAATCGCTTTTGTGCAGAAAACAGTAACACTTGTTCAGAACGAAAGAAAGCACAGAGCCCCAGATTTTATGTTGTCCTGGAGAGCTTGCAGAGCACTGGGGAAAAGCAGGCAGAGAATTCCCTGCTAGCACCTTCTCTGTGCCTGGGAAGCAGAAGTGTTCACATTGCTTCGCAGAATCGCTTTTGTGCAGAAAACACTAACACTTGTTCAGAACGAAAGAAAGCACAGAGCCCCAGATTTTATGTTGTCCTGGAGAGCTTGCAGAGCACTGGGGAAAAGCAGGCAGAGAATTCCCTGCTAGCACCTTCTCTGTGCCTGGGAAGCAGAAGTGTTCACATTGCTTCGCAGAATCGCTTTTGTGCAGAAAACACTAACACTTGTTCAGATCGAAAGAAAGCACAGAGCCCCAGATTTTATGTTGTCCTGGAGAGCTTGCAGAGCACTGGGGAAAGGCAGGCAGAGAATTCCCTGCTAGCACCTTCTCTGTGCCTGGGAAGCAGAAGTGTTCACATTGCTTCGCAGAATCGCTTTTGTGCAGAAAACACTAACACTTGTTCAGAACGAAAGAAAGCACAGAGCCCCAGATTTTATGTTGTCCTGGAGAGCTTGCAGAGCACTGGGGAAAAGCAGGCACAGAATTCCCTGCTAGCACCTTCTCTGTGCCTGGGAAGCAGAAGTGTTCACATTGCTTCGCAGAATCGCTTTTGTGCAGAAAACACTAACACTTGTTCAGAACGAAAGAAAGCACAGAGCCCCAGATTTTATGTTGTCCTAGAGAGCTTGCAGAGCACTGGGGAAAAGCAGGCAGAGAATTCCCTGCTAGCACCTTCTCTGTGCCTGTTCACATTGCTTGGCAGAATCGCTTTTGTGCAGAAAACAGTAACACTTGTTCAGAACGAAAGAAAGCACAGAGCCCCATATTTTATGTTGTCCTGGAGAGCTTGCAGAGCACTGGGGAAAAGCAGGCAGAGAATTCCCTGCTAGCACCTTCTCTGTGCCTGGGAAGCAGAAGTGTTCACATTGCTTCGCAGAATCGCTTTTGTGCAGAAAACACTAACACTTGTTCAGAACAAAAGAAAGCAGAGTGCCCCAGATTTTATGTTGTCCTAGAGAGCTTGCAGAGCACTGGGGAAAGGCAGGCAGAGAATTCCCTGCTAGCACCTTCTCTGTGCCTGTTCCCATTGCTTGGCAGAATCGCTTTTGTGCAGAAAACAGTAACACTTGTTCAGAACGAAAGAAAGCACAGAGCCCCAGATTTTATGTTGTCCTGGAGAGCTTGCAGAGCACTGGGGAAAGGCAGGCAGAGAATTCCCTGCTAGCACCTTCTCTGTGCCTGTTCACATTGCTTCGCAGCATTGCTTTTGTGCAGAAAACAGTAACACTTGTTCAGAACGAAAGAAAGCACAGAGCCCCAGATTTTATGTTGTCCTGGAGAGCTTGCAGAGCAGTGGGGAAAGGCAGGCAGAGAATTCCCTGCTAGCACCTTCTCTGTGCCTGGGAAGCAGAAGTGTTCACATTGCTTCGCAGAATCGCTTTTGTGCAGAAAACAGTAACACTTGTTCAGAACGAAAGAAAGCACAGAGCCCCATATTTTATGTTGTCCTGGAGAGCTTGCAGAGCACTGGGGAAAAGCAGGCAGAGAATTCCCTGCTAGCACCTTCTCTGTGCCTGGGAAGCAGAAGTGTTCACATTGCTTCGCAGAATCGCTTTTGTGCAGAAAACACTAACACTTGTTCAGAACGAAAGAAAGCACAGAGCCCCAGATTTTATGTTGTCCTGGAGAGCTTGCAGAGCACTGGGGAAAAGCAGGCAGAGAATTCCCTGCTAGCACCTTCTCTGTGCCTGGGAAGCAAAAGTGTTCACATTGCTTCGCAGAATCGCTTTTGTGCAGAAAACACTAACACTTGTTCAGATCGAAAGAAAGCACAGAGCCCCAGATTTTATGTTGTCCTGGAGAGCTTGCAGAGCACTGGGGAAAGGCAGGCAGAGAATTCCCTGCTAGCACCTTCTCTGTGCCTGGGAAGCAGAAGTGTTCACATTGCTTCGCAGAATCGCTTTTGTGCAGAAAACACTAACACTTGTTCAGAACAAAAGAAAGCACAGTGCCCCAGATTTTATGTTGTCCTGGAGAGGTTGCAGAGCAGTGGGGAAAGGCAGGCAGAGAATTCCCTGCTAGCACCTTCTCTGTGCCTGTTTACATTGCTTCGCAGCATCGCTTTTGTGCAGAAAACAGTAACACTTGTTCAGAACGAAAGAAAGCACAGAGCCCCAGATTTTATGTTGTCCTGGAGAGCTTGCAGAGCACTGGGGAAAAGCAGGCAGAGAATTCCCTGCTAGCACCTTCTCTGTGCCTGGGAAGCAGAAGTGTACACATTGCTTCGCAGAATCGCTTTTGTGCAGAAAACACTAACACTTGTTCAGAACGAAAGAAAGCACAGAGCCCCAGATTTTATGTTGTCCTAGAGAGCTTGCAGAGCACTGGGGAAAGGCAGGCAGAGAATTCCCTGCTAGCACCTTCTCTGTGCCTGTTCCCATTGCTTGGCAGAATCGCTTTTGTGCAGAAAACAGTAACACTTGTTCAGAACGAAAGAAAGCACAGAGCCCCAGATTTTATGTTGTCCTGGAGAGCTTGCAGAGCACTGGGGAAAAGCAGGCAGAGAATTCCCTGCTAGCACCTTCTCTGTGCCTGGGAAGCAGAAGTGCTCACATTGCTTCGCAGAATCGCTTTTGTGCAGAAAACAGTAACACTTGTTCAGAACGAAAGAAAGCACAGAGCCCCAGATTTTATGTTGTCCTGGAGAGCTTGCAGAGCACTGGGGAAAAGCAGGCAGAGAATTCCCTGCTAGCACCTTCTCTGTGCCTGGGAAGCAGAAGTGTTCACATTGCTTCGCAGAATCGCTTTTGTGCAGAAAACACTAACACTTGTTCAGAACAAAAGAAAGCAGAGTGCCCCAGATTTTATGTTGTCCTAGAGAGCTTGCAGAGCACTGGGGAAAGGCAGGCAGAGAATTCCCTGCTAGCACCTTCTCTGTGCCTGTTCCCATTGCTTGGCAGAATCGCTTTTGTGCAGAAAACAGTAACACTTGTTCAGAACGAAAGAAAGCACAGAGCCCCAGATTTTATGTTGTCCTGGAGAGCTTGCAGAGCACTGGGGAAAGGCAGGCAGAGAATTCCCTGCTAGCACCTTCTCTGTGCCTGTTCACATTGCTTCGCAGCATTGCTTTTGTGCAGAAAACAGTAACACTTGTTCAGAACGAAAGAAAGCACAGAGCCCCAGATTTTATGTTGTCCTGGAGAGCTTGCAGAGCACTGGGGAAAGGCAGGCAGAGAATTCCCTGCTAGCACCTTCTCTGTGCCTGGGAAGCAGAAGTGTTCACATTGCTTCGCAGAATCGCTTTTGTGCAGAAAACAGTAACACTTGTTCAGAACGAAAGAAAGCACAGAGCCCCATATTTTATGTTGTCCTGGAGAGCTTGCAGAGCACTGGGGAAAAGCAGGCAGAGAATTCCCTGCTAGCACCTTCTCTGTGCCTGGGAAGCAGAAGTGTTCACATTGCTTCGCAGAATCGCTTTTGTGCAGAAAACAGTAACACTTGTTCAGAACGAAAGAAAGCACAGAGCCCCAGATTTTATGTTGTCCTGGAGAGCTTGCAGAGCACTGGGGAAAAGCAGGCAGAGAATTCCCTGCTAGCACCTTCTCTGTGCCTGGGAAGCAGAAGTGTTCACATTGCTTCGCAGAATCGCTTTTGTGCAGAAAACACTAACACTTGTTCAGAACGAAAGAAAGCACAGAGCCCCAGATTTTATGTTGTCCTAGAGAGCTTGCAGAGCACTGGGGAAAGGCAGGCAGAGAATTCCCTGCTAGCACCTTCTCTGTGCCTGTTCACATTGCTTGGCAGAATCGCTTTTGTGCAGAAAACAGTAACACTTGTTCAGAACGAAAGAAAGCACAGAGCCCCAGATTTTATGTTGTCCTGGAGAGCTTGCAGAGCACTGGGGAAAAGCAGGCAGAGAATTCCCTGCTAGCACCTTCTCTGTGCCTGGGAAGCAGAAGTGTTCACATTGCTTCGCAGAATCGCTTTTGTGCAGAAAACACTAACACTTGTTCAGAACGAAAGAAAGCACAGAGCCCCAGATTTTATGTTGTCCTGGAGAGCTTGCAGAGCACTGGGGAAAAGCAGGCAGAGAATTCCCTGCTAGCACCTTCTCTGTGCCTGGGAAGCAGAAGTGTTCACATTGCTTCGCAGAATCGCTTTTGTGCAGAAAACACTAACACTTGTTCAGATCGAAAGAAAGCACAGAGCCCCAGATTTTATGTTGTCCTGGAGAGCTTGCAGAGCACTGGGGAAAGGCAGGCAGAGAATTCCCTGCTAGCACCTTCTCTGTGCCTGGGAAGCAGAAGTGTTCACATTGCTTCGCAGAATCGCTTTTGTGCAGAAAACACTAACACTTGTTCAGAACGAAAGAAAGCACAGAGCCCCAGATTTTATGTTGTCCTGGAGAGCTTGCAGAGCACTGGGGAAAAGCAGGCAGAGAATTCCCTGCTAGCACCTTCTCTGTGCCTGTTCACATTGCTTGGCAGAATCGCTTTTGTGCAGAAAACAGTAACACTTGTTCAGAACGAAAGAAAGCACAGAGCCCCATATTTTATGTTGTCCTGGAGAGCTTGCAGAGCACTGGGGAAAAGCAGGCAGAGAATTCCCTGCTAGCACCTTCTCTGTGCCTGGGAAGCAGAAGTGTTCACATTGCTTCGCAGAATCGCTTTTGTGCAGAAAACACTAACACTTGTTCAGAACAAAAGAAAGCAGAGTGCCCCAGATTTTATGTTGTCCTAGAGAGCTTGCAGAGCACTGGGGAAAGGCAGGCAGAGAATTCCCTGCTAGCACCTTCTCTGTGCCTGTTCCCATTGCTTGGCAGAATCGCTTTTGTGCAGAAAACAGTAACACTTGTTCAGAACGAAAGAAAGCACAGAGCCCCAGATTTTATGTTGTCCTGGAGAGCTTGCAGAGCACTGGGGAAAGGCAGGCAGAGAATTCCCTGCTAGCACCTTCTCTGTGCCTGTTCACATTGCTTCGCAGCATTGCTTTTGTGCAGAAAACAGTAACACTTGTTCAGAACGAAAGAAAGCACAGAGCCCCAGATTTTATGTTGTCCTGGAGAGCTTGCAGAGCACTGGGGAAAGGCAGGCAGAGAATTCCCTGCTAGCACCTTCTCTGTGCCTGGGAAGCAGAAGTGTTCACATTGCTTCGCAGAATCGCTTTTGTGCAGAAAACAGTAACACTTGTTCAGAACGAAAGAAAGCACAGAGCCCCATATTTTATGTTGTCCTGGAGAGCTTGCAGAGCACTGGGGAAAAGCAGGCAGAGAATTCCCTGCTAGCACCTTCTCTGTGCCTGGGAAGCAGAAGTGTTCACATTGCTTCGCAGAATCGCTTTTGTGCAGAAAACAGTAACACTTGTTCAGAACGAAAGAAAGCACAGAGCCCCAGATTTTATGTTGTCCTGGAGAGCTTGCAGAGCACTGGGGAAAAGCAGGCAGAGAATTCCCTGCTAGCACCTTCTCTGTGCCTGGGAAGCAGAAGTGTTCACATTGCTTCGCAGAATCGCTTTTGTGCAGAAAACACTAACACTTGTTCAGAACGAAAGAAAGCACAGAGCCCCAGATTTTATGTTGTCCTAGAGAGCTTGCAGAGCACTGGGGAAAGGCAGGCAGAGAATTCCCTGCTAGCACCTTCTCTGTGCCTGTTCACATTGCTTGGCAGAATCGCTTTTGTGCAGAAAACAGTAACACTTGTTCAGAACGAAAGAAAGCACAGAGCCCCAGATTTTATGTTGTCCTGGAGAGCTTGCAGAGCACTGGGGAAAAGCAGGCAGAGAATTCCCTGCTAGCACCTTCTCTGTGCCTGGGAAGCAGAAGTGTTCACATTGCTTCGCAGAATCGCTTTTGTGCAGAAAACACTAACACTTGTTCAGAACGAAAGAAAGCACAGAGCCCCAGATTTTATGTTGTCCTGGAGAGCTTGCAGAGCACTGGGGAAAAGCAGGCAGAGAATTCCCTGCTAGCACCTTCTCTGTGCCTGGGAAGCAGAAGTGTTCACATTGCTTCGCAGAATCGCTTTTGTGCAGAAAACACTAACACTTGTTCAGATCGAAAGAAAGCACAGAGCCCCAGATTTTATGTTGTCCTGGAGAGCTTGCAGAGCACTGGGGAAAGGCAGGCAGAGAATTCCCTGCTAGCACCTTCTCTGTGCCTGGGAAGCAGAAGTGTTCACATTGCTTCGCAGAATCGCTTTTGTGCAGAAAACACTAACACTTGTTCAGAACGAAAGAAAGCACAGAGCCCCAGATTTTATGTTGTCCTGGAGAGCTTGCAGAGCACTGGGGAAAAGCAGGCACAGAATTCCCTGCTAGCACCTTCTCTGTGCCTGGGAAGCAGAAGTGTTCACATTGCTTCGCAGAATCGCTTTTGTGCAGAAAACACTAACACTTGTTCAGATCGAAAGAAAGCACAGAGCCCCAGGTTCTATGTTGTCCAGGAGAGCTTGCAGAGCACTGGGGAAAGGCAGGCAGAGAATTCCCTGCTAGCACCTTCGCTGTGCCTGGGAAGCAGAAGTGTTCACATTGCTTCGCAGAATCGCTTTTGTGCAGAAAACACTAACACTTGTTCAGAACAAAAGAAAGCACAGTGCCCCAGATTTTATGTTGTCCTGGAGAGGTTGCAGAGCAGTGGGGAAAGGCAGGCAGAGAATTCCCTGCTAGCACCTTCTCTGTGCCTGTTCACATTGCTTGGCAGAATCGCTTTTGTGCAGAAAACAGTAACACTTGTTCAGAACGAAAGAAAGCACAGAGCCCCAGATTTTATGTTGTCCTGGAGAGCTTGCAGAGCACTGGGGAAAAGCAGGCAGAGAATTCCCTGCTAGCACCTTCTCTGTGCCTGGGAAGCAGAAGTGTTCACATTGCTTCGCAGAATCGCTTTTGTGCAGAAAACACTAACACTTGTTCAGAACGAAAGAAAGCACAGAGCCCCAGATTTTATGTTGTCCTGGAGAGCTTGCAGAGCACTGGGGAAAAGCAGGCAGAGAATTCCCTGCTAGCACCTTCTCTGTGCCTGGGAAGCAGAAGTGTTCACATTGCTTCGCAGAATCGCTTTTGTGCAGAAAACACTAACACTTGTTCAGATCGAAAGAAAGCACAGAGCCCCAGATTTTATGTTGTCCTGGAGAGCTTGCAGAGCACTGGGGAAAGGCAGGCAGAGAATTCCCTGCTAGCACCTTCTCTGTGCCTGGGAAGCAGAAGTGTTCACATTGCTTCGCAGAATCGCTTTTGTGCAGAAAACACTAACACTTGTTCAGAACGAAAGAAAGCACAGAGCCCCAGATTTTATGTTGTCCTGGAGAGCTTGCAGAGCACTGGGGAAAAGCAGGCACAGAATTCCCTGCTAGCACCTTCTCTGTGCCTGGGAAGCAGAAGTGTTCACATTGCTTCGCAGAATCGCTTTTGTGCAGAAAACACTAACACTTGTTCAGAACGAAAGAAAGCACAGAGCCCCAGATTTTATGTTGTCCTGGAGAGCTTGCAGAGCACTGGGGAAAAGCAGGCAGAGAATTCCCTGCTAGCACCTTCTCTGTGCCTGTTCACATTGCTTGGCAGAATCGCTTTTGTGCAGAAAACAGTAACACTTGTTCAGAACGAAAGAAAGCACAGAGCCCCATATTTTATGTTGTCCTGGAGAGCTTGCAGAGCACTGGGGAAAAGCAGGCAGAGAATTCCCTGCTAGCACCTTCTCTGTGCCTGGGAAGCAGAAGTGTTCACATTGCTTCGCAGAATCGCTTTTGTGCAGAAAACACTAACACTTGTTCAGAACAAAAGAAAGCAGAGTGCCCCAGATTTTATGTTGTCCTAGAGAGCTTGCAGAGCACTGGGGAAAGGCAGGCAGAGAATTCCCTGCTAGCACCTTCTCTGTGCCTGTTCCCATTGCTTGGCAGAATCGCTTTTGTGCAGAAAACAGTAACACTTGTTCAGAACGAAAGAAAGCACAGAGCCCCAGATTTTATGTTGTCCTGGAGAGCTTGCAGAGCACTGGGGAAAGGCAGGCAGAGAATTCCCTGCTAGCACCTTCTCTGTGCCTGTTCACATTGCTTCGCAGCATTGCTTTTGTGCAGAAAACAGTAACACTTGTTCAGAACGAAAGAAAGCACAGAGCCCCAGATTTTATGTTGTCCTGGAGAGCTTGCAGAGCACTGGGGAAAGGCAGGCAGAGAATTCCCTGCTAGCACCTTCTCTGTGCCTGGGAAGCAGAAGTGTTCACATTGCTTCGCAGAATCGCTTTTGTGCAGAAAACAGTAACACTTGTTCAGAACGAAAGAAAGCACAGAGCCCCATATTTTATGTTGTCCTGGAGAGCTTGCAGAGCACTGGGGAAAAGCAGGCAGAGAATTCCCTGCTAGCACCTTCTCTGTGCCTGGGAAGCAGAAGTGTTCACATTGCTTCGCAGAATCGCTTTTGTGCAGAAAACAGTAACACTTGTTCAGAACGAAAGAAAGCACAGAGCCCCAGATTTTATGTTGTCCTGGAGAGCTTGCAGAGCACTGGGGAAAAGCAGGCAGAGAATTCCCTGCTAGCACCTTCTCTGTGCCTGGGAAGCAGAAGTGTTCACATTGCTTCGCAGAATCGCTTTTGTGCAGAAAACACTAACACTTGTTCAGAACGAAAGAAAGCACAGAGCCCCAGATTTTATGTTGTCCTAGAGAGCTTGCAGAGCACTGGGGAAAGGCAGGCAGAGAATTCCCTGCTAGCACCTTCTCTGTGCCTGTTCACATTGCTTGGCAGAATCGCTTTTGTGCAGAAAACAGTAACACTTGTTCAGAACGAAAGAAAGCACAGAGCCCCAGATTTTATGTTGTCCTGGAGAGCTTGCAGAGCACTGGGGAAAAGCAGGCAGAGAATTCCCTGCTAGCACCTTCTCTGTGCCTGGGAAGCAGAAGTGTTCACATTGCTTCGCAGAATCGCTTTTGTGCAGAAAACACTAACACTTGTTCAGAACGAAAGAAAGCACAGAGCCCCAGATTTTATGTTGTCCTGGAGAGCTTGCAGAGCACTGGGGAAAAGCAGGCAGAGAATTCCCTGCTAGCACCTTCTCTGTGCCTGGGAAGCAGAAGTGTTCACATTGCTTCGCAGAATCGCTTTTGTGCAGAAAACACTAACACTTGTTCAGATCGAAAGAAAGCACAGAGCCCCAGATTTTATGTTGTCCTGGAGAGCTTGCAGAGCACTGGGGAAAGGCAGGCAGAGAATTCCCTGCTAGCACCTTCTCTGTGCCTGGGAAGCAGAAGTGTTCACATTGCTTCGCAGAATCGCTTTTGTGCAGAAAACACTAACACTTGTTCAGAACGAAAGAAAGCACAGAGCCCCAGATTTTATGTTGTCCTGGAGAGCTTGCAGAGCACTGGGGAAAAGCAGGCACAGAATTCCCTGCTAGCACCTTCTCTGTGCCTGGGAAGCAGAAGTGTTCACATTGCTTCGCAGAATCGCTTTTGTGCAGAAAACACTAACACTTGTTCAGAACGAAAGAAAGCACAGAGCCCCAGATTTTATGTTGTCCTGGAGAGCTTGCAGAGCACTGGGGAAAAGCAGGCACAGAATTCCCTGCTAGCACCTTCTCTGTGCCTGTTCCCATTGCTTGGCAGAATCGCTTTTGTGCAGAAAACAGTAACACTTGTTCAGAACGAAAGAAAGCACAGAGCCCCAGATTTTATGTTGTCCTGGAGAGCTTGCAGAGCACTGGGGAAAGGCAGGCAGAGAATTCCCTGCTAGCACCTTCTCTGTGCCTGTTCACATTGCTTCGCAGCATTGCTTTTGTGCAGAAAACAGTAACACTTGTTCAGAACGAAAGAAAGCACAGAGCCCCAGATTTTATGTTGTCCTGGAGAGCTTGCAGAGCAGTGGGGAAAGGCAGGCAGAGAATTCCCTGCTAGCACCTTCTCTGTGCCTGGGAAGCAGAAGTGTTCACATTGCTTCGCAGAATCGCTTTTGTGCAGAAAACAGTAACACTTGTTCAGAACGAAAGAAAGCACAGAGCCCCATATTTTATGTTGTCCTGGAGAGCTTGCAGAGCACTGGGGAAAAGCAGGCAGAGAATTCCCTGCTAGCACCTTCTCTGTGCCTGGGAAGCAGAAGTGTTCACATTGCTTCGCAGAATCGCTTTTGTGCAGAAAACACTAACACTTGTTCAGAACGAAAGAAAGCACAGAGCCCCAGATTTTATGTTGTCCTGGAGAGCTTGCAGAGCACTGGGGAAAAGCAGGCAGAGAATTCCCTGCTAGCACCTTCTCTGTGCCTGGGAAGCAGAAGTGTTCACATTGCTTCGCAGAATCGCTTTTGTGCAGAAAACACTAACACTTGTTCAGAACGAAAGAAAGCACAGAGCCCCAGATTTTATGTTGTCCTGGAGAGCTTGCAGAGCACTGGGGAAAAGCAGGCAGAGAATTCCCTGCTAGCACCTTCTCTGTGCCTGGGAAGCAAAAGTGTTCACATTGCTTCGCAGAATCGCTTTTGTGCAGAAAACACTAACACTTGTTCAGATCGAAAGAAAGCACAGAGCCCCAGATTTTATGTTGTCCTGGAGAGCTTGCAGAGCACTGGGGAAAGGCAGGCAGAGAATTCCCTGCTAGCACCTTCTCTGTGCCTGGGAAGCAGAAGTGTTCACATTGCTTCGCAGAATCGCTTTTGTGCAGAAAACACTAACACTTGTTCAGAACAAAAGAAAGCACAGTGCCCCAGATTTTATGTTGTCCTTGAGAGGTTGCAGAGCAGTGGGGAAAGGCAGGCAGAGAATTCCCTGCTAGCACCTTCTCTGTGCCTGTTTACATTGCTTCGCAGCATCGCTTTTGTGCAGAAAACAGTAACACTTGTTCAGAACGAAAGAAAGCACAGAGCCCCAGATTTTATGTTGTCCTGGAGAGCTTGCAGAGCACTGGGGAAAAGCAGGCAGAGAATTCCCTGCTAGCACCTTCTCTGTGCCTGGGAAGCAGAAGTGTTCACATTGCTTCGCAGAATCGCTTTTGTGCAGAAAACACTAACACTTGTTCAGAACGAAAGAAAGCACAGAGCCCCAGATTTTATGTTGTCCTAGAGAGCTTGCAGAGCACTGGGGAAAGGCAGGCAGAGAATTCCCTGCTAGCACCTTCTCTGTGCCTGTTCCCATTGCTTGGCAGAATCGCTTTTGTGCAGAAAACAGTAACACTTGTTCAGAACGAAAGAAAGCACAGAGCCCCAGATTTTATGTTGTCCTGGAGAGCTTGCAGAGCACTGGGGAAAAGCAGGCAGAGAATTCCCTGCTAGCACCTTCTCTGTGCCTGGGAAGCAGAAGTGTTCACATTGCTTCGCAGAATCGCTTTTGTGCAGAAAACAGTAACACTTGTTCAGATCGAAAGAAAGCACAGAGCCCCAGATTTTATGTTGTCCTGGAGAGCTTGCAGAGCACTGGGGAAAAGCAGGCAGAGAATTCCCTGCTAGCACCTTCTCTGTGCCTGGGAAGCAGAAGTGTTCACATTGCTTCGCAGAATCGCTTTTGTGCAGAAAACACTAACACTTGTTCAGAACAAAAGAAAGCGGAGTGCCCCAGATTTTATGTTGTCCTAGAGAGCTTGCAGAGCACTGGGGAAAGGCAGGCAGAGAATTCCCTGCTAGCACCTTCTCTGTGCCTGTTCCCATTGCTTGGCAGAATCGCTTTTGTGCAGAAAACAGTAACACTTGTTCAGAACGAAAGAAAGCACAGAGCCCCAGATTTTATGTTGTCCTGGAGAGCTTGCAGAGCACTGGGGAAAGGCAGGCAGAGAATTCCCTGCTAGCACCTTCTCTGTGCCTGTTCACATTGCTTCGCAGCATTGCTTTTGTGCAGAAAACAGTAACACTTGTTCAGAACGAAAGAAAGCACAGAGCCCCAGATTTTATGTTGTCCTGGAGAGCTTGCAGAGCAGTGGGGAAAGGCAGGCAGAGAATTCCCTGCTAGCACCTTCTCTGTGCCTGGGAAGCAGAAGTGTTCACATTGCTTCGCAGAATCGCTTTTGTGCAGAAAACAGTAACACTTGTTCAGAACGAAAGAAAGCACAGAGCCCCATATTTTATGTTGTCCTGGAGAGCTTGCAGAGCACTGGGGAAAAGCAGGCAGAGAATTCCCTGCTAGCACCTTCTCTGTGCCTGGGAAGCAGAAGTGTTCACATTGCTTCGCAGAATCGCTTTTGTGCAGAAAACACTAACACTTGTTCAGAACGAAAGAAAGCACAGAGCCCCAGATTTTATGTTGTCCTGGAGAGCTTGCAGAGCACTGGGGAAAAGCAGGCAGAGAATTCCCTGCTAGCACCTTCTCTGTGCCTGGGAAGCAGAAGTGTTCACATTGCTTCGCAGAATCGCTTTTGTGCAGAAAACACTAACACTTGTTCAGAACGAAAGAAAGCACAGAGCCCCAGATTTTATGTTGTCCTGGAGAGCTTGCAGAGCACTGGGGAAAAGCAGGCAGAGAATTCCCTGCTAGCACCTTCTCTGTGCCTGGGAAGCAAAAGTGTTCACATTGCTTCGCAGAATCGCTTTTGTGCAGAAAACACTAACACTTGTTCAGATCGAAAGAAAGCACAGAGCCCCAGATTTTATGTTGTCCTGGAGAGCTTGCAGAGCAGTGGGGAAAGGCAGGCAGAGAATTCCCTGCTAGCACCTTCTCTGTGCCTGGGAAGCAGAAGTGTTCACATTGCTTCGCAGAATCGCTTTTGTGCAGAAAACACTAACACTTGTTCAGAACAAAAGAAAGCACAGTGCCCCAGATTTTATGTTGTCCTGGAGAGGTTGCAGAGCAGTGGGGAAAGGCAGGCAGAGAATTCCCTGCTAGCACCTTCTCTGTGCCTGTTTACATTGCTTCGCAGCATCGCTTTTGTGCAGAAAACAGTAACACTTGTTCAGAACGAAAGAAAGCACAGAGCCCCAGATTTTATGTTGTCCTGGAGAGCTTGCAGAGCACTGGGGAAAAGCAGGCAGAGAATTCCCTGCTAGCACCTTCTCTGTGCCTGGGAAGCAGAAGTGTTCACATTGCTTCGCAGAATCGCTTTTGTGCAGAAAACACTAACACTTGTTCAGAACGAAAGAAAGCACAGAGCCCCAGATTTTATGTTGTCCTAGAGAGCTTGCAGAGCACTGGGGAAAGGCAGGCAGAGAATTCCCTGCTAGCACCTTCTCTGTGCCTGTTCCCATTGCTTGGCAGAATCGCTTTTGTGCAGAAAACAGTAACACTTGTTCAGAACGAAAGAAAGCACAGAGCCCCAGATTTTATGTTGTCCTGGAGAGCTTGCAGAGCACTGGGGAAAAGCAGGCAGAGAATTCCCTGCTAGCACCTTCTCTGTGCCTGGGAAGCAGAAGTGTTCACATTGCTTCGCAGAATCGCTTTTGTGCAGAAAACACTAACACTTGTTCAGATCGAAAGAAAGCACAGAGCCCCATATTTTATGTTGTCCTGGAGAGCTTGCAGAGCACTGGGGAAAGGCAGGCAGAGAATTCCCTGCTAGCACCTTCTCTGTGCCTGGGAAGCAGAAGTGTTCACATTGCTTCGCAGAATCGCTTTTGTGCAGAAAACACTAACACTTGTTCAGAACGAAAGAAAGCACAGAGCCCCAGATTTTATGTTGTCCTGGAGAGCTTGCAGAGCACTGGGGAAAAGCAGGCAGAGAATTCCCTGCTAGCACCTTCTCTGTGCCTGGGAAGCAGAAGTGTTCACATTGCTTCGCAGAATCGCTTTTGTGCAGAAAACACTAACACTTGTTCAGAACGAAAGAAAGCACAGAGCCCCAGATTTTATGTTGTCCTGGAGAGCTTGCAGAGCACTGGGGAAAAGCAGGCAGAGAATTCCCTGCTAGCACCTTCTCTGTGCCTGTTCACATTGCTTGGCAGAATCGCTTTTGTGCAGAAAACAGTAACACTTGTTCAGAACGAAAGAAAGCACAGAGCCCCATATTTTATGTTGTCCTGGAGAGCTTGCAGAGCACTGGGGAAAAGCAGGCAGAGAATTCCCTGCTAGCACCTTCTCTGTGCCTGGGAAGCAGAAGTGTTCACATTGCTTCGCAGAATCGCTTTTGTGCAGAAAACACTAACACTTGTTCAGAACAAAAGAAAGCAGAGTGCCCCAGATTTTATGTTGTCCTAGAGAGCTTGCAGAGCACTGGGGAAAGGCAGGCAGAGAATTCCCTGCTAGCACCTTCTCTGTGCCTGTTCCCATTGCTTCGCAGAATCGCTTTTGTGCAGAAAACAGTAACACTTGTTCAGAACGAAAGAAAGCACAGAGCCCCAGATTTTATGTTGTCCTGGAGAGCTTGCAGAGCACTGGGGAAAGGCAGGCAGAGAATTCCCTGCTAGCACCTTCTCTGTGCCTGGGAAGCAGAAGTGTTCACATTGCTTCGCAGAATCGCTTTTGTGCAGAAAACACTAACACTTGTTCAGAACGAAAGAAAGCACAGAGCCCCAGATTTTATGTTGTCCTGGAGAGCTTGCAGAGCACTGGGGAAAAGCAGGCAGAGAATTCCCTGCTAGCACCTTCTCTGTGCCTGGGAAGCAGAAGTGTTCACATTGCTTCGCAGAATCGCTTTTGTGCAGAAAACACTAACACTTGTTCAGAACTAAAGAAAGCACAGAGCCCCAGATTTTATGTTGTCCTGGAGAGCTTGCAGAGCACTGGGGAAAAGCAGGCAGAGAATTCCCTGCTAGCACCTTCTCTGTGCCTGTTCACATTGCTTGGCAGAATCGCTTTTGTGCAGAAAACAGTAACACTTGTTCAGAACGAAAGAAAGCACAGAGCCCCATATTTTATGTTGTCCTGGAGAGCTTGCAGAGCACTGGGGAAAAGCAGGCAGAGAATTCCCTGCTAGCACCTTCTCTGTGCCTGGGAAGCAGAAGTGTTCACATTGCTTCGCAGAATCGCTTTTGTGCAGAAAACACTAACACTTGTTCAGAACAAAAGAAAGCAGAGTGCCCCAGATTTTATGTTGTCCTAGAGAGCTTGCAGAGCACTGGGGAAAGGCAGGCAGAGAATTCCCTGCTAGCACCTTCTCTGTGCCTGTTCCCATTGCTTCGCAGAATCGCTTTTGTGCAGAAAACAGTAACACTTGTTCAGAACGAAAGAAAGCACAGAGCCCCAGATTTTATGTTGTCCTGGAGAGCTTGCAGAGCACTGGGGAAAGGCAGGCAGAGAATTCCCTGCTAGCACCTTCTCTGTGCCTGTTCACATTGCTTCGCAGCATTGCTTTTGTGCAGAAAACAGTAACACTTGTTCAGAACGAAAGAAAGCACAGAGCCCCAGATTTTATGTTGTCCTGGAGAGCTTGCAGAGCAGTGGGGAAAGGCAGGCAGAGAATTCCCTGCTAGCACCTTCTCTGTGCCTGGGAAGCAGAAGTGTTCACATTGCTTCGCAGAATCGCTTTTGTGCAGAAAACACTAACACTTGTTCAGAACGAAAGAAAGCACAGAGCCCCAGATTTGCTGTTGTCCTGGAGAGCTTGCAGAGCACTGGGGAAAAGCAGGCAGAGAATTCCCTGCTAGCACCTTCTCTGTGCCTGGGAAGCAGAAGTGTTCACATTGCTTCGCAGAATCGCTTTTGTGCAGAATACAGTAACACTTGTTCAGAACGAAAGAAAGCACAGAGCCTCATATTTTATGTTGTCCTGGAGAGCTTGCAGAGCACTGAGGAAAAGCAGGCAGAGAATTCCCTGCTAGCACCTTCTCTGTGCCTGGGAAGCAGAAGTGTTCACATTGCTTCGCAGAATCGCTTTTGTGCAGAAAACACTAACACTTGTTCAGAACGAAAGAAAGCACAGAGCCCCAGATTTTATGTTGTCCTGGAGAGCTTGCAGAGCACTGGGGAAAAGCAGGCAGAGAATTCCCTGCTAGCACCTTCTCTGTGCCTGGGAAGCAAAAGTGTTCACATTGCTTCGCAGAATCGCTTTTGTGCAGAAAACACTAACACTTGTTCAGATCGAAAGAAAGCACAGAGCCCCAGATTTTATGTTGTCCTGGAGAGCTTGCAGAGCACTGGGGAAAGGCAGGCAGAGAATTCCCTGCTAGCACCTTCTCTGTGCCTGGGAAGCAGAAGTGTTCACATTGCTTCGCAGAATCGCTTTTGTGCAGAAAACACTAACACTTGTTCAGAACAAAAGAAATCACAGTGCCCCAGATTTTATGTTGTCCTGGAGAGGTTGCAGAGCAGTGGGGAAAGGCACGCAGAGAATTCCCTGCTAGCACCTTCTCTGTGCCTGTTTACATTGCTTCGCAGCATCGCTTTTGTGCAGAAAACAGTAACACTTGTTCAGAACGAAAGAAAGCACAGAGCCCCAGATTTTATGTTGTCCTGGAGAGCTTGCAGAGCACTGGGGAAAAGCAGGCAGAGAATTCCCTGCTAGCACCTTCTCTGTGCCTGGGAAGCAGAAGTGTTCACATTGCTTCGCAGAATCGCTTTTGTGCAGAAAACACTAACACTTGTTCAGAACGAAAGAAAGCACAGAGCCCCAGATTTTATGTTGTCCTAGAGAGCTTGCAGAGCACTGGGGAAAGGCAGGCAGAGAATTCCCTGCTAGCACCTTCTCTGTGCCTGTTCACATTGCTTGGCAGAATCGCTTTTGTGCAGAAAACAGTAACACTTGTTCAGAACGAAAGAAAGCACAGAGCCCCAGATTTTATGTTGTCCTGGAGAGCTTGCAGAGCACTGGGGAAAAGCAGGCAGAGAATTCCCTGCTAGCACCTTCTCTGTGCCTGGGAAGCAGAAGTGTTCACATTGCTTCGCAGAATCGCTTTTGTGCAGAAAACACTAACACTTGTTCAGAACGAAAGAAAGCACAGAGCCCCAGATTTTATGTTGTCCTGGAGAGCTTGCAGAGCACTGGGGAAAAGCAGGCAGAGAATTCCCTGCTAGCACCTTCTCTGTGCCTGGGAAGCAGAAGTGTTCACATTGCTTCGCAGAATCGCTTTTGTGCAGAAAACACTAACACTTGTTCAGATCGAAAGAAAGCACAGAGCCCCAGATTTTATGTTGTCCTGGAGAGCTTGCAGAGCACTGGGGAAAGGCAGGCAGAGAATTCCCTGCTAGCACCTTCTCTGTGCCTGGGAAGCAGAAGTGTTCACATTGCTTCGCAGAATCGCTTTTGTGCAGAAAACACTAACACTTGTTCAGAACGAAAGAAAGCACAGAGCCCCAGATTTTATGTTGTCCTGGAGAGCTTGCAGAGCACTGGGGAAAAGCAGGCAGAGAATTCCCTGCTAGCACCTTCTCTGTGCCTGGGAAGCAGAAGTGTTCACATTGCTTCGCAGAATCGCTTTTGTGCAGAAAACACTAACACTTGTTCAGAACGAAAGAAAGCACAGAGCCCCAGATTTTATGTTGTCCTGGAGAGCTTGCAGAGCACTGGGGAAAAGCAGGCAGAGAATTCCCTGCTAGCACCTTCTCTGTGCCTGTTCACATTGCTTGGCAGAATCGCTTTTGTGCAGAAAACAGTAACACTTGTTCAGAACGAAAGAAAGCACAGAGCCCCAGATTTATGTTGTCCTGGAGAGCTTGCAGAGCACTGGGGAAAAGCAGGCAGAGAATTCCCTGCTAGCACCTTCTCTGTGCCTGGGAAGCAGAAGTGTTCACATTGCTTCGCAGAATCGCTTTTGTGCAGAAAACACTAACACTTGTTCAGAACAAAAGAAAGCAGAGTGCCCCAGATTTTATGTTGTCCTAGAGAGCTTGCAGAGCACTGGGGAAAGGCAGGCAGAGAATTCCCTGCTAGCACCTTCTCTGTGCCTGTTCCCATTGCTTGGCAGAATCGCTTTTGTGCAGAAAACACTAACACTTGTTCAGAACGAAAGAAAGCACAGAGCCCCAGATTTTATGTTGTCCTGGAGAGCTTGCAGAGCACTGGGGAAAAGCAGGCAGAGAATTCCCTGCTAGCACCTTCTCTGTGCCTGGGAAGCAGAAGTGTTCACATTGCTTCGCAGAATCGCTTTTGTGCAGAAAACACTAACACTTGTTCAGAACAAAAGAAAGCACAGTGCCCCAGATTTTATGTTGTCCTGGAGAGGTTGCAGAGCAGTGGGGAAAGGCAGGCAGAGAATTCCCTGCTAGCACCTTCTCTGTGCCTGTTTACATTGCTTCGCAGCATCGCTTTTGTGCAGAAAACACTAACACTTGTTCAGAACGAAAGAAAGCACAGAGCCCCAGATTTTATGTTGTCCTGGAGAGCTTGCAGAGCACTGGGGAAAAGCAGGCAGAGAATTCCCTGCTAGCACCTTCTCTGTGCCTGGGAAGCAGAAGTGTTCACATTGCTTCGCAGAATCGCTTTTGTGCAGAAAACACTAACACTTGTTCAGAACGAAAGAAAGCACAGAGCCCCAGATTTTATGTTGTCCTGGAGAGCTTGCAGAGCACTGGGGAAAAGCAGGCAGAGAATTCCCTGCTAGCACCTTCTCTGTGCCTGTTCACATTGCTTGGCAGAATCGCTTTTGTGCAGAAAACAGTAACACTTGTTCAGAACGAAAGAAAGCACAGAGCCCCATATTTTATGTTGTCCTGGAGAGCTTGCAGAGCACTGGGGAAAAGCAGGCAGAGAATTCCCTGCTAGCACCTTCTCTGTGCCTGGGAAGCAGAAGTGTTCACATTGCTTCGCAGAATCGCTTTTGTGCAGAAAACACTAACACTTGTTCAGAACAAAAGAAAGCACAGTGCCCCAGATTTTATGTTGTCCTAGAGAGCTTGCAGAGCACTGGGGAAAGGCAGGCAGAGAATTCCCTGCTAGCACCTTCTCTGTGCCTGTTCCCATTGCTTGGCAAAATCGCTTTTGTGCAGAAAACAGTAACACTTGTTCAGAACGAAAGAAAGCACAGAGCCCCAGATTTTATGTTGTCCTGGAGAGCTTGCAGAGCACTGGGGAAAAGCAGGCAGAGAATTCCCTGCTAGCACCTTCTCTGTGCCTGGGAAGCAGAAGTGTTCACATTGCTTCGCAGAATCGCTTTTGTGCAGAAAACAGTAACACTTGTTCAGAACGAAAGAAAGCACAGAGCCCCAGATTTTATGTTGTCCTGGAGAGCTTGCAGAGCACTGGGGAAAGGCAGGCAGAGAATTCCCTGCTAGCACCTTCTCTGTGCCTGTTTACATTGCTTCGCAGCATCGCTTTTGTGCAGAAAACAGTAACACTTGTTCAGATCGAAAGAAAGCACAGATCCCCAGATTTTATGTTTTCCTGGAGAGCTTGCAGAGCACTGGGGAAAGGCAGGCAGAGAATTCCCTGCTAGCACCTTCTCTGTGCCTGGGAAGCAGAAGTGTTCACATTGCTTCGCAGAATCACTTTTGTGCAGAAAACAGTAACACTTGTTCAGAACGAAAGAAAGCACAGAGCCCCAGATTTTATGTTGTCCTGGAGAGCTTGCAGAGCACTGGGGAAAAGCAGGCAGAGAAACCCTGCTAGCACCTTCTCTGTGCCTGTTTACATTGCTTCGCAGCATCGCTTTTGTGCAGAAAACAGTAACACTTGTTCAGAACGAAAGAAAGCACAGAGCCCCATATTTTATGTTGTCCTGGAGAGCTTGCAGAGCACTGGGGAAAAGCAGGCAGAGAATTCCCTGCTAGCACCTTCTCTGTGCCTGGGAAGCAGAAGTGTTCACATTGCTTCGCAGAATCGCTTTTGTGCAGAAAACACTAACACTTGTTCAGAACGAAAGAAAGCACAGATCCCCAGATTTTATGTTGTCCTAGAGAGCTTGCAGAGCACTGGGGAAAGGCAGGCAGAGAATTCCCTGCTAGCACCTTCTCTGTGCCTGTTCCCATTGCTTGGCAGAATCGCTTTTGTGCAGAAAACAGTAACACTTGTTCAGAACGAAAGAAAGCACAGAGCCCCAGATTTTATGTTGTCCTGGAGAGCTTGCAGAGCACTGGGGAAAGGCAGGCAGAGAATTCCCTGCTAGCACCTTCTCTGTGCCTGTTTACATTGCTTCGCAGCATCGCTTTTGTGCAGAAAACAGTAACACTTGTTCAGAACGAAAGAAAGCACAGAGCCCCAGATTTTATGTTGTCCTGGAGAGCTTGCAGAGCACTGGGGAAAAGCAGGCAGAGAATTCCCTGCTAGCACCTTCTCTGTGCCTGGGAAGCAGAAGTGTTTACATTGCTTCGCAGAATCGCTTTTGTGCAGAAAACACTAACACTTGTTCAGAACGAAAGAAAGCACAGAGCCCCAGATTTTATGTTGTCCTGGAGAGCTTGCAGAGCACTGGGGAAAGGCAGGCAGAGAATTCCCTGCTAGCACCTTCTCTGTGCCTGTTCACATTGCTTGGCAGAATCGCTTTTGCGCAGAAAACAGTAACACTTGTTCAGAACGAAAGAAAGCACAGAGCCCCAGATTTTATGTTGTCCTGGAGAGCTTGCAGAGCACTGGGGAAAAGCAGGCAGAGAATTCCCTGCTAGCACCTTCTCTGTGCCTGGGAAGCAGAAGTGTTCACATTGCTTCGCAGAATCGCTTTTGTGCAGAAAACAGTAACACTTGTTCAGAACGAAAGAAAGCACAGAGCCCCAGATTTTATGTTGTCCTGGAGAGCTTGCAGAGCACTGGGGAAAAGCAGGCAGAGAATTCCCTGCTAGCACCTTCTCTGTGCCTGGGAAGCAGAAGTGTTCACATTGCTTGGCAGAATCGCTTTTGTGCAGAAAACACTAACACTTGTTCAGAACAAAAGAAAGCACAGAGCCCAAGATTTTATGTTGTCCTGGAGAGCTTGCAGAGCACTGGGGAAAGGCAGGCAGAGAATTCCCTGCTAGCACCTTCTCTGTGCCTGTTCACATTGCTTCTCAGAATCGCTTTTGTGCAGAAAACAGTAACACTTGTTCAGAACGAAAGAAAGCACAGAGCCCCAGATTTTATGTTGTCCTGGAGAGCTTGCAGAGCACTGGGGAAAAGCAGGCAGAGAAACACTGCTAGCACCTTCTCTGTGCCTGTTTACATTGCTTCGCAGAATCGCTTTTGTGCAGAAAACAGTAACACTTGTTCAGAACGAAAGAAAGCACAGAGCCCCATATTTTATGTTGTCCTGGAGAGCTTGCAGAGCACTGGGGAAAAGCAGGCAGAGAATTCCCTGCTAGCACCTTCTCTGTGCCTGGGAAGCAGAAGTGTTCACATTGCTTGGCAGAATCGCTTTTGTGCAGAAAACACTAACACTTGTTCAGAACGAAAGAAAGCACAGAGCCCCAGATTTTATGTTGTCCTAGAGAGCTTGCAGAGCACTGGGGAAAGGCAGGCAGAGAATTCCCTGCTAGCACCTTCTCTGTGCCTGTTCCCATTGCTTGGCAGAATCGCTTTTGTGCAGAAAACAGTAACACTTGTTCAGAACGAAAGAAAGCAAAGAGCCCCAGATTTTATGTTGTCCTGGAGAGCTTGCAGAGCACTGGGGAAAGGCAGGCAGAGAATTCCCTGCTAGCACCTTCTCTGTGCCTGTTTACATTGCTTCGCAGCATCGCTTTTGTGCAGAAAACAGTAACACTTGTTCAGAACGAAAGAAAGCACAGAGCCCCAGATTTTATGTTGTCCTGGAGAGCTTGCAGAGCACTGGGGAAAAGCAGGCAGAGAATTCCCTGCTAGCACCTTCTCTGTGCCTGGGAAGCAGAAGTGTTTACATTGCTTCGCAGAATCGCTTTTGTGCAGAAAACACTAACACTTGTTCAGAACGAAAGAAAGCACAGAGCCCCAGATTTTATGTTGTCCTGGAGAGCTTGCAGAGCACTGGGGAAAGGCAGGCAGAGAATTCCCTGCTAGCACCTTCTCTGTGCCTGTTCACATTGCTTGGCAGAATCGCTTTTGCGCAGAAAACAGTAACACTTGTTCAGAACGAAAGAAAGCACAGAGCCCCAGATTTTATGTTGTCCTGGAGAGCTTGCAGAGCACTGGGGAAAAGCAGGCAGAGAATTCCCTGCTAGCACCTTCTCTGTGCCTGGGAAGCAGAAGTGTTCACATTGCTTCGCAGAATCGCTTTTGTGCAGAAAACAGTAACACTTGTTCAGAACGAAAGAAAGCACAGAGCCCCAGATTTTATGTTGTCCTGGAGAGCTTGCAGAGCACTGGGGAAAAGCAGGCAGAGAATTCCCTGCTAGCACCTTCTCTGTGCCTGGGAAGCAGAAGTGTTCACATTGCTTGGCAGAATCGCTTTTGTGCAGAAAACACTAACACTTGTTCAGAACAAAAGAAAGCACAGAGCCCAAGATTTTATGTTGTCCTGGAGAGCTTGCAGAGCACTGGGGAAAGGCAGGCAGAGAATTCCCTGCTAGCACCTTCTCTGTGCCTGTTTACATTGCTTCGCAGCATCGCTTTTGTGCAGAAAACAGTAACACTTGTTCAGAACGAAAGAAAGCACAGAGCCCCAGATTTTATGTTGTCCTGGAGAGCTTGCAGAGCACTGGGGAAAAGCAGGCAGAGAATTCCCTGCTAGCACCTTCTCTGTGCCTGGGAAGCAGAAGTGTTTACATTGCTTCGCAGAATCGCTTTTGTGCAGAAAACACTAACACTTGTTCAGAACGAAAGAAAGCACAGAGCCCCAGATTTTATGTTGTCCTGGAGAGCTTGCAGAGCACTGGGGAAAGGCAGGCAGAGAATTCCCTGCTAGCACCTTCTCTGTGCCTGTTCACATTGCTTGGCAGAATCGCTTTTGCGCAGAAAACAGTAACACTTGTTCAGAACGAAAGAAAGCACAGAGCCCCAGATTTTATGTTGTCCTGGAGAGCTTGCAGAGCACTGGGGAAAAGCAGGCAGAGAATTCCCTGCTAGCACCTTCTCTGTGCCTGGGAAGCAGAAGTGTTCACATTGCTTCGCAGAATCGCTTTTGTGCAGAAAACAGTAACACTTGTTCAGAACGAAAGAAAGCACAGAGCCCCAGATTTTATGTTGTCCTGGAGAGCTTGCAGAGCACTGGGGAAAAGCAGGCAGAGAATTCCCTGCTAGCACCTTCTCTGTGCCTGGGAAGCAGAAGTGTTCACATTGCTTGGCAGAATCGCTTTTGTGCAGAAAACAGTAACACTTGTTCAGAACGAAAGAAAGCACAGAGCCCCAGATTTTATGTTGTCCTGGAGAGCTTGCAGAGCACTGGGGAAAGGCAGGCAGAGAATTCCCTGCTAGCACCTTCTCTGTGCCTGTTCACATTGCTTCTCAGAATCGCTTTTGTGCAGAAAACAGTAACACTTGTTCAGAACGAAAGAAAGCACAGAGCCCCAGATTTTATGTTGTCCTGGAGAGCTTGCAGAGCACTGGGGAAAGGCAGGCAGAGAATTCCCTGCTAGCACCTTCTCTGTGCCTGGGAAGCAGAAGTGTTCACATTGCTTGGCAGAATCGCTTTTGTGCAGAAAACAGTAACACTTGTTCAGAACGAAAGAAAGCACAGAGCCCCAGATTTTATGTTGTCCTGGAGAGCTTGCAGAGCACTGGGGAAAAGCAGGCAGAGAATTCCCTGCTAGCACCTTCTCTGTGCCTGGGAAGCAGAAGTGTTCACATTGCTTCGCAGAATCGCTTTTGTGCAGAAAACAGTAACACTTGTTCAGAATGAAAGAAAGCACAGAGCCCCAGAATCTATGCTGTCCTGGAGAGCTTGCAGAGCACTGGGGAAAGGCAGGCAGAGAATTCCCTGCTAGCACCTTCTCTGTGCCTGGGAAGCAGAAGTGTTCACATTGCTTCGCAGAATCGCTTTTGTGCAGAAAACAGTAACACTTGTTCAGAACGAAAGAAAGCACAGAGCCCCAGATTTTATGTTGTCCTGGAGAGCTTGCAGAGCACTGGGGAAAGGCAGGCAGAGAATTCCCTGCTAGCACCTTCTCTGTGCCTGGGAAGCAGAAGTGTTCACATTGCTTCGCAGAATCGCTTTTGTGCAGAAAACAGTAACGCTTGTTCAGAACGAAAGAAAGCACAGAGCCCCAGATTTTATGTTGTCCTGGAGAGCTTGCAGAGCACTGGGGAAAGGCAGGCAGAGAATTCCCTGCTAGCACCTTCTCTGTGCCTGGGAAGCAGAAGTGTTCACATTGCTTCGCAGAATCGCTTTTGTGCAGAAAACAGTAACACTTGTTCAGAACGAAAGAAAGCACAGAGCCCCATATTTTATGTTGTCCTGGAGAGCTTGCAGAGCACTGGGGAAAGGCAGGCAGAGAATTCCCTGCTAGCACCTTCTCTGTGCCTGTTTACATTGCTTCGCAGAATCGCTTTTGTGCAGGAAACAGTAACACTTGTTCAGAACGAAAGAAAGCACAGATCCCCAGATTTTATGTTGTCCTGGAGAGCTTGCAGAGCACTGGGGAAAGGCAGGCAGAGAATTCCCTGCTAGCACCTTCTCTGTGCCTGGGAAGCAGAAGTGTTCACATTGCTTCGCAGAATCGCTTTTGTGCAGAAAACAGTAACACTTGTTCAGAACAAAAGAAAGCATTGAGCCCCAGATTTTATGTTGTCCTGGAGAGCTTGCAGAGCACTGGGGAAAAGCAGGCAGAGAATTCCCTGCTAGCACCTTCTCTGTGCCTGTTCACATTGCTTGGCAGAATCGCTTTTGTGCAGAAAACAGTAACACTTGTTCAGAACGAAAGAAAGCACAGAGCCCCAGATTTTATTTTGTCCTGGAGAGCTTGCAGAGCACTGGGGAAAAGCAGGCAGAGAATTCCCTGCTAGCACCTTCTCTGTGCCTGGGAAGCAGAAGTGTTCACATTGCTTCGCAGAATCGCTTTTGTGCAGAAAACAGTAACACTTGTTCAGAATGAAAGAAAGCACAGAGCCCCAGAATCTATGCTGTCCTGGAGAGCTTGCAGAGCACTGGGGAAAGGCAGGCAGAGAATTCCCTGCTAGCACCTTCTCTGTGCCTGGGAAGCAGAAGTGTTCACATTGCTTCGCAGAATCGCTTTTGTGCAGAAAACAGTAACACTTGTTCAGAACGAAAGAAAGCACAGAGCCCCAGATTTTATGTTGTCCTGGAGAGCTTGCAGAGCACTGGGGAAAGGCAGGCAGAGAATTCCCTGCTAGCACCTTCTCTGTGCCTGGGAAGCAGAAGTGTTCACATTGCTTCGCAGAATCGCTTTTGTGCAGAAAACAGTAACACTTGTTCAGAACGAAAGAAAGCACAGAGCCCCAGATTTTATGTTGTCCTGGAGAGCTTGCAGAGCACTGGGGAAAGGCAGGCAGAGAATTCCCTGCTAGCACCTTCTCTGTGCCTGTTTACATTGCTTCGCAGAATCGCTTTTGTGCAGAAAACAGTAACACTTCTTCAGAACGAAAGAAAGCACAGAGCCCCATATTTTATGTTGTCCTGGAGAGCTTGCAGAGCACTGGGGAAAAGCAGGCAGAGAATTCCCTGCTAGCACCTTCTCTGTGCCTGGGAAGCAGAAGTGTTCACATTGCTTCGCAGAATCACTTTTGTGCAGAAAACAGTAACACTTCTTCAGAACGAAAGAAAGCACAGAGCCCCAGATTTTATGTTGTCCTGGAGAGCTTGCAGAGCACTGGGGAAAGGCAGGCAGAGAATTCCCTGCTAGCACCTTCTCTGTGCCTGTTCACATTGCTTGGCAGCATCGCTTTTGTGCAGAAAACAGTAACACTTGTTCAGAACGAAAGAAAGCACAGAGCCCAAGATTTTATGTTGTCCTGGAGAGCTTGCAGAGCACTGGGGAAAGGCAGGCAGAGAATTCCCTGCTAGCACCTTCTCTGTGCCTGGGAAGCAGAAGTGTTCACATTGCTTGGCAGAATCGCTTTTGTGCAGAAAACAGTAACACTTGTTCAGAACGAAAGAAAGCACAGAGCCCCAGATTTTATGTTGTCCTGGAGAGCTTGCAGAGCACTGGGGAAAGGCAGGCAGAGAATTCCCTGCTAGCACCTTCTCTGTGCCTGGGAAGCAGAAGTGTTCACATTGCTTCGCAGAATCGCTTTTGTGCAGAAAACACTAACACTTGTTCAGAACGAAAGAAAGCACAGAGCCCCAGATTTTATGTTGTCCTGGAGAGCTTGCAGAGCACTGGGGAAAGGCAGGCAGAGAATTCCCTGCTAGCACCTTCTCTGTGCCTGGGAAGCAGAAGTGTTCACATTGCTTCGCAGAATCGCTTTTGTGCAGAAAACAGTAACACTTGTTCAGAACGAAAGAAAGCACAGAGCCCCAGAATCTATGCTGTCCTGGAGAGTTGCAGAGCACTGGGGAAAGGCAGGCAGAGAATTCCCTGCTAGCACCTTCTCTGTGCCTGGGAAGCAGAAGTGTTCACATTGCTTCGCAGAATCGCTTTTGTGCAGAAAACACTAACACTTGTTCAGAACGAAAGAAAGCACAGAGCCCCAGATTTGCTGTTGTCCTGGAGAGCTTGCAGAGCACTGGGGAAAAGCAGGCAGAGAATTCCCTGCTAGCACCTTCTCTGTGCCTGGGAAGCAGAAGTGTTCACATTGCTTCGCAGAATCGCTTTTGTGCAGAATACAGTAACACTTGTTCAGAACGAAAGAAAGCACAGAGCCTCATATTTTATGTTGTCCTGGAGAGCTTGCAGAGCACTGAGGAAAAGCAGGCAGAGAATTCCCTGCTAGCACCTTCTCTGTGCCTGGGAAGCAGAAGTGTTCACATTGCTTCGCAGAATCGCTTTTGTGCAGAAAACACTAACACTTGTTCAGAACGAAAGAAAGCACAGAGCCCCAGATTTTATGTTGTCCTGGAGAGCTTGCAGAGCACTGGGGAAAAGCAGGCAGAGAATTCCCTGCTAGCACCTTCTCTGTGCCTGGGAAGCAAAAGTGTTCACATTGCTTCGCAGAATCGCTTTTGTGCAGAAAACACTAACACTTGTTCAGATCGAAAGAAAGCACAGAGCCCCAGATTTTATGTTGTCCTGGAGAGCTTGCAGAGCACTGGGGAAAGGCAGGCAGAGAATTCCCTGCTAGCACCTTCTCTGTGCCTGGGAAGCAGAAGTGTTCACATTGCTTCGCAGAATCGCTTTTGTGCAGAAAACACT
The DNA here is from genome assembly GCF_047716275.1 of Strix uralensis. Classification (NCBI taxonomy): domain Eukaryota; kingdom Metazoa; phylum Chordata; class Aves; order Strigiformes; family Strigidae; genus Strix; species Strix uralensis. The sequence continues at coordinate 2,106,477 of NC_133993.1, forward strand.
AACACTTGTTCAGAACAAAAGAAATCACAGTGCCCCAGATTTTATGTTGTCCTGGAGAGGTTGCAGAGCAGTGGGGAAAGGCACGCAGAGAATTCCCTGCTAGCACCTTCTCTGTGCCTGTTTACATTGCTTCGCAGCATCGCTTTTGTGCAGAAAACAGTAACACTTGTTCAGAACGAAAGAAAGCACAGAGCCCCAGATTTTATGTTGTCCTGGAGAGCTTGCAGAGCACTGGGGAAAAGCAGGCAGAGAATTCCCTGCTAGCACCTTCTCTGTGCCTGGGAAGCAGAAGTGTTCACATTGCTTCGCAGAATCGCTTTTGTGCAGAAAACACTAACACTTGTTCAGAACGAAAGAAAGCACAGAGCCCCAGATTTTATGTTGTCCTAGAGAGCTTGCAGAGCACTGGGGAAAGGCAGGCAGAGAATTCCCTGCTAGCACCTTCTCTGTGCCTGTTCACATTGCTTGGCAGAATCGCTTTTGTGCAGAAAACAGTAACACTTGTTCAGAATGAAAGAAAGCACAGAGCCCCAGATTTTATGTTGTCCTGGAGAGCTTGCAGAGCACTGGGGAAAAGCAGGCAGAGAATTCCCTGCTAGCACCTTCTCTGTGCCTGGGAAGCAGAAGTGTTCACATTGCTTCGCAGAATCGCTTTTGTGCAGAAAACACTAACACTTGTTCAGAACGAAAGAAAGCACAGAGCCCCAGATTTTATGTTGTCCTGGAGAGCTTGCAGAGCACTGGGGAAAAGCAGGCAGAGAATTCCCTGCTAGCACCTTCTCTGTGCCTGGGAAGCAGAAGTGTTCACATTGCTTCGCAGAATCGCTTTTGTGCAGAAAACACTAACACTTGTTCAGATCGAAAGAAAGCACAGAGCCCCAGATTTTATGTTGTCCTGGAGAGCTTGCAGAGCACTGGGGAAAGGCAGGCAGAGAATTCCCTGCTAGCACCTTCTCTGTGCCTGGGAAGCAGAAGTGTTCACATTGCTTCGCAGAATCGCTTTTGTGCAGAAAACACTAACACTTGTTCAGAACGAAAGAAAGCACAGAGCCCCAGATTTTATGTTGTCCTGGAGAGCTTGCAGAGCACTGGGGAAAAGCAGGCAGAGAATTCCCTGCTAGCACCTTCTCTGTGCCTGGGAAGCAGAAGTGTTCACATTGCTTCGCAGAATCGCTTTTGTGCAGAAAACACTAACACTTGTTCAGAACGAAAGAAAGCACAGAGCCCCAGATTTTATGTTGTCCTGGAGAGCTTGCAGAGCACTGGGGAAAAGCAGGCAGAGAATTCCCTGCTAGCACCTTCTCTGTGCCTGTTCACATTGCTTGGCAGAATCGCTTTTGTGCAGAAAACAGTAACACTTGTTCAGAACGAAAGAAAGCACAGAGCCCCAGATTTATGTTGTCCTGGAGAGCTTGCAGAGCACTGGGGAAAAGCAGGCAGAGAATTCCCTGCTAGCACCTTCTCTGTGCCTGGGAAGCAGAAGTGTTCACATTGCTTCGCAGAATCGCTTTTGTGCAGAAAACACTAACACTTGTTCAGAACAAAAGAAAGCAGAGTGCCCCAGATTTTATGTTGTCCTAGAGAGCTTGCAGAGCACTGGGGAAAGGCAGGCAGAGAATTCCCTGCTAGCACCTTCTCTGTGCCTGTTCCCATTGCTTGGCAGAATCGCTTTTGTGCAGAAAACACTAACACTTGTTCAGAACGAAAGAAAGCACAGAGCCCCAGATTTTATGTTGTCCTGGAGAGCTTGCAGAGCACTGGGGAAAAGCAGGCAGAGAATTCCCTGCTAGCACCTTCTCTGTGCCTGGGAAGCAGAAGTGTTCACATTGCTTCGCAGAATCGCTTTTGTGCAGAAAACACTAACACTTGTTCAGAACAAAAGAAAGCACAGTGCCCCAGATTTTATGTTGTCCTGGAGAGGTTGCAGAGCAGTGGGGAAAGGCAGGCAGAGAATTCCCTGCTAGCACCTTCTCTGTGCCTGTTTACATTGCTTCGCAGCATCGCTTTTGTGCAGAAAACACTAACACTTGTTCAGAACGAAAGAAAGCACAGAGCCCCAGATTTTATGTTGTCCTGGAGAGCTTGCAGAGCACTGGGGAAAAGCAGGCAGAGAATTCCCTGCTAGCACCTTCTCTGTGCCTGGGAAGCAGAAGTGTTCACATTGCTTCGCAGAATCGCTTTTGTGCAGAAAACACTAACACTTGTTCAGAACGAAAGAAAGCACAGAGCCCCAGATTTTATGTTGTCCTGGAGAGCTTGCAGAGCACTGGGGAAAAGCAGGCAGAGAATTCCCTGCTAGCACCTTCTCTGTGCCTGTTCACATTGCTTGGCAGAATCGCTTTTGTGCAGAAAACAGTAACACTTGTTCAGAACGAAAGAAAGCACAGAGCCCCATATTTTATGTTGTCCTGGAGAGCTTGCAGAGCACTGGGGAAAAGCAGGCAGAGAATTCCCTGCTAGCACCTTCTCTGTGCCTGGGAAGCAGAAGTGTTCACATTGCTTCGCAGAATCGCTTTTGTGCAGAAAACACTAACACTTGTTCAGAACAAAAGAAAGCACAGTGCCCCAGATTTTATGTTGTCCTAGAGAGCTTGCAGAGCACTGGGGAAAGGCAGGCAGAGAATTCCCTGCTAGCACCTTCTCTGTGCCTGTTCCCATTGCTTGGCAGAATCGCTTTTGTGCAGAAAACAGTAACACTTGTTCAGAACGAAAGAAAGCACAGAGCCCCAGATTTTATGTTGTCCTGGAGAGCTTGCAGAGCACTGGGGAAAAGCAGGCAGAGAATTCCCTGCTAGCACCTTCTCTGTGCCTGGGAAGCAGAAGTGTTCACATTGCTTCGCAGAATCGCTTTTGTGCAGAAAACAGTAACACTTGTTCAGAACGAAAGAAAGCACAGAGCCCCAGATTTTATGTTGTCCTGGAGAGCTTGCAGAGCACTGGGGAAAGGCAGGCAGAGAATTCCCTGCTAGCACCTTCTCTGTGCCTGTTTACATTGCTTCGCAGCATCGCTTTTGTGCAGAAAACAGTAACACTTGTTCAGATCGAAAGAAAGCACAGATCCCCAGATTTTATGTTTTCCTGGAGAGCTTGCAGAGCACTGGGGAAAGGCAGGCAGAGAATTCCCTGCTAGCACCTTCTCTGTGCCTGGGAAGCAGAAGTGTTCACATTGCTTCGCAGAATCACTTTTGTGCAGAAAACAGTAACACTTGTTCAGAACGAAAGAAAGCACAGAGCCCCAGATTTTATGTTGTCCTGGAGAGCTTGCAGAGCACTGGGGAAAAGCAGGCAGAGAAACCCTGCTAGCACCTTCTCTGTGCCTGTTTACATTGCTTCGCAGCATCGCTTTTGTGCAGAAAACAGTAACACTTGTTCAGAACGAAAGAAAGCACAGAGCCCCAGATTTTATGTTGTCCTGGAGAGCTTGCAGAGCACTGGGGAAAAGCAGGCAGAGAATTCCCTGCTAGCACCTTCTCTGTGCCTGGGAAGCAGAAGTGTTCACATTGCTTCGCAGAATCGCTTTTGTGCAGAAAACACTAACACTTGTTCAGAACGAAAGAAAGCACAGATCCCCAGATTTTATGTTGTCCTAGAGAGCTTGCAGAGCACTGGGGAAAGGCAGGCAGAGAATTCCCTGCTAGCACCTTCTCTGTGCCTGTTCCCATTGCTTGGCAGAATCGCTTTTGTGCAGAAAACAGTAACACTTGTTCAGAACGAAAGAAAGCACAGAGCCCCAGATTTTATGTTGTCCTGGAGAGCTTGCAGAGCACTGGGGAAAGGCAGGCAGAGAATTCCCTGCTAGCACCTTCTCTGTGCCTGTTTACATTGCTTCGCAGCATCGCTTTTGTGCAGAAAACAGTAACACTTGTTCAGAACGAAAGAAAGCACAGAGCCCCAGATTTTATGTTGTCCTGGAGAGCTTGCAGAGCACTGGGGAAAAGCAGGCAGAGAATTCCCTGCTAGCACCTTCTCTGTGCCTGGGAAGCAGAAGTGTTTACATTGCTTCGCAGAATCGCTTTTGTGCAGAAAACACTAACACTTGTTCAGAACGAAAGAAAGCACAGAGCCCCAGATTTTATGTTGTCCTGGAGAGCTTGCAGAGCACTGGGGAAAGGCAGGCAGAGAATTCCCTGCTAGCACCTTCTCTGTGCCTGTTCACATTGCTTGGCAGAATCGCTTTTGCGCAGAAAACAGTAACACTTGTTCAGAACGAAAGAAAGCACAGAGCCCCAGATTTTATGTTGTCCTGGAGAGCTTGCAGAGCACTGGGGAAAAGCAGGCAGAGAATTCCCTGCTAGCACCTTCTCTGTGCCTGGGAAGCAGAAGTGTTCACATTGCTTTGCAGAATCGCTTTTGTGCAGAAAACAGTAACACTTGTTCAGAACGAAAGAAAGCACAGAGCCCCAGATTTTATGTTGTCCTGGAGAGCTTGCAGAGCACTGGGGAAAAGCAGGCAGAGAATTCCCTGCTAGCACCTTCTCTGTGCCTGGGAAGCAGAAGTGTTCACATTGCTTGGCAGAATCGCTTTTGTGCAGAAAACACTAACACTTGTTCAGAACAAAAGAAAGCACAGAGCCCAAGATTTTATGTTGTCCTGGAGAGCTTGCAGAGCACTGGGGAAAGGCAGGCAGAGAATTCCCTGCTAGCACCTTCTCTGTGCCTGTTCACATTGCTTCTCAGAATCGCTTTTGTGCAGAAAACAGTAACACTTGTTCAGAACGAAAGAAAGCACAGAGCCCCAGATTTTATGTTGTCCTGGAGAGCTTGCAGAGCACTGGGGAAAAGCAGGCAGAGAAACACTGCTAGCACCTTCTCTGTGCCTGTTTACATTGCTTCGCAGAATCGCTTTTGTGCAGAAAACAGTAACACTTGTTCAGAACGAAAGAAAGCACAGAGCCCCATATTTTATGTTGTCCTGGAGAGCTTGCAGAGCACTGGGGAAAAGCAGGCAGAGAATTCCCTGCTAGCACCTTCTCTGTGCCTGGGAAGCAGAAGTGTTCACATTGCTTCGCAGAATCGCTTTTGTGCAGAAAACACTAACACTTGTTCAGAACGAAAGAAAGCACAGAGCCCCAGATTTTATGTTGTCCTAGAGAGCTTGCAGAGCACTGGGGAAAGGCAGGCAGAGAATTCCCTGCTAGCACCTTCTCTGTGCCTGTTCCCATTGCTTGGCAGAATCGCTTTTGTGCAGAAAACAGTAACACTTGTTCAGAACGAAAGAAAGCAAAGAGCCCCAGATTTTATGTTGTCCTGGAGAGCTTGCAGAGCACTGGGGAAAGGCAGGCAGAGAATTCCCTGCTAGCACCTTCTCTGTGCCTGTTTACATTGCTTCGCAGCATCGCTTTTGTGCAGAAAACAGTAACACTTGTTCAGAACGAAAGAAAGCACAGAGCCCCAGATTTTATGTTGTCCTGGAGAGCTTGCAGAGCACTGGGGAAAAGCAGGCAGAGAATTCCCTGCTAGCACCTTCTCTGTGCCTGGGAAGCAGAAGTGTTTACATTGCTTCGCAGAATCGCTTTTGTGCAGAAAACACTAACACTTGTTCAGAACGAAAGAAAGCACAGAGCCCCAGATTTTATGTTGTCCTGGAGAGCTTGCAGAGCACTGGGGAAAGGCAGGCAGAGAATTCCCTGCTAGCACCTTCTCTGTGCCTGTTCACATTGCTTGGCAGAATCGCTTTTGCGCAGAAAACAGTAACACTTGTTCAGAACGAAAGAAAGCACAGAGCCCCAGATTTTATGTTGTCCTGGAGAGCTTGCAGAGCACTGGGGAAAAGCAGGCAGAGAATTCCCTGCTAGCACCTTCTCTGTGCCTGGGAAGCAGAAGTGTTCACATTGCTTCGCAGAATCGCTTTTGTGCAGAAAACAGTAACACTTGTTCAGAACGAAAGAAAGCACAGAGCCCCAGATTTTATGTTGTCCTGGAGAGCTTGCAGAGCACTGGGGAAAAGCAGGCAGAGAATTCCCTGCTAGCACCTTCTCTGTGCCTGGGAAGCAGAAGTGTTCACATTGCTTGGCAGAATCGCTTTTGTGCAGAAAACACTAACACTTGTTCAGAACAAAAGAAAGCACAGAGCCCAAGATTTTATGTTGTCCTGGAGAGCTTGCAGAGCACTGGGGAAAGGCAGGCAGAGAATTCCCTGCTAGCACCTTCTCTGTGCCTGTTTACATTGCTTCGCAGCATCGCTTTTGTGCAGAAAACAGTAACACTTGTTCAGAACGAAAGAAAGCACAGAGCCCCAGATTTTATGTTGTCCTGGAGAGCTTGCAGAGCACTGGGGAAAAGCAGGCAGAGAATTCCCTGCTAGCACCTTCTCTGTGCCTGGGAAGCAGAAGTGTTTACATTGCTTCGCAGAATCGCTTTTGTGCAGAAAACACTAACACTTGTTCAGAACGAAAGAAAGCACAGAGCCCCAGATTTTATGTTGTCCTGGAGAGCTTGCAGAGCACTGGGGAAAGGCAGGCAGAGAATTCCCTGCTAGCACCTTCTCTGTGCCTGTTCACATTGCTTGGCAGAATCGCTTTTGCGCAGAAAACAGTAACACTTGTTCAGAACGAAAGAAAGCACAGAGCCCCAGATTTTATGTTGTCCTGGAGAGCTTGCAGAGCACTGGGGAAAAGCAGGCAGAGAATTCCCTGCTAGCACCTTCTCTGTGCCTGGGAAGCAGAAGTGTTCACATTGCTTCGCAGAATCGCTTTTGTGCAGAAAACAGTAACACTTGTTCAGAACGAAAGAAAGCACAGAGCCCCAGATTTTATGTTGTCCTGGAGAGCTTGCAGAGCACTGGGGAAAAGCAGGCAGAGAATTCCCTGCTAGCACCTTCTCTGTGCCTGGGAAGCAGAAGTGTTCACATTGCTTGGCAGAATCGCTTTTGTGCAGAAAACAGTAACACTTGTTCAGAACGAAAGAAAGCACAGAGCCCCAGATTTTATGTTGTCCTGGAGAGCTTGCAGAGCACTGGGGAAAGGCAGGCAGAGAATTCCCTGCTAGCACCTTCTCTGTGCCTGTTCACATTGCTTCTCAGAATCGCTTTTGTGCAGAAAACAGTAACACTTGTTCAGAACGAAAGAAAGCACAGAGCCCCAGATTTTATGTTGTCCTGGAGAGCTTGCAGAGCACTGGGGAAAGGCAGGCAGAGAATTCCCTGCTAGCACCTTCTCTGTGCCTGGGAAGCAGAAGTGTTCACATTGCTTGGCAGAATCGCTTTTGTGCAGAAAACAGTAACACTTGTTCAGAACGAAAGAAAGCACAGAGCCCCAGATTTTATGTTGTCCTGGAGAGCTTGCAGAGCACTGGGGAAAAGCAGGCAGAGAATTCCCTGCTAGCACCTTCTCTGTGCCTGGGAAGCAGAAGTGTTCACATTGCTTCGCAGAATCGCTTTTGTGCAGAAAACAGTAACACTTGTTCAGAATGAAAGAAAGCACAGAGCCCCAGAATCTATGCTGTCCTGGAGAGCTTGCAGAGCACTGGGGAAAGGCAGGCAGAGAATTCCCTGCTAGCACCTTCTCTGTGCCTGGGAAGCAGAAGTGTTCACATTGCTTCGCAGAATCGCTTTTGTGCAGAAAACAGTAACACTTGTTCAGAACGAAAGAAAGCACAGAGCCCCAGATTTTATGTTGTCCTGGAGAGCTTGCAGAGCACTGGGGAAAGGCAGGCAGAGAATTCCCTGCTAGCACCTTCTCTGTGCCTGGGAAGCAGAAGTGTTCACATTGCTTCGCAGAATCGCTTTTGTGCAGAAAACAGTAACGCTTGTTCAGAACGAAAGAAAGCACAGAGCCCCAGATTTTATGTTGTCCTGGAGAGCTTGCAGAGCACTGGGGAAAGGCAGGCAGAGAATTCCCTGCTAGCACCTTCTCTGTGCCTGGGAAGCAGAAGTGTTCACATTGCTTCGCAGAATCGCTTTTGTGCAGAAAACAGTAACACTTGTTCAGAACGAAAGAAAGCACAGAGCCCCATATTTTATGTTGTCCTGGAGAGCTTGCAGAGCACTGGGGAAAGGCAGGCAGAGAATTCCCTGCTAGCACCTTCTCTGTGCCTGTTTACATTGCTTCGCAGAATCGCTTTTGTGCAGGAAACAGTAACACTTGTTCAGAACGAAAGAAAGCACAGATCCCCAGATTTTATGTTGTCCTGGAGAGCTTGCAGAGCACTGGGGAAAGGCAGGCAGAGAATTCCCTGCTAGCACCTTCTCTGTGCCTGGGAAGCAGAAGTGTTCACATTGCTTCGCAGAATCGCTTTTGTGCAGAAAACAGTAACACTTGTTCAGAACAAAAGAAAGCATTGAGCCCCAGATTTTATGTTGTCCTGGAGAGCTTGCAGAGCACTGGGGAAAAGCAGGCAGAGAATTCCCTGCTAGCACCTTCTCTGTGCCTGTTCACATTGCTTGGCAGAATCGCTTTTGTGCAGAAAACAGTAACACTTGTTCAGAACGAAAGAAAGCACAGAGCCCCAGATTTTATTTTGTCCTGGAGAGCTTGCAGAGCACTGGGGAAAAGCAGGCAGAGAATTCCCTGCTAGCACCTTCTCTGTGCCTGGGAAGCAGAAGTGTTCACATTGCTTCGCAGAATCGCTTTTGTGCAGAAAACAGTAACACTTGTTCAGAATGAAAGAAAGCACAGAGCCCCAGAATCTATGCTGTCCTGGAGAGCTTGCAGAGCACTGGGGAAAGGCAGGCAGAGAATTCCCTGCTAGCACCTTCTCTGTGCCTGGGAAGCAGAAGTGTTCACATTGCTTCGCAGAATCGCTTTTGTGCAGAAAACAGTAACACTTGTTCAGAACGAAAGAAAGCACAGAGCCCCAGATTTTATGTTGTCCTGGAGAGCTTGCAGAGCACTGGGGAAAGGCAGGCAGAGAATTCCCTGCTAGCACCTTCTCTGTGCCTGGGAAGCAGAAGTGTTCACATTGCTTCGCAGAATCGCTTTTGTGCAGAAAACAGTAACACTTGTTCAGAACGAAAGAAAGCACAGAGCCCCAGATTTTATGTTGTCCTGGAGAGCTTGCAGAGCACTGGGGAAAGGCAGGCAGAGAATTCCCTGCTAGCACCTTCTCTGTGCCTGTTTACATTGCTTCGCAGAATCGCTTTTGTGCAGAAAACAGTAACACTTCTTCAGAACGAAAGAAAGCACAGAGCCCCATATTTTATGTTGTCCTGGAGAGCTTGCAGAGCACTGGGGAAAAGCAGGCAGAGAATTCCCTGCTAGCACCTTCTCTGTGCCTGGGAAGCAGAAGTGTTCACATTGCTTCGCAGAATCACTTTTGTGCAGAAAACAGTAACACTTCTTCAGAACGAAAGAAAGCACAGAGCCCCAGATTTTATGTTGTCCTGGAGAGCTTGCAGAGCACTGGGGAAAGGCAGGCAGAGAATTCCCTGCTAGCACCTTCTCTGTGCCTGTTCACATTGCTTGGCAGCATCGCTTTTGTGCAGAAAACAGTAACACTTGTTCAGAACGAAAGAAAGCACAGAGCCCAAGATTTTATGTTGTCCTGGAGAGCTTGCAGAGCACTGGGGAAAGGCAGGCAGAGAATTCCCTGCTAGCACCTTCTCTGTGCCTGGGAAGCAGAAGTGTTCACATTGCTTGGCAGAATCGCTTTTGTGCAGAAAACAGTAACACTTGTTCAGAACGAAAGAAAGCACAGAGCCCCAGATTTTATGTTGTCCTGGAGAGCTTGCAGAGCACTGGGGAAAGGCAGGCAGAGAATTCCCTGCTAGCACCTTCTCTGTGCCTGGGAAGCAGAAGTGTTCACATTGCTTCGCAGAATCGCTTTTGTGCAGAAAACACTAACACTTGTTCAGAACGAAAGAAAGCACAGAGCCCCAGATTTTATGTTGTCCTGGAGAGCTTGCAGAGCACTGGGGAAAGGCAGGCAGAGAATTCCCTGCTAGCACCTTCTCTGTGCCTGGGAAGCAGAAGTGTTCACATTGCTTCGCAGAATCGCTTTTGTGCAGAAAACAGTAACACTTGTTCAGAATGAAAGAAAGCACAGAGCCCCAGAATCTATGCTGTCCTGGAGAGTTGCAGAGCACTGGGGAAAGGCAGGCAGAGAATTCCCTGCTAGCACCTTCTCTGTGCCTGGGAAGCAGAAGTGTTCACATTGCTTCGCAGAATCGCTTTTGTGCAGAAAACACTAACACTTGTTCAGAACGAAAGAAAGCACAGAGCCCCAGATTTGCTGTTGTCCTGGAGAGCTTGCAGAGCACTGGGGAAAGGCAGGCAGAGAATTCCCTGCTAGCACCTTCTCTGTGCCTGTTCACATTGCTTGGCAGAATCGCTTTTGTGCAGAAAACAGTAACACTTGTTCAGAACGAAAGAAAGCACAGAGCCCCAGATTTTATGTTGTCCTGGAGAGCTTGCAGAGCACTGGGGAAAAGCAGGCAGAGAATTCCCTGCTAGCACCTTCTCTGTGCCTGGGAAGCAGAAGTGTTCACATTGCTTCGCAGAATCGCTTTTGTGCAGAAAACAGTAACACTTGTTCAGATCGAAAGAAAGCACAGAGCCCCAGATTTTATGTTGTCCTGGAGAGCTTGCAGAGCACTGGGGAAAGGCAGGCAGAGAATTCCCTGCTAGCACCTTCTCTGTGCCTGTTTACATTGCTTCGCAGAATCGCTTTTGTGCAGAAAACAGTAACACTTCTTCAGAACGAAAGAAAGCACAGAGCCCCAGATTTTATGTTGTCCTGGAGAGCTTGCAGAGCACTGGGGAAAAGCAGGCAGAGAATTCCCTGCTAGCACCTTCTCTGTGCCTGGGAAGCAGAAGTGTTCACATTGCTTCGCAGAATCGCTTTTGTGCAGAAAACAGTAACACTTGTTCAGAACGAAAGAAAGCACAGAGCCCCAGATTTTATGTTGTCCTGGAGAGCTTGCAGAGCACTGGGGAAAAGCAGGCAGAGAATTCCCTGCTAGCACCTTCTCTGTGCCTGGGAAGCAGAAGTGTTTACATTGCTTCGCAGAATCGCTTTTGTGCAGAAAACACTAACACTTGTTCAGAACGAAAGAAATCACAGAGCCCCAGATTTTATGTTGTCCTGGAGAGCTTGCAGAGCACTGGGGAAAGGCAGGCAGAGAATTCCCTGCTAGCACCTTCTCTGTGCCTGTTCACATTGCTTGGCAGAATCGCTTTTGCGCAGAAAACAGTAACACTTGTTCAGAACGAAAGAAAGCACAGAGCCCCAGATTTTATGTTGTCCTGGAGAGCTTGCAGAGCACTGGGGAAAAGCAGGCAGAGAATTCCCTGCTAGCACCTTCTCTGTGCCTGGGAAGCAGCAGTGTTCACATTGCTTGGCAGAATCGCTTTTGTGCAGAAAACACTAACACTTGTTCAGAACGAAAGAAAGCACAGAGCCCAAGATTTTATGTTGTCCTGGAGAGCTTGCAGAGCACTGGGGAAAGGCAGGCAGAGAATTCCCTGCTAGCACCTTCTCTGTGCCTGTTCACATTGCTTCTCAGAATCGCTTTTGTGCAGAAAACAGTAACACTTCTTCAGAACGAAAGAAAGCACAGAGCCCCAGATTTTATGTTGTCCTGGAGAGCTTGCAGAGCACTGGGGAAAGGCAGGCAGAGAATTCCCTGCTAGCACCTTCTCTGTGCCTGGGAAGCAGAAGTGTTCACATTGCTTCGCAGAATCACTTTTGTGCAGAAAACAGTAACACTTCTTCAGAACGAAAGAAAGCACAGAGCCCCAGATTTTATGTTGTCCTGGAGAGCTTGCAGAGCACTGGGGAAAGGCAGGCAGAGAATTCCCTGCTAGCACCTTCTCTGTGCCTGTTTACATTGCTTCGCAGAATCGCTTTTGTGCAGAAAACAGTAACACTTCTTCAGAACGAAAGAAAGCACAGAGCCCCATATTTTATGTTGTCCTGGAGAGCTTGCAGAGCACTGGGGAAAAGCAGGCAGAGAATTCCCTGCTAGCACCTTCTCTGTGCCTGGGAAGCAGAAGTGTTCACATTGCTTCGCAGAATCACTTTTGTGCAGAAAACAGTAACACTTCTTCAGAACGAAAGAAAGCACAGAGCCCCAGATTTTATGTTGTCCTGGAGAGCTTGCAGAGCACTGGGGAAAGGCAGGCAGAGAATTCCCTGCTAGCACCTTCTCTGTGCCTGTTCACATTGCTTGGCAGCATCGCTTTTGTGCAGAAAACAGTAACACTTGTTCAGAACGAAAGAAAGCACAGAGCCCAAGATTTTATGTTGTCCTGGAGAGCTTGCAGAGCACTGGGGAAAGGCAGGCAGAGAATTCCCTGCTAGCACCTTCTCTGTGCCTGGGAAGCAGAAGTGTTCACATTGCTTGGCAGAATCGCTTTTGTGCAGAAAATAGTAACACTTGTTCAGAACGAAAGAAAGCACAGAGCCCCAGATTTTATGTTGTCCTGGAGAGCTTGCAGAGCACTGGGGAAAGGCAGGCAGAGAATTCCCTGCTAGCACCTTCTCTGTGCCTGGGAAGCAGAAGTGTTCACATTGCTTCGCAGAATCGCTTTTGTGCAGAAAACACTAACACTTGTTCAGAATGAAAGAAAGCACAGAGCCCCAGAATCTATGCTGTCCTGGAGAGCTTGCAGAGCACTGGGGAAAGGCAGGCAGAGAATTCCCTGCTAGCACCTTCTCTGTGCCTGGGAAGCAGAAGTGTTCACATTGCTTCGCAGAATCGCTTTTGTGCAGAAAACACTAACACTTGTTCAGAACGAAAGAAAGCACAGAGCCCCAGATTTTATGTTGTCCTGGAGAGCTTGCAGAGCACTGGGGAAAGGCAGGCAGAGAATTCCCTGCTAGCACCTTCTCTGTGCCTGGGAAGCAGAAGTGTTCACATTGCTTCGCAGAATCGCTTTTGTGCAGAAAACAGTAACACTTGTTCAGATCGAAAGAAAGCACAGAGCCCCAGATTTTATGTTGTCCTGGAGAGCTTGCAGAGCACTGGGGAAAGGCAGGCAGAGAATTCCCTGCTAGCACCTTCTCTGTGCCTGTTTACATTGCTTCGCAGAATCGCTTTTGTGCAGAAAACAGTAACACTTGTTCAGAACGAAAGAAAGCACAGAGCCCCAGATTTTATGTTGTCCTGGAGAGCTTGCAGAGCACTGGGGAAAAGCAGGCAGAGAATTCCCTGCTAGCACCTTCTCTGTGCCTGGGAAGCAGAAGTGTTCACATTGCTTCGCAGAATCGCTTTTGTGCAGAAAACAGTAACACTTGTTCAGAACGAAAGAAAGCACAGAGCCCCAGATTTTATGTTGTCCTGGAGAGCTTGCAGAGCACTGGGGAAAGGCAGGCAGAGAATTCCCTGCTAGCACCTTCTCTGTGCCTGGGAAGCAGAAGTGTTCACATTGCTTCGCAGAATCGCTTTTGTGCAGAAAACACTAACACTTGTTCAGAACGAAAGAAAGCACAGAGCCCCAGATTTGCTGTTGTCCTGGAGAGCTTGCAGAGCACTGGGGAAAGGCAGGCAGAGAATTCCCTGCTAGCACCTTCTCTGTGCCTGTTCACATTGCTTGGCAGAATCGCTTTTGTGCAGAAAACAGTAACACTTCTTCAAAACGAAAGAAAGCACAGAGCCCCAGATTTTATGTTGTCCTGGAGAGCTTGCAGAGCACTGGGGAAAAGCAGGCAGAGAATTCCCTGCTAGCACCTTCTCTGTGCCTGGGAAGCAGAAGTGTTCACATTGCTTCGCAGAATCGCTTTTGTGCAGAAAACAGTAACACTTGTTCAGATCGAAAGAAAGCACAGAGCCCCAGATTTTATGTTGTCCTGGAGAGCTTGCAGAGCACTGGGGAAAGGCAGGCAGAGAATTCCCTGCTAGCACCTTCTCTGTGCCTGTTTACATTGCTTCGCAGAATCGCTTTTGTGCAGAAAACAGTAACACTTCTTCAGAACGAAAGAAAGCACAGAGCCCCATATTTTATGTTGTCCTGGAGAGCTTGCAGAGCACTGGGGAAAAGCAGGCAGAGAATTCCCTGCTAGCACCTTCTCTGTGCCTGGGAAGCAGAAGTGTTCACATTGCTTCGCAGAATCGCTTTTGTGCAGAAAACAGTAACACTTGTTCAGAACGAAAGAAAGCACAGAGCCCCAGATTTTATGTTGTCCTGGAGAGCTTGCAGAGCACTGGGGAAAAGCAGGCAGAGAATTCCCTGCTAGCACCTTCTCTGTGCCTGGGAAGCAGAAGTGTTTACATTGCTTCGCAGAATCGCTTTTGTGCAGAAAACACTAACACTTGTTCAGAACGAAAGAAATCACAGAGCCCCAGATTTTATGTTGTCCTGGAGAGCTTGCAGAGCACTGGGGAAAGGCAGGCAGAGAATTCCCTGCTAGCACCTTCTCTGTGCCTGTTCACATTGCTTGGCAGAATCGCTTTTGCGCAGAAAACAGTAACACTTGTTCAGAACGAAAGAAAGCACAGAGCCCCAGATTTTATGTTGTCCTGGAGAGCTTGCAGAGCACTGGGGAAAAGCAGGCAGAGAATTCCCTGCTAGCACCTTCTCTGTGCCTGGGAAGCAGAAGTGTTCACATTGCTTGGCAGAATCGCTTTTGTGCAGAAAACAGTAACACTTGTTCAGAACGAAAGAAAGCACAGAGCCCCAGATTTTATGTTGTCCTGGAGAGCTTGCAGAGCACTGGGGAAAAGCAGGCAGAGAATTCCCTGCTAGCACCTTCTCTGTGCCTGGGAAGCAGAAGTGTTCACATTGCTTCGCAGAATCGCTTTTGTGCAGAAAACACTAACACTTGTTCAGATCGAAAGAAAGCACAGATCCCCAGATTTTATGTTGTCCTGGAGAGCTTGCAGAGCACTGGGGAAAGGCAGGCAGAGAATTCCCTGCTAGCACCTTCTCTGTGCCTGGGAAGCAGAAGTGTTCACATTGCTTCGCAGAATCACTTTTGTGCAGAAAACAGTAACACTTCTTCAGAACGAAAGAAAGCACAGAGCCCCAGATTTTATGTTGTCCTGGAGAGCTTGCAGAGCAGTGGGGAAAGGCAGGCAGAGAATTCCCTGCTAGCACCTTCTCTGTGCCTGGGAAGCAGCAGTGTTCACATTGCTTGGCAGAATCGCTTTTGTGCAGAAAACACTAACACTTGTTCAGAACGAAAGAAAGCACAGAGCCCAAGATTTTATGTTGTCCTGGAGAGCTTGCAGAGCACTGGGGAAAGGCAGGCAGAGAATTCCCTGCTAGCACCTTCTCTGTGCCTGTTCACATTGCTTCTCAGAATCGCTTTTGTGCAGAAAACAGTAACACTTCTTCAGAACGAAAGAAAGCACAGAGCCCCAGATTTTATGTTGTCCTGGAGAGCTTGCAGAGCACTGGGGAAAGGCAGGCAGAGAATTCCCTGCTAGCACCTTCTCTGTGCCTGGGAAGCAGAAGTGTTCACATTGCTTCGCAGAATCGCTTTTGTGCAGAAAACAGTAACACTTGTTCAGAACAAAAGAAAGCACAGAGCCCCAGATTTTATGTTGTCCTGGAGAGCTTGCAGAGCACTGGGGAAAAGCAGGCAGAGAATTCCCTGCTAGCACCTTCTCTGTGCCTGTTCACATTGCTTGGCAGAATCGCTTTTGTGCAGAAAACAGTAACACTTGTTCAGAACGAAAGAAAGCACAGAGCCCCAGATTTTATGTTGTCCTGGAGAGCTTGCAGAGCACTGGGGAAAAGCAGGCAGAGAATTCCCTGCTAGCACCTTCTCTGTGCCTGGGAAGCAGAAGTGTTCACATTGCTTCGCAGAATCGCTTTTGTGCAGAAAACAGTAACACTTGTTCAGAATGAAAGAAAGCACAGAGCCCCAGAATCTATGCTGTCCTGGAGAGCTTGCAGAGCACTGGGGAAAGGCAGGCAGAGAATTCCCTGCTAGCACCTTCTCTGTGCCTGGGAAGCAGAAGTGTTCACATTGCTTCGCAGAATCGCTTTTGTGCAGAAAACAGTAACACTTGTTCAGAACGAAAGAAAGCACAGAGCCCCAGATTTTATGTTGTCCTGGAGAGCTTGCAGAGCACTGGGGAAAGGCAGGCAGAGAATTCCCTGCTAGCACCTTCTCTGTGCCTGGGAAGCAGAAGTGTTCACATTGCTTCGCAGAATCGCTTTTGTGCAGAAAACAGTAACACTTGTTCAGAACGAAAGAAAGCACAGAGCCCCAGATTTTATGTTGTCCTGGAGAGCTTGCAGAGCACTGGGGAAAAGCAGGCAGAGAATTCCCTGCTAGCACCTTCTCTGTGCCTGGGAAGCAGAAGTGTTCACATTGCTTCGCAGAATCGCTTTTGTGCAGAAAACAGTAACACTTGTTCAGAACGAAAGAAAGCACAGAGCCCCAGATTTTATGTTGTCCTGGAGAGCTTGAAGAGCACTGGGGAAAAGCAGGCAGAGAATTCCCTGCTAGCACCTTCTCTGTGCCTGGGAAGCAGAAGTGTTCACATTGCTTCGCAGAATCGCTTTTGTGCAGAAAACACTAACACTTGTTCAGATCGAAAGAAAGCACAGATCCCCAGATTTTATGTTTTCCTGGAGAGCTTGCAGAGCACTGGGGAAAGGCAGGCAGAGAATTCCCTGCTAGCACCTTCTCTGTGCCTGGGAAGCAGAAGTGTTCACATTGCTTCGCAGAATCACTTTTGTGCAGAAAACAGTAACACTTGTTCAGAACGAAAGAAAGCACAGAGCCCCAGATTTTATGTTGTCCTGGAGAGCTTGCAGAGCACTGGGGAAAAGCAGGCAGAGAATTCCCTGCTAGCACCTTCTCTGTGCCTGTTTACATTGCTTCGCAGAATCGCTTTTGTGCAGAAAACAGTAACACTTGTTCAGAACGAAAGAAAGCACAGAGCCCCAGATTTTATGTTGTCCTGGAGAGCTTGCAGAGCACTGGGGAAAAGCAGGCAGAGAATTCCCTGCTAGCACCTTCTCTGTGCCTGGGAAGCAGAAGTGTTCACATTGCTTCGCAGAATCGCTTTTGTGCAGAAAACACTAACACTTGTTCAGAACGAAAGAAAGCACAGAGCCCCAGATTTTATGTTGTCCTGGAGAGCTTGCAGAGCACTGGGGAAAGGCAGGCAGAGAATTCCCTGCTAGCACCTTCTCTGTGCCTGGGAAGCAGAAGTGTTCACATTGCTTCGCAGAATCGCTTTTGTGCAGAAAACAGTAACACTTGTTCAGAATGAAAGAAAGCACAGAGCCCCAGAATCTATGCTGTCCTGGAGAGCTTGCAGAGCACTGGGGAAAGGCAGGCAGAGAATTCCCTGCTAGCACCTTCTCTGTGCCTGGGAAGCAGAAGTGTTCACATTGCTTCGCAGAATCGCTTTTGTGCAGAAAACACTAACACTTGTTCAGAACGAAAGAAAGCACAGAGCCCCAGATTTGCTGTTGTCCTGGAGAGCTTGCAGAGCACTGGGGAAAGGCAGGCAGAGAATTCCCTGCTAGCACCTTCTCTGTGCCTGTTCACATTGCTTGGCAGAATCGCTTTTGTGCAGAAAACAGTAACACTTGTTCAGAACGAAAGAAAGCACAGAGCCCCAGATTTTATGTTGTCCTGGAGAGCTTGCAGAGCACTGGGGAAAAGCAGGCAGAGAATTCCCTGCTAGCACCTTCTCTGTGCCTGGGAAGCAGAAGTGTTCACATTGCTTCGCAGAATCGCTTTTGTGCAGAAAACAGTAACACTTGTTCAGATCGAAAGAAAGCACAGAGCCCCAGATTTTATGTTGTCCTGGAGAGCTTGCAGAGCACTGGGGAAAGGCAGGCAGAGAATTCCCTGCTAGCACCTTCTCTGTGCCTGTTTACATTGCTTCGCAGAATCGCTTTTGTGCAGAAAACAGTAACA